>NC_135907.1:18368776-19023776 GCF_964194155.1 Cetorhinus maximus | reverse complement strand
ATCATTCAGTCCAGTTCTGCGAAGGTTGGGGAAAAAGGACAGTGTCAGGTTCCAAGAGCAGATTTGACCGCTGGAACTCACATTCTGGCCTCACAGTTGCAGAGTGTTAACTGGGGCACTGACAGAATGAGGTACCAGAGGTGAAGCAAAGGGTCCCATGTGGAGCCCCACCCAGTTGGCTGAAAGTGGCGGGGGGTGGGGGGGTGAGTGGCAAGTTGGGGAGGGGGTAGAGGAAGAACCCAAGAGGGGGTGGGATTCATCACAGGAAAACCCCACTGTTGTCCCGTTGGGCTGGGGAAGATGGAATGGCAGCTAATTCTAATTGAGCTCACTCTGCACTGAAGCTCCGGGTTGTGTGAGGTTTGCTGAAAGCAGCCAGAGACGTTTCTAACCGTGGGTCTTATTCCCCTCTCCAGCCGCTGTATGACCAACAGGGGATGACAGCGATGGGCCAATCAGTCAGCTTCGACCGGCCGTACCTGGCTGCACAACAAGGCATCATGCGCCAGAAGTCAATGGGTAAGAGAGTAGCAGGAGAGGCTCCTTGTCATGGGAGATATATCAGCCTGTCAGAGGAGGCCAGTCAGCTCATTGAGCTCCGCCATTCAGTAAGATCATGGCTGATCTTTCACTTTCCCACCCTTATCCCTTGGTTCCTGCAGAATCCAAAGAACAATCATTCTCAGTCTGGAATATATTCAATAACTGAGTGCTGCTCAGCAGCGGTACAGAATTCCAAACATTCACAATCCCTCTGACAGGAGATATTTCTCTTCATCTAAGTCCAGAAGTACCAGCTCCATATCCCTCAATCGGGCTTAGTCTTCACCCACCGAGTGTATTACACTGACAGACCTGTCCCCACCACTACTGTACCCCAGTGTTATACAGTGACTGACCTGTCCCCACCAGTACTGTACCCCAGTGTTATACAGTGACAGACCTGTCCCCACCAGTACTGTACCCCAGTGTTATACAGTGACTGACCTGTCCCCACCAGTACTGTACCCCAGTGTTGTACACTGACAGACCTGTCCCCACCAGTACTGTACCCCAGTGTTATACAGTGACAGACCTGTCCCCACCAGTACTGTACCCCAGTGTTATACAGTGACAGACCTGTCCCCACCAGTACTGTACCCCAGTGTTATACAGTGACTGACCTGTCCCCACCAGTACTGTACCCCAGCGTTATACACTGACAGACCTGTCCCCAGAAGTACAGCACCCCAGTGTTATGCAGTGACAGACCTGTCCCCACCAGAACTGTACCCCAGTGTTATATAGTGACAGACCTGTCCCCACCAGTACTGTACCCCAGTGTTATACACTGACAGACCTGTCCCCACCAGTACTGTACCCCATTGTTATACAGTGACATACCTGTCCCCACCAGTACTGTACCCAGTATTATACAGTGACAGACCTGTCCCCACCAGTACTGTACCCAGTGTTATACAGTGATAGACCTGTCCCCACCAGTACTGTACTCCAGTGTTATACAGTGACAGACCTGTACCCGCCTGCACTGTGCCCAGTGTTATACAGTGACAGACCTGTCCCCACCAGCACTGTACTCCAGTGCTTTACAGTCACAGACTTGTTCCCACCAGTACTGTACCCCAGTGTTATACAGTGACAGACCTGTCCCCAACATACTGTACCCCAGTGTTATACAGTGACAGACCTGTCCCCAACATACTGTACCCCAGTGTTATACAGGGACAGACCTGGCCCGATCAGTACTGTACCTCAGCGTTATACAGTGACAGGCCTCTCCCCACCAGTACTGTACCCCAGTGTTACAGAGTCACAGATCTGACCCCACCCATATTGTATCCCAGTGTTATACAGTGACTGACCTGTCCCAACCAGTAATATATCCCAGTGTTATACAATGACAGCCCTGGCCCCACTAGTACTGCACCCCATTGTTTTGCACTGACAGACCTGTCCCCATCGCACTGTACTCCAGTGCTTTACAGTCACAGACTTGTTCCCACCAGTACTGTACCCCAGGGTTATACACTGACAGACCTGTCCGAACCAGTACTATATCCCAGTGTTATACAGTGACAGACCTGTCCCCAGAAGTACTGCACCCCAGTGTTATACAGTGACTGACCTGACCCAACCAGTACTGCACCCCAGTGTTATACAGTGACTGACCTGTCCCCACCAGTACTGTGCTCCAGTGTTATACAGTGACAGACCTGTCCCCACCAGTTCTGTGCTCCAGTGACAGACCTGTCCACAACTGTACTGTGCTCCAATGTTATACAGTGACAGACCTGTCCCCACCAGTAATGTACCCCAGTGTTATACAGCAACAGACCTTTCCCCATTGTACTATACCCAATGTTATACAGTGACAGACCTGTCCCCACAATACTGTACCCCAGTGCTATAAAGTGACAGGCCTGTCCCCACCAGCACTAGACCCCCGTCTTATACATTGACAGACCTGTCCCCATTAGCACTGTTCCCCAGTGTTATACAGTGACAGACTTGTCCTCACCAGTACTGTACTCATGTTATACAGGGACAGAACTATCCCCACCAGTACTGTACTCCAGTGTTGTGCAGTGACAGACCTGTCCCCACTGTACTGTACCCCAGAGTTAAACAGGGAGAGACCTGTCCTCAACAGTACTGTACCCCAGTGTTATACAGTAACACACCTGCCCCCAACTGTACTCTCCCCCAGTGTTATACAGGGACAGACCTGTCCCCACTAGTTCTGTACCCCAGTGTTGTACAAGGACCTGTCCCCACTAGTTCTGTACCCCAGTGTTGTACAAGGACAGACCTGTCCCCACCAGTACTGCACCCCAGTGCAATGCAGTGACAGACCTATCCCCACTTGCACTGTACCCGTGTTATACAGTGACAGACCAGTCCCCACCAGTACTGCATCCATGTTATACAGTCACAGACCTGCCCCCACCAGTACTGTACCCCAGTGTTACACAGTGACAGACCTGTCCCAGCCAGCACTGTACCCTCGTGTTATACAGTGACAGGCCTGTCCCCACCAGTACTGTACCCCAGTGTTGTACAGTGACAGACCTATCCCCACCAGTACTGTACCCCAATGTTTTACAATGACTGACCTGTCCACACCAGTACTGCACCCCAGTGTTATACTGTGACAGACCTGTCCCCGCCAGTACTGTACACAAGTGTTGTGCATTGACAGACCTGTCTCCACCAATACTGTACTCCAGTGTTATACAGAGACAGACCTGACCCCGCCAGTACTGTGACCCAGTGTTATACAGTGACAGACCCGTCCCCACCAGTACTGTGACCCAGTGTTATACAGTGACCGAACTGTCCCCACCACTATTGAACCCCAGTGTTATACATGTAAGACCTGTCCCCACCAGCACTATACTCCAATGTTACACAGTGACTGATCCGTCCCCACCAGCATTTTACCCAGTGTTATGCAGTGACATACCTGTCCCCACTGCACTGTACCCCAGTGATATATGGTGACATACCTGACACCCTACAGTAATGTACTCCAGTGTTATGCAGTGATTGATCTGTCCCCACCAGTACTGTACCCCAATGTTTTACAATGACTGACCTGTCCACACAAGTACTGCACTCCAGTGTTATACAGTGACAGACCTGTCACAATGTACTGTACCCTAGTGTTATGCAGTGACTGACCTGTCCCCACCAGTACTGTACCCCAGTGTTTTTCATTGACAGACCTGTCCCCACCAGTACTGTACCCCAGTGTTTTTCATTGACAGACCTGTCCCCACCAGTACTGTACCCCAGTGTCATAGGGTGAAAGACCTGTCCCCACCAGTACTGTACCCCAGTTTTATAAAATGACAGATCTGTCCACACCAGTACCCAACCCCAGTTTATTAATATGACATACCTGTCCCCGCCAGTAATGTACCCCAGTGTTATACAAGGAATACCTGTCCCCAGTAGCACTGTACCACAGTACCATACAGTGACGGACCTGTCCCCGCTGATCTGCGGCCCAGTGTTATACAGTGACAGACCTGTCCCCGCCAGTACTGTTCCCCAGTGTTATACAGTGACAGACCTGTCCCCACCAGCACTGTACTCCAGTGGTATGGTGACAGAGCTGTACCCACTGTACTGTACCCCAGTGTGATACAGTGACAGACCTGTCGCCACCAGTACTGTGCCCCAGTGTTTTGAAGTGACAGAGCTGTCCCCAACATACTGTACCCAAGTGTTATACAGGGGCAGACCTGGCCCCACCAGTACTGTACCCCAGTGTTATGCAGTGACGGACCTGACCCCACCCATGTTGTATCCCAGTGTTATACAGTGACAGACCTGTCCCCAGAAGTACTGCACCCCAGTGTTATACAGTGACAGACCTGTCCCCACCAGTACTGAACCCCAATGTTATACGGTAACATACCTGTCCCCACCGTTCTGTATACCAGTGTTTTTCAGTGACAGACCTGTCCTCAGTAGTACTGTACCCCAGTATCATATTGTGACAGACATGCTGCCACCATTACTATACCCCAGTGTTATGCAGTGACAGACCTGTCTCCACCAGCACTGTACCCAAGTGATATAATGTCACAGCCCTGTCCACACCAGTAATGTACCCCAGTGTTATACATGGAATACCTGTCCCCACCAGCACTGTGCCCCAGTGTTATATAGTGACAGAATTGTCCCCGCCAGTACTGTACCCCAGTGTTATAAATTGACAGGCCTGTTCCCACCAGTACTGTATCCCAGTGTTATAGAGGGTCAGACCTGGCCCCACCAATACTGTATCCCAGTGTTATAGAGTGACCGACCTGCCCCCACCACTACTGAACGCCAGTGTTATACATGTAAGACCTGTCCCCACCAGCACTATATCCCAATGTTATACAGTGACCGACCCATCCCCACCAGCATTGTACCCAGTGTTATGCAGTGACAGACCTGTCCCAACTGAATTCCTCCCCAGTGTTATACGGTGACAGATCCATCCCAATGTACTGTACCTCAGTGATTTGCAGAGACTGACCTGTCTCCACTGGTACTGTGCACCAATGTTATGCAATGACAGACATGTCCCCACCAGTCCTGTACCCCAGTGTTATGCAGGGAGAGACCTGTCCCCGCCAGTACTGTACCCCAGTGTTATGCAAGGAGAGACCTGTCCCCGCCAGTACTGTACCCCAGTGTTATGCAGGGAGAGACCTGTCACCGCCAGTACTGTACCCCAGTGTTATGCAGGGAGAGACCTATCACCGCCGGTACTGTACCCCAGTGTTATGCAGGGAGAGACCTATCACCGCCAGTACTGTACCCCAGTGTTATGCAGGGAGAGACCTATCCCCACCAGTACTGTACCCCAGTGTTATGCAGGGAGAGACCTGTCCCCGCCAGTACTGTACCCCAGTGTTATGCAGGGAGAGACCTGTCCCCACCAGTACTGTACCCCAGTGTTATGCAGGGAGAGACCTATCCCCACCAGTACTGTACCCCAGTGTTATGCAGGGAGAGACCTGTCCCCGCCAGTACTGTACTCCAGTGTTATGCAGGGAGAGACCTATCCCCACCAGTACTGTACCCCAGTGTTATGCAGGGAGAGACCTGTCCCCACCAGTACTGGACCCCAGTGCTATACAGGGAGAGACCTGTCCCCGCCAGTACTGTACCCCAGTGTTATACAGGGAGAGACCTATCACCGCCAGTACTGTACCTCAGTGTTATGCAGGGAGAGACCTATCACCGCCAGTACTGTACCTCAGTGTTATGCAGGGAGAGACCTGTCCCTGCCAGTACTGTACCCCAGTGTTATGCAGGGTGAGACCTATCACCGCCAGTACTGTACCCCAGTGTTATGCAGGGAGAGACCTATCACCACCAGTACTGTACCCCATTGCCAATGAAGTACTTTTTAAAGTGTTGTCACTGTAGTAATGTCGGAATCACGGTAGCCAATTGCGCACAGCAAGATCCCAGAGACACGATGTGGCAATCATAATATGTTTTAGCACTGTTGATTGGGGGACAAAAATAATCCAAGTTACTGGGGAGAAGATCTCCCAACTTTCCTTCCCACGGGGCTGGGAACACTCTTTTGGGTCGATAACTGGTTGCTGGACTTGCCCAGCTGGTTATGAGTAAGAATAATAGTGCGTCAGCCAATCCGAACACCAAGTATTACTCAGTGGCTCTTTCCTCTTGTCTCTCTCTCTCTGTGTAGGTGCCCCTGAAGAGGAGAAACAATTCCTGGTGCCCCCCTCCTTTAAGTTTGCCCGCAGCCTGTCTGTTCCGAGTGCTGATGACATCCCCCCGCCCCCCACCACCGCCCCCCCTGACCCTCCGTTCAACCTGCCCCAGCCCCGCTCGGGTCCCCCTCCCCCTCCCCTTGCCGCCGCCCCGGCCTCCGTCCGCTCGACCTTCAACCCCAGCGGCACCGGCGACGCCAAGATCTACGCCAGCCTGCGGCACGACCTGGCGGAGCCGCAGGTCAAGGGGGAGGCGAAGGACCGGCACAAGCGTGAGAAGGCCATGATGTACCGGCAGGAGTCGGAGCAGCTGGTGGACGAGCGGGCCCGAATCTCGGCCGGCGGCTCCTCCTCCTCCTCGTCTGCCTCGCAGCCAAATGCCAGGGGCAGGCGAGGCCAGGCTGCCGAGGGTCGCTACGGCAACGCCACCGCCCGGGTGGTCAACACGGCCATGTACGTGCCGGCTAAGCCCGTGCGGAGGAAGGGGCTGCTGGTCAAGCAGTCGAAGGTGGAGGATGAGCAGCAGCAGCAGCAACAACAGCAGCAGCAACAGCAACAAGACAAGACCTGCTCCATCCCCATCCCGACCATCATCATCAAGGCCCCATCCACCAGCAGCAGCGGGCGGAGCAGCCAAGGCAGCAGCATGGAGGCCGAGGTGGGGGCCGAGCCGCTGCAGGCCCGAGAGAGCCTGGACTTCACCAGCCAGTTCGGAGCGGCCATTGTGGGGGCCGCCCGCCGCGACCGGGAGCGCTACATGGAGGCCCGCCGCAAGTCGGCCATCTTCCTCTCGACGGACGTGGCGGAGGAGGAGTCCGAGAGCTCGCCGCACCTCACGCACTCCAAATCCATTGACGAGGGCATGTTCAACAACGCCGAGACCTTCATGAACATCATGGTGTCGGCCGGCCGGGGGGCGCCGCTGGGCTACGCCTACGAGCCCAAGCTCGGCAAGCAGGCGGCGCCCGCCCCCAGCGCCTTCAGCTCGCTCTCCTCCACCTTCGCCCCCCGCGGCGGCGGCAGCACAGGGGGCGGGACCTTCATCCACCCGCTGACCGGCAAGGTGCTGGACCCCGAATCGCCGCTGGGCCTGGCCCTGGCCGCCCGCGAGCGCTCGCTGAAGGAGCAGCCGAGGAGCGACCCCGCCAGCACCGGCAAGGGCCCGGCAGAGGCGCCCGGCGGTAGCACCGGGCCCAAGCCGCGGGGGGGAGCGGGGCCCCTGGCCGGCCAGAGGAAGGAAGCTGGCGACGCCCGGCCCAGCGCCCGGCCTCCCCTGAGGCTGCAGAGGACGGAGGAGGCGGACGCCCACTCCCAGGAGGCGGCCCACACCTGGGCGCCAGGGGCGGAGGGCGAGGGTCAGGCCGAGTTCCGGGTGCGTTTCGTGGAGAACTCCCACCCGCCCAGCCAGGACGGGCCGCTGACCCCAGCCCCTCCCCCCCCACACCCCAAGCCCCCCGACCCCGAGGCCCTGCCCCTGACCATCCTCCCCCCGCCCGCCCCCTCCATCGACGCGGAGGAAGAGTTTGTCTTCAGCGACCCCCTGCCCCCTCCGCTGGAGTTCTCCAACAGCTTCGACAGCTCCGAGGTGCCCCCTCCCCCACCGCCCCCTCCCCCGCCCCCTCCCCCTCCCCCGCCCCCACCCCCGCCGCCGCCCTCCTCTGCCCCCGAAGCGGGCAGCCTGCCCACCGTGGACTCGACGGGCTCGAGCCTGACCTCGTACGACAGCGAGGTGGCCAACCTGACCCAGACCCCCAAGGAGAACCACCTCAACTGCTCGGCCGAGGGGGCAGCAGGCAGCAGCAGCAGCCGCACCCCCTCGGCTGAGACTCTCCTGGACAACGTGGGTGACTCGGGCATTGAGGAGGTAGACAGCCGGAGTGGGAGTGACCACCACCTGGAGACCATCAGCAGCGTCTCCACCTTCTCCAGCCTCTCAGGCCTGTCCTCGGAGGGCAATGAGCTGCTGGACACCTACATCGCTTACCTGGACGGGCACGTCTTTGGCTCCGACAAGCCCCCCTTTGCCTCCCGGGTGAGGTCCCGGCCTTTGATGGGTAGGGGGCCGGGCCCCCTGAGGGATCCCACCGCGCCTCCACCTGTCTCCAACATCCCCTTCCCGCCACCCCAGCCTCCCAGCGAGTCCGCCAAGCCACAGGAGCGCCAACCGCCCACTGCCTCGATCTGGGAGGATTCGTCGCTTGCCCAAGGGCCCAACATGGCATCCATGAAGGCCAGCATCATTAGCGAGCTGAGCTCCAAACTGCAGCAGATGAGCGGAACGTCCTGGACCCGGTCGAGCGACACCCCTGGACCACCGACAGCCTCCAAGCCCATGATTCCAAGACACAGGTAATGCCATAGAAGCAGAAGGAGACCATTCAGCCCCTTGGGCATGTTGCACCATTCAGTGAGATTGCGGCTGATCTGTATGCCAACTTTATCCACCTACTTTGGCTCCTTACCCGTTCAATACCCGTGTCCAGCTAAAAAATCTTATCGATCTCAGATTTCAAATGATTAATATTGTTAAGATCTGCTGTTTTTTTTGTAGGAGCTTCACACTTCTACCACCTCTGGTCGCTTGGTAGTACAGAACTTGAGTACTGCTGAAAAAAGAGACATGCTGTCCAAGCTTTTCATCTTGCACTCATCAGGAAAGATTCTCAAGAATACCAAATCTCAATGGGAATAACAATTTATGTTACATGAGAAAAGAGTGCTGATTGGTTGGTGCATTTTCCCTGGCAACCCTTTGGCCAACTTGCCAGCCAATCAGCACCCTCTTCTCATTCAGTGTAAATTCTTGCTTGCTATGAAATTTGGCATTCTTGCGTCTGCCCTGATGAGTGCACGACAAAAAGCTTTGACAGCATGTCTCTTTTTTCAACAATGCTCCTGCCAACCTTTGTGTAAAGAAGTGTTTCCTGAGCGAACTTCTCCCTGAAATTTCCGATTTTCACGTTTTGTTCCCCATTGTCCTAGACTCCCCCACTGGTGCAAAAAAGTTTTTCTCTTAGCAATTCCTTTCAAACCAACTCACTCCTTAACTTTCCATATTCCAGGGAATACAGTACAGGCCTAGTTTATGTAATCTCTCCTCATCGTCTAATCCTTGGAGGCCTTGTATTACTCTGTTGAATCTATGCTGCACTCCTTCCAAGGCTAAGTTAGCTTTTCAAGGTGTAATGTCCAGATGGGTACAATTTAATCCAGTTTTAGTCTAGCCAGGGCTCTGTAAAATTTTTAGCAAAACTTCCACCACTTTATACTCTTTTAAGTAAACCAATGAGGGTTAAACAAATAAACAAATGAGCTTCCCTATTAAAGGGGGCACTTTGAAATTATTGCAATATAATCAAAATGTTTAAAGGGGATTTATCAAATTAAAATTAAATTTCTGAGTGTCGACTCCAGCCCCTGCGGTGCCCACTGGTCGCACAGGGCCTCAAGTGTACTGGGGGACACCGTGGGCTCCCTCTCCAGGGACAAATGTAACCATGGAAGAGAGGCAGGTAGTCAGTCTGAACGACCCCCTTGACCACCCGCTGCCTGGACCTGTTAATGGCCACCTTGGCCAGGCCCAGAACAGGCTAACGAGGAGGCCCATCCGATCCACTCGCCTCCCTCAGCATCGGGCGGCCAAAGATTAGGATCATGGGGCTGAAGTTGAAGGAGCACTTGAGGAACAGTCTCTTCAAAAAGTGGAACAGGGGCTGCAACCTCACACATCCCACATAGACATGGAACATGGACTCCTCAAGGCTCTGGTAAACACAGGTGGCCCGCGAGTCTGTGAACTGGTGTAATTTCTTGTTGTACAGGACTGCCGCGTGCAATATCCTCCATGTCAAATCCCCGATGGAGAAAGGGAGAACTCCCATGCAGATAGCCCTCCACCAGGGGCCCATCCCCCTCCACCCCTTTATCATCTATCCCACTAGCTACAAAGGTGACCTTCAGGCACTATCGGCTCTGCATATGGCAGAGTCTGCAGGTTGCACATTGGGCTTATCGGCCATCTCCAAACCCATTGAACTGCAGTGGAAGCAAGTCATCCTTGATCCCAAGGGACTCCCAAAGAAGAGGAAGACAAAAATGAACATTCCTCCACCTTCTTCCACTCCTCTCCTAATGGGGCTGCCTCGCACTGGGGTCGCATTTCATGTTCTCCAGTATGTGCTACCTCTCCTAGTTCTCCAGGCTTAAGCTTTCATAGTAAGTGTGCATAGGCTGTTCAGTGCAGGAGGAGGCACTGTCAGGCAAGACGCCTTCTGTTCAACCACTCTTCCACCAAGGGTGACGACCAGAAACATAGGGACCACTAGACGAAGAAAAGATCTGTCTGGTCAACTTTCCCCATCCTGCTTAGTCACATGATATAATAATGGAGTAATTGACCGATCGCATTGATCAATCTCCATCAATGAGTCTACAACAGACCCAGATGTGAGGTGAGGAAAACCCTCAGTGGTGGAGAGTTCTGGGAACCATAGGTCCATATGGAATTGGTCATTTAGGACTGAGATGAGGAGAAATTTCTTCATTCAAAGAGCATAAGAGTTAGGAGCAGGAGTAGGCCATTTAGCCCTTTGTCCCTGCTCCACCATTCAACAAGATCACAGTTGATCTTTTACCTCATCTCCCTCTTCCTGCATTATTCCCATGTCCCTTAATTCCCTTAATACCCCAAAATCTATTGATCCCGCTCTTCATCAACGACTGAACATCCACAACCCTCTGGGGTAGAGAATTTCAAAGATTCACAAACCTCTGAACAAATTTTTCCTCATCTCAGCCCAAAATGGCTGACCCCTTATCCTAAGACTGTGTCCCCGTGTTCTAGATTCCCCAGCCAGGGGAAAACAACTTCTCAGCATCAACCCTGTCCCACCCCCTTAAGGATGTTATATTTAATCAGATCACCTCTAAACTTGAAGAAACATAGAGAGCAGGTCGACTCAATCTCTCCTCACAGGACAATCCTCTCATCCCAGGAACTAGGGAATGGACCTTCGTTGCACTCCCTCTGGGGCAAGTATGCCCTCCTTTAGGTGAGGAGACCAGAACTGCACGCAGTACTCCAGGTGTGACATTACCAATGCCCTGTGGAATTGTCTGAAGAGCTATTTACTCTTATACTCCGATCCTTTTCTAACAAAAACTAACACATTGTTTGCCTTCTTAATCGCTCACTTTACCTGCCTGTTAAGTTTGAGATTCATGTGGTAGAACACCAAGGTCCCTCTGAATGTAAACATTTCCTTGTCTCTCTCAGCACTCACAAAACGTTCTTCCTTTCTATTTTTCCGACCAAAGTGGATACATTCATATTTGGCCACATTGTATTCCACCTGGCTGGCTCTTGCTCACTCACCCAACGTGCCTATATCCCTCTGTCCCTCTTTGCCACTTACTTTCCCACCTGACTTTGTATTATCAGCAAACTTGGATAAGTTACAACTCAGTACCCTCATCTAAGTGATTAATATAGATTGTAAATAGCTGAGGTCAGAGTACTGATACTTGTATTACCCGGCTAGTTACAGCCTAGCAACCCGAAAATGTCATGTTTGTTCCTACCCTTTGTTTTCAGTCCATTAACCAATCCTCAATCAGAGGGTTGTGAGTCTTTGGAATTCTCTACCCCAGTGACCTGAATGAAGTCGCTGAATATGCATAAGACAGAGATCGATAAATTGTTGTACACTAAGTGATATAGGGATAGTATGGGCAGATGGGAGGTCTTGTGACCCCATGGGCAGTGCCTCTGCCTCTGAGCCAGAAGCTCCAGGCTTGAGTCCCACTCTGAGACTTGATGACCAACAAAGTTGCATCCATAGCTCAGCCAAAGAGGTTGAGTATCAACCTGCAAATCCTTCCAACACATGCCAATGGAAGGCCGTAAGAACAGGAGAGATTCCTGGTCAGCCATGGGATGGAAGGAATGTCGGAGCCTCTGCCATCACTACCCATACCTCTAGACTACAACATGCATGTTAAAGTGCATGCTACCAAAGTAACTGGATCACCTGACAGAACGGTACCACACCCACCACCACAGGCTGGTGGAGTTTGGATAGGAAATTAGCCATGATCTTATTGATTGGTGGAGGGGGCATAAAGGGTTGAATGGCCTACTCCTGTTCCTATTTCTTATGTCTGAAGTCACCTGACCCTCCCAGGAATGCTTCACTAACCATAGGAACACAGGCCATTCAGCCCTTTGAGCCTGTTCTGCCATTCAGGGAGATCATGGCTGATTTGTATCTTAACTTCATCTACCTGCCTTGACTCCATATCCTTCTACGCTCTTCACTTACAAATAAATTATATCATGTCCCACAACTGTGCGCAGTTGTGGTCTCCTTATTTAAGGAAGGATGTAAATGCATTGGAGGCAGTTGAGAGGAGGTTTACTAGATTGATACCTGGAATGAGTGGGTTTTCTTATGAGGAAAGGTTGGACAGACTGGGCTTGTTTCCACTGGAGTTTAGAAGAGTGAGGAGTGACTTGATTGAAGTATACAAGATCCTGAACGGCCTTGACAAGGTGGACGTGGAAAGGATCCTCTTGTGGGTGAGTCCAGAACTAAGGGGCACTGTTTTAAAATTAGAGGTCACCCATTTAGAGCAGAGATGAGGAGAAATTTTATTGAGGCCTGTGCGACTTTGGAATTCTCTGCCTCAGAAGGTGGTGGAGGCAGGGCCATTGGATATTTTTAAGGCCGAAGTAGATAGATTCTCATTAGGCAAGGGGATCAAAGGTTATTGGGGTTAGATGGGAATGTGGAAATCGAAACACAAGCAGATCAGTCATGACCTTACTGAATGGTGCAGCAGGCTCGAGGGGCTGAATGGCCTGCTTCTGCCCCTATTTCGTAATGTTCATATGACCGTCTCCACTTCCACCACCCTCATGGGCAGCGAGTTGCAGGTCGTTAACCGCTCGCTGTGTAAAAAAAAGTAAAATAAATCCTGTGAATAAATGAAAATAAGAAAAGTTGGGGCTGTGTTGAATGGGAGCAATGCCACGGGAGCATGGCGAATGGCTTTCCGTTTTTTTTCTCTTTCCTGCAGGATCGCTGATGACTCCGTGTTGGGAGCCACGGCTCAGAAACTGCCGCTGAGCAGCACATTCCAGAACTGGCCGAAAACCCCCCAGCACAGCCCAAAGCCCCCCAAGACTGTGGAGTTTGACATTAAACCCGCCATGAGGAGAGCGCCCAGCCCCTCCATGCCCCTTCAGGCCGCCGAGCACAGGGCCAACCCGGGCACCCCCCGGCCCTCCTCGCTGCCCATCCTGCCCTCGGCGGCCGCGGCGCACCCGGCGCCCCCAGCGGGCTACGACGTGCACAGCGCCCCCACCTCGGCCGGCAACAGCTTCGCCAGCTTCCCGCCCGGCAGCCGGGCCCACTCGCCCACCACCAGCTTCCAGTCGCCCCCGCCCGTGCCCCCCGACAAGCCCTTCGCCGCCAAGCCGCTGGCCTTCTGGACCAAGTTCGACGTGGCGGACTGGCTGGAGTACCTGCACCTGGGCGAACACAAGGAGCACTTCCTGGAGAACGAGATCGACGGGAGCCACCTGCCCTCGCTGCAGAAGGAGGACTACGTGGACCTGGGTGTGACGCGGGTGGGACATCGGATGAACATCGAGCGAGCCTTGAAACGGCTGCTCGAGAGGTGATCGCAGAGTGTGTGGGGCTGCCTCCGATAGTCCCCCATCCTCCCTCCACCCCACCCACACTTCCCCTCCGCAACACCCCCTCCCCACCCCCACCCCCCCCGCCCCTCAATCTCCCCTTTAGAAACCAAGTGAAGAAGGCAGCAAGAATGGTGATTGTACAAAACTGACACTGCGCAGTAGTGTTCTTACAAAGTCTCCAACACCAGCTCTGATCAGCAAGAGAGAAAAAAAAAAGCCTCTGCTGTACTCGAGGGGGGATTAAGACAAATCGCCATCGTATGGACAGGTTGTCTCATTGGGGGAACTGAGGTTTCTTCCACTCCATCTTTTCCATTATGTTTCTTTATCTCTGAGCTAGTGCTGCTTTTTTTTTTTTCCTGACTTTTGTTTTTTGCAGTGTGAATTATATCAGTAATCACTTTTCTCTGCATGCTTGGGGGCTCAAGGCATTCTGTTTCTCTTCTCTGTGACACTTACTTGGCCTTCCCATCCATCATCTGGGTTACTTTTTGAGGTGATCGCAAAATTCGCCCGCCCCTTTCGCAACAAGGAAAATTGCACTCTTCGATTTACACACACACACACACACACACACACGGGAATGCACATAGGAACAGGAGGAGGCCATTCAGCCCCTCGAGCCTGTTCCACCATTCAGTGAGATCATGACTGATCCACGACCTACCTCCACATACTCGCCATTTCCTCATATCCCTTAACATCTTTGACTAACAAAAGAAACCTATTAATCTCAGATTTAAAATTAACAACTGATCCAGCATCAGTTGCCGTTTGTGGAAGAGAGTTCCAAACTTTTACCACCCTTTATGTGTAGAATTGTTTCCTAATTTCACCCCTGAAAGGTCTGGTTCAAATTTTTAGACAATGTCCCCTCGTCTTAAACTCCCCATGCAGCAGAAATAGTCTTTCCTCTCTCTATGCTGTCTGTTCCCCTCAGTACCTTGAAAACTTGGATCAAATCATCCCTTAACTTTCTAAATTCCAGGGAATACAACCTGAGTTTGCATAATCTCTCATGAAATGTCCCACCATTGTGCGCGCGCACACACTCTCTCACACATACACACAGACACACTCACACTCACTCATACACACGCTCACTCACACACACATACACACACACTCTCATGCAAACACACACACGCTCACACTCACGCTTTCACATACACACACTCTCATGCAAACACACACACTCACACTCGCTCACACTCACACATGCACACACATGCTCACACTCACACACACACACTCACTCACTCACACATTCAATCATACACGCTCACACATGCTCACACTCACACTCGCTCACACACTCACTCGCACATATACACACACATACTCATGCAAACACACACTCACACAGACACTGACACATGCCCACACATACTCTCATGCTCACATTCACTCACACACGCACACTGATGCTCACACTTACACACACCCTCACCCTCACACACACGCTCACACACACACTCACACACACACTCACTCACACACTCACACTCACTTACACACACACACACTCACTCACGTTCACATTCACTCACACACACACACACACATTCATGTGCTTGAGCAGATTCTCCACTACACTTGTCGTGTTAACCTGGCAGGGTGGCGTGTTTTACATCAATAGGGTTATAATCCACAGAGCGTGATAGGAGAAATATTACAGGAATTAAATGTGATGGAGAAAGTAACTTTTAAATTATCATGAGCGGTCCATCATGTGCCATTTATATACAAGGAGTCAGACAAAGTGTGAGGCGGGGTTAAAGTTTGGTCATATTCAGACCAGGGTTTGCAAAGAAAATGCAGTCGCCATTTTCGAGGTTAGATTCCTGTCCTTCTTCCATTCCCAGTGTACAAACCTCCACTGATATTTGGAATGTGAATAGCCTATGTAAACATGTTGCACTGCAGCACCCCCCACTGGGGTGGAGGATATAATTACAGCTTGATGAGGTGCTAGAGGGAAATAAGTTGTGCATATCTGGAATTTAGAATGGTGAAAGTTGACACAAGGTGCAGATGTGGACAATGCTAGGGATAACATGAACCACTGGCATATGCACAGGCTCGCGCACAGCCCCCACACTTGAACGCATACACACTCTTTCCTGCATCATGACCGTTGCATTTACATAGTGCACACCTGCAAACCCACAAAAAGTTGGCACGACAGAGCCTCTCAATGCATCACTGAACCTCCCAGCGCTGAAAGGGATGGTTATCCTGTCGGAAGTTAAGGAATGTTTTGTAGTTCTGTTTATGGCTAAGGTTCTGTGGGGACTGGAGACTGAGCACTGAGGGCAGGTGTGGGAAGCTGAACCAGCAGCTCCATCCTCATTTATTTTGCTTTCAGGCCGTGGGCGTTGCTGGCATATTACGCCCAGCCCCTAGTTGCCTCTTCAGCAGTGATGGTGACAAAATTGCTGTAATCACGTTTCCCGCCTACTTTTAATCCCTTCCTCACCAGGAGATGATCCACCATATTGTTTGTAGACTTTGTTTCTGGTTCTCTCCCTCTCTCTCTTTCTATTTGTGTTTTTCTCTTCTTATTTCCTCCTGTATTTAACCCTTTAGAAGATTCAGCACTAGACCAAATGGGAATATCAAGGCGAGGAGGTGGGCTAAGACAAGGAGTGAATGGAACTTCCTTCAAATTGAGGCTCCAAAACCCTCTGTTGATGAGAAGCAAGGATGAATTTTTAGAGATCCAAGAGTATCCCAGGATGATATGGCGGTTGGGTGGGGGGGGAACGGGGGTAGGAGATGGAAAGAGAGGGTAAGGCTAGGACAGTGAGGTCTTCTGATGTGTCAATGCATGTGGGTGCAACAGCAAGCTGTACAGACCAGAAGGTGCTAAGCTTAATCCCTGGTTTGTGCTGATCTTAAGTCAACTCAAGCCGCTAGGGAGGGGGAGGAAAGCGTTCAGAGCTCCTATCGCTCAATCACAGACCTATGATCCCTACCATGCAAAGAGAACGAGGACAGTGATTTGATTTGCCCTTCCTCCCTGGTTGGATAGTCCACTGTAAAGGCTACTTGTGACATGGCCTTTAAGAACTGGGACTACTTGGGACACCATGTCGCATCAAAAAAAAACAGGGGCATTGGAGGAAATTGAGCCCCTTTTAACCTCATAGATGCCAAACCACTTCTATAGATTTCTGAATGGAGATGGGTGGAGGTACTGGTTCCAATGCACTGATAATAAATTGACAAATGGACCCCAAGCCAGGTGGCAAAGGTTGACACTCATTGTGAATCCTTTTCTTGACAGTTCATTTAGTTACAGAATGCAGCATTACATATGTCTGCCTCCTACCTATTAACCCAGTGCCCCAACAGTCTCTCTTTATATGTGCTCAAGATACTTAATCCATCTGTTTATCTTCAATATTAACAACACAATCAACATCACATTAATGTGTATCAGACCAATAGATCAGAGTTTTAATTAGCATCAGAAAAGTAAAGCTAGACATTACGAAGATGAATTATATGGAGGCCTAGGGACAAACTGAAAGATGACGAGGCCTAGTTTAGAAGAAAATTAATTGAAGCCCAGAACTTATTGCCAGCCATAGTGGTGAGTACAGTACATATATTCATGGGCACCATAGCTGGAATTCAGCCCATCGGGCAATATTCAACCCTATTGCAAGCAAAGGCAGTTATTTTCTTCGATCCAATTTTCCCACACTCTGGGCCTGATTTTAACTCCATGCAAGTGAATGGATTTTGGAATGGATTAAAATCCATCTACTTGGAGTTAAAATCGGGCCCTCTCTCTCTCTGTACCCTTACTAGGGAATATAGTGTCCATCTTATTTCTAAACTCCTCAACTGATGTTATATCCGCCCCCACATCTTTTGGTTTGTTTTTTTTTCTTCGATTTGCTTTTAACCAGAAATCTAGGCTTACTTTCCCTTAATTCTGGGTTCCTCGGTATGAAGGAGAGCTGCACCTCACTCTTCAAACACCTTCGATATTTTTAAAGTGATTCAGTTACATCCAGTCTCGCTAAATCTCCACAACTTCTAGAGAAACCAACCCAAACATTGCTCCTTTCCCATCCCTGCCATTGCTTAAAAGGGGCATTAGTTGGTCAGGGTAGCATTTTTTAAAGAGAATTGTCCCTACGAGCTCATAGAGCATTCCTCTGTTAATATCCCTACCCTAACCACATCGTTGGAGCACTTACACCACACCAGCATCAGTGGTTCAAGGCAGCTCACCACCATTTTCTCAAGGGGCAATAAGAGATTGCCAATAGATGCTGGCCTTGCCAGCAATGCCTACGTCCCATGAGTGAATGCCTAAAAAAAACCAAATGAGGCAGGGTGGGTGTGAAGTTCTTGGGACAGTTGCATATTCAGCCAGAAACCATTTTGAATTAGAACTGCACAAATGGTTAAACATGCCTTTTATTAACTATTCCTAGCAGACTCCCTCTGCTGGTACATGTGTGTAAAGTAGTCTCAAGTGGACAAAATGCAACTTTCAATGCACTACAGTGGGAAGGGTGAATCCTGCGATCACTTTGGTTCCCCTCTCCCACCACCAACCCCCCACCCCACCCCCCCTCCCCCCACCCCCACCCCCCCACCAAGAGCACTGCTTTGCCTGTAGACTTCTGTTTCTCTCTGTTGTTGCTACCGACAGACCCAATCTTGCCATCTGCTTCCCTCGCCATCTCATTCTTCCCTCCATCTCTGGGTCTTCGGGGTAGGGAGATCAGACACGGGACTCTGGGATCCTGCGGCAACTTGTCCGCAGTGTTTCAAAGGGCTTGTTCGTTGCACTGCTCGCCAACTCCTGCGCGGAGGGATTGCTATATTTTTAAAAAACAAAAACAAGAGATAAAATGGACAAATTGTCTTCCATTTGAACAGGGGTGTGATTTTTCTCTCCCACCCTCATTTACCCCCTGCCCTTCCATGTATGTTGCACGATGTTGGAATGTTATGAGTCTTCTATGGATTGTTTTATTAATGATGTGAGCGGTTTACTGATTTAGGTAGAGTGTTGGGAGGGGGGAGTTTGGGGGGGAGACAAGCGAGTTTTGTTTTACTTGGGGAGGGAATGGTTAGCGATATTTTTAAATCGCGTCACAATGCAAAAGGGAGATTTGAAAAAAAATATGGGATGATTAAGGGAGAAAAGCAAAGAATAAAAAAGGGTATTTTTGTGACGCTAATTAGTGCAATAATAGGAATACTGTGTGCTGCATCTTACAGGCAGAAATCAGATTTAATTTTATGGTTATATATATATAACTATTTGAAAAAAAAGTTGGGGAGGGTGGGGGAATTGTATACCACCTCTGGTTCACAAAAGCAAAATTGAGGTTTAATGTAAGCGCTCTCCAGTGAACCATTCATTGTAACTACGGCTTGTTCCCGTCGTTTGAATTCATCGCTACACAAAGTTCAACCCTTAAAAGTGCGGGTTCGATGCATTTGTTGTGTTAACTGTACAGTGTTTCAGATTTTTTTTCTCACCAATGCCTGTGAGGTTTGAAAGAAATAATATATAGATATCAATATTTAAGAGTTTTTTTTTTAAATTTAAGGTACTTTAATTAAGGTTCCGCAAGTTGGAACCCCACGTCTAATCGAACACAGCCTGACGTTTGTGTCTCGCTGCATGTTCAATTGGGATGGTTGGTGAGGGGGAGGAGGTGCATTAATACCCATTCCTACCCCGTGGTTTGCTGGTGAAGAGCTTGCCTACTCTCAGCTGGGGTGGGGGCAGTGTGCCAACTCAAATCTGGGCACTTCAAGGAACGCAAGATGCCCTCCACAGGCCGACTGAGATTTTCCTGAGGGGGGTGGGCACAATGGAGCTGGCCGCACCGCGCCATTAAATGCCAATGTCTTGAATGGTCAATTAGAATTTGTCAGCAACTTTTGTCACATGTGCTGGAGAAAAATATCACCCCATCCTTGCATGCGTGTGCGTGTGTGTGTGTATGTGCGTGTGTGTGTGTGTGTGTGTGTCTGATTGGGTGGAGTGGGCACAGGGTAGGAGCACATTAAGTGGCGGGGAGAAAGTGATGCCACCTAATGCCATGCCCATGGTCATGCCCAAAAAGTGTTGTTGCACAATTCGTTGGGCGTACAGGCTGATACTAAACCCCAGGTCACCAGCCGCTGGTCAACTAGAGGTCCCATCAAATGATAATGGCACAGAAGGAGGCCATTCGGCCCATCATGACTGTGCCTGTTGTCGTCAGATGTTCCCAAATCACCTCAGCACCCTGAGCTTAATGCGAGGTGAGCAGAATTTGTGTCAACTTTGTTTTCCCCTTAAGAAATGGTATCAGTTGCAAATAACTGTGGTCACAATAATTAATACAAATATCAGGGACCAAAAAGTTGCTGAGATGTTGACTATTATAATAGTCGTTTGGTAGTACAGAACTTGAGGATTACTGAAAAAAGAGACATGCTGAAGCTTTTTGTCTTGCACTCGTCAGGACACTCTTGCAAGGATGTTCAGATCACAGCTTGTGCGAGTGTCAAATGTGTGAAAGGACTTGTCAAAGATTTGATATATTTAATTTTCTCCTACAAATGGCATCCCGCAGAAAATAAAATGCCATTAATTAATGTCGCCAATAGTTTGCAATGTGCACACCACAGTGCCTACGTGTGTGTTGTATGTGTGTGTGTGTGTGTGTGTGTGTATGTCTCCCATGGACTCTTGGTTCTCTGCCTCCCCCTTTCCCCACACCCTTTTCTATGTGCCAAAACAGTCAGCAAAGAAGTTTTGTCCCTGTAGCGATAGTCCCTAAACATAAGAGACGATATTGCCCTCAGCATTTGCTTGACGAATAGTCCAGTGCAAACCTTCTCTCTCTCTGCAGAGTCAGAAAGCGGCCAAGTGACTGCATTCACTGATAATTAATCTTTGTATGGCCGTGGTGTCTTGCGTTCCTCAACTCCTGTCTCCCACCCATCCTCCTAATTGCATGAAGTGACCTGCCACTGGTAGTCAGTGAACTGCTGTCTCTTTATCTATTTATTTATTGTGCAGTTTGGATTGTAGCTGAACCCATTTCCATTGTGAATACAACACTGTGGTGGCCTCGTTTGTGCTCTTGCAGCTTTGGGAACGGTGCCACGAGCAGGGATGTAGCCTGTGTTGTAAAGTGCCATCGCCGATTGCAATATGTGTATCGGCCACATTTCACATGCCAAGTTCATTAACAAAATCTAACTGTGCCAAAGCCAGCCATGTTGTGGCTGCCCTCTTTAAGTGTCAAAAGAGAGAGAGTTGTTCCCAGGGTGGGTTCCTGAATGATAGTTAGACAGACACCTCCCGGACAGCCAGTCTCTGCTGACTACTGACTGGGCAGCATGGTGCTTCACCTCTGGGCGCTGGGTTCAAATCCCATCCGGACCAATGGGAATAAAATCTCTTCCGGATTTCCCCACAGGAATTGAGCTTGGGGCAGCCGTAGGATCTTCCAGCACTGAAGGAGAAGGCCACTCGGCCCATCCTGCTTGTGCCACCACTTTGAAAGGTCAACCCAGTTCCATTTTTAAGAGGCAGAAGAGGCGAGGCTCCCTGGGTATCATGATGCTTAGCTGTGGGGTGGGTGGGGGTGGTGTGATTGTTCTTGGGACAGGTGCAATGGATCCTCTGGTTCTTTTTGTCCAACATTTCCCCTCCACAGACTAGCCAGCCGAGGCATAGCCTCTTTATTTATGTCCAAACGTTTGGTGTGGAAACTGTTCAGTGCCTCAAGTTCCCTTTCAGTCCCAGTATGTCACTTAACCGCTGCTGGGTGGATTCCAAGTGCACTCATATCTCATATCGCGGTCTGTATATACCTTCAGGAGAACAAAGGAGAAAGTTTTGGACCAGCGGGGGACAGATTGTAAAGCCCATTCTCTCCTTTTAACATTCCATCTTTCCAGTTTCTCGGGACAAGTTGGCGAGGTATCAAACCACAGTAGGGGACAAACTTTTTTTAAATTCAGTAACTGGGGCGGGCGGGGTGGGGGGGCGCTGATTAAAAACTCAAAAAAAAAATAGGAGCTGAGAGTTCCACGAGTGTTCAGCCTCGCTGAGAGATGGCTGGAACTGCAGAGGCTCAGAGCTGGCCGCCCGCTGGCCTTGCTCCTTTCAGTGTGCAAACGCGCACAATGATTGAAAACTGCATATTTCAAACAAAAAGGGCTCAAGAGTGTGAATGTATCTAATACAGGAATGTAGAGAATTTCAACGATGAAAAAAAAAATTGAAATATCATCTCTGATAATGAATATTAAAAACCTCTGTTACCATTTTTCATGTACTAAAACTACTAGAGTGTAAAAGAGGTGTTGTTTTTCTGCTGCTTACCTCAGTATACCAGCTGATGGATAAGTATTCTGATTTTATTGCATATCATGTAAAGTGTACATAAACAGGGAGAACATTCCGGGAATGCATTGTACAGGAAATAAACAATCATAATGAATAATCGTCTCGCATTTTTATTTTGATATTTCTGGGGGGTTTCCCCCCCCCCCTTTATTCTTTCGTGGGACGTGGGCATCACTGGCAGGGCCAGCATTTTGTCGCCCGTCCCTAGTTGCCCTTCAACTGAGTGGTTTGCTGGGCCATTTCAAGGGGCAGTTAAGAGTCAACCACATTGTTGTGGGTCCGGAGTTACATGTAGACCAGACCAGGTAAGGACAGCAGATTTCCTTCCCTAAAGAGCTAAAGTTAGTGAACCAGATGGGTTTTTTTAGAACAATTCAGTGCTTTCATAATCATTATCACCGAGATGAGTTATTTATTCCAGGTTTATTAATTAATTGAATTTATATTCTCCCAGCTGCCGTGGATTTGAACCCGTGGCCCCAGAGCATTCACCAGTCCCAATGAGCCGAAACGCCTGAACGCACGTCGCCATTTTGTTTTTGACGCTTTCATGCTGAAGCGATTCTGACTCATCCACTCCAAGTGTCACAAAACGTAAAGCAAACAAAGGAGGTGGGCCTTGGCGGTGTGTACACAAGCATGAGAGATAGGAGCTGGAGGAGACCATTTGGCCCCTTGAGCCTGTTCTGCCATTCCCTCAGATCATGGCTGACCTCCTACCTCAACTCCACCTTCCCCGTACTATCCCCATAAACCTTAGCATCTAAAAATCTATCAATCTCAGTCTTGAACGAGACAGCATAGAGAGAACTTTACTCTGTATCTAATTCATGCTGCACCGGATGTTAAGGGACAGTGTACTTATGTTGCACTTGTCCCAACATTGCCTGACAGGGGAATGGCTAGTTTAAGAGTCCCAATCACAAGTGGAGCTCCTCCTTTTGATATTGGAATTCCTCAACAAAGATATGAATAAAAAGACAGGGCAACAGGTTAAAAAAAAACAATAATTTATTTATTTTACAATTTTTTTATTTTCTAATGAACACTGAGCAGCGATTGAGACATACCTTTCCCACCCGCCATCCCAGACCACCCACCCCCGAACCCAGAGTCGGCTTGGAGTCTACCTGGCTTTCACGCCCAGACTGGCCGTTTCGTTGAGCGTCTCCAGGATCTTCTTCTGAGCCATTGCCCTGCGTAGGTGAAGTTTGTAATCCTCCATCAAGAGGTCATCGTAGCGTTGCACTGCCATGTACATGCTCTTGATGACTAGTCCAGTATTGAGGAACAAACTTCTGGTTTGGAAATCCGAAATGTTTATTAGCCACCTGCAGCCAAGGAAAGAAAGACTTTCATTTCTATAGTGCCTGGCACATCCTCAAAGCGCTTCGCAGCCTAGCAAGTGCTTTTTGAACTGAAGTCACCCGTTGTAGGAAACGTGGCAGCCAATTTGCACACAGCAAGCTCCCACAAACAGCAATGTGATAATGATTGGATCATCAGTTTTAGTGATGCTGGTGAAGTGACAAATGCTTGCCAGAACATTGGGGGAACTCCCCTGCTCTTCTTTGAAACAGGATCGCGGAATGTATAGGGCCCTGGCTTAATGTCGCACACGAAAGGCGGCACCTCTGGCAGTGTTGCGCTCCCTCAGTGCTGAGAAACCATCCAATTTGTGCTGGCCTGGCAGGATTGAGGCAAGTACATTTTGACAATGTGTACAAAATGGAGGCTGCGAATGACTTGTTCTCGCTCTGTCGTTACAGTTCCACCAACTCTCACAAGCTCATTCCTCAATCTACTGCCCAGCCATTTGCCTGCCTTTCTCTTGTGATTTCTTCCTGGGCAGGCAGAGCCAACAATGAAGGGAGAGCTCTCCCAGCATTCATAGCAAGAACGAAAGCCCTCTATTAAGACCACAGAGCCCAGGATTTTAATAGCGGGCTTCGAATTGCCTGTGAATGTTTGGTAACCTTGACTTCCTGCTAGCCCACAGTGAGAAAAAGAAACAGGAAGCCAAAATATGACAGCTGGGCAAGCTATGGAGAGGAAAATGTGTCCCAGAAGGAGAAAACAGTAAAAACTGGGAAATAAGAATACTGGTCCAAACTGGTCTTGTATGCCTTAAAATGGAACACCAGTAAAACTGGGAAACAGTACTGGCAAGAACTGTTTTTTTCCTTCTGCGGTGTGACTAGAGGGTGGCTGAGATAACGGCGATGTGAGAGTAATGAAGAGGGGGGAATGGTAGTCATGTGACCTGGCCAACCTCTCATGTGATCAGACTTCGCTTTGTCCTTTAACCTTCTCAGCAATCCTCATACCAGGCAGTTGACTGATAGTTCTGCTTTTAAAGGACCCACATGGAGTCTCTATGTGAGATCTAGGGCAAGATTTTACCCGTGGGCTTGGAGACTCCAATGTCAGGGTCAAAAAGGAGACCAAAACCCATACTGAATGGGAAATGGTCACCCAGCAGTGACCTGTGGCCGAATTAGCCAATTACTGGCCAGAGGGTGGCATGTCATCCGATTAGGGCCAATAGGAGATCTTCGAACATTGGAATTCAGAAGAGAGAGGGGTGACTTGATTGAGGTATATAAGATCCTGAACGGTCTTGACAAGGTGGAGGTGGAAAGGATGTTTCCTCTTATGAGTGAGTCCAGACCTAGGGGGCACTGTTTTAAAATTAGCTATCACCCTTTTAGGACAGAGAACAGGAGAAATTATTTCTCAGAGGAACTTTGGTACTCTCTGCCTCAGGAGGCGCTGGAGGCGGGGTCATTGAATGTTTTTAAGGTGGAGGTAGATAGATTCTTAGATAAGAGAAAAATACTGCAGATGCTGGAAATCTGAAACAAAAACAGAAAATGCTGGAAAAACTCAGCAGGCCCGACAGTGTCTGCGGAGAGAGAAAAACAAAGTTAACGTTTCGAGTCCGTATGACCCTTCTTCAGAGCTCTGACTCGAAACGTTAACTTTGTTTTTCTCTCTCCGCAGACGCTGTCCGACCTGCCGAGTTTATCCAGCATTTTCTGCAGATTGATTCTTGCCAGGCACGGGAATCACAGGCTGTGGGGGGGGTAGATGGGGATGTGGAATTCGAAACACGAGCAGATCAGCCATGATGTTAATGGGTAGCGGAGCAGGCTCGAGGGGCTGAATGGCCTACTCCTGCCCCTAATTCATATGTTCATATGTAAACAGAAACTCGCCTTTCCAGGGGAGAAGGTGAGAGGGCTCCTCAAGAAGGTAACATAATAATAGCCCTCGGGGAAATCCCAACAAAAACCACAATTGAAACGACACAAACATATGGAATGTTAGGAAGTTAGGGAGATAATCAGCCTCACCCATCAATGGAGAATGGCTCCCGATAGGGAACTGGTCTGACACTGTCTTCCCTAAAGAGCACCTTCCAAACCCACGACCACTACCACCCAGAAGGACAAAGGCAGCAGGCACATGGGAACACCACCACCTGGAAGCTCCCCTCCGTGCCACTCACCATCCTGACTTGGAAATATATCGGCCGTTCCTTCACTGTCGCTGGGTCAAAATCCTGGAACTCCCTAACAGCGCTGTGGGTGTACCTACACCACATGGACTGCAGTGGTTCAAGAAGGTGGCTCATCACCACCAGCTCAAGGGCAACTAGGGATGGGCAAGAAATGCTGGCCCAGCCAGTGATGCCCACATCCCATCAACTAAAAATATTTTTAAAAAGAGAAAATATCTTCAAGAGCTGACCTGTTGCTGGCAGGGCTATGATTGGTGGAAAGCCTTTTCTTCCAGTCTGTGTTATGTGACTTTGCAATAAAAATGCACTCACGTAGGAAGCATAGACTTGAAGTGCCACTTTACAAAGCTGCCAGAAATATGTGTCCTCTCTAGAAAGTGATTTAAAGTGAACCGTCACATCTTATAGATATATATTAAATGGATTGTGACACTTCTGCTATTCATCACAGGCAAAGAGGGTGACACCAAGTATCAGAGCAGAGGATCAAACTGGAATCTTGCTTTTTGTTTTAACAGGAGGACCTGTAGCATGTCCAGTGGCATGAGCTTTTATTCTGGAGGAGAGGTTGAGAAAGGGGTCAGGGACTGGAGTGGAATGGGACAACTTACTAGGTAGGGATTTGGGGAGGGTGGGAGAAGTGCGTGGGTCACGCACAAGCACCAGTCACTATCCACTACCCCCTCCAGGTGAGCCCACAACAAGTGTGATGCCAACTATAACTATTCAACAGCTGAGGCATCGCAGCCATGCACGATTGTTGCCTGTAGATGCCCTTGGGTAGCATCGCTTCCCATTTCGCAAGGGAGAGGCAGTCCCAGGGCAGCTGCTCCCCCCACCCCGTTCGACCCACACTGAGGCATTATGCGGACACCCAGCCTGCCTTGAAAGGTCAGTCGGCAGAGTCTCCCCCTCACCTGTTCTTCAGCCCTGAAGAGCCGCAGATGACATTGACGTTTTCGAACCGGATGCTGGTGATTTTCCCCAACTTGAAGGCGTTGGGGAGAACGCTCTCAGCTGCCGTCATGATGTCCTGGTGCGTGAGGTCGAGATCAGGCTGTAAGGAACATGGGCAAGTTATCAATGAGGCTTTGCCAACTCTTGCACAGCCAAATTTCGTCACATGGTTTCCTGCCCATCCCCCCACCCAACTCTCCCACCATTGGTTGGCTAATGCACCCAATTGGAATGCCAACAGACTGCCTGTTGTCTGATTGGATGATTCTTGATCTTCAATCAAGCAACCCTCTTTCCCCCACCTTCAATACTTTTATGAATGAAAAAATATTTTGTAAATGCTCCTTTGATTTTACCTTTGCAGGAGTTTGACCCCTGACCCCTGGAGCCTCCAGGGCAATCCTGGAGGGCTGGCAACCCAAGATTGACCTGTTGCACCTGGGAGTTGTCACCGCCCTCCCGCGTTTTCCCAACAATGAGGACTGCTCTTGGTGAGCAGCAGCTTCCGCCCACCATTATATCACACCTGAGACTATAGGCTGTTTTTTTAAATCTTTCATGGGATGTGGGCGTCACTAGCTAGGCCACCATTTGATGCCCATTCCTAATTGCTCTTGAACTGAGTGGTTTGCTAGGCCATTTAAGAGTCAACCACATTGCTATGGGTCTGGAGTTACATGGAGGCCAGGCCAAGTAAGGATGGTAGATTTTTTTCTTCCCTAAAGGGCATTGGTGAACCAGATGGGTTTTTACAACAATCAGCAATAGTTTCATGGTCACTATTATGGAGACTAGTTTTTAAATTGTGCTAGTGGGCATGGTGGGATTTGAACCCATGTCCCCAGAGCATTAGCCTGGGCCTCTAGATTATTAGTAGAGTGACATTGCCACTCTGCCACCATTTCCCCACAATCCCGACCATGGGATTTTGCCTCAGACTTTGGGAACCTGATGTAGGTACAAATGGGTGTCCTGCACCCACGCTCACCAGGAACCAGACAGGTAGAACGATTCTCCCCCTGTTTGGCCCCCTCCACACTGGTCATCCAATTAAGGATGCAGACCAGCTCCCAATGCCGACAGCCCATTCATGGCTCTAGAACCTCGGCAGCCTCACCAAAGAGAGAGAGAGATGGGCGCTGCTGAGGCAGGTCGGTGACCCGCAAGGGCCCCTCATAAGGGGTCGGACCCTCGGAGGCATAAAATTCAGCTATAAAGTCAGAGGAGGGGCCAAGCCAGGCAGGCCCCTCAGAACAGAGGGGCACAGCGTTTGGGTGGCTGGGGGGTTTTGGTGGGGTGGGGGGGGCGGTGGTGGCCTTTGCTACTTGTGGCCCCCACTTTGTGGGATGGAGCCCCCAGCCCCGACTGGTGTGCCCCCACCCCACCCCCCCCACCCCGCACTGCCGCAGGGAGGCCACCTCCAAGGACATGGCAGCCTCCCCTGCGGTGGGGTGTGGGCTGGTGGTGACTCCACCACAGGTAAAATGCCAGCGAGTTGGGAAAATTGCCCCTAATTGGGGCCGTCATGATTTAAATTGGCTTCCCCTCTCCGTTTGGCAGAAACGCCGATGGGAATGAGTCCGGCAGTTGACGCAATGCGACACCCCCTCACCCCAACTCCTCGCTGCACCCGTCTCCGAGCCCCCATCCTGGGGCCAGGAAAAGTCCGCCCTAAGTGTCAAGGGGCTGATCAACCAGGAGGGCATCACCTCCCTACTTCTAAGCCAGTGACCATCACCTTCCAAGCGACCTCACTCTGAAGGCCAGTGAGAGTGTCAGGGATATTCATCTACAGAAGGTGTCACAGTCTATCCTCTCCCCTCCCACTTTTATTCCAGCAGGTTTGCAATTGGCAGAGGTGAACCATTCATTTGCAGTCCCAGTTGCTGTGTCAGGCATTAGAAGGTTGTGGGTTCAAGTCCCATTCTGGAGACTTTAACACAAGATCCAGCCCAAGGCCCCTGTTGTGGTACTGAGGGGGTGCTGCAATGTCAGAGGTACCGTTGTTGAGCTGTGGCAGTAACTGAGGCTCTGTTGGTCCCTCTTGGGTAGTTGTTGAAAAGATTGCCCCAGTCATCATTTTGAGGAAGAGCAGCGGGAGTTCTCTCTGGTGTCCTGACCAATGTTTATCCCTCGACCAACATCACCAAAAAAAAGCAGATGAGCCGATCATTGTCACATTGTCTGTTTGTGGGAGCTTGCTGTGCACAACTTAGCTGCCACATTTCCTGCAACGACTACTCTTCAAAAAAGTATTTCATTGGCTGTAAAGCACCTTTGAGATGGCCATGGTATTGTATCTTAGATTTTATTTTTAGCCTCATAAATGAATTAAACCAATCACAACCGGGGTTGGATATCACCAGTCTTGACAGCACCACAACCGCAGTGATGCAGACAGAAACGGCTCCTGGCTTATCTGTGGCGGGAGCTGCTTTGACCTCTTGCCAGGGCAGTGGAGGCACGGCATTGGCCAGGGTTTCTGCTCCCAATCGTCACCCAGGGAGCCCTGTCGGGAAAAAGGTGCCTCTCGACCACGGGGTGGGGAAGAGGTTAGGATGGAGTCCCCCATGGTGAATAGCCCCATGCCACTCGCTGTCTGAGCTTCCGTCGGCCTATGGGTGAGGTACCAGGGAGTGCTGACCCCTGTGGGTCAGTAGCCCTGCCAAACTCCAGGGAGGAGGGAAAGACTGGGCAGCAATTTTTTTTCCAGCTGTTTCATTTTTCGGAATTATAAGCGTGAATTGCTGGCAAACCAGAAACAATATCCAAGTCTCCGCCCTTTCGCTAATGATAGGAATTCCACAGATAATGAGCACTTTATACAGCAATTAACTCTCATCACCCTGACTGTTTACCAACACCAGTGAGCATGTTGTACTTTAATCACCAGCTGATGGGATCCCAGAGCTACATCCCTGAGGTGTTGGCAAGTTGAAGGGGAGAGCCACATTACTCAAGCCGCGGCTCTACATAGAGGTTGCCAACTCTACCTGCACCGACTCCTGGACACTCCCTCACATGACCTCCTATTCCCACCCCGCAACTCCCCGTGCCCCCGCCCCCCCAAAACCATCCTGCCTCCCCCACACTTGCCTTTGGTTGTTTGACTTGTCCATCATCATGGCGCCCCCAGCTTCCCTCAGCCAATCAGAACATGAGGTGTTACCTGATTGGATGGCACCTGACTGTCAATCAAACAGCCCTTACCCTACCCCATCCAATATTATTTGACCCAATAATAAGCGGAAATTGAAAAGGAAATGAAACAAGGGACAACACATGTTTAAAAATTATGTTTCAAAAGCGCGCTGGCAAAATTCAAAACATGATTGTTCTTGTATATTGTTGCAAAGAGAGATGTGTTGTCAAAGCTTTTCGTCTTTCACACATCAGGACAAACACAAGAATACCAAATTTCAAACTATCACAATTTATACTACAGGAGAAAAGGGTGCTGATTGGTTGGCAAGTCCACTCTGATTGGCTGTGGTGTCACCGTGGAGAAAGTTCCATCGTCCTACAGTAAAAACCCCTGGATGGTTGGCAACTCAGATTCTCCGCCCTAGGGAGTGAGAGGTCTCAATTCGAAGGGTTCCAGGGATGAGGGATGTTAGATACAAGGTTAGGTTGAAGAAACTGGTGTTGTTCTCCTTGGGGCAAAGGGGATTGAGGGGAGATTTGATCGAGGTGTTCAAGATTACGACAGGTTTCGATAAACTAGACAAAGAAAAGCTCTTGCCATTAGTCGATAGTGCAAGGACAAAGATTTAGGGTTTGAGGCAGAGTTATGGAGGGGGAGGGGGATGGGATTTGAACAAGGATTATTTAAGCAGTGAGTGGTAATGACCTGGAACTCACTGCCCACAAAGATGGTGATGATCAATGATTTCAAAAGGAATTTGGCACTTAGGGAAGTAAACTTGCAGGAATACAGTGAGTGTGCATTGGGACTCTATGGATGGGTACTTCTGGAAGGGTTGCTGAGAGCGAGAGAGAGAGAGAGAGAGGGGCGAGGGGAGGAGGAGATTAAAAAAAAAAGATTTTTTTCAAAAAAATTATGAACTACAGGGGGGCAATACGAAGGAGAGGTGAGCTCCTGAGCAGCGACGAAGCCTTAGTCACCCGAGGCAAAATGCAAAGTAAACTCTGATGCACTCAAAGCTTTACCGGACATTCAACACAGACAGTCAGAGGCTGTGAGGCAGGCGTGTCCTGAAACTTCCGAATTCCTGGCATTTCTGTATCCAGTGCTTCGTACTTGGAAATGAATTGCTTCAGATGTTTCTTCCTATTTAAAACAGCACAAAGACACATCACTGTGGAATTGTATTTAACAATGATCTGTACACTGACTGATGTCTCTCAGTCCCTCTCTCTCAGGGAGATATCTCATACACTGACTGGTGTCTCTCAGTCCCTCTCTCTCAGGGAGATATCTGTACACTGACTGGTGTCTCTCAGTCCCCTCTCTCTCAGGAAGGTTATCTGTACACTGACTGGTGTCTCTCAGTCCCTCTCTCTCAGGAAGGTATCTGTACACTAACTGGTGTCTCTCAGTCCCTCTCTCCCAGGGAGATATCTATACGCTGATTGGTGTCTCTCAGTTCCCTCTCTCTCAGGGAGACATCTGTGCACTGACTGGTGTCTCTCAGTCTCTCTCAGGGAGATATCTGTACACTGACAGGTGTCTCTCAGACCCTCTCTCTCAGGGAGATATCTTTACATTGACTGGTGTCTCTCAGTCTCTCTCAGGGAGATATCTGTACACTGCTGACTCAACACACACCAAACTCTCCCTAGAGTTGTCTAGAGAGATGGTTTTCACTTGTGGCTGGGCTGGGTTACGGGATGGTGTAGGGGTTGGGGATGGGGAACCTGAACACATTTAGTTTACTGCAGGAAACACTGTGTTTGAACATTCCTCTGTACCTACGCTGATTTGAAGATAGTCGACCGGCCAGTTTTGGTGGCATTGATGGTCTCGCTGAGGAGATTGAAACTCAATCTGGATGGTTCCCCTGGCTCTGTGCTGTGGGCATTATCTGGGAGGGACACAAATCAGATTCTCAATGGTGTTTGTGAATTTCGCAGGTTGAAACAGAAGATCCAGTTTTCTGTACGTTTGTGTGTGTGTGTGTGTGTTTGTGTGAGTGCGTGTGCGTGAGTGTGTGTGCATGAGTGTGTAAGAACATGCGCGTGAGTGTGTTTGTGTGTGTGTATGTGCGTGCATGAGTGTGAGCGTGTGTGTGAGTGTGTGCGTATTTACATAAATGTGAATGTGTGTGTGTGTATTTGTGTGTGTGCATGAGTTTGAGTGTGTGTGCGAATGTGTTTGTGTATGTGTATGAATGTAAATGAATGTATGTGTGTGTATTTACATAAATGTGAATGAGTGTGTGTGTGTGTACATGAGTTTGAGTGTGTGTGCGAATGTGTTTGTGTATGTGCATGAATGTAAATGAGTGTATGTATGTGTGTGCATGAATGTGAATGAGTGTGTGTGAATGTGTTTGTGTGTGCCTGAGCAAGTGTGCGTGTTAGTGAGTTTGTGACTGTGTGTATGTGTGAGTGTGCACGTGTGTGTGTGAGTCTGTGAAACCTCTTTCTTGCACAGTTTCTACGTGAGTTTCTCATTTAGTTGTGTAAAAGTAGATTCTCTTCCCTCAAGAATAAGAAGATTGAGAGGTGATTCAAAAGCAGAGTAAAATTGGTTGGCTACTTCTCCTTCAATCTTGTTAATTTGCAGCCTGCTGTGTGACTGGGAATTCAAATCATCCCCTAGGAAAGAATTCACTAGAATTGACCCCAGAGCAAAATGATAAGAGTTAATTTATGAGAACAAGTTTCATAAACTAGTCTTACATTCCTTTGAATATGGGAGTTCAAGCTACAATTGTCTTGTAAAAGGATTGAATACTGAGGGAGAGCTGCACTGTCGGACGAGATGTTCAAACATCTGCCATCTCGAGTGAATGGAAAGGATCTCACAGCCTCTATTTCGAAGGGGAGAGGGGGGGAGCGCTCCTTGTTGCCCTGGGCAATATTTACCCCTCACCCCAACACCTCATGTAAGATTGTTTGGTGGTTATTGCTTTGCTGTTCGTGTGAGCTCCCTGTGCAGGCGTTGGCTGCTGCCCCATCCCCCCCACTAAACTACAACAGTGACCACACTTCAAAAACCCTGCCTTGGTTGTAAAGTGGAGGGCATTCAGAGGTAGTGAAAGGCGCTATAGAAATGTAAGTTCTTCCTTTTTTTTAATTGTGCGACTGAAGCTGTCCCCAGGAAGGGGAAGAATAGGGTGTGAAAACGACGGGTGGGAGGTTGAAGGGAAATGTGCGCAAAAGCGTGAAAATTCACTCACAATGGTCGTCATACTCACCACAAAATTAACCAGAAGTGAACTCACCAGGATTTTTGGTGGAATCCATTTGCAATGGGTCTTCCTGCCCTTAATAAAAAAAAAGTTCTCAAACCGATCGGCGATATCTCCACTGTCGGGAGGTACCTGGTCACAATGGGTCAGGGGTGCTCTGACCTGTGGCCCTTGTGCTTTGTGATGTTAGAAATAACAATGGAGGGTAGCTAACCTGCCCCTTCCACCCCTCCCACCGCTCAAAACCACCGTCCCCCCCACCCCACCCCAACCCCCCGCTCGACACCACCACCCCCCACCCCTCCATTGTGATGTCGACCGAGAGTTCGAACTCTCCTGTGAGGTGACGCTCCCTTTGTGAGGTGGGAACTCGCAAACTCTGGGCCAAACCTTTCTGCCCGTTCCAGGTGTCAAACTGATCCTCCCCGGTCTCCCAGTGAGCGAGAACCCTGACTGACCTTCCAATCCAGCCTCACGTGCCCAACTCCAAGCGCAAACTCGAGTAGTCTGGGGTTAGTGAGGGAAAAGGGAAAGGCCGTGGGGGCAGTTTCAAAAGCAGGCCATCGGGTGAAGCCTGAGAAAAGCAGGCGAGAGATTCTTGGACATGTGGTGAGGAGCCTTGTGCACCCATTGGTGTCGGCACTCAACCTGTGTTAGTCTGCGTCTAACACACTCCAGTCTGTGTTAGTCTGCGTCCAACACACTCCAGCCTGTGTTAGTCTGCGTCTAACACACTCCAGCCTGTGTTGGTCTGCGTCTAACACACTCCAGCCTGTGTTAGTCTGCGTCTAACACGCTCCAGCCTGTGTTACCCTGTGTCTAACACACTCTAGCCTGAGTTACCCTGTGTCTAACACACTCCAGCCTGAGTTACCCTGTGTCTAACACACTCCAGCCTGTGTTAGTCTGTGTCTAACACACTCCAGCCTGTGTTAGTCTGTGTCTAACACGCTCCAGCCTGTGTTACCCTGTGTCTAACACACTCTAGCCTGAGTTACCCTGTGTCTAACACACTCCAGCCTGAGTTACCCTGTGTCTAACATGCTCCAGCCTGTGTTAGTCTGTGTCTAACACACTCCAACCTGTGTTAGTCTGCGTCTAACATGCTCCAGCCTGTGTTACCCTGTGTCTAACACACTCCAGTCTGTGTTACCCTGTGTCTAACACACTCCAGCCTGTGTTAGTCTGCGTCTAACACACTCCAGTCTGTGTTTGTCTGCGTCCAACACACTCCAGTCTGTGTTAGTCTGTTCTAACACACTCCAGCCTGTGTTAGTCTGCATCTAACACACTCCAGTCTGTGTTACCCTGTGTCTAACACACTCCTGGCTGTCTAATCTTGTCTGTAACATTATGGCGCCCGCATTCTCTTCAGTATTTATGACCTCATCCCTCGGACCTTGAATTAAAGTACACGGGGATATGAATGGAGGGAGGGAACCGGGCAGCTGACTCAGACATTTCACAGCGTCTCACTGTCAAAGTTTCTCAACCTCCTTCCTGAAACATTACCAATCCAAAACCTTCGGATTATTTGGCAAATTCCCGTTCTGCAGGAGGATCTGACCTCCGAGCCTGGGATCGAGGGAAGCACAGACAGAGTTCATTTTGATTAGCAATCAGACATTTACAACCCTGGTTTACTCAGCGGTGGAGTCGGTGAGGTGCGTGTACATTAACAGAATTGCTTATTGGAAAGGAACATTTATGTGCAGATAAATCCAGCACTACACTTTAAGCATCTTTACTAATAAAGTTAGACGACATGTTTATTTCTTTAATTCAAATTTTGTTCCTTTAATTAAGCCAATGTCAGCAAATACTTGCTACTGATCCCCTTCTGTGTGCCTCAGTGCCTGATCCTGCTCGGACAGTACATACTGTGTAGAACATAAGAAGGCAACATAAGAACTTAAGAAATTGGAGCAGGAGGAGGCCATTCAGCCCTTCGAGCCTGCTCCATAATTCAATATGGTCATGGCCGATCCTCTACCTCAACTCCACCTTCCGGCACTTTCCTCATATCCCTTAATTCCCTTAGTGCCCAAGAATTTTTCGACCTCTGTCTTGAATAAGCACAACAGAGCATCCACAGCTCTTGGGGGCAGAGAATTCAAAGATTCACAATCCTTGGGGGTGAGGAAATTTCTCCTCATCTCGGTCCAAAATGGTCGTCCCTGTGTTCTGAGACTGTGACTCCGAATTCCACACTCCCAAGCCTGGGGATACAGCCTCTCAGCATCTACCCTGACAGGATATTTCACGTTTCAATGCAATCACCTCTGCTTCATCCATATTCTGGAGAAAATAAGCCACAACCACTGAATCCCTCCTCAAAGGGCAATCCTCTCATCCCAGGAATCGATTTTGTGAACCTTCAATGAACTCCTTGGAAAGCGAGTTATCCTTCCTTAGGTCAGGAGACCAAAAATGCCAACATTGTGCTCCAGGTGCGATCTCAGCAAAGTGAAATTTATTTAATCTTACGCTGTAATCCTTTTGCAAGAAAGGCTAACAGGTCAACTGTTGAGGAGTGTTTCACACCCACCTGCTATCGCACAGCGAAAGAAAGAGTTGCATTTACAAAGAGTATCTTCCATAATCATCGTACGTCCCAATGAGCTTGACGTGCTTCGGGTACTTTTTGAAGAGTTGTCACTGTTGTTATGTTGGAAACAGGGCAGCCAATCTGCGCACAGCAAGATCCCACCAGCAGCAATGTGATAACGACCAAGATAACCTGTGTTTTGGTGATGATGGTTGAGGGATAAATATTGGCCAGGACACCGGGTAGAACTCCCCAACTCTTCTTCGAAACAGCGCCGTGGGATCCTGTACACCCACCTGAGAGGGCAGGCGAGGTCTTGGTTTAACGTCTCATCCGAAAGGCAGGACCTCTGACAATGCAGCACTTCCTCAGCAGCGCACTAAAGCGTCAGCCTGGAACTTTGTGTCTGGTGTTGGGGGTCAAACCCTCAACAGCCTGACTCAGAGGTAAGAGACATACCCATTTGGCCACAGCTGACACTTGATGGTGTCTCAGCGTTGGCTCCCGTACAATATGCACGGGGAGAAAGAGGAAACTTTACATCAGTTCAGTGATGTACAGCTTGTGTGAGCCTCAGGCTTGTTCAGCAGTCCCTCGGGATCGAGGGTGACTTGTTTCCACTCCGGTTGTTGGGTTCTGAGGTGGATGATAAATCCAATGCGGGGTCTGCAGACTCTGCCACATGTGGGGCCAGTGGTGCTGGGTAGGTGGGTATTTTGGGGGGTCTCTGACATCTCGACTTGACCTCTGCACCTTCCCGACGAAGTCTCCCGACCTGCTGGGTGCCTCCCCCGAATGAACCTTCTCCATTTTGGGTCGGGCACGAGCCAGGGCCTCCTGTGAGCTGGCGGGGATGTCTGACCTCTGCAGGGGCGGGTGGGACTTTGAGGACATCCCTAAAGTGTTTGCCGCTGCCCTCCCGGGAGTCCTCCCGTCACAAGCTCCGAGCGGAGCAGTTGCTTCGGGAGTCCTGGCGTTCGACACGCGAGCGGACATGTCTCGCCCGGAGGAGCTGGGGGTTCGATTGATTGGCGGCTCTCGATGTTGGGCAAGCTGACCTGGGAGGGGACGTCGGTGGTTGGACCCTTTCTTGCCGTCGGATTTGGAAGACCCTACAGAGGCGCTAATGTTGATACTTCCCCAGTGCTGTGAGGCGATGGTTTGGGTTGTCCGAGTCTCTGGAGCAAAGAGGAGGGCAGGGGGTCACCACTGCCCAGTAAAACCCTGACCTCAGCCTCCTGTGTGTGACGAGCTGGTCTTCTTTTCTTCAGTCAGCCCAAGGCTGAGCTGGCACCCTGGAGGCGGTGATGAATTTTGTCCGCTGCGTCTATCTTCCTCGGGGTGGGGGGGAGGGTGCCCAGAAAAGGAAAATTGTCCACATTTTCCAGGGTCTCGCCCGTGACCTTAACTGACGTGGGCGTGGGGGTGGGGGTGGGGCAGGGGGATGTTGTGCTGGCTGGAAGAGGACCTTCCTTATCTGGGTGTTTAGCGAAAGGCCCATTTTCCCCGGATGCTTCGGAGAAGGAGCCTCAGTGCGGCCAGCGGCACCTGCAGAAGTCCCAAGTCATCGGATTGCCAACTAGGACCTGCAGGTTCACGAATCGCCAGCAGGGGGTAGCAAAAGCACAGCCTACTCCGAAGCCTCGGCATCCTGGCCCTGGTCCAGAACTCCGGCCGAGAGATCAGGGAGCGTGAAAGGAAGAGCCTGAGGGGAACCAGTGGCCTGTGCTGAGGAGGCTAAAACCAGTCCAGGGCACCCAGTGACACTCAGTGACCAGCAAGGCCGCCTGGAGAGTGAGCGCCTGAGCCTGGACGAGGAGTTAGATTGTGAAGATATAACCTCTGCAGAGACTCGTCACGATAAAGCCAGCCTGACAGCTCTTCCTTAGGGTTGCCAACTCTGACTGGACACATTCCTGGAGATCTCATCACATGACCTCCAGTCTCCAGCTGCCCATTTCTGTTAACTAATAATGTAAAGATGGGCATTTATTTTCAATGCCCCCTAAGATGTTACTCACAGCCGGGTCCAGGAGATTTATCTTCAAATTCCTGAAAGACTCCAGGGCAAAGTCCGAGCTGTTGGCAAAGTCCGAGGGGTCATGGGTTTGAGTCCCAACGCCGGGGACCTGATCACAAAATCCAAGCTGCCACTCCCGGTGCAGTGCCGAGGGAGAGCTGCACTGCCAGAGGTGCCCTCTTTCAGATCAGACACCGAGAAACCCATGCCCCGACCACCTAACCTGGGCCACCATTCTCCCGTCAATAAAAATCTCCAAAGTCAGGCGGGTGCGGAGTGTGGGATCTTGCTGTGCACAAAATTGCCGCCGCGTTTGCCCGCAGCCAGTCAGTCGTTCGTTGGGTCTGAAATGGTTTGAGATGTGATGCCCATTGTAGGAATGCCAGTCACCTGCCAGTCACCTGCCCATCTGGCTGCCAAATTGACGGTGCTGTTTTTGACAAGAGGCTCACAGGAGCCTCGGCCAAGTGACAAGCAGCAGGGGCGGGGGTCATGGGGATAACTCCCACCCACCCCCAGAGCCACCCACATTACAACCAACAATATTGAGCCTTGACCAACTCAGCTGACAAGGTTGAATCCCAGGTCCTTAGTCCCTCCTTATCACTGTAGCCTCCTCCAGCCCTCAACCCTCCGAGATCTCTGTAACCTCCTCCAGCCCTCAACCCTCCGAGATCTCTGTAACCTCCTCCAAACCTCAAACCTCCGAGATCTCTGTAACCTCCTCCAGCCCTCAACCCTCCGAGATCTCTGTAACCTCCTCCAAACCTCAAACCTCCGAGATCTCTGTAACCTCCTCCAGCCCTCAACCCTCCGAGATCTCTGTAGCCTCCTCCAGCCCTCAATCCTCCAAGATCTCTGTAACCTCCTCCAGCCCTCAATCCTCCGAGATCTCTGAAACCTCCTCCAGCCCTCAACCCTCCGAGATCTCTGTAACCTCCTCCAGCCCTCAACCCTCTGAGATCTCTGTAACCTCCTCCAGCCCTCCACCTTCCGAGATCTCTGTAACCTCCTCCAAACCTCAACCCTCCGAGATCTCCGTAACCTCCTCCACCCTCCACACACACACACACACAGGCACACACACCTACACACACTCATACTGACACACATGCATAGGTACATATACACACTCACACTTACTCACACTCACATCCACACACACACTCACTCAAACCTACATCTACTCACACCTACACACATGCATGTACAGACTCACACCTACACATATGCACACATACACAGAAACCCACTCTTATACTTATCCACACACTTATATATACCTGTGCACACAAACAAACATACACAGCTATACTCAAACACACCAACAAACGCACACATCTACATTCAAACACACACACATCTACACTCACACACACAAACACACATCTACACTCAAACACACAAACACATACATCTACGCTCAAACACTCACACCCAGATGGGGAGAGATTGCAGAAATCCTCAGCTCCAGGAAATCATTGCCATGATCTAAGCTGAGCTTCAGTGACCTCTCAAGGGTTTCAGGGTTGAGTGAAGCTCTTCATTCCTCCATTACTTTTAACAACACAGGGCAAGACCCCTTTGCCAACTCCACTCAGGACAGGCCAGGAGTCTCCAGGAATGAAGGATTAATCCCCTGGATTCTGCTGTGAGCAACAATCAGGAGAATGACCATTGTTTCATTCAAAAGCAAATTGTCTTTTTTTCATTTTCTGTAAGGAACTGTATAAAAGTATCGGAGATGAGGGAAAAGGCTGTTCGATCAGGTGGGAGACCATATGATTAAAAACCCCAGGAAGATGTCCAACCAAAGTTCCCGAGCTGACTCCTCCCTCACTGCTCCGAAAAATTGCCGCCCCTCCATCACACCCTTCACCACGCACCACAGGACTGTATTGGACCACCTCTCACTCTGGTTGCAGACATACGCTCGCCTCTTCCTTGCTCACATTCCACACCATCCACTAGCAGTACCTCCTTCTCGCTCGCCCACCTTAACACCGTCACCGACTTCTCAACTCTCACCGCTCCCTCCTTGCTTCACATTCTGTCACACCCGCTTTCCACCCAACACCCTCACCCCCACCCCCACCCCCACCCCCCCACCCCCACCCCCATCCCCGCCCTGAGAACCTCAAACTTCTTCTTCCATACAACAACCAGGGGCCCACACACGTTGGCGCTCATCGATGTGGGGAGCAAACTCACCTCAGAGTCAGAAGGTTGTGAGTTCAAACCCCGCTGCAGGGCTTAGGCACAAAATCCAGACTGACTCTCCTAGTCCAATACTGAGGGAGTGCTGCACTGTCGCAGACACCGCTTCTCAGCTGAGACATTAAACCAAGCTGCCTTTGACCTTCTAGATGGCAGTGGTCATGCTGTCTAAGGAGCCTTGGTGAGTTCCTGCAGTGCATCTTGTAGATGGTACACACTGCTGCTACTGTGTGTCGGTGGTGGAGGGAGTGATTTGTTTGTGGATAGGGTGCCAGTCAAGTGGGCTGCTTTATCCTGGATGGTGTCGAGCTTCTTGAGTGTTGTTGGAGCTGCGCTCATCCAGGCAAGTGGGGAGTATTCCATCACACCCCTGACTTGTGCCTTGTAGATGGTGGACAGGCTTTAGGGAGTCAGGAGGTGAGTTACTCGTTGCAGGATTCCTAGCCTCTGACCTGCTCTTATAGCCACAGTATTTATATGGCTAGTCCAGTTCAGTTTCTGGTCAATGGTAACCCCCATAGTGTTGGATAGTGGGGGATTCAGTGGTGGTAATGCCATTGAATGTTGTTGGAGCTGTCCTGAATACTCGTTTTATTTGTATCGACCTCGGAATTCAGCACCTACTGCCATGATGAATTTTCAATAAACCAATTAACAACATCACTAAAACAGATGGTCTGGTCATTATCACATTGCTGTTTGTTGGAGCTTGCTGTGCACAAACCGGTTGGTGCGTTTCCTACATAACAACAGTGACTGCAATTCAAAAACAACTTCATTGGCTGTGAAGCACTTTGCGAGGTAGTGAAGCTACAATCTCTGACTCAGAGAGCCTTAATTGAGCCATGGCTGATAATGCCGTGTCAGATCAGTATAAAGAGATATGTCAGGAGCATCTTGCTGACAATTAGCAAGTCCCTCCCCCCGAATACGGAGCAATTAACCTTCGCAACATTGGATTCATGAATCTCAATAAATTAGAGAAGGGGAAATACTTTAATTAACTGCTTCCAACCTGACTGCCAAGGAAGCTGTATATCAAACATTGTTAACTAAACCAAGCTTCTCCCATCCTGGGTGAAGGGACAGTAAATGGCTGCTTCCTTATGAGGGCTGATTTTCTCACCACACTGACTGTTCTTCATGTGTGACGCTTACCCAGTGAGTATTGTCTAGCTATTAATGACATGGGAGTGCCACATCAAGCACACACATGTTCTCAGCTAATGCCCACACGTACTTTCAGCACAGGGTTAGATACAAAGTAAAGCTCCCTCTACACTGTCCCCATCAAACACTCCCAGGACAGGTACAGCACGGGGTTAGATACAGAGTAATGCTCCCTCTACACTGTCCCCATCAAACACTCCCAGGACAGGTACAGCACGGGGTTAGCTACAGAGTAAAGCTCCCTCTACACTGTCCCCATCAAACACTCCCAGGACAGGTACAGCACGGGGTTAGATACAGAGTAAATTTCCCTCTACACTGTCCCCATCAGTTGGGAGTTTGTCAGATGTTGTATTTGGAGTTTGGGAACGTGAGGCATTATCAGGCTTGATACAGCTTCAGGATATGGGCTCTGTAACATGGCTTTATTGGGAAAAAGCAAAAAATGAGTCAAGCCCTCTACCACCTAGATGGATAAGGGCAGCAGATGCATGGGAACACCACCAACTCCAAATTTCCCTCCAAGCCACTCACCATCTTGACTTGGAAATATATCGGCCGTTCCTTCACTGTCGCTGGGTCAAAATCCTGGAACTCCCTCCCTAACAGCACTGTGGGTGTACCTACACCACATGGACTGCAGCGGTTCAAGGAGGCAGCTCAGAACCACCTTCTCAAGGGCAATTAGGGATGGGTAATAAATGCTGGCCCAGCCAGCGACACCCACATCCAGCGACCGAATCAAAGAAGTACCCTAAACAGATATTTTGGCAAATCTAGAAGTACAGGCAGGTTCTAGAAGCTTTGAACCTTGGCCAGCTTTGATAAAATCAAATCATTAACAACATCTCTGAACGAAGTCTTGTCATTGGTCTGGAGCAGATGCAATAAGGGTAGAAGTTTCAAACTTGCAAGGGAGCCAGAATGGCCATGTGGTGTGAAGTAACTATCAGTGAACCTCCTGTCTTGCCTAAAAGGGAATGGAGTTCCCTAGATATTACCCTGTAATGCTTTACACACACAAAATGTCAGCAACTGGCCAAATTCTCAGGGGCAACATTGCATTTATACAGCGCCTTTCACAACCTCAAGATACCCCAAAGTGCTTTACATTCAATGAAGCACTTTTAGAAGCCTAATCACTTTTGTAGCCTAGGAAATATGGCAGCCAATTTGTGCACAGCAAGATCCCACAAACAGCAATGTGATAATGACCAGATCACCTCGCTTAAAAAAAACTGCTACTGTGGATGCTGGAAATCTGAAATAAGATCAGAAAATGCTGGAAATACTCAGGCAGGTCTGTGGAGATAGTGTTAGAGTTAGTGTTTCAGGTAAAGTACCTTTCTTCAGAGCCCCCGATGATCCAAGTGATGTTGGTTGAGGCTTCAATGCTGTTCAGGGCACCGGGAAAAACTCCCCCGCCCTTCTTTGAAACAGACCCGGGTCTTATACGCTTGCCTGAGTGGGCTGACAGGGGCCTCAGTTTGATGTCCCTCATGAAAGATGGCATCTCTGCCTTTGTTGAGCACCTGTAGGCACGGGGGTCAAACATTATAAACCAATCAAGCTGGTAGACAGGCTCCCAGGTGAGCATAGAGGATGTACCTCCAACAGTGCAGCACTCCCCCCGGTACCTCGCTGGATTGTCGGTCTGGACTTTGTGCTCAAGTCTTTGGAGTGGGCCTCAAACCCACCACCTTGTGACTCAGGGATAAGGATATCACCCCCTGCATTAACCTGACACAACTAACCATAAGTATGTACCGTTTTCAAAATCAATCTGCCACTAAACTTATTTAATAGCTTTAATTTTAGATTTCCATGGGAAAAACAGTCAGTAAATCTTGAGCCAGCCGTATTGCAGAAATATTTATTGCCTCTGCCAATAGATTAAATTGCTCACACACTATTCAAACCACTGACCATAATTACTGTCCAAGATTTCTGTCTTTGGTTTCATTATTCCTTCCTCAATGATTGTCTCTTCCTTCTTTCGTTCTTTCATCGTCGCTGACTAGCCCAGCATTTATTACCCATCCCTAATTGCCCTTGAGAAGGTGGTGGGTAAGAAGCCTTTTTGAACTGTTGCAGCCCATGTGGTGCAGGGAGGGCGTTCCAGGATTTTGACCCAGCAACAGTGAAGGAACGGCGATATATTTCCAAGTCAGGATGGTGTGTGGCTTGAAGGGGAACTTGCAGGTGGTGGTGTTCCCATGTGTCTGCTGCCCTTGTCCTTCTAGATGGTAGTGGTTGTGGATTTGGAAGGTGCTGTTGAAGGAGCCTTGGCCAATTGCTGCAGTGTATCTTGTAGATGGTACACACTGCTGCCACTTAAGGTGGGGATGGGGTGCCAATCAAACAGGCTGCTTTATCCTGGATGATGTTGAACATCTCGAGTATTGTGGGAGCTGCGCTCATCCCAGCAAGTGGGGAGTATTCCATCACACTCCTGACTTGTGCCTTGTAGATGGTTGACAGGCTTTGGGGAGTCAGGAGGTGAGTTACTCACTGCCCAACTCCCAGCCTCTGACCTGCTCTTGTAGCCACAGTATTTACATGGCTCGTCCAGTTCAGTTTCTCAATGGTAACCCCTAGGATGTTGATAGTGGGGGATTCAGTGATGGTAATGCCATTGAATGTCAAGGGGCGATGGTTAGATTCTCTCTTGTTGGAGATGGTCATTGCCTGGCATTTGAGTGGCATGGATGTTACTTGCCACTTATGAGCCCAAGCCTGAATGTCGTCCAGGTCTTGCTGCTGCATGTGGGCACGAACTGCTTCTATGTCTGAAAGAAACAAAAACAGAAACAGAAATACCTGGAAAAACTCAGCAGGTCTGGCAGAATCGGCGGAGAAGAGCACAGTTGACGTTTCGAGTCCTCATGACCTTCTCCGGGGTCATGAGGACTCGAAACATCAACTGTGCTCTTCTCCACCGATGCTGCCAGACCTGCTGAGTTTTTCCAGGTATTTCTGTTTTTTTGTTTTGGATTTCCAGCATCCGCAGTTTTTTTGTGTTTATCTCTGTGTCTGAAAGCCCTGGGTCAGGCAGGGAGGCAGTTTGACAGACGTTCCCCTCTTCCTTAGTATTTCAATCAGCTCGGGCACAGTTTCACACCAATCCTCTCTCTCCAACCACGCACATTGTTGGGGCTGAGTAGACGGGGGAGCCTCTGGTTGTCTGAAGCTTGGGATTCGGGGAAATTAACTTGACTCTGGGAGCCTAAGGTAGGTAGAATTACAGTCCCCAAAATCAAACATAATTACTCTCCAAGTGGCTAGGACCTGTCTGACAGTGTATTTCTCACATACAGGCTGTTTCTCAGTTCCCTACCCCCAGATCTCCTCCTACATTCATCTCTATTAACCTCTGCCTGTCTCCCACTAAGGCCCTTGAGATTATTAATGAATAGGAAGCAGTAATTACCTTAACGAGTGAAACACGAGCTGCAAAGCCCCAAGCTCAGCGTGTGCTAAGGCCTCTTAGGGAATTGGTAATCTATTATTTGTTTATGCGTCATGGTTCACTCAGAGCCGGAGAGCTGCAGAATCGAATTAACTCCAATCAGAATTAATTGTTTTCTTCTCTCCCCGACTGTCTCCATGGTTCCCGGCCCTTTGCCGTATGGCTAATTTTCCACATCAATATGTCTCGGTAGGTAGCATTTATTGCCCCTGTGTCAGAAGGTCACAGGTTCGAGCCCCATTCTGGAGGCTTGAGCGCGGAAATATGGACAGACGCTCCCTGTTCCAGCGCTGACAGAGTGCTGCACTGTCGTGAGGTGCTGTCTTAGTGGACGAGACATCAAACTGAGGCCCCACCTGCCCTCTCAGGTGGACGTAAAGGATCACTCAGGCCTGGTCTTTATCACATTGCTGTTTGTGGGAGCTTGCTGTGCACAAATTGGCGGCCGTGTTTCCCACATGACAACAGTGACTGCACTTTGAGTGGACTTCACTGGTTGGGGAAGGACTTTGAGATAAGCTGAGGTCAGGGGAGGTGCTATATGAATGCAAGTTGCCCAAGAGTGGTTTAAATTCATTTTTACCGTGGCTGCCATCCATTGGCCTGGGCGAAAGGCCCCGGGGAATACCTAAAACTGAACTGTCAGTCTGGTCGAGGGTGTGGTGATGCCCTCTGACCTGTGAGGGTCGGGCCTGCCCCTGAATGGCTTCCACCCAAGCTTGGCAAGTGCACAATCTCCGCCACTCTTGTTTTACTGTTAAACAACTATTGCTCTGCCCATGTGGTGAATCTGCCAAGATTTCCCTGCCTCGGTGCTCAATCTGAATGATGGATGTTTTAATTAAATCCTTTTTGCTTCAGGCTCCACCAGATTCTGTGTTTCCGTGTGGCAGGCCTTTATCTTATGGTGACTTTGAGAATTGGATTGTGAAGTGTACCTGACAAGGGCCTGTTGAAGGCAGAACACTCCATCCATGCAGCTAAACCTTCAAGCCAGAGGGGCCTTATTTAATGAATAAATACATTACAAAAAAGAGAGAAAGGAAGAACTTGCATTTATATAGCACCTTTGACAACCTCAGAATGTTCCAAAGCACTTTACAGTCAAGGAGGTACTTCCTGAAATGCCGTAATATATGAAATACAGCAGCCAACTTTAGCATAGCATGCTCCCACAAACAGCAATGATATAATAACCAGGTCATCTCTTTTAATGAAGCTGATTGAGGGATAAATATTGACCAAGGCACCTGGGAGAACTCATCTGATCTTCTTCGAAATTGCACCATAGATGATGGATATCAATCGAGTGGGCTGCTTTGTTCTGGAAGGTGTCGAGCTTCTTGAGTGTTGTTGGAGCTGCACTCATCCAGGCAAGTGGAGAGTATTCCATCACACTCCTGATTTGCACCTTGTAGATGGCAGACTTGCTTAGGGCAGTCAGGAGGTGAGTTACTCACCGCAGAACTCCCAGCCTCTGACCTGTCAATGTTTTATTAATTACATTGTTAAGGTTTGTTCATATCAGTTACATTGTTAAGGGAAACAGGTGATGGCTATTTGAACACATATAATTGGGGATAGCTGGGACACTGGATGTGGTCGAGGAGTGTTGACACTGAACAAAGTCAATAAACTGTCTCAGCAAGGAAAGGCTCTGTGCCTTAGTTTTGATTTCACCAACCGCTGTGGATCCTGTTAACACTTATGTGGCTGGTGCAGTTGAGTTTCTGGTCAAAGGTGACCCCTGGTTGTTGGTGGATGCAGGGGTTTGTATTGACAATGCCATTGAAGGTCAAGGGGAGGTGGTGAGAATCTCTCTTCCCGACGAAGGTTGTCTGGCTTGCGTCATGCACAGGATACTGAGCCAACCAGAGGTCCCAGTGCTGCTCTAGTAACAGGGCACCTGTATTGTATATTTTACATCTCAGATCTATGCAGAGATGCCACACCAACTTATATGTGTGTAGGAACCTGATTTGCAGTGCTTTAAGATGTCTGCTCCATGCTTCAGCTTGGGCTTGCAGCTTTCTCAGCAGTTTGTTTACTTTTCTCTGAGTCCACACCCAGGCCTAAACAATCAAGCACAGTGAGCATCAATTGCAAACAGACTCACCTAATCAAACACGGAACGATTGAACCCTGCAACCTACACAATGTTACCAGCCAATTCCTCATCATTCCGCCACCTCATTTTTTAGCGCTGCCTGCATCACCTCTTTACGTAGTGCATGTACTGATTGGGCAACAGATTAAGACGGACACATGTAGTGTTGTTGTCTGAGAAACTTGACATTTGCATGGAGATCCCCCCCCCAAGGCATAAACCAGTCCTGACTGGGTTGCTGAGGTGGGGAGGGAGCTGGCACTGAAAGAGTTAATGTCCAAGTCAGCCCTGGAGCTGAACCCGTCCGCAGCTGCTGGATGGATAGCACAATAAAAATAAGCAAACACCAGCGGACTCCGCGTGATGGTTAGTCACAGGGCACCGCTGACACTGAAATTCATCTTAAAAGTAACGACACAGTCGTATTCATTAAATTCATCCATTTTTAATCCAGTTACTTATTCAAAATCATCAACCTGCAGAGCCCAGGAGCCAAGGCAAATTCAGCCCGCTCGCTGAGCCCCAGATTCTCCCTCGCCTCGACTCCCGAGGGCCTCCATTTCTTTCCACAATGGCGACAATTTAAAATGGCGGGAGTGCAGCGCAGGCCAAGTGCCTCGCTCGCTGCCGGTGTTTCAACCCACTCTCCTCAGGTTGACGTTATAAAACCGCGGTGCTAAAAGCTACAAAGTATTTTTCCTCCGCTTCTGCGAGGCGGCTCCAAATCTCGAAGACGGCTTTCCCTGTCCTCATGAACAAGTGACCCCCCCCAACCTCACCCACTCTCCCCAGCGCCCCCCCCACCCCCACCCCAAACTCCCCAGCACCGCCCACCAGGTCGAGCTAACAGGACGGAGCTCGGAATGAACGAGACATTCACACTGAGACCCGGGGCTCCAGCTGAACGAACACAGCTGGTCAATGTCAATGTTTCTTGTTGTGATTGACGTAAACGGCAAGTGCCCACAGGGCACTGCCAGTCTCCTCCACTCTTCAGTAGTCAGTGCTCCAGCGATTGCCACCCGCCCGTGAGAAAGGTCCTTTCAAGTTGGCGGCCTGTCACTTACGCTCCCCAGCCACTGACAGTCGGAGCCGGGTTTTCCGTTCGGAGTCGGGAACCCGACGTCGGAAACAGATGCGGGTCCCGGGGGCCATGCGGCGCTGGGAATGGTCACTGAAACTATTCATGGCGCGTCGGTCAATTAGCGGCCAGAGGCCGGGCTCAGTGTCCAAATAAGCCTGAAGGGCCATTAGGAGGCCCTCCAGCAACGAGTCATGGAGCAATTTGCGCCACAGAAGGAGGCCATTCAGCCCATCAAGCGTATTCTGGCTCTCCATAGAGCAATCCAATCAGTTCCCATTCATTCACTTTGACCTCATAGCCCTGGAAGTTTATTTCCTTCAAGAGCCTATCCAATTACCTTCTGAAATCATTGATCATCTTCACTTCCATCCCTCTCATAGGCAGCGAGTTCCAGGTCGTTACTGCTCCCTATGTAAAACATTTCTCCCTCACATTCTTCCCTGTATCTCTTGCTCAAATCTTAAACCTGTGTCCCCCTGGCCCTTGTACCATTAGCTAGTGGGAACAGCTTTTCCTTTGTCTGCCTTACCCAAGCCTGTCATAATCTTGTGCACCTCTATCAAACCTCCCCTCAAACTCCTTGGCTCCAAGGAGAACAACCCCAGCTTCTCCAACCCAACCTTGCAGCTAAATTCCTTCATCCCTGGAATCATTCTGGTAAATCTCCTCTGCACACTCCGAGGATCTTCACATCCTTCCTAGTGTGTGATGACCAGAACCATCTGAGGTGAGAGCTGTTGATTCATTGAGAGAGAGAGACAACGAGAGAGAGAGAACAAGAGAGAGAGAGTGAGAGGGAGAGAGAGCGAGAAAGCAAGAGCGAGACAGACAGAGAGAAAGAGAGAGAGAGAGAGAGAAAGAGAGAGAGATAGAGAGAACAAGAGAGAGAGAGAGCAAGAGCGAGACAGAGAGAGAGAGAAAGAGAGAGAGAAAGAGAGAGAGAGATAGAGAGAACAAGAGAAAGAGAGAGCAAGAGCGAGACAGAGAGAGAGAAAGAGAGAAATAGAGAGAGAGAGCCTGGAGATGCCCTCTGATCAGGCCATGGTAGTTGTGGGGGGACAATCCCTCTACTGGAAGGCCAACAGCCCCGGCTATGGCCCAATGTCGGCTGTGGGGGAGGGTTTTTTCCCCCTAGTGGGATGCAGCACTCCTTCCACCTGGAGGCCTCCTCCTCTCACTGGTCGTGTTCCAGCTGCTGTAAGGCAGGGCCGGGTTAGGGCGCGGGGACGCTGCTGGATGACTCGAAAGTTCCAGTCAGTGCAGGAGAGGGGCTTTAATAGGCCCTTCAGTTACTCCTATTGGCCGCCTGCCACATACAGCTCGGGGAGGGACAGGATAGTTCCGGAAAACAGGCGCTCTAGCCAGTGTTGCGAAAATCCGGGCCCACCCACCTCTCCTCCTGCCCCCATGAGCCCCTAACTCCCTTCTCATCTTAATGTCTCTTTCACCTTATAAAAAAGGCAAATTGTACACGGTCATCACCACACGGCTTTTTGTGGGAGCTTGCTGTGCAGAAATTGGCTGCTGTGTTTCCGGCCTTACAACAGAGACTGCACTTCATAAAGTACAGGAGCACTATTCTCCAGAGAAGAGAAGGCTGAGGGGTGAGAATCACAGAATCACAAAGTGCAGAAGAGGCCCTTCGGCCCATCGAGTCTGTACCGACAAGTGAGAAACACCTGACCTACCTACCTAATCCCATTTACCAGCACTTGGCCCATAGCCTTGAATGTTATGACGTGTCAAGTGCTCATCCAGGTACTTTTTAAAGGATGTGAGGCAACCCGCCTCCATCACCTTCCCAGGCAGCGCATTCCAGACCATCACCACTCTCTGGGTAAAAAAGCTTTTCCTCACATCCCCCCTAAACCTCCTGCCCCTCACCTTGAACTTATGCCCCCATGTGACTGACCTTTCAACTAAGGGGAACAGCTGAAGGAGGTGCTGAAAATTCTGAAAGGGCTTTGATAGGGTAGATGTAGAGAAGGTGTTTCCTCTTGTGGGAGAGGCCGAAACTTGAAGCCATCAATATAAGACAGTCACTAACAAATCCGTTAGGGAATTCAAGAGAAGCTTCTTGAGCCAGAGAGCGGTGAGAATGGGGAATGTACTAACACATTGAGCGGTTGAGGTGAATGAAATAGACGTATTTAAGGAAAAGATAAACATGAGGGAGAATAGGATACACTGATAGGGTGAGATGAAGTAGGGTGAGAGGAGATTTGTGTGGAGCATAAACATCAGCATTGACCAACTAGGCCGAATGGCCTGTTTCTGTGCCATAAATGCTTAGTAAAAAATTAATTGGCCTTCAAGTGCTTTGGAATATTCTGAGGTTGTGCAAGCGCTATATAAATGCAGGATTTCCTGCTATCTTTATTTGAAGTTTAGCCTAGTTTCTCGAGCATGTCATACCCTTGTCACTGGTCTGACCAGGGAGAAGGAACCAAAGATTTGCCACTTGCCTGAGGCCCACAACGACAGGCGTTCTGGTTGCTATTGGCAACCAGGAGGTTGTGCAGGCCTGAATATCTGTCCGGGGGCTGCAAGAGGAAGAGAAAACTTGCACCAAGGCACCCTCTCCACCCATGCCTTGCTTATCCCCCTCACCCACACAGACCCTCCAACGCCAGCCAGCTGCTCCGAAAATTCCAACCCCACCTCACTCCATCTCTTACTCACTTAGTGAAACCAACCTCCTTGACCGAGCGTTTGCTTCTAACGTCTCCCCTTTGCCTCAACTTATGTCTGATCACGTTCTTGCGAAACGCCTCGGGACGTTTTTATGTTATGTTGAACGTCGCTATATAAGTTTTTTTTATTCATTCACGGGGTGTGGGCTGCGCTGTCTGGGCCAGCATTTACTGCCCATCCCTAGTTGCCCTTGGGAAGGTGGTGGTGAGCTGCCTTCTTGAACCGCTGCAGTCCATGTGGTGTAGGTACACCCACAGTGCTGTTAGGGAGGGAGTTCCAGTATTTCGACCCAGCGACAGTGAAGGAACGGTGATATATTTCCAAGTCAGGACAGTGGGTGACTTGGAGGGGAATTTCCAGGTGGTGGTGTTCCCATGTGTCTGCTGCCCTGTCCTTCTAGATGGTAGTGGTTGTGGGTTTGGAAGGTGCTGTTGAAAAAGCCTTGGTGAATTCCTGCAGTGCATCTTATAGATGGTACACACTGCTGCTACTGTGCGTTGGCGGTGGAGGGAGTGAATGTTTATGGATGTGGTGCCAATCAAGCGGGGCAGCTTTGTCCTGGATGGTGTCGAGCTCCTTGAGTGTTGTGGGAGCAAGTGAAGGCAAGTGGAGAGTATTCCATCACACTCCTGACTTGTGCTTTGTAGATGTTGGACAGGCTTTGGGGAGTCAGGAGGTGAGTTACTCACTGCAGGATTCCTAGCCTCTGACCTGCTCTTGTAGCCATAGTATTTATATGGCTAGTCCAATTCAGTTTCTGGTCAATGGTAACCCCTAGGATGTTGATAGTGGGGGATTCAGTGATGGTAATCCATTGAACATCAAGAGCCGATGGTTAGATTCTCTCTTGTTGGAGCTGGTCATTGCCTGGCACTTGTGTAGCACGAATGTTACTTGCCACTTATCAGCCCAAGCCTGGATATTGTCCAGGTCTTGCTGCATTTGGACATGGACTGCTTCAGTATTTGAAGAGTCACAAATGGTGCTGAACATTGTACAATCATCAGTGAACATCCCCACTCCTGACCTTATGATGGAAGGAAGGTCATTGATGAAGCAGCTGAAGATGGTTGGGCCTAGGACACTACCCTGAGGAACTCCTGCAGTGATGTCCTGGAGCTGAGATGACTGACCCCCAACAACCACAACCATCTTCCTTTGTGCTAGAAATGACTCCAACCAGTGGAGAGTTTTCCCCCTGATCCCCATTGACTCCAGTTTTGCTAGGGCTCCTTGATGTCACACTCGGTCAAATGCTGCCTTGATGTCAAGGGCAGTCACTCTCACCTTGGGAGTTCAGCACTTTTGTCCATGTTTGAACCAAGGCTTTAATGAGGTCAGGAGCTGAGTGACCCTGGCAGAACCCAAACTGGGAGTCAGTGAGGAGGTTATTAAATGCAGCATTTAAAGCTAGTGTGGCTGTCCGCAGACATGGGCTGAGTTTTCCTGGCCCGGTAGAGGTTGGAGGTGAGGGGGTGTGGGGGAGGATGGGTTTGGTGGGCATGGGGGAATAGGCAGGAGCTGCACCGGGGCAGATATACCCAATACATTCCCACCTCCAGGACCTTTACCAGGGGTTTACTGGGAATCGGAAATCAGTGCAATCCATGTAGTCCATATAGCACCGGGAATCAGTACAACTGAAGCCCCATCGAGGACCTTTTGCGACGCCGCTGGTATCGTCCCACTGTAGGAGCCCCGCCCTGTCACATGCGGAGGCTGCCAGCTCATTGGAGGCAGCCTCCCCGCAGCAGGCCAATGATCCATCAGGGATGAAGGCTCCATGTCCCTATGACAGGGCCGCAGAGATCAAAGGCTGTAATCTCATCTGTGAGTGTTCCTAAGGAGGGGTTTCCCCTCCACCCTGATGGCTTTGGACCTCCTTATCTGTTGACCTCTCTGGAGAAAACTGAGGCCATTTCCATGTTGCGGTGCCCCGCGTTCACCCCCCCTACCTCAGCAGCTCCCACCTCTCCCGGTGGGGCTCTCGGCCTGACATTGCTGCGGGCCTTCTGATTGGGCCGCCTGCTCCCTTGCTCCGCCCACCGTCCGCAATTGGACAGGGCTCCTGGAGGTGACCAATTGAGAATCTGCCTCCGGGAAGATCGTGACCGACGTCCCGCCACGGCTTTCGGGGATCCCGATCCGGAACTCAGGCCAACGTCAGGATCCAGACCCAACCAAGAAAAGTCCTAGTCGGTCCATCCGATCGGAACCTGGCACAGGGCATGAAGTTGGCAAGGGACTTGGAAAAGTGGTCGCACACAGCCATTTAACTTCAAACATAAACTGCGCCCACACAGGAAAATCTAGGGTTGAATATTTGCTGTACATTCCACCAGGAACGATATCACAGCTCAACCTGATCTCACCCGATAATCAAACACATAGCTTCCTGCAGGGGTCATTTTGTAAGGGTTAAGGGAACAAATTCTGACTGATCCAGCCCCTGCCCTAACACAGACACCCGCCCTCCTCATTCCCACTAACTCTCCATCAACGATCGAATTAATGCAGGCCTAGCGCCTCCCTCAGCCTCTTATCAATTTTCCGGGAACCTGCCCCCTCCAACTCCTGATCCCCTCTTCGTTCCCACTTCTACTTTTGAGACGGAGAGAGAGAGAGAGAGAGAGAGAGTAATTGCGGGAGCCAATGTGTGTGAGTGAGAGATGCAGACACAAAGAAGAGAGGCCTTGAAACGGTTGCCATGACAACAAATTGGTTCAGCACCAATCGCATTAACTGAACCGGGCTGCATATGACAGGAATGATAAATGGGGGCCCCCTCCAGTATTCAAAGAATTGCCTTAACGCTCATCACTGAGGGAGCGTGTTTCAGTCTGTGAGTAACAGTGCGCAAACTGTGCAAGGCTAAGAGGCCCAGTTAGGCTTTAGTAAAATGTAGGCCAGCCTTCCTGGAACAGACGTACGTTTGAGAAAATAAATCACAGGTGACCAAAATATAATCTCAGGAGTGCACATATTCCCACTTTCCCAAAAGACTGTGACAATAATGTTGCTTTGCGGGCTGAAAAGTTTTATATAATTCTAGGCCCAATTTACCTCAGGCTCCAACCCAGCGGCGAACAAGAGCAGGGCCCAGCACTGACAGAAGGGTAGGAAACTACAAACACAGACGCCGGAACAGGGCCCACTCTGCCCTGCTTCAGAAGTTTCAAAACTCAAAGGGGTATCTATGAACTGAACCTGACCAAATAACTAAGGGCAGTATTTGGGTTTTGGGTTAGGATCCTGGTATTGGGGGTGAAATGAAGGTCACAGACCCGCACAGGATCGGAAACAGTCACCCATCAGCGCTTTTCCCCAAACTGGCCCTTTATTGACCAGAGGGCAGCCCATTTGGCTGCAGCTGCAGTCACTGTTTAAAACTAAGGGGTCGCCCATTTAAAACAGAAATGAGGCGAATTTTTTGCTCTCAGAGGGTCGTGAGTCTTTGGAACTTTCTTCCTGGATAAGGGGTGGAAGCAGAGTCTTTGAATATTTTTAAGGCAGAGGTGGATAGATTCTTGGTAAGCAAGGGGGTGTTAGGCTATCGGGGGTAGGCGGGATGCAGATTTGAGGTTCCTAGCGGATCAGCCATGATCTTATTAAATGGCGGAGCAAGCTCGAGGGGCCGAATGGCCTACTCCTGCTCCTTCTTCGTATGTTCGTAAAGCCTGCCAGGGGTGCTGGTCTCAATTCCCCCCGTCTGCTGCCAGGAAACCACCTCCACACATCTGGCCTAGTCCGAAAGGCCTTGGAGTAATTCCAGTCTGCCTCTGACAATAGGACTTATTAGGCCATTAACCCTCTTAATCACCTACTTGCCACTTATGGGAAAAAAAGTCCAGGGCAGAAAGGTACCAGGAAATTGGGAAATACGCCAGTGGATCATTGCCTCCCTCCTCCACCCACCTCCGTACCCTCCCCTATAAGGGGTGAAAATTCAGCCCAGAGCTCTGTAACTGGGAAACAAGTCCCTTACAGAGTGTTTGTCCAATGTTGATGGCTCCATCCCATATCCGATCTCCATCCCATATCCGATCTCCATCCCATATCCGATCTCCATCCCATATCCGATCTCCATCCCATATCCGATCTCCATCCCATATCCGATCTCCATCCCATATCCGATCTCCATCCCATATCCGATCTCCATCCTATATCCGATCTTCATCCCATATCCGATCTCCATCCTATATCCGATCTCCATCCCATATACAATCTCCATCCTATATCTGATCTTCACCCACTTTTTAGCTTTCCGCTTTAACTGTCTCCAGCCCAGCCCAGGACAATCCACTCTTGTTCAGCAGAATGTGTCCCTCTTGATGGTCAAACGGACCAAAGAACATTTTAATTTTAAATCCTTTGTTCCTTCTTGAGAGAATCAACTCCTCTAGGATTGCATTGTTCACTTGTCACTGTGGGAGCTTTACTCTGTATCTAACCCCGTGCTGTACCTGTCCTGGGAGTGTTTGATGGGGACAGCATAGAGGGAGCTTTACTCTGTATCTAACCCTGTGCTGTACCTGTCCTGGGAGTGTTTGATGGGGACAGTGTAGAGGGAGCTTTACTCTGTATCTAACCCCGTGCTGTACCTGTCCTGGGAGTGTTTGATGGGGACAGTGTAGAGGGAGCTTTACTCTGTATCTAACCCCGTGCTGTACCTGTCCTGGGAGTGTTTGATGGGGACAGTGTAGAGGGAGCTTTACTCTGTATCTAACCCTGTGCTGTACCTGTCCTGGGAGTGTTTGATGGGGACAGTGTAGAGGGAGCTTTATTCTGTATCTAACCCCGTGCTGTACCTGCCCTGGGAGTGTTTGATGGGGACGGTGTAGAGGGAGCTTTACTCTGTATCTAACCCCGTGCTGTACCTGTCCTGGAAGTGTTTGATGGGGACAGTGTAGAGGGAGCTTTACTCTGTATCTAACCCCGTGCTGTACCTGTCCTGGGAGTGTTTGATGGGGACAGTGTAGAGGGAGCTTTACTCTGTATCTAACCCCGTGCTGTACCTGTCCTGGGAGTGTTTGATGGGGACAGTGTAGAGGGAGCTTTACTCTGTATCTAACTCTGTGCTGTACCTGTCCTGGGAGTGTTTGATGGGGACAGTGTAAAGGGAGCTTTATTCTGTATCTAACCCCGTGCTGTACCTGTCCTGTGAGTGTTTGATGGGGACAGTGTAGAGGGAGCTTTACTCTGTATCTAACCCCATGCTGTACCTGTCCTGGGAGTGTTTGATGAGGACAGTGTAGAGGGAGCTTTACTCTGTATCTAACCCCGTGCTGGGAGTGTCTCAGTGCCGACACTGGATGAGAATTGTGGAACAGGTTCATAATAAAGCGACTGCTGCCCTGTACCCTGTTCATGAAGCTGAAGATATTCAGTGAAGCATGTGCACGGCCTGGAATTGTTCAATGGCCTTTAACTCCTCTTGTCTCCTTTGATGTGCTCGATCCATCTCTCATCCCACTGTACCCTGACCCCTTGTGTTAATGAGCACAGGAACCTTAGCGAATCTGTGACAAATGCTGCTCGCTGAAGCCGTTCTGTCCTATCACCAGGCAAGAGCTGCACCTCCAGCTGTGCTCGCTGCAGGTCTCGCTGGATGTCGAGTACAAGCCAGACGTTTTGCCTGATGCTGAATAATAATCACAGCCCCTCTCCTCTTCCCCCCACCCCCCACCCCCACCGCCAGCCCCATGCTGAGCCCGCAGCACAAACCACATCAAACGGACAAGGAACCTGAGGATGTTGGAATTAGATTCGGATGAGGATTCTTCCGGAATCCTTTGTAAAAATGATACGCATGAAATATTCCATTAGTCCTCAGGATAAACAACACCTTGAAAGAGGGAGATAGGTCTTGTGATCTGCTCCCATCTGGTAGTGTACCACCCGTGTGTGTCTGAGTGTTGTAACCATGTGATGTGCGTAGCTTGTAGACCCAACCGAGCAGAACAGCCGATATTTAAGATCTTTGAGGAGTTGGTTGTTAAGCCCATGCAGACACCTCACTGACAGACTGAGAGTCTGGGCTAGCAATGCATCGAGCCCTCCCCCCAACACACACACACATCCCCACACCCCAAGGCACTGCATCATCTTCATCTTCATTCCCAATCCCCTCAACCAGCAAAGAAACCTCGGAATGAAATTGCCCCCAGGTGGCCAGGGGGAGGCGGTAGGACGGTGTTGAAGACTCTCAGTGGATTTAAAGAGACAATCCCGTGTTTGTCAAAGTCTGAGTGGAGATTGTGACATGGCAACGCAAGGGAAGAGACGGACCTCAGGACCTGCTTTCTGTAGAGAGTCCCAGCCTCACTCAAGAATAGGAGCAGGAGTAGACCATTCGGCCCATCGAGCCTGCTCCGCCATTCAATACGATTGTGGCTGACTTCAGTTTTCAGCTCCACGTCCCCCCCTCTATTCCCCAAATCCCTTTATTCCCTGAGGCCGCCAAAAGTCCATCTATCCCAGCCTTAAATATATTCAACTTAAGGGCATCCACAGTCCTCTGGGGTAGAGAATTCCAAAGATTCACAACCCTTTGGGTGAAGTAATTTCTCCTCATCTCAGTCTTAAATGATCGGCCCCTTATCCTGAGACTGTGCCCCTGTGATTTAGATTTCCTGGCCAGTGGAAACAGTCTCTCAGTGTCTACCCTATCAAACCCCTTCAGAATCCGGTGTGTCTCAATGAGATCGCCTCTCATTCTTTCTAACCTCCAGAGGATATAGACCCAGTTTACTCAACCCCTCAACATAGGACAACCCCCTTCATCCAAGGGGGCCAATTTAGTGAATCTTCCCTTTACCACCTCCAATGCAAATATATCCTTCCTTAAATATGGAGGCCAAAGTTTGAATCTATTACAGTCTGGCCTGTAATAGAGACCCCAACAGGAAGATGAATTAGGCCCCTTCCACTTGAACTTTGATCTTTGACCTCCTCCACAGGAAAATGAGAACTTGCCTTTCTGTCAAGGCTTTCACAGCCTTACGACACCCCAAAGTGTTTTGACAGCCAATGCGGTCCTTTTTTTGGGGGTCTTCTTATTACATATAGGGAGGAGTTTAGTTGCTCGAGAAGGGAGTACGACACAGGCTCACTAGATTGACACCTGGGAGGAGAGGGTTTGTCCTATGAGGAGAGACTGACCAGAATGGGCCTGTACGCTCTGGAGCTTTGTGGAATGGGAGGTGATCCCACTGAAACAAACACGATTCTGAAGAGGCTCGACGGGGTAGACATGGAGGAGCTGTTTCCCCTGGCTGGAGAGTCTAGAACTTGGTTGGGGGGTGCGGTGGGCATGGCCTCAGGGTAAGAGGCCGATCACTTAGGACTGAGATGAGGAGAAATTTCTTCACTCAGAGGGTTGTGAGTCTTTGGAATTCTCTACACCAGAGGATTGTGGTTGCTCAGTCATGGAATATATTCAAAACAGAGATTGAGAAATTTTTGGGCACTAAGGGGTTGGGGATAATCATCGGCCTATTATGTTATTAAATGGCAGAGATAGCTCAATGGCCCCTTTTTTTGTGAAGTCCAGGAATGTTGATTGAGGGATAAGTATTGGCCCCAGGACACCAGGGAAAACTCCCCTGATCTTCTTCAAAATAGTGCCAAGGGATCATTTCACATCCACCTGAGAGAGCAGACAGGGCCTCAGTTTAATGTCTTACCTGAGTGACAGCACCTCTGACAGTGTAGGGCTCCCTCAGTGCTGCACTGGACTGTCAGCTTTCACTTCTGTGCGCAAGTCTCCAGTGTGGGACTTGAACCCGCAACCTTCAGGTTCAGAGGTCAGAGTGGGGTCAACGCAGCCAATGTGGCAGCGTGTACTTAGTGTCGAGAGCCTCACACTCTGAGATTGAAGCACCTCACATGGTATTTTGTACAGTCTTGGTTAAATCTGCTGAGGTTCAATTAAAGAGAAACTTAATGCCTGACTGATCAGCATGTGATCGGATCAATTATTCATGCTACCTGAAACATGGTTTACCAACTGTGAGAATGTGTCACAATATCCATGTTGGCGGGTTTGTCAAAGTGTTCTGTTTAATCTCTGAAAATCCAGGGGCACCGTGAGTTTACGCTGGTTACACTCTGACCCGACCCTCCTGGACCAGGACATAAGGCCAGGCTGGTGGTAAATTAGCATCACATTTGTGAGATGCCTTGAAGATTATGCATAAATTGAGAGCATTAGGAGTTACAATCCAGTGTGTGTCAGCTCAGTGCCTCCAAGCAGCCTCTAATTGGCCCCTAATTGCTAATGTTGCTCAGTAAAGGCAGAGGATATGATAAACTGATGGAATAGAAAATCCCATTGAGCATGTAGAAGGAGCTTTACTCTGTATCTAACCCAGTGCTGTCCCTGTCCTGGGAGTGTTTGATGGGGACAGTGTAGAGGGAGCTTTACTCTGTATCTAACCCCGTGCTGTACCTGTCCTGGGAGTGTTTGATGGGGACAGCATAGAGGGAGCTTTACTCTGTATCTAACCCCGTGCTGTACCTGTCCTGGGAGTGTTTGATGGGGACAGTGTAGAGGGAGCTTTACTCTGTATCTAACCCCGTGCTGTACCTGCCCTGGGAGTGTTTGATGGGGACAGTGTAGAGGGAGCTTTACTCTGTATCTAACCCCGTGCTGTACCTGTCCTGGGAGTGTTTGATGGGGACAGTGTAGAGGGAGCTTTACTCTGTATCTAACCCCGTGCTGTACCTGTCCTGGGAGTGTTTGATGGGGACAGTGTAGAGGGAGCTTTACTCTGTATCTAACCCCGTGCTGTACCTGCCCTGGGAGTGTTTGATGGGGACAGTGTAGAGGGAGCTTTACTCTGTATCTAACCCCGTGCTGTACCTGTCCTGGGAGTGTTTGATGGGGACAGTGTAGAGGGAGCTTTACTCTGTATCTCACACCGTGCTGTACCTGTCCTGGGAGTGTTTGATGGGGACAGTGTAGAGGGAGCTTTACTCTGTATGTCACACTGTGCCTTACCTGTCCTGTGAGTGTTTGATGAGGATAATGTAGATGGAGCTTTACTCTGTATCTAACCCCGTGCTGTACCTGTCCTGGGAGTGTTTGATGGGGACAGTGTAGAGCGAGCTTTACTCTGTATCTAACCCCGTGCTGTACCTGTCCTGGGAGTGTTTGATGGGAACAGTGTAGAGGGAGCTTTACTCTGTATCTAGCCCCGTGCTGTACCTGTCCTGGGAGTGTTTGATGGGGACAGTGTAGAGGGAGCGTTACTCTGTATCTCACACCGTGCTGTACCTGTCCTGGGAGTGTTTGATGGGGACAGTGTAGAGGGAGCTTTACTCTGTATCTCACACCGTGCTGTACCTGTCCTGGGAGTGTTTGATGGGGACAGTGTAGAGGGAGCTTTACTCTGTATCTCACACCGTGCTGTACCTGTCCTGGGAGTGTTTGATGGGGACAGTGTAGAGGGAGCTTTACTCTGTATCTAACCCCGTGCTGTACCTGTCCTAGGAGTGTTTGATGGGGACAGTGTAGAGGGGGCTTTACTCTGTATCTAACCCCGTGCTGTACCTGTCCTGGGAGTGTTTGATGGGGACAGTGTCGAGCGAGCTTTACTCTGTATCTAACCCCGTGCTGTACCTGTCCCGGGAGTGTTTGATGTGGACAGTGTAGAGGGAGCTTTACTCTGTATCTAACCCCGTGCTGTACCTGTCCTGGGAGTGTTTGATGGGTCGGTGTAGAGGAAGCTTTACTCTGTATCGTAGCTGAGCTCAGGTTTTGTAAATCTGACCAGAATTTAACCACAACTTCCTCATTTGCTTTAACTAAAAACAGAAAATGCTGGAAAAACTCAGCAGGTCTGACAGCATCTGTGCAGAGAAACAGAGTTAACCTTTTGAGTGCGTGTGATGCCTCTTCAGATCTTCTTCCTTATTTGCCTCGCCTCCTCTCTCCTCTTTTCAACCTTGGCGATGTACTGCAACGTGACCATAAGACCATAAGACATAGGAGCAGAAATTAGGCCAATCGGCCCATCGAGTCTGCTCCACCATTCAATCATGGCTGATAAGTTTCTCAACCCCATTCTCCCGCCTTCTCCCCGTAACCTTTGATCCCCTTACCAATCAAGAACCTATCTATCTCGGTCTTAAATACACTCAATGACCTGGTCCCCACAGCCCTCTGTGGCAATGAATTCCATAGATTCACCACTCTCTGGCTAAAGAAGTTTCTCCTCATCTCTGTTCTAAAAGGTCTTCCCTTTACTCTGAGAATTTTAGTCCCTTTCACCTCGAGTTCTCCAATAAAGTGTGTGGAAAACCATCACTAGGAATGGGGAAGGGAAGATTCACTAGCAAGAGCAATAGCTTGTATTGATATACACAGTGAACATAGCAAAGCATTGCAATGCTCAACAGGAACATTATCAATAAAAATCTGACACTGAGCCACAAAGGGAGACCAAAAGCTTGGTCAAAGGGGAAGGTTTTAAACAATGTCTTGAGAAGTAGAGAGGGCAAGAGGTTTAGGGAAGGAATTCCAGAACTTAGGGCCTGGACAACTGAAGGAATGGTCACCAGTGGTGGAGCGATGCAACATGGGGTGGCACAAGAGACCAGAATTGACCACCTCGAAGGCTTGTAGGGCTGGAGAAGACAACAGAGATAGGGAGTGGGTGAAGACATAGTGTGATTTGAAAAGAAGGACTAGGATGTTGAGGGTGAGGTGTTGTCGGGAGCCCATGTAGGTCAGCAAGCACGCAGGGCTGAAATATGATTGGAGCTGTGCATCATTTTACTGTTCCCCCCCTTACTGAGTGACCCAAAGATGCATCTTGGGGTGACCCATGTCCCCCCACATTGCAGCATCATGGACAAAGTGTGAAGGAGGTTTGCCGAAGCACTTTGGCTGGGCAGGGCGCTTTAAAAGACCTGGCCAGGCTGCTCGGTCCCTTTAACTGACTGGTGCCCTGTGAACAAGCTCCCTCTGTGAGGCCTAGGGCAGAACTACAGGCTGGTCTTGGCCGCAGGTAAAGACAGCCGAGGATAGGAAGGGGTCGCCGGGGAGCGGCGGTGTCTGCACTTAAACTGGCGGGGATTCAAGGAAGAATGCACACAGGGACATTGCAGGGCAGGGAGAGCTGCCTACAACTGATCATTTTACAGTGTAAACTGTGCTGAACTAAGCAGGGGGACAGATGATATGTCAACGTGGCAAATGTAACTGGGATCAGGGCTGCAGCAAATTAAATGTTTGCAACATACGAGGGCATTTAAAAAAAAAAGGTCCAATTTCTGCACTGCAATAAATGGTCGAATTTGTTATGTCTGTACTGAGGTGGGAATCTCAGTCCTCCCTTAGGCTCCTGGCAAAGTCGCTCAGTGAAAAGATTACATTGAATGTCGTGTTCAGCCAGAGACTGGGACAGAGAGAGAGAGAGAGATGGTGAGCGATGAAGGGAGTAAAGGGAGAGTGAAACTGCTGCCTCTATTTCCTGCAGGGACTGCCCGTGCCACCATTAACCCCTTTCTTGCTGGAGGCCAGCTCTCGGGCACAAGCTGGTAGTGTGCGGGTGAATCTTAACAAAACACGCAGAGATGAAAGAGTTGTGGGAATGCCCAGTACAATTGGTTAATTGTATTCCAGTCACATTCAGGAAAAGAGAGAGGCAAATCTCCCCACAGCTATATCAAAGGCAAAGCACCTGACCCCTTGCTGCAGGAGGGAGGAGACCAGTGTGTGTGTGTGTGTGTGTGTGTACGAATGTGTGAGTGTGTGCGTGTGTATGAGTATGTGTGCGTGAATGAGTATGCGTGCATGTGTGTGTGTGTGTATGTGTGCACGTGTGTGACTGTCTGCATGTGTATGAGTGTGTGTGTTTGTGTGCATGTGTTTGTCAGTGTTTGTGTGCACATATGAGTGTGCATGTGTATGCATGTGTACGAATTTGTGTGTGTGCGATTGTGTGTGTGTGTGCACGTGTGTTAATGAGTGTGTGTGTATGTGTGTGTGTGAGTAGGTGTGTGAGTGTGTGTGTGTGTGAGAGTGTGTGTGTGTGAGAGAGAGTGTGAGAGTGTGTATGTGTGTGAGAGAGACTGTGAGAGTGTGTGTGTGTATGTGTGTATGTGAAATACTCGTACAGGTTGCTGCAGGAAACAGAGCAGGGAGCTTACACTACTAGACCTTATTGTCAGAGTGATGGGGAGGGAGTGTGAGGGAGATTTGTCTTGAAATGATGGGAGACACAGAACAGAATTAACAATGAATTCCTCATAAGAATGTGTGTGTGTATGAGAGAGAAAGGGAGTTTGAAGGGTTAAAGGATGTGGCAGAGGCACTAGATAAGACCAGAGCTGTTCCATTTCAACTGAGAAACTGATAGGGAACAGAAGGGACTTGTAAACTGGTCAAGGAAGAGTCTGGCTGTAATTCACACACTTACAGCTTTAGCAGGAGGGATCAGAAAGAGGAGTCCTTTATTTTTTTTAAAAACACGGTCACTGTTTTACTGTACTATGCGAAACTGTGACAATTACAGACACATTTACAGGACTTGATTCAATTGGCACTTAATTAGAGAGAGGGGGGGAGGGAGTGGGAGAGAGAACGAGAGAGGAAAAGAAAAGAGGGAAAGATATAGACAGGTGAGGGAAAGAGAGAGAGAGAAGGGAGGAGAGAGAGGAAGTGACAGAAAGAAAGGGAGAGGGAGAGAGAAAGACAGAGAGAGGGAGGGGGGAGGAAGACAGGGAGAGGGAGGGGGAAAGAGAGAGAGAGAGGGAGGGAGGGAGCCTGTTTATTGGGATGTGGGCACACTTGCTTCCTGTAATATAAAGGAGGAGATGGAGCCACAGAAGTGAGGACCTGATGATTTGACGGCTCTTGCTTCTGGTGCAACCCACTAATAGATTTAAGTGGGAGGAAGGATTAATGTGAATCAAGGGAAACAGCCAGCCTCTCTCGTTCAAGGACTACATCTGAATGAGGAGCACGCTGAGAGGATGCAAGAGAGGCTCAGGGCTGCCTGAAGTCTCAGGGAATCCAGTGACTGGAAAGAAAGAGAGAGAGGGGGGTGGGTGGGAGAAAGCGAGAATTTGGCTGCATTACAGAAAGGAATAGAGAGAGAGGAGAGGGAGAGATACAGGAGCACAAAACCTGGATGAAGCTCAGGACTCCAGACTTAACTCCTGCTCAAAGACCTGGAGCAAACTGACTGAGGATCTATATGCACAGAAACCAGTCTGCTTTCCCTATACTACCAGCACAAAAGGAGCAGCGAGAGAGAGAGAGGTGGGTGGGAGAGGGGGGTGGGGGGGACAGTGAGAGAAAACTAACCCCTGGCCCTTGGACCGAGCGAAAACAATTCATTGATTGAAGATTACAACCAGGAATTGGACAGCAGGACCGGGAAGCTCATTAAAACACCTGGATGACAGCTTTGAGCATCTCCTCAACACGTCAGACAAGGCCTCAACCTCAACTCATGGAAAAAAAATATAACTCCTGAGTGATTTATAGAAGGAGAAAAAAAGAGAACAGGTATTTGTCTTTTTGGTATTTAAAAAAAAAATTGTTCCCTCTTCTTTTCAAAGGCAGTGGTCGATATCCCTGTTGTGCCTTCGATACCAGTATTCGGGTTAATGCTCCTCACTCTGTATTGTTCAATGCCAGGTAGATTCCACACCCCCACCCCATCCCCTCTGGCATCACCACCCGTTCCAACCCGAGCTGGGAATCTGACACGTCCTTAACAGGGTTAAAAAGATTCGTTATTGGGGATTTTTTTGTGAGCGCTTGTTCTATGATTTTGCCAGTCGGTCCCTCTGTTAGTTGATAAATCCAGCAACAACTTAGCCCCTGTAAGCCCACCCGCCCCCCTCCCGCCAACCCCCCTCACTCTCCTCCCCCTCAGATAACACGTACCCGTGTACAAAGGGATGTGAGGTGCCAGTAATGTGAGAGTGACACTGTATGTCTGACTGCTGACACACAGCATGCTGCATCCTGCACTCCCCAGCCCCTGGCCTTTGTCTCGCCAGCTTCTCCCATTCTCTCTCGTCCTTCTCACTATCTCTCACTCCCCTTCTCCCTCTCTCTGTCTCTCCCGGCCCATTAGCTTCCTCTCCATCCCCCTTTCAACTGCCTCACCTTCTCTCCTCCCCTCATCTCTTCTCTCCCCCTCCAGCACTCTCTTCATCTTCCAAAACTGCTTTATCAACCCCTCTATCCTCCCCTCTCTTCTCCCAGTACTTTTCTCTCATTTTCCCGACACCTTCAATCCTCTCTTCCCAAGGTGTCTTTCTCCAGCTATCTCCCCTCCTCTCCTCTTCACTATTTTCATTACATTCGCTGTCCTTCAACTATCTCTCTTCCATCTCTCTCCGTCTCTCTTTACCCCTTCCTTTTCTCTCTCTCCTCATTTTCCATCCCACCTCTCCTCGCCGTCCGCCTCCCCTCGTCCTCTTCCTTCTCCATTCTTAATCCCCTCTTCCTCCTCATTTTCCTCCTCCCCTCTCTTGCCCTCTCTTTCCCCCTACTCCATCTCTTTCTCCTCCACCCTCCCTTTCCCCCTCCTCCCTCTCTTTCCCCCTCCTCCCTCTCTTTCTCCATCCTCCCTTCTCTTCTCTCTGCTCCCCTTATTCACCCTCCTTGCTTTACCCCACTCTTCTCTGTTTTGTATCTCTCCATTTCCCAGGCTTCTTCGTTCCCACCTTTCTTGTCCCTGTTGTGATCCTCCTTCCCTGTTTTTAACCTCACTATCTCTTTGTCCCCTCACTGTGTCCCTCAGCTCTCTCCTCATCATCCTCTGTATCTGCTGCTCTCTCTTTTCTCTCCCTCCATCATTTTCTTGTCTGGAGTTCTCCACCTCCTGCTGAAGCATCCCCCCTTCTTGAATTCTTTGGTCTTTTTAACCCCTTGTATTAAGGACTCTGATTTGAAGGTGGGGTAATTAATTCGACCTGAGTGAGGTTTGCAGTGTGCTAAGGGGCCCCACTTTCAAATGTAGAAGATGGCATCTTGAAGGAATAAACATAAAATAAAGCTTTTAGTTCGTCTGCTTTAACTTTCCTTCATACTGACTCTCACTCTGGGATTCACCGACACTGAACTCTTGGCTGCTTCCACTGTTAAATAAAGCTAATCCTTGTTTTCCGTGGAAACAATGTCAATGCCATCTCTGCCCATTAGCTTGCCAACCCCACCCGCTCCCACCCCCCTTCCCCAACACTCGCGCCCCCTCCCCCATAATTAAGCCAGGACTGACTTCCTTCATCCATTAAACAGAGTCACTCCCACCTCTATCCATTAACCTGGTCAACCCTGCCCATTGCTCAATGGGCTTAGCCTAACCCACCTTTGCCCACTAAACTGGGCCCATCCCACCTTCGCCTATTAACCTGTGTGAGGCCTGGCCCCTGATCATCCTCTGAAGGCTCCGTTGCTAAAGGATGCGGCCAAGGAGACTCAGGAGGGAAGGGTCATAAGAATATACGCGTTAGGAGCAGGAGTAGACCACTCGGCCATCTCGAGACTGCTTCACTATTCAATAAGATCATGGCTGATCTGATGCTAACCTCAACTCTACAATCCCGCCTACCCCTGATAACCTTTCAACCCCTTGTTTATCAAGAATCTATCTAGCTCTGTCTTAAAAATATTCAAAGACTCGGCTTCCACCACCTTTTGAGGAAGAGAATTCCAAAGACTCACAACCCTCTGAGGGAAAAAAAATTCTCCCCACCTCTGTCTTAATCGAGCGACCCCTTATTTTGAAACAGTGACCTCTAGTTCTAGATTCTCCCACAAGAGGAAACATCCTCTCCCCATCCACCCTGTCAAGACCCCTCAGGATCTTAAAGGTTTCGATCAAGTCACCTCTCATTCTTCTAAACTCCATTGGATACAAGCCCAGTATGTCCAACTTTTCCTCATAAGACAACCCACCCGTTCCAGGTATTAGCCAAGTAAACCTTCTCCGAACTGCTTCCAATTCATTTATATCCTTTCAAGCATCTGTTGACTTGCTCCTAGCAGCTGGCCGGGGGTGGGGGGGGTGGGGGTGGTGTCTTCAGGTGAGGAGAAGGGATGGAGAAATGGCAGATGGAAAACAAACGGCCGATGAAGGGCCTATTCCGAGCCTCCCTTCCTCCTCCTTTCGCAAGTCCAAGTGAAGCACGTTCTGAGCCAGGGCAAAGCCAGTTAGAGAGAGTGAGAGAAAGAGAGAGAGATGGCTGGCCCGGCAATGGAAAAGGCACATGACAACCCTGGAAATTTGTTGTCTTTAAACAAAACGCGCAAGGCCTTAGCAGCAAGACAACGTGGAGTAAGTCAAAACCAGCACAGGAGACCATCAATCCATTAGTTATAAGTCGCTTAAGGGCATTAAAATTCCTGTTTGAAGAAAATTTTTACATAGGCTCCAAATAACATTCTTTTAGACAGCAGCTTTTATTGGGGAACCCGGCAGCCACATTGCATTTTAATTCACTGCTGGGAGCAGACAGTCGGTATCGTACAGGATTGGCCAAGATAAAGAGACGAGGCGGAGGGATTAGAAGAATGAGAGGTGATCTCTCACTCTTCAGGGGTTCGCCGGGGTGGATGCTGAGAAAATGTTTCCCCCGGCTGGGGGATCTGGAACGCGGGATAAGCCTCAGGTTTACGGGCCCAGCCATTTTGGACTGAGATGAGGAGAAAATTTGTTCACTCAGAGGGTTGTGAATCTTTGGAATTCTCTACCCTGGAGAGTCCTGGATGCTGCGTCGTTGAGTTTATTGGAGACACGGATCAATAGATTAAGGGAATGGAGGGATATGGGGATGGGACGGGGAGGTGGAGTTGAGGTAGAAAATCAGCCACAATCTTGTTGAATGGCGGAGCAGGCTCGAAGGGCCTACTCCTGCTCTTATATTCTTATGAAGAAATAGTGGGGGTGGGGGGGTGGTATTTGATAGAGGTAACAGGGGTCTTGCCCGCTGGCTGGAGAGCTGGTGAGAGACCTCCACCCCGTTGCCTCTTTACGGGAAGGCCTGCCACATTAAGTGCAAATCAGCCCACTTAACTGGGCATTAGCGGGCCTCCTCCTGGGATCAAGGAGCCTGGGGGCAGAAGTCCGGCTGGAAGGCCAACAGCCCTATTGATCGGCAGTGGTTGCTGATGGCACTACACCACATGAGGCCCAGGATCGCCAGTGGACCCAGGCCTCAGGTAAGTGATGGCAAGAGGGAGTTTTTGGGGTAGGTATCATGGGGGATGGTGGGGTGGGGTCAGTGGCAAGGGCAGGAGTGTGGCTCTCACTGGGCCCCCCACTTTCCGATGCCAGGCCTCTCGATCAGGCACTGAGTGCCTTTGAACGCGGGACCCCATCCTCAGAAGCCCAAAAGCAACACCCAGCAGGGTTTACTTTTCAGGGTCCCTGAATCCCCCATACCCGAGGTGGCAAGGCGAGGTGCCTGGGTGGGCATTAATTGGCCGCTGAAGGGCTTCAATTGGTAGCGGGGCAGGAAGGACATCCACGGGCCTTCCCACCACAGGCTCAACCTGGGCAGAGGCGGTGTGATCCCCAACTGCCGCCCACCCGTCCAATTAAACCCCTCCTCTCCCACCGAACCTGCCAGGGGGGAGGGCATTAAATTCCGCTCATAAAATGGGGGCAATCCTCAGCACGTTTAATTCCACGGGTAATAAATGGGGGCTTCGATTCCTGCCTCACCCCCCCCCATTCCTGCTGAATGGGCTGATCTCAGCTGGACCGGTTTATGGGGAGTGGGAACGCCACACTCATTCAGGGGGTGAGGGAGGAGGGAGGCTTGCCCAAGCTGAGGTTACAGCGCTCTATTGGCACAGCGTAGAGGGAGCTGAAGGGTGGTACAGTGCTTATGCTCAGCACACCACCGTCTCAAGGGCAATTAAGGGTGGGCAATAAATGCTGACATATCCAGCGACGCCCACATCTGTGAATGAATAAATAAATAAAAATCTAATAACGCAGAGACCTGGACTGAATATTCAATTTCTTTAATAGCACAGTGTTTGAACAGTGCTGTTCCCAGTTAGCATATTTGTCCTCAATTATAAAGGACTCCGGAAACATCTTTTGAAAGATTAAATATAATCAGCAGCTGATACCACAATATGGCACAGTGTGAAAAAGACTATAACTGACTTCAGGATGACGGTGAGAAGTTAGTTAATTAATGATGGGTGATAGTAAGTGCACAGGAAGCGAGATATATTTCATGAGGCGGGTGAGAGGAACTAGACACAAAAAATGCTAAGACTTTCAAAGATGGAACAAAGAAATAATAGTGTAGTAACTTAGTGGTGTTATTATTAGACTAATCATCCAGAGAATGAGAAGTCAAACGCCACTGTGACAATTTGGATTCAGTTTTTTTAAAATTGAGAGATGGAATAGTTGGTGTTAGAAACAATGAAAACGTGTAACTATCAGAGTGTTCTGAAAACCCACCTCGTTCACTAATTCCTTTCAGGGAAGGAAATCTGCCATCCTTACCTGGTCTGGCCTACGTATCATTCGTAGCTGTCTTCAGATGTTGCATCAGCCCTTTATCTGTGGTTCGACAACAAGGCCCATCTCTGACATTACTTTGTAACTAATCACGTGCTCTCCCCGCTGTGAATGTTATTCTGTATCTAACCCCGTGCTGTACCTGTCCTGGGAGTGTTTGATGGGGACAGTGTAGAGGGAGCTTTACTCTGTATCTAACCCCGTGTTGTACCTGTCCTGGGAGTGTTTGATGGGGACAGTGTAGAGGGAGCTTTACTCTGTATCTAACCCTATGCTGTACCTGTTCTGGGAGTGTTTGATGGGGACAGCGTAGAGGGAGCTTTACTCTGCATCTAACCCTGTGCTGTATCTGTTCTGGGAGTGTTTGATGGGGACAGTGCAGAGGGAGCTTTACTCTGTATCTAACCCCATGCTGTACCTGTCCTGGGAGTGTTTGATGGGGACAGTGTAGAAGGAGCTTTACTCTGTATCTAACCCCGTGCTGTACCTGCCCTGGGAGTGTTTGATGGGGGCAGTGTAGAGGGATCTTTACTCTGTATCTAACCCTGATCTGTAACTACCCTGGGAGTGTTTGATGGGGACAGTGTAGAGGGAGCTTTACTCTGTATCTAACCCCGTGCTGTACCTGTCCTGGGAGTGTTTGATGGGGACAGTGTAGAGGGAGCTTTACTCTGTATCTAACCCCGTGCTGTACCTGCCCTGGGAGTGTTTGATGGGGACAGTGTAGAGGGAGCTTTACTCTGTATCTAACCCCGTGCTGTACCTGCCCTGGGAGTGTTTGATGGGGACAGTGTAGAGGGAGCTTTACTCTGTATCTAACCCCGTGCTGTACCTGTCCTGGGAGTGTTTGATGGGGACAGTGTAGAGGGAGCTTTACTCTGTATCTAACCCCGTGCTGTACCTGTCCTGGGAGTGTTTGATGGGGACAGTGTAGAGGGAGCTTTACTCTGTATCTAACCCTATGCTGTACCTGTTCTGGGAGTGTTTGATGGGGACAGTGTAGAGGGAGCTTTACTCTGTATCTAACCCTGTGCTGTATCTGTTCTGGGAGTGTTTGATGGGGACAGTGCAGACGGAGCTTTACTCTGTATCTAACCCCATGCTGTACCTGTCCTGGGAGTGTTTGATGGGGACAGTGTAGAAGGAGCTTTACTCTGTATCTAACCCCGTGCTGTACCTGCCCTGGGAGTGTTTGATGGGGGCAGTGTAGAGGGATCTTTACTCTGTATCTAACCCTGATCTGTAACTACCCTGGGAGTGTTTGATGGGGACAGTGTAGAGGGAGCTTTACTCTGTATCTAACCCCGTGCTGTACCTGTCCTGGGAGTGTTTGATGGGGACAGTGTAGAAGGAGCTTTACTCTGTATCTAACCCTGTTCTGTACCTGCCCTGGGAGTGTTTGATGGGGACAGTGTAGAGTGAGTTTCACTGTAACCCATGCTATACCTGACCTATTGCAATTGCTGATTGTTCTACAGATAGTCCCTCACTTTGATGAATGCAAAATCTCTGGGATCACAATGGATACAAGAGTACAGCAAAGATAACTATTTTCACCTCCGGTACATCAGGCAGACAGGCCACTAATACTCAGATCTGCACACAAGAGGAAATGCTGCATTGTTACTGATTCCAAGGCACTGAATGCCAACATTCCTACAGATACCAACGCATTGCTGGGTATCCCTTCTCTGTAAAAATGCTTATTGAATTGATTTTTAATTTTTAAAACAAAAACATTAAGATTTGCTTTTTTATTTCATAAAATTTCTGTCACCAACAAAGCTGTTCATTTTTTATTTCATTTTCTCCCCCATCATTACCTGAGCTGTCGCCCATCAATAACTCCAAAGCCATCCTCAGCCCTCAAGTATGTGACCGTACAGCCCGTCACTCGGTAGTACAGAACGTGAAAATCACTGAAAAGAGAGACATGTTGCTGAAGCTTTTCAACTTGCACTCATCAGGACAAATTCAAGAATGCCAAATTTCAGAAGATCACAACAATTTATACTACAGGAGAAAAGGGTGCGGATTAGTTGGCAAATCAATTCTGATTGGCTGAGGTGTTTCCATGGAGAAAGCAAGGGGGAACTGTAGGCGCTCCAAGCTCCCGGGTAATTCAAAAATGGTGTAAGGCCCAAACGTATCCCTTTTGTTTGCAAGGTTCCGGATTAATGTATGTCACTTCTAGCAAGTGTAAATGAAACATGCTACACATTTTACTGATTTTCTTAAATTGGTTATTAGTGTGGCTATTAGTGCATGGTTTTGACCATTCGAAATTTGGCATTCTTGTGTTTGTCCTGATGAGTGCAAGACGTAAAGCTTCGCCAACTTGCCTCTCCTTTCAGCAATACTTCACCTTAGTGATTCGAGATAGTTTCTCAGCAAGATCTGAGGTATTGGGAGACAACAGGTCTGGCGCAATGGGAATGAATGGGACAGAGGTTATTCTGTCATGGTCCACACATGCTAGGAGTGCATGGGAAGTAATTGTCCTAGGTACCTGCACAAAGGGAGTGAGCAAGGAGCAAATTTGCCATTAGGAAAACAATTTGATCCCTTTAGATCTGCACACTGGGATAGAGTGGGAAGGAGTTTGCTCCATTTGGATCCACACAACAGATCAATGAAATCAAATTTCCATTGTAAACTTTGCATTGCAAAAGATCTTGGGCAGGACTTTAAGTCTTTGGGGGGGAGGCAGCCTTGGAGCCAATTGGTCCCGCAGTTTACTGGAGCCAGTTTGGGGTGCTGTGCTTTTCTAGCATGTCCCTGCCTCTGGGCCAATCAGAAGAGTACGAATGGGGAATGGTTACCTGCCCACAAGAGGCAGCAAGCCAATTGGACACATAAATAGGCCTAACAAGGCCCCATTCCTGCCACTGGTTGGGACTTTTCCAGTTGGCATTCAGGCCCCCTGTAGTGGCCGGAACCCAGCCTAAGGATGGAGGAGTCCTCATGACCTGGGGGGACCCACTGCACCAGCTGATGTTTAAAACCCCCACTCCCCATAGCTGTGACTTATAAATGACCACAGGCTGCCCTGTGGAGGGATTCTCCCTCCGCAATGGTGCCCTGGCAGCTGTGGTCAGTTTTTATTGAATAAATTTTGTAAGCTTCAAGAGGGCACCTCCATCTTGAGAAGCCCCCCCTCTCTCTCTTACCTGCATTGGCAGCACCCACCTCTGTCGGTGGGGTGGCCACTCTCGCAGTGTCAGGTGGCCTTCTATTGGTCTTCCAGCTTCGGAAGGCCGCCCACCATCCTTAATTAGATGTTGAGCGAGTTCCCTGGCCACTAATTGGCCACCCTTTCAAAAATAGCATCAGGCGTCTGACATCGACGGGGTCAAGACCTAGAAATGCAGCCGACCTTGGGGTCCCAACCCCGGGACAAACAGTCTGCCCATTGTCCCCAAATAACTGACACCCATCCTGTCAAATGTGTAGAGAGCATGTCGAGCCCACTGTAAATATGTTTTGGCTCACAAAGAGTTCTTGTCCCCAGCACCTGGGCTGTGTGGGATTATCTTTGCAAATGAATCTCCCCTGTGTTAAATCCAAGAGATTGAGAATTATAACTGACACAATTGTATTGCAAATCTAACAGCTTTATTAACGAACAGCTCAAAACTTAAAGAGTTACAAAGCAATTTTGGAAAGTATAGTTACCCTAGGTAACTAGTCTAGGTTGATTTCAGGCCAGTTGGATCTGGTCTGACTAGGACAGATCCTTCTTCAGTGAGACTGCTCTCTGTGATGGTCTTGTTCCGACAGTGCTGTGCCAATAAGGTTTTCTTAGCCTCCTTTTATCCTTTGGTTGCAAAGGAACTATCATCTTGCTGATCCTTTTGCACTTCCTTGATTGGTTTCTGGGGTACATTATCAGTCTTTGATTGGCCCACCACGAACTGGACTTAATGCAAAAATATGCATATTTGGTTTTCCCCGTGGTCAGTTTTCTCCACGGTCAGTTTTACCCACAGTCAGTTTTCCCTGTGGTCAGTGTTCTCCGTGGTCAGTTTTCCTCGTGGTCAGTTTTCTCCTTGGTCAGTTTTCCTCGTGGTCAGTTTTCTCTGTGGTCAATTTTCCTCGTGGTCAGTTTTCTCTGTGGTCAGTTTTCCTCGTGGTCAGTTTTCTCCACGGTCAGTTTTTCTCTAAGGTCAGTTTTCTCCTTGGTCAGTTTTCCTCGTGGTCAGTTTTCTCCGTGGTCAGTTTTTTCCACGGTCAGTTAACCACAGGATGTCTGGTGCACCTGCCTTTTGTCTCTTCAGCCTCAGTTGTCTCACAGGTGGATGTGCAACCCTGGGCTTTGCTGTATCAGAGGTCGCTTGAGAAAATACGACTGTAGAAGTTGGTCAGAAGAGGCAGTCTCTAAGCTGCTATATGTTCCAAGAATTGTACATATCCCACTTATTGTCAGCTTATTTCCACTGCATCTGTGCAGCAAATTCAACCAAATCTTTCAACATATTCTTCACAAGAATACCAATATAAGGGGAAAACAATTTCAGGGTATCTTGCGAAGTGTTCAGATGAGGGCAAGACGAAAAACCTTCAACATGTCTCCTCTTTTCAGCAATACTCAAGTTCTGTACTACCAAACAACTAGTTGTTCGATTTCCATCGCTACCACACCGCTCGGGCTGTGCCTGCTGACATCGCCATGAGGCGATTACTCCGTGAGGCTGATCCCATGTGGGACCCATGACTCAGTGTGAACAATAGCGCCACCTCATCGTCTGGATCATGAGGTCTCTCCGGGAATCCACCCCAAATTGGGAGACAGCTGAACCACCATGGGGAGAGCAGTCAAACATGAGGGAAGGGCATGGCACTGCTGTCCCAAGCCGGAACTCTCTGCAATGCAGCTTTGCATGGTTCAAAGCACAAGGCAGAGTACAGAAGGGAGGAAGCTAAACTGAAATTTACAGTTTATCAATGAGGCCTTGGCTGGAATTTTGTGTCCAGGCCTTGGTGCCCCACTATAGCAGGATGTCAAGGCCTCGGAGAGGGTGCAGAGGAGATTTGGTCATAGAGACATAGAGCTATACAGCACGGGAACAGGCCCTTCAGCCCATCGTGTTTGTGCTGACCATCAAGCTCCTATCGATTCTAATCCCATTTTGCAGCACTTGGCCCGTAGCCCTGTATGCTGTGGCATTCCAAGTGCTCATCTAAATACTTCTTAAATGTTGAGAGTATTTACTAGCATTGTAACCAGGACTTTAGTTATGTGGAGACTTTAGCAAAACTGGGATTGCTCTCCCGAGTGCAGAAGTTAAGGGGAGATGTCCAAAATTAAGAGGGTTTTGACAGAGTATTCAGGGAGGGACTGTTTCCACTGGTAGCAGGGTCAATAATCAGAGGACACAGATTTAAGATAATTGGCAAAAGAACCAGAGGGGGAGATGAGGAGAATTTAACCCAATTGGTTGCTGTGATTTGGAATGTGCTGCCTGAAAGGGCGGTAGAAGCAGATTCAATCAGGAATTGGATATATATTTGAAAATGAAAAAGTTGCAGATCTGTGGGGGAAAATGGGTGAAAGAGATTAATTAAAATAATCTCTCAAAGGGAACTGATTGGGAGGAATGGCCTTCTTCTGTACCGCATGGATCTTTGGGTGGAATTTAATGACCTTCCCCCCCTGGTGAGTTTGGTGGTGGAGGGGGGCATTGAATCGGGCGGGCAGTGGCGGGTAGGGACTCTGCCATCTTCCTGCACCCGGATTAAGTCTGTGGCTGGAAGGCCCATGAGCAGCCCCCCCCCACAGCCGTCCACCCCGCAATCAACTGAGGCCCTTAGGCGGGCAATCAATGCCCATTTAAGGGCCTCGTCCCACTGCTGCTGGTACTAACCCAGCGGTGGGCAGGGGGCACCACAGGTGGGAAGCATGACAAGCAATCCCATATAGGGTTGCTTGTGAGCTCCCAGGAGGTGGGGTGATGGGGGTGGGGGATGGGAGTTGGGGGTGGGTGGCGTGGGGGATCCGTTTAAAGGCAGTCAGTCCCTGATCGAGGGACCCAGCATTGGGAAGAGGGTGGCCCAGCTGAGAGACACCCCCTGCCCTTGCTGCCGTCCTCCCTCCCCTGTGACCCGCACCCCATGACCCTTTCCCCCCCACCCCCTGCCATCATTCACCTGTGGCCTCGGATCCAGCGATGGCACTAGTCCTCGGGTAGGTGTTGTACCGGCGGTAGCCACTGCCTTCCTGGTGACTCTGCCGTTCAACAGAGCTGTCAGCCTCTGATTGGCTGGTGGCTCTCAGTGGGCAGGACTTCTGCCCGGGGAAGGCCCGCTGGTGTCCTGTTAAGTGCCTGAGTGGCACCTAGTTTGATGGGCCTTGTGAAATTGTCCATTTTGGCAGGAAGGATTAAAAAAAGAAGCTTGTTATCCAGATGGTGAGAGATTGCAGAGCTCTGAGATGCAGAAGGATCTGGGTGTCCTAGTGCATGAATCACAAAAGGTTGGTACGCAGGTACAGCAGGTAATTAGGAAAGCGAATAGAATGTTATTATTTATTGTGAGGGGAATTGATTACAAAAGTAGGGAGGTTATGCTTCAGTTGTACAGGACACTGGTGAGACCACATCTGGAGTATTGTGTACAGTATTGGTCTCCTTATTTTAAAGAATGATGTAAATGCATTAGAAGCAGTTCAGAGAAGGTTTACTAGACTAATACCAGGAATGGGTGGGTTGTCTTATGAGGAAAGACTTGGACAGGTTAGGCTTGTATCCACTGGAATTTAGAAGAGTAAGAGGTGACTTATTTGAGACATTTAAGATCCTGAGGGGTCTTGACAGGGTGGATGTGGAGAGGATGTTTCCTCTTGTGGGAGAATCTAGAACTAGGGGGTCACTGTTTCAAAATAAGGGGTCGTTCATTTAAGACAGAGATGAGGAGGAATTTTTTTCTCTCCGAGGGTTGTGAGTCTTTGTAACTCTCTTCCCCAAAAGGCAGTGGAAGCAGAATATTTTTAAGGCAGAGCTAGATAGATTCTTGATTAACAAGGAGGTGAAAGGTTATCAGGGATAGGCAGGAATGTGCGGCTGAGGTAACAATTAGATCAGCCATGATCTTACTGAATGGCAAAGCAGGCTCGAGGGGCCGAGTGGCCTATTCCTGCTCCTAATTTGTCTGTTCGTATGTTCCCGAAAACAGGCAACACGGGGATCTCGCCGACTCTGCAGCCAATGGGCAAGACCCCTATCAACTCGGTGAAATTTCACCCCATGTGTCGATAATTCTAAGTTAGTGAACAATTCAGATAAAATATTTTGTCAAGGGGGCTTGGACCATTAAAAGAGCCAGACACCACCATTTGTTAAAAAATGTACTGGATGGTTCTGTGCTCCATCTGATATTTTTTTTCGAGAATGGGTTTAATCAGGCAAATTATATTTTTTGCCTGATTGCTTGGTTCAGCTGATCTTACCTCAGGCAATGGGAGAAACATGAATATCAAAGAAAGAAAGACTTACATTTATATAGCACCTTTCACAACCCCAGGATGCCCCAAAACAGGCAATGAAGCACTTTTGAAGTGTAGTCACTGTTGTGATGTAGGAAACCGGGCAGCTAATTTGCGCACAGCAAGCTCCCACGATCAGCAATGTGCTAATGACCAGATGATTCTCTCTTTAGTGATGTTGATCGAGGACACCGGAGTGAATTCTTCTTCGAAATGGTTGCCAGAGGGACCTTTTACATCCACCTGAGAAGGCAAATGGGGCCTTGGTTCAATGTCTCATCTGTAAGGCAGCACATCCAACAGTGCAGCACTCTCTCACTACTGCAGTGAAGTATCAGTCCCCCTTTTAAGGAGAGGCAAAATCAACCAGGATTCCTTCTCATTATCTCCAGGTGAATGTCTGAGAATGGGAGGCGATCTTATTGAAACATATAAGATTCTGAGGGGGCTTGACAGGGTAGACGCTGAGGGGTTGTTTCTCCTCGTGGGGGAAGCTAGAACTAGGGGGGCACAGTTTCAAGGTAAGATGGAGATGAGGAAGAATTTCTTCTCTCACAGCGTCGTTAACCTGTGGAATTCTCGTCCACAGAGAGCAGTGGTGGTTGGGTCATTGAATATATTCAGGGCTGAGTTAGGAAGAATTTTGATGGACAAGGGAACCGAGGGATTATGGGGGGAAGGAAAGTGGAGTTAAGGTCACAATCAGATCAGCCATGACCTTATTGAATGGTGGTGCATGTTTCGGGGGGGTCAAATGGCCTACTCCTGCTCCTTATGATCTTATGATCTAACCGGTGAGGCCATCCGCTTGGTGCTATGGGACAACCAGGTTAGGGGGTAGAAAAGTGGCCTAGGTTCCAGCCCCACTCGCCTTCCTATGACAAGTATTGGGGAGCCAGGTGAGAATCGAACTGGGGAGGGCCTTTGGGTGTTTCATGGTCAGATATTCTGGTCACCCTTACAGGTGAAACCTGACAGTTGAAGAAGAACTGCTGACTGCGGTGGCGGAGGCCCCACTACTGCTTGTGATTCAAGGGCCCAAGAGAGAGAGAACAAGAAGCAGAGGGAAGAGGGAGAGATCATTGAGATAGGAGACTAATTAGCATTGGAGTAGCAGGATATGAGGGACAGGAAGAGGAACAGTTAAAGGATAGGCGTGAAGATGTTTCACCATGACCTGAGGTGGTGACAATAAGCAAAGCTGTTGCAGTACACGTAACCATGATGGTAACTCACTCTCAAATTCCCCTCAACCTATGGGGAAAGCTGATTCATTTTAAACCAGGGGATTGCTTTGATCAGAGATAGTCCTTGTGCAGATCCTGTCCACGGCCACACAGGGAAGTCCAGCTGAGTATTCTGAAGAGGGGACTACAACAATGCGCTACACTGATTTGGCCCCTGTAACGTGGTGGAACATCCCAAGTTGCTTCGTAGCCGCATCCTCGAACTAACTCTGGCACCGAGCCACGTAGGGAGATATTAAGTTGGGTGAACAAAAGCTCGGTCAAAGAGGTAGGTTTTAAGGGGCATCTTAAGGATGGAGTGAGGGGGGGAGAATTTAGTGCTCAGGCAGCTGAAGACACAATGGAAATTGGGGATGCGCAAGAGGCCAGAATGGGAGGGGAATCGCAGAAATCTCAGAGGCCACTGTTTCAAAGAAGAGCAGAGGAGACTCTCCCTGACGCCCTGGACTAATATTTACCCCTCAAACCAAACATCACAAAAACAGAGGATCGCATTGTTATTTGGGGGATCTTGCCATGTGCAAACTGGCTGCCATTTTCCCTGCATTACAACAGAACGCTGGAAGTAATTCTTTGGTTGCAAAGCACAGTGGGGCATCTTTTGGTGGTCAGAGCTGCTTTGTAGAAATGCAAGAGTGTCCAATCATTTGTGAAAAATTAGGAAAGGAGAAAATTATTCAACAGTAAATATGTTCAACAGCAAACAAACTGTCATTCTGCAAATTTTTGTTGGGACTGTCACTTAGCAGCATTTGCCAGTTAGATGGAGGTTACTTTGAGTGGGAACATGGTAAAGGAATCAGCTGGTGATCTCCCAGGGCTGCTTCTGTTTAATATGCGCACTGGGAATAAGTCATGCAGCGATGCACCAGCTGTTTTAACTTCTCCAGGTCTGTAGACAGAGAAGCTGTGCGCAGGACACCATCAGTAAGCATGCAGAGTCAGTCAGAGTGGGAGGTGCACATGGCAAGCAGCACCCATGGGTGCCCCCACCGCTACCCTCCCATTCACACATTGAATTCTACCAGTGCACACACTAGCATATGAACAAAAAAAAAAAATTCTACTATTAGATGTGATTTTGTGATTGGGTAGAACTTGCTGAACAACCCTGAGTGTGCTAATGACTACACTAACAACCAAGTTAAGATAATCAGTCAAGCTCGTGGCATTGCTCATTTACACTTGCTAGAAGTGACATACATTCATACGCAGGGACCCGTTCTCTGCAAACAAAAGGAATATGTTCAAGCCTTGTGCCTCTTTTGAATCACCCGGGAGCTTGGGGAAACTATAGTTCCTCATTGCTTTCTCCATGGTAACACCTCGGCCAATCAGAGTTGAATTGCCAACCAATCAGCACCCTTTTCTCCTTTTTTTTCTTTACTGTTTCATGGGATGTAGGCATTGCTGGCAAAGCCAGCATTTGCTACCCATCCCTAACTGCCCTTCAACTGAATGGCTTGCTAGGCCATTTCAGAGGGCTGTCAAGAGCCAACCACATTGCTGTGGATCTGGAGTCACATGTCAGCCAGACCTGGTAAGGACAGCAGATTTCCTTCCCTAAAGGACATTCGTGGACCAGATGGGTAGTATAAATTCAGCAGGTCTGACAGCATCTGCGGAGAGGAACACAGTTAACGTTTCGAGTCCGTATGACTCCTCAACAGAACTAAGTAAAAATAGAAGAGAGGTGAAATATAAGCTGGTTTAAGGGGGGTGGGACAAGTAGAGCTGGATAGAGGGCCAGTGATAGGTGGAGATAGCCAAAAGATGTCATAGACAAAAGGACAAAGAGGTGTTGAAGGTGGTGACATTATCTAAGGAATGTACTAATTAAGGGTAGAAAGCAGGACAAGCAATGTACAGATGGCCCTAGTGGGGGTGGGGTGGGGTGAAGGAATCGACAAAGGCTAAAAGGTAGAGATAAAACAATGGATGGAAATACATTTAAAAATAATGGAAATAGGTGGGAAAAGAAAAATCTATATAAATTATTGGAAAAAAAAGGGGGGGATCAGAAAGGGGGTGGGGATAGAGGAGAGAGCTCATGATCTAAAATTGTTGAACTCAATATTCAGTCCGGAAGGCTGTAAAGTGCCTAGTCGGAAGATGAGGTGCTGTTCCTCCAGTTTGCGTTGAGCTTCACTGGAACAATGCAGCAGGCCAAGGATGGACATGTGGGCATGAGAGCAGGGTGGAGTGTTGAAATGGCAAGCGACAGGGAGGTCTGGGTTGTGCTTGCGGACAGACCGAAGGTGTTCTGCAAAGCGGTCACCCAGTCTGCGCTTGGTCTCTCCAATGTAGAGGAAACTGCATTGGGAGCAACGAATGCAGTAGACTAAATTGAGGGAACTGCAAGTGAAATGCTGCTTCACTTGAAAGGAGTGTTTGGGCCCTTGGATGGTGAGGAGAGGGGAAGTAAAGGGGCAGGTGTTGCACCTTCTGCGATTGCATGGGAAGGTGCCGTGGGAGGGGGTTGAGGTGTAGGGGGTGATGGAGGAGTGGACCAGGGTGTCCCGGAGGGAACGATCCCTACGGCATCCCCAGGGATGCCACAAACAGCTCCCACAAACAGCAATGTGACTGTGATAGTTAAAGGCTTCATATTGGCCAGGACACCAGAGAACTCCCTCAGCTCTTCTTCGGAGTACTGTGGTGGAATCTTTTACATCCACCTGAGAGGGGCCTTGGCTTAATGGGCTCTTCGCAAAGAAGGCACCGCTGACAGTGCGGCACTCCCCCAGCGATGTACTGGGAATTTCAGCCTAGATAATGTACCCCAGCCCCGGATTGGAGACTGAGAGATGACCACAGACCTATTTTCAGGAGCCCAGGGATAATTTCTCCTCTGTTCCTTATACCAGCTTTAAAAATAGATTCTTCTGTGTAGCAAATACTCACTGCTCCGTTGAGCTGAAGGATAGAGGCTGAGCGGAGAAGAAAGAGCTTAAGGTTGCTGTGTACAAGGGATCCCCAGGAAATCAAACTGAATCAGAATAAACAACAAGGCAAATAGAGTCACTGTGCTTGAGTGAGCTAAGCCAAAATGGGTTTCTTTTTGGAAAGCAACTGTCCAAAGATTGAGGGACATCTGAGCTGATATGTAAGAAGGAGGGAGAAAGACTACAGAGAAATGAAACTCTTGCTGCTCCACTGAACTCTGAGAAAACAGCTCTCTGTTAAGATGCCCAAATACAGAATCGTTTTCAGTGGGTGACTGGAGGAGATTCTTTAATTGGAAAGGAAATAAAGCGTCTCTGCGATAAACCATCGTAGCGGTGGAGGGGGAGCGAAAGTAAGAAAAAAAATAAAGAAAAACCCAACCTTTAGGCCGCGATTTTCCCAAGCGCTTCACGGCCAATTAAGCAATTTCTGAAAGTGTAGTCACTCTTGTAGGATACGCACCAGCCAATTTGTGCACAGCAAGATCCCACAAGCGTGACAATCTGATAATCCCTTCTCAGTGATGTCAGTTGAGGGACACCAGGGAGAACTCCCATGGTTGTCCTTCTGAATAGTGGCCAAGGGATCTTTTACCTTGGCCCGAGAGGGCAGACAGGACCTCAGTTTCAGGGCCCGTCTGAAAGAAGACATCTCTGACAGTTCAGCTCTCCCTCAGCTCTGCACTCAGGGTGTGGGACTAGATTTTGTGGCCGATTTAAATTGGAACTTCAGCTCGCACTTTGCTGACCCCAAGGCTACCAATTGAGAGCTGGCTAAGATTTACCAAAATTCAGGACACATGTGTCTCTGAGAAACAGGGTGAGAAGGGGTTAATCATTTTCAGTGTCCTGTTCTGGAGATACGGGTTGCTAGGGATGTATGGTTCATGGCCTATTGCCTCAGGTCTTTCAGCAAGTAAGGGCTGGCTGTTAGACTTGGGAAGCATCTCAGCAGAGCCTAATCTTGCCCAGCTCAGCTCACATTCATAAGCATAACCTAAGATCATAAGAAATAGGTGGAGAAGTAGGCCCCCTGGCCCTTCAAGCCTGCTCATCATTCAATAAAATCATGGCTGATTTGATCGTAGCCACAACTCAACTTTCTTGCCTGCACCCCCCATAACCCTTGCTCAGTCAAGACAGCCCAGACATCTGTTATGCTTGTTGAAACAGTTGCATCCCAGGGAAAACATTGCTTGATTGACAGCTCAGGCTCTCTGATCTCTGCTGTCAATTTCACAATATTAATTTACACAAGGTTAAGTGGTTTCAAGGGTTTGTGGTTTTTGTTATTATTACCGCACTTTAAAGGGTCTGGATGATTGACACTTTTATTGCTTTCTAAGTGAAATGACTTTTTTTCAACATTGTAGAAAGTTATGAATGAATTACTTTTCAAAGTTTTTTTTTTACACATCCTACTGTCACTATAGGGTTCATTGATTCTAGACAGTGTATAGTGGGTCAACCAGCATGGAAGTGCCATAACTTGGCATGGGGGCATGAGGGCTATAGGGGGTGGGTGGAAGGGCAGAGCTTGGCATGGGATGGCAGAACAAGGGCCTTTTGAACTTACCCTTTAAAGGGACCCCTCATGCAGACCAATGTTCAGGACTCCTCTGAGGAGCCGTGAACCACGACCCTTTAAAAACCTGGCCCGATTCCATGACTATTGCGGAGGAATAGGAGGGACCTGACTCCGCAATGAAGTTGGCCAGGTTGGATGTGCCGGGTGCGGGCTCCTGACAGGAACCAGCCTGCGCCCTTTAAAGGCCATCCCAAAAATCTGACAGCCGGGGAATTGGGTCGGGAACCCCGGAATCGGGACCCGCCATTTTCAAAAGGCTCCCAATCAGGAGTGAGTGAAAATTCAGGCAGATGTTTCCACTTCTGAGAGAAACCAAAAACCAGGGGCCATAAATATAAGTAGCCACTAATAAATCCAAGAAACTTCTTTATCTAAGAGAGTGGTGAGGATGTGGAACTCACTACCGCATTCCACATGCGGGGGTCAAATGGCTTAGACGTATCTAAGGGGAGGCTAGATAAGCACATGAGGGAGAAGGGAATAGAAAGATATGCTGATAGGGTGAGATAAATAGGGGTGGGAGGAGGCTCGTGTGGAGTCGGAACAATAGCATGGATTATTTGGGCCAAATGGTCTGTTTCTTTGCTGTAAGCGCGACATAATTCTATGCAGTTTCATGTTGCTGGATTGGAGGTGGAGTCAATTCATGCAGAGAAAGGGTTAATGCGTAGGGACCGTGTGATAGGGTTTATCATTTGAAACAGGAATGTGGATAAGAGAGGGAGAGGGAAGAAGATGCCTGGCATTCCGATGTCATCATATCCCTCAAAAAGGACCTCCGACGTATCGGGGTCCTGAGAGAGTTCGTTATTTATACTGATGGAGGAGCTTTCTCTTCACACTGAGAGGGAAAAATGAAATGAGAATAAAGGTTCATTAATTATATGAATGCACTTGGAAATCTCGAAGCAGAGTGAGAGAATGGATTAACCGTGAAAAGCTGTCCTCTCCAGAGTGCGAAAGAAATGGCTGAGGAGAATTATGAGAGACATTGATGTATAAACAGCGAGAAATGGGAGGAATGGAGAGAAACAATGAAGGAGGGGATAGGCGATGGAGCGAGTGAGTGAAGCTGGGATGGAGAGACAAGAGGAAAGCCGGAGGGAGAGAGAAGAGAGGGGAAAGGCAGAATGTGTGAGAGAGAAAGGGGAGAAGGACAGAGAGAAAGAGGAGGGGAGGGGAAAGGCAGAGAAAGAGGAAGAAGGGAAAAGAGAGAGAGAAGGGGAGGGAGACGGGAGGGGAAAGGCAGAGAGAGAGCAGGGGAAGAAGCAGACGCTGAAGATGGAGTGCGAGGACAGGAAAACAGAGATGAAACAGGAGAACATTTGGAACAGGAATAGGCTATTCAGCCCCTCAGTCCTGCTCGTCTGATGTAGTCACAGTGAATCCCAGAGGAAAGTTCCTGCAATTTGATTTCCTCTTTCTCGTTCATAGCTAAGCCTCGTGTATATTCTTTGCGCACACTCCCCCAGGATTCACCTTTGAGCGGGAGGGGGGTGGAGAGTGGGTGGTGCTGGGCCTGAGTCGGTTGCTAATTGCACTCAGTGCACACGTTCCACTTTTTGATCCTGGTTGGTAATCCCACTTTTGGACATACCACATCAAAGCTGTGTGTAGGTGGGCTGAGATATATTTGGGAGCTGAGTGTGATGTGAAAATGAAAGAACTGATGAGAAATGCATTCTCCTTTTTTTTAAAAACATTTTTCCCTTGCAGGGATGAGAAGTAGAGGGGCCACCTTCACGATGACTTCTAACTGTGAGAACGATTAGTCACTGCTTTGAGCATCTTGCGTGTTCTTCCCGAATACCAATGGAGCTGGGATTTGAAGGCAGCCTCGCAAGGGCTCTCTGAGGATTTATCACGGTGTTCCACCATAAACAGCGCGCAGCAACTGCAGGCGAGCTCCGGGTCGGGCGACGGGATTTCACTTGGTGAACTTTTGGGACTTTGAATTGTCTCCGGTGGTGAAGATTCAAGCATCCTCCCAAGCCCTCTGGGGAAACGAAGACCATGGGAATGAACTCTGCTCACCCGTGCCGAGACAACAAGGGCGGGAGGGTCACCGGGGAGCTCGTGACGCGGAACCGCAGTCCGCAGTGAGGCCTCATCATCCTCCGGGGCCCGGAACACTCCGCGACCTCTGATCCAGGAAGGGGAAACGGTTGGCTGTTCTTCCTACCCAGTCCAGCAGTGAAGAGGTACGAACTCCCCCAGCAAATTTTTTGAGGCTTGTTCGGTGTGCAGGAGGTTTGGCCAATGCCATGCACAACTGGGGCTTATATTTTGACCAATCCCAAGCGAGTTTTTCTGCCTCACCGTCAAGAGAGGAGCTGGCTTTCCCAAGCTGAGATCTTCAGACTCAACCACTAAGGATCAAGGATTGAAATTTTCAAAGCGATTCCCCCGCGACCCCTTCCGTCGAGACCCTCTTTGAGAAGGCCCCCGATTGTGACTGGAGTCCTCCTCCCCCACTCCCCAGGATCTGGAGAGTCACAGCTGAGACTTGGCTCTCCCACCCGGTCGATCTTCTCCACCTGAGCCCCCGTCGGGAAGTTGGGCTTTGGTTTTTTTCCACCCCCCCTTCTTTCCTCGTTGAGAAGGCGATGCTGTGGCGAGATGTCCGGAGACGGGGAGGAAGAGTTGTGTCGAAACGCGCTGGCGTTGGTCAGTGAACTGTGTCTGAGCGTCCGGGAGAACCGCATCAAGGAGAAATGCATTGAGTTCTCTTACCTCATGCGGGATCGAGACCGCACGCGCCACATCGAGACAGGTAATGGGACCTTGGCGTTGGGGAAAGTGGGGTTTTTCAGGTCTCAAGCTGGACAGAATTATGAATCCTACCGCACAGCACGAGGCCATTTGGCCCATCGTGACTCTGCCGCCTTAGTTCCCACTCCCTGCAACCCTGTGAATTTTTCCCATTTAGGTGCCTATAGCTTTTCCTTTATTCTTTCATGGGATGTGGGCATCACTGGCAAGGCTGGCATTTGTTGCCCATCCCTATCTGCCCTTGAACTGAGTGGCTCGCTCGGCCATTTCAGAGGGGCAGTGAAGAGTGAACCACGTTGCTGTGGATCTGGAGCCACATGTAGGCCAGACTGGGTGAGGGAGGGCAGACGAGTTCCCTAAAGGGACACTAATGAACCGCAGGGGTTTGATGAAATGTTATTAATTAATTGCATTTTAATCCCAGCGGCTGCCCTGGTGAGATTGGAACATATGTCCCAGAGCATTTAGCCTGAGTCTCTGGATCACTAGTCCAGTAAGATTACCACCATCTGCCCTGAAAGTTACTATCAATCCTGCTCCCACAATCCTTTCAGGTAGCGCATTCAAGATAGTATAAGAGATAGGGTTAGACATGTTTTTTTTTAATTCACTCTCGGATGTGGGTGTTGCTGGCAAGCACAGCATTTATTGCCCAATACCTGTTGCCCCTGTGGTTTATGGATCGAATAAAGCAAGTTGGCCACTTTAGTCAGGCGGTAAACAGCTCAGAGTCCTTCAGCCTGGTTCCCAAGGAGTGGCAGCCATTTTGGCTCATCTCATTCCTCTGCGCAACGGCGTTAGTGGAATGAAAATCAATCAGTTCCTCTGTCCGCCAGTGTCAGTTGGTAGCTCGCTCACCTCACCAAGGTCCCAGGTTCAAGCCCCACTCCAGCCAAAAAGAACTCCAGTGCAGTACTGAGGGAGTGCTGCATTGTTGGAGGTGCTGTCTTTTGGGTGAGATATTAAACGGAGGCCCCACCTGCCTGTTTGGGTGGATGTAAAAGATCCCCTGGCACTATTTCGAAAAAGAGCGGGGGGGACTTCTCCCCAGCGTCTTGGCCAATACTTAGCCCTCAATCAACCTCACAAAAAGAGGTTATCTAGTCATAGTCACATTTCTGTTTGTGGGAGCTTGCTGTGCGCAAAATTGGCTGCCATGTTTCCTAAATTACAACAGTGACCAGGCTTCAAAAGTACTTCATTGTAAAGTGCTTTGAGGTATCCGTATATAAATGCAAGCCTTTCTCTTTTTCTTTTATCAACGAGGGCCAAAGCAGGTCTCAGTTTAACGTCTCATCTGAAAGAATGGCACCTCCGACAGTGCAGCACGCCCTCAGTACTGCGCTGGAGCTTCAGTCTAGATTGTGTGCACCAGTCTCTGGGCCAGGGGCTTAAACGCACAGCCTGCTGATTCAGACTGAGAGATTATTACCCACTAAGCCACGGTTGACACGCCACACATCAACAGAAAAGTGTGAAATTACAGGCGTGGTGGGCCTGTGTTGCTGAGATGGTTGTACTATTGTCACTCCAAAGGAGGCAGGATTGTAGATCGGATGATCCAGCTGAATGAAACTTGGCTGCGACTTTACAATCCAAAAATTATGCAGAGGTTTATTGCAAATACGTCTTCCCAGCTGCAGAAGCCATTTAACTGCACGTGTCCCATTCACTGGCAGGTTAGGCTCTTGGAACTGGGAGGTTGGAAACCAGTGAAGCCATCAGGTAGAGCATTGAAGGCAATGGTATCCAAGGAGCACCAAGTGAAAGTCAGGTTACGGCACCTGTTCTCTGACCATGTGCTCCCAGTCCAGAGAGCAGGGTCCTTCCGTTTATCTGTGTGCCCGGGTTCAAAGGTCAAGTACGTCTGCAGATGGCGTGAGATAAGATCATAAAAAATTAGGAGCAGGAGGAGGCCATTTGGCCCTTCGAGCCTGCTCCACCATTCAACAAGATCAAGGCTGATCTAATTGTGGCCTCAACTCCGCTCTCCTTCCTATCCCCCTTAACCCTTGGTTCCTTCATCAACCAAAAACCTGCCTGACTCAGCCTTGAATCTGTTCAATGACTCAGCCTCCACTGCTCTGTGGGGAGGAGAATTCCACAGACTCTGAGAGACAAAATCCTTCCACATCTCCCTCTTAAAATGGGAGACCCCTCACCTTTAAACTGTGCCCCCTAGTTCTAGATTCCCCGGGGTCCTCCCAGCACCTTGGTGGGTGCAGCCAATGACAGTCACTCTGGCCATTCTAGCGCTAAAATTGCCGTGGGGGTTCCCGATACACATGCGTAAAAGGACTGCGGGCAGTCAGGTCACGCCCATTGACCCTGCCATACCTGCTCAGTTAAAATTGGAAGCCCAACAATTGGTGCCAAAGTGGGCAAACAGCTGGGGTGTTTTTACTGACCAAGCTACCCAGAATCCACTGGGCGGGCAGGGTCAAAACTGGCCTCGCCTTTGCAAGGCCGCTGCAAGCGACGTCTGACGAAGAGAAGTCACGCTTTTCGTAACACGTGGCGCTCTTGCCACCTGTGTGCCACCTGGTTCCTGCGCCAACGTTTATCACAGATGCCACCCTTGGAAGGGGTTAGGGGTTTCGTTCTCGATTGTCTCCCTGGTCAAGCCGTGTAGGTGAAACAGGGCGGAGCCCCTGTGAAGCCCTCCCCAGACCCCTGTGGGGTACAATGCCGCGCCGCTGACAGCTCATCTGGTTGGAACACCGACCGACTGACTGAGGCAAACAGCAAGAGCCCAGGTTCCTGGTCTGAGACTGTCACACACAACAGCTGCTCTCGCCATTCTAGGATGAGCCGGGGAGGAGAAATCCACCAGCGTTCCCATTCATGTCCCACGTTCAGTGATAGCATTATGGGGAGCCAGGGCATTTGACATCACGAGCTTTCAGGATAGCGTAGGGAGTGACGCCGTCATGACCGGGCAATGTGTTTTAGGCGTTACTTGAAGGAGAAGCATTGGTCAGGAAACAGGAGAGCTCCCCCATTCTGTGGGAGAAGGCAGACGAGGCCTACGTTAAACGGTGCGGCACTGGATGTGCTGCCCAAGGGCTTGTTTGTCCTCAAGTGGGACTTAACCCCAATGACCTTCTGACTCAGAGGTGAACGGACACTTAGTTTGAGTCTGGAGCCTCAGACGCAAAAATATTTTAGAATTCTCTCCAGACTTCATGTCTGACATTTAATAAAATAGTCAGTCGGCCTGTTAATTATGAAAACATCGAGAATATTACTTAGGTAAGCAGAAATGGCCTCAGATAAAAGTCATTAAGTTAATGATGCATGCTATGAGCTTTCATACCAAAAAAAAAATTCCCTCATCATTTCTTATATTGGGAGAAGGCAGGACTTGCAGTCTGATGTGAGCCTTCATCGATTTAGGCAGGAGAAACTTTGATCTTTGACCTGGTTTTGGATTCAAATCCTGAGGTGAAAGGTCAATGCCTTAAATGCCTGGCTGCACTTGTACAGAGCCATGGCAACACCGTGCCTGGAGTGTGGCATACAGTTGTGGTCTCCTTACCTAAGGAAGGATTAACTGGCCAAGGAGGGAGTGCAACGAAGGTTCATCAGACCGATTCGTGGGATGGCGGGATTGTCCTGTGAGGAGAGAATGAGGAGACTGGGCCTCTATTCTCATGAGTCCAGGAGAATGAGAGGCGATCTCATTGAAGCATACAGAATACTCACAGGGGCTCGACATGGGTAGACGTGGGAAGGATGTTTCCCTTGGCTTGGCGGAGGGGGGAGGTCTAGGACCAGGGGACACAGACTCAGGATAAAGGGCAGGCCATTTAGGGCTGAGGTGAGGAGGAACTTCTTCACTCAGAGGGTGGTAAATTGTTGTAATTCTCCACCTCAGGGGGGCTGTTGAGCAGGTTCAAGACAGATAGATTTCTAGATAGTAAAGACATCAAGGGATATGGGGATAATGCAGGAAAATGGCGTTGAGATAGACGATCAGCCATGATATAGTTGAATGGCGGAGCAGGCTCGAGGGGCCGAATGGCCTACTCCTGTTCTTATGTTCCTAAATTGCCCTTTCTCTCTTGATCCCAATCTTTTTAAGGCGATTCCAGTTCAGAGGGTATGTTCCATAGTCATTGTTAGATCGCAGTACATTCCCTTATACCCCCCTTCTACGAACAAACTACAATGATGGGCAGAAGCCAGTTGGTCAATCAAGCCTGCCCACTCTCACGATGGCTGGAATACCGTGAACTCCGCACTTCCTAACCCCTCTCCTGCGCACGGCCGTGTGATCTCCCCGGAGAGGCAAAAATAAACTTGCAAACGACCGAAAAGGGGAAAAGAAAATCTCTGGGGAATTCCTGATGGAAATCAATCCAGGAGATGACATGGGCCCTGTAGGATCATAGAACCAATTAGAATGGTTATAGCACAGAAGGAGGCCTTTCAGCCTGTCATGTCCATGCTGGCCCTCTGCAAGAGCAAGTCACCCAGTGCTACCCTCCGTCTTTTCTCCGTAGCCCTACAGACGTTTCCTCTTCAGACAACGATCCAACTCCCTTTTGAAAGCTGCTATTGAGCTTGTCTCCAACGAGGGTCGTCAACCCGGGCTGGATATATTCCGGGAGGCGTTGGCAGAAGTAACCCTTCCCCCCACCCCACCCCCGCTAGAGCTATCTGTTACTTGCTCGTCCTGCTTTCTACCCTTTATGTCACCATTAGCACATTCCTTGGCTAATATCACCACCGTCAACACCTCTTTGTCCTTTTGTCTACGACATAAGACCATAAGACATAGGAGCAGAAATTAGGCCTATCGGCGCATCGAGTCTGCTCCGTCATTCAATCATGGCTGATAAGTTTCTCAACCCCATTCTCCCGCCTTCTCCCCGTAACCTTTGATCCCCTTACCAATCAAGAACCTATCTGTCTCGCTCTTAAATACACTCAATGACCTGGCCTCCACAGCCTTCTGTGGCAATGAATTCCATAGATTCACCACTCTCTGGCTAAAGAAGTTTCTCCTCATCTCTGTTCTAAAAGGTCTTCCCTTTACTCTGAGGCTGTGCCCTCGGGTCCTAGTCTCTCCTACTAATGGAAAAATCTTCCCCACGTCCACTCTATCCAGGCCTTTCAGTATTTTGTAAGTTTCAATCAGATCCCCCCTCATCCTTCTAAACTCCATCGAGTATAGACCCAGAGTCCTCAAACATTCCTCATACGTTAAGCCTTTTCATCTTTGGCAATCTCTTCTTTGCCTCCACCTATCACTGGCCCCCTATCCAGCTCTACCTGTCCCACCCCTCCGCTCAACCAGCTTATATTTCACCTCATTTCTATATTTCCTCAGTTCTGATGAAGAGTCATACGGACTCGAAACGTTAACTGTATCCCTCTCCGCAGATGCTGTCAGGCCTGCTGAGTTTTTCCAGCTATTTTTATTTTTGCTTCAGATTTCCAGCATCCGCAGCATTTTGCTTTTATGTAACATCACAGGAACCCAGCGGAGCAGTTCCGGGGTCGGCTCTTCAAAACTGGGCAGGTCAGCGGCCCCCTTGGGTTGAGAAACAAGTTGGGCACCTGAAAAACTGTCGACTCAGGGGAGAATGAATTTGCAGCCCTCTGGATTAGTGTGGCTATTGGGCCACACTGAACAGATGTAAACCGTCACCACTAAAACTCTGCAGATGCCACCTTGTCCTTTTCCGATCTCGTTTCTGTCTCGTGTTATTAACGTTGACAACTTACAGAATACTGAAAGGCCTGGATAGAGTGGACATAGGGAAGATGTTTCCATTAGTAGGAGAGACTAGGACCCGAGGGCACTGCCTCAGAGTAAAGGGAAGACCTTTTAGAACAGAGATGAGGAGAAACTTCTTTAGCCAGAGAGTGGTGAATCTATGGAATTCATTGCCACAGAAGGCTGTGGAGGCCAGGTCATTGAGTGTATTTAAGACCGAGATAGATAGGTTCTTGACTGGTAAGGGGATCAAAGGTTATGGGGAGAAGGCGGGAGAATGGGGTTGAGAAACTTATCAGCCATGATTGAATGGCGGAGCAGACTCGATGGGCCGATTGGCCTAATTTCTGCTCCTATGTCTTATGGTCTAACACTCATCACCTCATCTACTTTTAATTTGTTTTTTTTTAACGTGATTCCGTTTCTTTCACTTCCAACTGAAGCTCTGCACACAGACGAACCTTGCTGAAGTCAAAGCTCCATGAAAACGTTCAAGGTGGAAAGTAAATCGTGGGCGGTGAAGATTTTATTTTTCCCACACAGTAAATCTAAAATAGTCACCAGCTCCCCGGCACACAGAGGCACATGCCTGTACCTGAGGCTCCTGTAACTGAGGCTCCTGTAACCGAGGCTCCTGTAACTGAGGCTCCTGTAACTGAGGCTCCTGTAACTGAGGCTCAATGGAGGAAGCATGGATTCCCAGCCGGGACCAGCTCGGTTAAGGGGAAAGATGCGTGTTTCTGTGCAGAAGCTGAGGATGTGCAGCATGCTGCGAATCGAATTGGAGGATGTGTCCCACGTGACACACTCACCAAAGAGCAGAGAATGCTGGAAATGCGCAACATTTGCCCTGAGATAACAGCATCCCAGCCTCCAGGGAAAGCTCTCGCTAGCTACCGGGAGATTGATGCCACTTCAAGTTTTTTTTTCTTGGAAAATATACTTTATTCACAGAATACCTGGAAGAACATTACAAAACATTTCTAAATCACCATCACAAAAAGTACAATCAGGTTCAACTTTTACACATGGATCACGAGGTGCTTCAATACAATCAATGAATATTACAATCATTTCAATCTGGTCATAAGACCATAAGACATAGGAGCAGAAATTAGGCCATTCAGCCCATCGAGTCTGCTCCGCCATTCAATCATGGCTGATAAGTTTCTCAACCCCATTCTCCCACCTTCTCCCCGTAACCTTTGATCCCCTTACCAATCAAGAACCTATCTATCTCGCTCTTAAATACACTCAATGACCACTCATTACAGACAGTCAGTCAGTGCAATGGTATTGGAGTTACCAACATACATCATGTTGCACTCTGAGGTGCTTGAATACAATTATAATACAATTAGTATTCAATGCCTGCATTCACTGTGAGCCGTACAGCCAAGTTTGGTAACCCTAACCCTCCACCACACTCTCAGGCTCTGTATTACGGATCCTAACCACTCGCTGCGTGAGAAAAGCTTTTCCTCATCTCGCCTTTGCTTCTTTCGCCAATCGCCTCAAACCCATGTCCTCTGGTTCTCCATCCGTCTGCCAATGGGAACAGCTTCTCCCTGACTAACCTGTCCAGGCCCCTCTCGCTTTTGTAAAAACGCGCGCAAAAAAACCGTCAACTCACTCACCCGCTGGGATGTTCCGATCCTGATCCTGATCCCGATCCCGCCCATCGTGGGAGGGGATGGAAAATTCGATGGGTCAGCGAAAGGCCCCGCTGACTTCGGGCAGGAATTTCCAGTCCTGCGGTGGGCGGGACCGGAAAATTCCGCTCGCCGTCTTTCTGGTTTGGTTTCTGCCGCAGACAAGAACTGATCTAGGAGGTGACGCAGAGAGTCACACGAGCTTTCATGAGCCCTGACGAGAGAATGTCAGCAGGTTGTTTGACGTGGAGTGCATTATAGTTCAAACCAATAATGTCCGACTCCAGTGCATGAACCTCCTTAACGTGAGCCAGCCGTCAGGAAAGGGAACTTGGCTCGGCAATCCTCCAACTCTGACCCCCTGCACATCCCCGATTTTAATCACAGAGTCAGTTTGGCACAGAAGGAGGCCATTCGGCCCATCGAGTCCATGCCGGCTCTCTGTAGAGCAAGCCCAGTCAGTCACATTCCCCGCTCTATCCCTATACCCCTATTTTCCTCAACTGCCCATCCAATTTCCTTTTGAAATCATTCATCGTCTGCACTTCCACCGCCCTCATGGGCAGCGAGTTCCAGCTCATTACCACTCGCTGTGTAAAAAAAAATTCTTCCTCACGTTCCCCCCTGTATCTTTTACCTGGGATCTGTATCCCCTGGTCCTTGTACCATCAGCCAATGGGAAGAGCTGATCCTTATTTCCCTTATCTAAACCTATCATAATCTTGTACACCGCGATCAAATCTCCCCTCCACCTCCTTTGCTCCAAGGAGAACAACCCCAGCTTCTCCAACCTAACCTTGTAGCTAAGTTCCCCTCATCCCTGGAACCATTCTGGTAAATCTCCTCCGCAACCTCTCAAGGACCCTCACATCCTTCCTAAAGTGTGATGACCAGAACCAATCCATTAGTTGTGGCCTAACGAGAGCCTTACAAAACTTTCTAATCATTCCGCCATTGCTGGATGTAACTTCACCCGCCTGAGTTCTGGAATTCCCTCTCTAAACCTCTCCACCTCTTGATGCCTCTGATCCTTAAATCCGACCTCTTTGGCTCAGGGTTTGGCACCTCCCCTGTTACCTCCTTATGTGGCTCAGTGTGATGTTTAGACTGATGATGCTCATTGGGGTGTTAAAAGCATGGACTGGGAAGGGCTGAAATCAAACCATAAAAGACAGTGGGTGAGATTTTCCAGTCCTGCCCTCCGTGGAACCGGGAATTCCCGTCGGAAGCCAGTGGACCTTTTGCTGATCCATCAAATTTTCAATGGAAGTAGTTGTTCTCACCACAACCCCCGCTCTAGCCCAGCGAGAGTGAAGTCCCATTGCCAGGTCAACAGCCACTACTCAGAATGAGATGAGTTGACTTGATGCAGATTGGGAATTGGTCCTGGGCTCTTCCTCCAAGGGGCTCAGACGACAAACAGATTAATGCTGAAATGAATAATTTGTGTTTTGAACATTAATTCAACCGATTAAGTTAAACTTACGTCCCGGGACAACAGCTTGTAGTCCTGAGTGAGGGGTGGTGTTTCTCTGCAGGCCACGCAGTCCATATTTGTCCAGCAATAATGTGTATTTGTTAATGCATCTAAATACTACGCTAATCTTTCATTAAGCATTTTTTTCTGTGGGGATCAATCAAGAGAGACAGAGGCCTTTTAATTCCTATTCAGTCATTTGGCAGACACTTAATTAAAGGGAGAAGTACTTTATATCAGTCCACATGTTAAAAAGACAGAGATCTGTGTGTCAACTTGCCAGTGCGTGTAGTCAACATCTGAACACAGAAACAATGCTGGGCAGGATCAGACACTTTAGCGCCCCCCACCGCCATCTGGGTAAAAAAATAATTCTCCTCAACTCCCCTCTAATCCTCTACCAATTATTTTAAATCCCTGCCCCCAGTTATTGTCCTCTCCGCTCAAGGAAATAGGTCCTTCCTATCCGCTCTGAGGGTCCTCGTTATTTTACATACCCAATTGCCTCACAGCCACCTCTGTTCAAAGAAAATATTTCCAACCTATCCAATCTTTCCTCACAGCTGGATTTCTCCATTCCCAGAAACATCTTCGTAAAGCTCCTCTCTCGTGTGGTCGTACCCCGTAATGTGGCGACCAGATCTCCAGGCAGTACTCTAGTGCCGGCTGAGACTGTGCCCCTACTTCCCCATCCAGTCCTCCCTAATCTATTTAGTTAGAATAAACTGTCAACTGGAACACACCCTCGCCATCTTTAAGATCTTATAAACCTTGGTCAGATCACCCTTTGATTCTATCAGTTGAATTGGAGTCATAGAGTCATAACAGGACAGAAAGAGGCCTTTCGGCCCATCACGTTCATTCCAGAATCCAGTCAATCCTATTCCACCCCCCTACTCAGCCCCACCCTTGTAAGCCCTGCAAGTTTATTTCCCTCAAGCGCTATCCAATTTCCTTTGAAAACATTGATCATCTCGGCGTTGAGGTGGAAGATCAGCCATGGTCTAGTTGAATGGCGGAACTGGGCCGAATGGCCTACTCATGATCCTTTTTCCTAGGTCCTTATGTTGTTCCTATATCTCCGCTTCCACCCTCACGGACAGCGAGTTTCAGGTCATTACCACTTGCTGCATAAAATAAAATTCTTCCGCACACGCCCCCTGCATTTCTCACTCAAAACCTTAAGCCTGTGTCCCCACATCCTTCTACTCTCAGCAAATGGAAACAGCTTTCCTTTGTCTGCCTTATCCAAACCTGTCATAATCTTGTGCACCTCTATCAAATTTCCCCTCAGTGCCCTTTGCCCCAAGGAGAACAACCCCAGCTTCTCCAACCTAACCTTGTAGCTAAAATCCCTCATGCCTTCCCGGTGTCTGCAGTTGCCCTCTTGTATAATGGACAGTGAACATATCAGCAATGACTTATAGAAAGAGACCCCTCTGGTCCATCCAGCCTGTCCCTCGCAAATGTAATGCCACGTGCTCGGCAATATAGACACTCCCTGCCCCACCCAGAGCCGAATGATCTCCTCAGAGAGGAGAGAAAAAGGATAAAGGAACCACGCGCCAATCTGGGAAGTTTTTCTATGACTCCCTCAGTCCAGGGGACCACTCCAGCCCTGATATTTCTATGCAGCTCTTACCTCTTGTGCAAGGTGATCTCCTCCCTGCCAGAAGGAAGTCAGCGAATCCATTCACTTAGTCCCCTTCGCACTCCCCCCAACCCCCAACCCCCACCCGATGGCCTGGGCCAGTATTTGACCACTCAACCAAAGCAAGTACAAAACGAACCAGTGACCTGGTCATTATCACATTGCCGTCTGTGGGAGCTTGCTGTGCGCAAATTGGCTGCCATTTTGCCTCCATTACAACAGTGATTACAGTCTAAAAAGTACTTCATTGGCTGTGAAGCATCTTGGCATGTCTTGAGGTGGTGCAAGGCACTATAGAAATGCATGGTCTCTCTATCTTTTTATCAGCATTGACCAGGTGCTCCCCTTCCCCCCTACCCCCACATCCCTCCAACCCCCATGCGTTCATTTGCTGTTCTGGGAGTTTAGGATTCATCATCCTAAAGCCCATCCTCTGCTCTTACCTGAAGTAACCCTGGCTTATTTTTAGCCATCCATAATTGTATTGGCAAATACATTTAGCAAAATATCAATACTGTATAATGCACTATGGAGCAGGCACACATACGGGCTCACATCGATATGCAGTTAGCTCTTTCTGCCAGTGACAGCCATGCACACAAGCGCTCTCGCAGTCCCTCAGTATTCAGGGCTCAAAGCAGCATTCTAATCTCTCATGGAACCCACACGTAACTGCCAGGCAGTCAAATGAATGCGCCGACGGGTCTGTGGCTCCCTCCGTTATTAATCATCTGTGATACCGTCATCGTGCCGTGGGTCAACAAGCAGGCTCTGCCAGGGTGAGCTGGCGCTGTAATTACAGCGTGGGACATCTTCTCCCTCAATCTGAGCTCCTTAACACGCGGGCCTGACGTGCTCAGGCACAGCGGCAGTCCGCCACTGCTCAGTGTCGCGTGGTCCACTTCAGGGGGCACAGGGATAAGTCCAGGGAAAGCCATCTCCCCCACCTCCCACTCGCCTAATTTCCTCCCTTCCTCTCGCGACACTGTCACCTGCTGTGGTACAGGTCCCGGGGCCGTTAGTCCAGGTCTAAGTATCAGATCGTAAGAACTAGGAGTAGGAGTAGGCCATTCAGCCCCTTGAACCTACTCCATTTTCCTGCCTGTCTGCTCCCTCATCCTGCCCCCAATAACACTTGACTCTCTTATCAATCAAAAATCTGTCTAACAACCTCAGATATATAAAATGCTAACTTACATATGAACATACAAGTTAGGAGCAGGAGAAGGCCATTCAGCCCCTCGACCTCCTCCTCCATTCAACGAAATCATGACTGATCTGATTGTGGCCTCAATGCCACTATCCCATCATCCACACTAAGGACTAACTCCCTTGTTAGTCAAGAATCTATCTACCTTTGCCTTACAAATATTCAATGACCCTGTCTCTATCACTCTCTGGGGAAGATAGTTCCAAAATTCATGACCCTCAGAGAGAGAAAAAAAATTCTCTTCATCTCTGTCTTATGTGGTAGACCCCTTATTTTTAAATTGTGCCCCCTAGTTCTGGGGGAAGCATCTTATCAGCATTCACTCTGTCAAGCCCCCACATAATCTTATATGTTTCAATGAGATCATCTCTCATCCTTCTAAACTCCATTGAGTACAGGCCCAACCTGCTCAACCTTTCCTCATAAGACAGTCCCTTCATCCCAGGTATCAGCCTGGTGAACCTTCTCAGAACTGCTTCCAAGGCAAGTGTGTCCCTCCTTAAGTATGGAGTTGACTCCATGAATGGAACTGCCGGGAAGATGTTCCTGAGGAGTGAGGGAGTCCAGTGATGGAGTGATGAAAATTGGGATTGTGTACAAGGCTAGATTTGGAGGAACGCAGATATCTCGGGGGACTGCGGGGGTTGAGAGGACTATAGAGGTAAGGAGGTGGGTGAGACCATGGAGGGATTTGAAAGCAAGGATGAAGGTTTTAAAATCAAGACACTGTTAAATTGGGTTCTAATGTAGGCCAGCGAGCACAGGGTCGATGGGGGAACAGGGCTTGGTAGGAGTTAGGATGTGGGCAGCAGGGCTCAAGGTTATGGAGGGTGGAAGATTGGGAGGTAACCAGGAGAGCATTAGAATAGTCACATCTTGAGGTCACTAAGGCCTCAGCTGGGTCTCGGAGTTTCAGCAGCAGATGAACTGAGGCAGGGACAGATGTTACCCAGGTGGAAGTAGAGAGCCTCAGAGATGGTGGAATTCGACCAGGGGAGCTTCACACATTGCTGGAGAAAGAAATTAGATGGAGCGTAAAGCGAGCTACAGGCTTTCTAATGTTCATTAGCTGGCTGTATGGAAAATTCAGCACACAACGGAGGAGGCTAAGGAGGTACATACGATTCCTCGGTTTCATAACTGCCAGCTCCTATATTGGCTAGCAACAACCACAGCAACAGCTGAGAGCATTGGTTATACTGAAGGTGTGTGCTCAAATGTATTATTTATTAGATAGATCACAACGCGATGCATTATTTAACAGCAAGGCTGCTGAGGAAACCGAACTAATATTTTAATTACTGAATTAGACTTTATTACATGGCCTAGCAGCTCATGAAAATTATTTATCCGTTTATAGGTTATTTATTATTAAGCAAATACTGTAATCACTTCCCAAACAGAAGGCCTTCCTACCACTTCTGGTACCTGATCTCTCAGCAGCCCTGCCAGAGTCCGTGCTGCATAAAAGGCCAACTGTTTACATACAGCTGTAGACCTAGTGCAGCTATGAGCAGTAAGTTACTGAGACCTGTCTCATTCGCTTGGGGAAGGAAGGTAGAAAGATGGAAGAGTGTTCAAAGCCTCGGAGAGGGTCCAGAGAGTATTTGTGAGAATGCTACCCAGCAGTGAAAGACTTTCAGCTACATACAGAGAAGCTGGGATTGGTCTAGAATCACAGAATGGCTACAGCACAGAAGGAGGCCATTTGGCCCATCATGTCTGTGCACACTCTCTGCTAGAGCAACTCAAGCTATTCCCACTCCCCCACCTTTTTGCCCAGAGCCTTGCAAATTTTTTTCTCTTCAGATAATTATCTAATTCTCTTTTGGAAGCCGTGATTGAACCACACTCTCAGGCAGTGCATTCCAAATCCCAACCACTCACTGCGTAAAAAAAGTCTTTCCTCTAGTCACCCTTGCTTCCTTTGCCAATGAACCTGTGGTTCTCGATCCTTCCACCAACGGGACCAATCTCTCCCCGTCTACTCTGTCCAGACCCCTCATGATTTTGGACGCCTCTATCTGAAGCGGATTATAGCCCCAGCCCCATTTTGGGACTATTTCGGATCAGGTGCACTCCTCAGGTTGACACTTAAGGTTGAGAAAGAGGCAGGCCTCGCAGGCACTCAAATGGATCTGAAGAACTGCTCGAACTCTCCCTGAAGGAAAGGAAGCACCAGAGAATGTTACCGTCCTCCAGATAACCTTTATAACAAGTTTTATCCAGATTAGAACAACCCGGATATTATAAGGATCTGGGCATCGCTCCCTCAACAACGTACCTCTCCATTGGAGAGAGTACAGAGACGGGTTTCTGAGTTTGGATATGGAAGACTATATAAGGCAATGGGCAGAGCTGTCCCAAAAATGGGCAGAGTCCGATATCGGGCGGGGAAAGCGGTGTTTGACCCGCCGACAGCAGTGGCGGCTTTTGCCGCCATATCGTGCGGCACTTTGTTGTAAAAATGCAAGGGGCATGGTTTTCACATCCGATCGCTGGTGGGTCGGCCTCTAATTCGCCCGCCCTACCGTCATCTCAGGCTGTCAGCAACCCGGGCGCCATATTTAAAGGGTGCCCCTCGCACAGAGCGAGCTCTCCTCTAAGGGATTGAAAGCTGCTGGGAATTCATGGCTGCCAAAGGGAGGAAACATACTGCCCCCAAATTTACTGACACCTCCCTCAAGCGCCCGCTGGACACAGTGGAGGTCCCGCCGCAATCTCCTCTACCCCCACTCTGCGTGAAGACCAGCAAGCAAGGTCACTGATCCAGCTTTTGAGACGATGGTCAGCATCAACGCCCTGCAAAACAGGACAGCCATCGAGTGCCGAAAGAGGGTGAATGATCTCCTCCATGCTGCCAGGGTAAGTCACTCTTCTCAACACTCTCAACTCACACACTCACAAACCCATCACACATCCACAGGGATCTCACTCGCTGTCAGTTCAAAGTACATCACCATTCACTCTCTCACACTCACCTTCATCTGCCCTGTGGATCATGTCCTCATCCTGTCCATGGCACCACTCACCGTCCACACATGCCAAGCACCCTTCTCATCTGGCCTGGCAGGCATCCTGCTTACACTTTCTCCATCTGTATTCATGCAGGACAAGCTGGCACACAACAACAGAGAGAGGTCGCACACAGGTGGAGGAATGCCCGACCTCAAGATCCTCACAGACTTTGAAAATAGAGCCATCCAGCTGGCCGGCGAGGATCTGGACAGTTCCTGTGCTGACGGTGAGGTCGGCACTGCTCTACCAAGTGAGGATCCAGCAGTGCAACATCCATCAAACAACAAGGCTGTGAGTGAGTTCCCCCAATACGCAGTCGCCTGCCATGCATTAATTATCTCTCCTTGCTTCCACATCTGAGGAGCAGCCAAGGGGGTCCACGACCCAGGTCCTGAGGACACCCCAAAAAAGGAATCCACAGACACCAAAATTGAAGACCCATCACAGCGCTCGCTCACACCCTCCACCGGCGCAGACACGCACTTTGGTGGGACCGAGTTCTACAGCAACCTTGGAGTCACAATCTGGTGAGCACATTGCACTGTCTGATCCACAGCAGGAGGTGGCAAGGACTTCCCAGGTGTCCGGCACTCGGAGGGCTGCTGGAGGCCAGAAATTTGCTGAGTCCGAGACAGATGATGAGCCTCTGGACTCGGTCGTGTCACAGTTGCTGGAGCTGCAAAGGCAAGCTCAGGAACATCAGGAAGGGATGTCCGCTGCACTCCTCAGATTGCAAGGCACGATGGAGGAGTCTGTCCGCCTTCAGGCTGAGGTGATAGCGCCAGCATGCCAACGCACTGAGGTCAACACTGGTCAGATGGTGGCTGCCATGGAGACCTTGGTCCAGGACTTTGGTCCTGTACTGCTGCAGGGGCTCCACTTCATCGCTGAGGCTTTTGCAGGTATCCATCAGTGTCAAAGCAAGGGCAGGGCATCTCGATCTCACTCCAGCTGCCCCTTCCTCTCAAGGAGTCAGCCAGGAGCTCTCGGGCACCCATAGGGAGGAGGATCAGCAGTACCCTGGGGGCCATCCATCCAGATGACTCCGGGAGTGTCCGGCCCATCCGAATCCCTTCTTCTTGTGACTCCAGCTCCAGCTCCACAGACCGAGGAGGGTGCCACTGCCACACAGCAGGGCCACGAAAGCAGGCCGGGGCCCTCCAGGTCTCAGCCCTCCAGGGGACGCCCGCCAAGGTCATCACAGATGGGGTGTAGCAGTCAGCAGGCTCCCTCCACCTCTGCTATGGAGGTCCGGGGAGCATCAAGATGTAGCAGCAGGGTTAGGACAGTTAAGAAGATTTAGTTGCACAATGTGGGCATGGGTGTTAATCATTTGTACTTAATGTTGACCATTGTAAATACATTGTAAATGGCTCCTTGTTATGTTGAGCAGTGTTTGTGTGAATCAGATGTAAAATCTTGCTTCCTACAATGAAGGCGACTGTCGCAGTCCAGAGCCTGTCCCCTGTGCAGTGTGTAAGCTATTCAGCACAGTGATTGTCTGGCATCAAAGTCACTCTCCAGATCAGTGATGGGTGCATGTAGCTTGTGTTTGCTGCCAGTACCCAGGTGTTACTGGGTTCGGCGATGTTCTCCGTGTGCTCTCAGCACCTTAGTGGTGGGGATGCCCTCCACCATCTCGACAGCATTCCTGACAGCTGAAGGTGTGGTGCTGAAGGGAACAGGTGATGAAGCCTGCCAAAGGATCAAGTTGTCTTCAAGTCCATGTGGCCGCTGTTTCTCAGCAGCGTCTCGATGATATGAGCCTCTTCACAGAGCGTCTGTGTGCCGCCCTCAGCCAGACAGGTGTCAGACATTCCCAGATGCAATGGGAAGATCTCAGGAGGTGTCGTCACTGCATCTCATCATCATCCTGCTGGAATCTTGCGGCAATGAAGGCCTCAGGACTACGCCTGCCTCGTCTGGCCAGTACAATGGCCTCATCGCCTGCACCCTCGACTTCCAGGACCTCATCACCCTCTTCCCCTTCGACTTCCTCCTCATGGGAGGAGACGTGCAACTCTTGCATCTCTTCATCATCCAGGTTCTCCCCACTTTGCATCGCCAGGTTGTGTAGTGCGCAGCAAGCTACTATGATGGGCGATACCCTCTGGGGAGTGCACCGCAGCGCTCCACCAGATCTGTCTGGGCACCGGATCCTCATTTTCAGGATGCCAATGGTGTGCTCAACCAAAATTCGGGTTGTGACATGAATCTTGTTGCACCTTCTCGCACCAGGGCTCTGAGGCAGTCACATGGGCATCATCAGCCACATCCTTTCTGGGTGGCCCTTGTCCCCGAGGAGCCAACCCTGCATCATGTGTGGTCCTTGGAAGATTTCAGGGATCTGAGACCTGCTGAGGATTTATGAGGCGTGGACGCTTCCCGGGTACCTCGCACAACACCTGCATGATCCCTTTGTTATGGCCGCAGACCAGCTGAACATTGAGAGGGTGGAAGCCTTTGTGGTCCACGTACTGGACTGCTGGTTGTCACGGAGATCTAAGAGCCACGTGGGTGCAGTCGATAGCCAGTGGGAATCCGGAAATCTGAGCAAATCCCCAGCGTTCTTGCTTCCTGGCTCACCTGACCCCTGTCAAAATTGCGAAAGCTGTGTGCCTTGGCAGAAAGGGCATCTGAGACGTCCTCGATACATTTGTGGGCGGAGGTTTGTGAGATCCCGCAAAGGTCCCTTGTGGATCCATGGAAGGAGCCGCTGCGGTAGAAATTGAGTGCGGCGGTAACTTTCACTGCTGCCGGGCAGTGGATGCCCTCCAAGTCCCCCAGGCGCCAAATCCCGCAGGAGGTGGCATATGTGCGTGAACAGTTCCCTTGACACACGGAGAGTCCAAGCCACCACATGGATGCCCAGTGTTTAATGCGCAGGATGGTTTACTATGTCCACGCCCAGCACCGCCCCACACCACATGACCGAGTGCCGGCAACTTTGGCCGCTCAACTGCCCGGCATGTGCTTGTGCTCAGACTCCAGTCGGTGCTGCCTTGACAACCACCCCTGGCACTGTCGTCCTTACTCCAAGGTTGCCTTCTCCCCCTTCCCCTCTTTCACCGTTGCCCTTGCCCTGAGGGTCCCTTCTCCGCTGGCACTGTCATCCTTGCCCTGGCACCACAAGCCAGTGTGAAGAAGCCGCTGCGGAGATTTGCCTGTGGTCCCGCCCTCCCCCACACCCCCACCCCCCGCCCCACCACCCCACACACACCCTCACACCCCCACACACCCACACTCCAGTCCCCCTCACCACACCACCATCCCCACACACCCCCCACACACACATCCCCCACCCCACACCCCACCAGTTCCCCCCCACCCCCACCCACACCCACACAGACACCTCCACACACACCCCCACACACCCACACCCCACACACACACATCCCCCACCCCACACCCCACCAGCAGTCCCCCCACTCCCACCCCACACCCCCACCCCCCACCACCCCACACACCCCCCACACATCCCCCACCCCACCAGTTCCCCCCCACCCCCCCCACACCCCCACAGACACCTCCACACACCCCCACACACCCACACCCCAGCCCCCCCACCACACCACCATCCCCACACCCCCCCCACACCCCACACATACACATCCCCCACCCCACACCCCACCAGCATCCCCCCCACCCCCCACCCCACCAGCACCCCCCAACCCCCACCCCACACCCCCCACCCCACCAGCCCCCCCAACCCCCACCCCCCACCCTCCACCCCCCACCACACCAGCACCCCCCCACCCCCCATGCTGGAATCATTGTAAGCGCTGCACAAGTTTGGGTGCGCTACCTCTGAGTTCCCCTTGAAGATGAAGTCATCAGGCGCAGGCCTTTTGAAGGCAGTTGTAAATCACGCCGATGTGGCCTTTAAACTTGAGTTGGAGGGATGATTCCAGTGTGCGGCCGCAATAACGAGATTCAAATTTATTAAAAGTAAGTTCCCGGCTTTTGACGGTGGGAAATGCGGCCCGTCATTGACGGGCTGGAGGGGTTAATCGCGTCGTGGATTTACATTGTCGGAAAACCCCATTAGGGTCTTCTCACCAGATTCTCTGATCTCGCCACTGAACATGTCCATTACGATCAGGCGTGAAAAAGCCCGGCCAATGCATTTTCTAAATTATATAAGAGTTTATTAAAGAACCGGACATGCAATTCACTTTTGATGGTAATTGAATTGCAACATTGACAGTTCTAGGAAAAGTATAATTTTCTGTTAGAGAATCCAAGTCTTAGTAATTTACAGAGAGATATTTAAGGCATCTATCAATATTTAAAGTAGTAGTTACCTTACATCCTTGAGTAGAAAGCTATCAAGTCTAGCAAGATACGTCTATCCCAATTAAAGGGAGAACTATCATCACCACACTACAGCAGCACCTTAAGAGATGCTGGAGTGAATCCAACGAATCTAAAAATCCTACTGTGTTTTTCCAATATTTCTACCCTGAAAGAACTATACCAGCAGGAAGCATTTTGAGCGCTCTTGCTGGACAACATCCTTTGTTTCCCGTCAACATCCTTAAATCAAACAAGATACTGAGAGGTGCAGATAATGGTCATTTCCTCGCAACAACCAGTTTCCAGGATTCAGTTAATAAGTTATTTAGGGTTATCCATTGTTAGATTATAGTATCTTACGATAGACCAGTGCCTTGCTGAAGTGATCTAGAGGCCAGTTCCTCTTTTTTCAGAACAGCCTTGCGTTAGAGGATATGCCACAGGATGTTGTTGTCCTTGAGTACACAATGATGTCCAGGCATGTTTATAAACATTTAAACCTTTGTCCAGCAGATGAATTATGCTTTTGATTTTTAACCCCTACTTCATAGGAGAATCATTCCTTTTTAATCTTTTTAATCTCTTTATTTATAGCTGGATTCTCTGATAACTTTGTATTTATTGCTGCAGTCCTTCACATCTCCTCTCGACTTTCTCTTCTCCCAGGGGAAAAGCCCTAGATTCTCCAATCTATCCAAGCAACTGAAGTCCCTCATTTCAGGGACTATTCACATAAATCTTTTCTGCCTTCACGTCCTTAGGGCCGGATTTTGAGGATGTTGGGTGGGTGCAGTGGGCGGGCCCGGGAGTAGCTGGGAAACAGAACGCTGCCAACGATTGGCCCCCGACCGTGATTTCATGCTTTCTATTAAAGCCCGCCCAACGTGAAACGCAGCTCCGCACTGGCCGGGAAGGGCCAAGCAGGGGTAGGGTCTGTTGGCCGGTGGGTCCAATGGTGGTTTAAAAATGCCCCAGGCAGCCCCTGGAAGACTGCCACGGAAGGACATGTGTTCAACGTTCCCAATGGAGCCGGACACGGCAGGCGGGAGGGACAGGTTGAGTAAGCACTCGGCTCCCCTGCTTCTTCGACGAGGAGGTGGCTGCCAGGAGGGACACCCTTGTCCCCAGAGATGGGAGGAGGCAGCCACCGCACCTCACCAGAAGGGCATGGGAGGAGGTGGCAGCAATGACGAGCAGCCATGACATGGTGCAGCACATATGGATGCAGTGCTGGAAGAGGTTCAATGACCTGCTGCACTCAGGAAGGGTGAGTACCGTGTTGGCATGGGTCAGTGTGCAGAAGTGTTAAAGTCTAACAGTGCCCCCATGGACCTCAGGGGTGTTAGAGTCTGAGTGCCAACTGTCAATGACACTGGAGCTGGCCAAAGCGGTGAGCCCTGGCTGCTTAGACTGAGTGCCTTGCGTCTCAAGGGCCACAACTTGGATGTGCGCTGTGAGGTGTTCCTCAGGTAGGGTTGGCCAGGCTGCAATAGCACTGAAGTTAGAGAGTGGGTTAATCTATGCTCCTCTGTTCTTTCTGGAGAAGACAAGCCATAACCAGGCAGAGGGGGCACATACAGGCAGAGGGCAGCCCAACCTCCTGCTGCTCAGCAGGTTCGAACAAGACGCCCTGGATCTTGAGAGCTGGCATGCTCCCCATGCAACCAGGCGTGGAGAGGCTGGGGTGCCAGACTAAGGTAAGAGTGCAGTGCACAGGGGGGAGAGTTTCAGCTTGTGCAACCATTCTAGTGCAGTCTCTCCATTGATGTGAGCCTTGAACCTGGAGTCCCCATTGATCATTAAAAGACGATGGCACCATGATGCAGATGTCTATTGTCTCACCAGGGTGCCTGGCATGCACAGTGACAGTGTGAATCTTTAACTAATGACATGTCCTTCTTCTCCCTTTTAGATTCACCAGTAGGTGTTTGCTCTGCAGACCCCGAAGGGCCACCCCTGACACTGGAGGACCACCGAGCTTCAGTTGCACCTGCGTCACACCCGCTCTCTAAAGCAGGCACTAGTGCAGATATCAGCACCTCGGTGGGCATTGTTTGGCAGCTAGTATCTCGGTGCACATTGGTGAGGGCACTCCACACTCGCTTGAAGTGCAGGCAGAGGCAGAGAGTTCCCAGGGCACCGCCAGTCAAAGCACTACTGTGGACCAGGACGATGCTCAGTCAAAGGCTGACGATGAGCCTCTGGAGTCGTCCATTAGGCAGCAGATGCTGGATGTCCAGCGAGATGTGCAGGAGGATCTGGAGGAGATCCATGCATGCCATGGTCTCCGTTATGGAGGATTCCACGCGGAGCGTGAGCACTGCACTGACTCTCATGGTAGAGTGCACTGCCTCCTCCATTGGGAGAGTGGTCACTCAAGTGGAGAGGCAACTCCAGGGACAGAATGAGGGGTTTCTGGGGTTGCGCTTGGACCAACAAGGCCTCACACAGGCAATGACCTCAGATGGTCAATGCCAGTGTGGGAGATGGACGAGGCACCAGTATCCCAACTAGGCGCCCGTCCATCAATGGCGAGCAGGGAGGTCCAGAGCGACCTCACGTTGGCACACGAGTTGCTTGTCAACTCTGGGGGCTCCTCTCAGGGCGCCCTGGATGATGGCAGCAGCCCCTCCGTCCGTCCACCAGTGACCATCATATCTGATGAGGCTGCGATAACTGGGGAGACGCCAGCCACGACACTGGCTGCTCCCTCCCAGCAGGCTCAGCACAGGCTCCACTGGCCAGAGGACGACCGCCAAGGTCATCAAGGTCAACAAGACAGCAGGGTCTGCAGGCCGCCTCCAATGCTGATGCCAGCGAGGGGGGTGCACCAAGATTTAGCACTCGCAAGCGCAGGTTAAAGGCACCATGAGTACAAGAGGGACAGGTTACAGGTGATTTTTATGTTCATTTATGTTTACTTGATCTATACTGGTCTGCGAATGAAGACCAGAGAAGTTTATGTAAATAGTTTGGAATTGTCAAAATGAGATCAATTTTGCTTTTGTCCTCATGGCCTGTGTATGCTTCACTTTTTTATTTTATTGGTGCAGGGTACGCCAGCATGTAATGCTGGATGTAGGTGGCCCTGAACTTTATTGCACAGGCATTGAGTATTCTTTGTGTTCAAATGAAAGGGGCCTTTCAGACACCTGGGATGGAGGCGGCAGCCCTGGCATGCGTCTGAAGTTGTTCTTTGGCAGTCTAGCTGAAGGAGCGTTGTGGTGTCCCTGCCTCCCTGCAGGTTCCCGAGGTCTGCATCCACATCCTCAGCGTTCTGTTCACTGTGCTCGTCTTCTGACTCACTACTGGACTCATCATCTGTGGCCTGTGGAGCTACATCAGGATCCTGTTCCTCCAGGGGGTCCCCTATTGCCAGTGCCAGATTGTGGAGAGCACAGCATGTAACCACGATCAGTGACCCCCGCTCTGGGTGCACCCCCTGAATGGTCCAGGCATTGGAAGCGCATCTTGAGAAGACCTATGTTCCTCTCTACCACCACCCTTGTGGAGGCGTGACTCATATTGTAAAGCTTTGCTGCCTCTGTTCTTGGGTGACGGAGAGGCATCAAGAGCCACCTCTTCAATGGATAGCCCTTGTCACCCAGCAGCCATCCATCCAGACGGGCTAGAGCACTGAAAAGCCTTGGCTCCTGGGAGTATCTGAGGGTGTAGGCATCATGGGAGCTGCCTGGGTACCTTGCATAGACTTGCAGAATATGTGTCCTGTCTGCACGTTCATGGAGTGGAATCCCTTCCCACTGACGAAGGTACCCGGCTGACCCGCTAGCGCCTTGATGGCCATGTGTGCAGTCGATTGCACCCTGGACATGGGGGAACCCAGCAATCGCTGTAAAGCCTCTGGCTCGCTCAGCCTGGCTGGTCTCGTCCGTAGGGTAAAGAATAAAGATCAGTAACAGAAACAAAAAATGCTGGAAAAACTCAGCAGGTCTAATCTGTGAAGAGAGAAACAGAGTTAACGTTTCGAGTCCGTATGACTCTTCTTCAGCTCTGAAGAAGTCATACGGACTCGAAACATTAAGTCTATCTTTCTCTCCACAGATGCTGTCAGACCTGCTGAGTTTTTCCAGCATTTTTTGTTCTTGTTTCACATTTCCAGCATCCGCACTATTTTGCCTTAATAAAGGTCTGTACCGGTCTGAACAGAACTTCCATCACCAGCTCGATACAACTGATTGGGAGACTCCACAAGGATTCCCCACTGACCCCTGGAAAGAGCCAGAGGCGTAGAAGTTGAGGACTACTGTGACCTTCAGAGCCACTGGCATGGGATGTCCACCCACACAGTCGGAGCTGATCTCAGGCCCAATCATCTGATAAATGGAGGTTACAGTCTCCCCTGGAGAGGCAGAGCCTCCTTCGGCACTGCACCTCAGACATATTGAGGTAGCTGCATCACCGCCTGTAAACCCTGGCAGCAGGATAATGGCATCTTCCGCCTTGGACTACCTACTGGCCCTGCGCCCCTTGTGCCTGCGCCTCTCCTCCCACAGGTCCCTCCCCTGGAAGCTGCACTGGGACACCCGGCCTCCTCCTGCCCCTCTCTTCCTCCTCAGAGGAGGTTCCACCAGCGGAGAGCACAATCCTCATTACCAGGGTAAGGGAAGGCTGTCTGATACCTGGAACGGTCCACACTGTCTGAATCCTCCGGGGGCCTTTGCAGACAGCAATGAGTCCTGAAATGAAGCCTGGAAATGCTAAGAATGAAGCCCTGAACAGAAATGAAGCTGCCAAGTACTAATAAGCAACCAGCAGCAAACTATCTTCAAAACTCCTCACTACTCTCACTGGCAATGCTGCTGACCCTTTTATTCCGCCCGTGGATGAGGTTTTTGAAAATACCAGTTGGCCGCCTGACCGTTTTGCCCATGCGATGAGCGCGGAATCGCACGGGAAAGGAGAAATCGCCATCAATTGGACGGTTAACGGCCTTAAGTGGCCTCTTAATTAATGGCGAGCGCGGCTCCGGCACCCGCCAAGAGAAATATCGCGCGATGACTTGGGACGCTCACCCGACATCATCGCGCGCTATTTTACACCCAGTCGGGTTGGGGACACACCCTCCCACCAGAGGTAAAACTCTCAGAAGAGAAAACTAAAGGGGAGACTTAAAATCGAGGTTTTCAAAATTATAAAGGAGAAAGAAGAAAAAAAACCTTACTTCAAATACCTTAATCACTCCCCTAAACGCAAGAGAATGCAACTTGACTCTGCAATAAAAACAGAAAATGCTAGAAAACCTCGGCAGGTCTGGCAGCAGCTGTGGAGAGACAAACATAGTTAACGTTTCGAGAATAATATGACTCTTCTTCAGAACTGAAGAGAGGCCGAAATGTGATTGGTTTTATTCTTTTGAAACAGGGGGTGGAGGGTCAGGTAGAAAAAAAGAGAAGGTCTGGGATAACTGAGAGGGCAGGAGAGAGTAAAGGCAAATATGTCATGGAACAGAAGGCAAAGGGAGTGGTAATGGTTGTGGTAAAGAGACAAAGTATTGGTCCAGAGTAAGTGCTAATGACAGAATAATGAATAGCTCGGTCTGAAAGCAAAAACATGAAAACAAGGTACGGACTGGCCCTTGGCAAAAAATAGAATCAAAATGGAGGACGCAGGTCATGGTCCGAAGTTGTGGAACTCACTGTTCAGGAGGCTGCATTGTTTGTGTTGGGGCCTCACTGGAACTGTGCAGCAGGCCGAGGACAGGAATGTGAGCTGTCCCTTATTCTGCTCAGCATTCCCAGCACTTTCTGTTTTTATTCTGGATTTCCTGCATGCACAGCTTTTATTTAAAAGAGCTTAAAAATATTTCTGCAGTCACAAAATGTCTGCATTCATGCTGACAGCTCAGCTTCTGGTAGCCTTTGTGGTGCCCGTTTACTTTGCTCTGAGTCCACACCCAGGCTTAACCAATCAAGCACAGTGAGCATAGATCAATTACCAGACTCTCATAATCAAACACAGAATAATTGAACACCACAGCATCCTTCTATGATTACATTATCATTCTTTTGTACCTATGTCTGGTTATTCTGTACAAGTAATTATATGTGATTATTGAAATTGCTGATTGCTTCAATATTGGTTGCTTTGTTCAATATTGTAGAGTTTAGCGCTTTGAGCACGTCACTGTGTCCTTCAAAGATTTGATGTTTGTTGCTAATGGTTGTCTCCCTCCACCCACTGTTGTCTCTCACCTCAGATATATCGGTTAGCCTGCTCTCAGTGATCGTAACATTCTGCGGCATAGTCCTCCTGGGCGTCTCACTCTTCGTCTCGTGGAAGCTCTGCTGGATCCCATGGCGGGACAAAGGCTTGAACCCCCAGCGCAAGGACTCCCACCACCTGCACCACCTGCACCACCACTCGCACTTCACCGACCTCGCTGTCGAGCGGGTCGAGTGCGGGCCCGAGATGCCAGAGCGCTCTTACCTCGACCTGGAGTCCTACCCTGAGTCCAGCATCAAACTGAGCCAAACCTCACCCGACATCCCGGTTGACACCAACTCCGGGAGTAAGGAGAACAGCATCCCAAATGCACACTCTCACCAACAGGTCTCCGCCCTGCCACCCGCAACAAGGTGGGAAACGTGGTGTGACGTCTGAGTGTTTGGGGGCTGTGGGGAGGCGGGTGTGAGTGTTGCTTCCCCCATTCCTGTTTGCATATTTAAGGCTTAGCCAACCTAAGGTGGTCGAAACTATGTTGGGGAGATTCTGGCCAAGTGGTAATGTCACTGAGTTAGTAAACTCAAGATCCTTGGCTAATGCTCTGGGGAGCATGGGTACAAATCCCATCACAACAGCTGGTAGAATTTAAATTCAATTAATAAACCTGGAATTTAAAGCTAGTCTCAATAATGGTGATGAAGCTATCATCGATTGTTGTAAAAACCCATCTGGTTCACTAATGCCCCTTTAGGGAATGAAATCTGTCATCTTTACCCAGTCTGGCCCACATGTGACTCCAGACCCACAACAACGTGGTTGACTCTTAAATGCCCTCTGCAGTGGCCTGGCAAGACAGTCCATTGTACCAAACTGCTACGGCTGACAGATGGACTGCAGCAGTTCAAGAAGGTGGTTCACTACCACCTTCTCAAGGGCAATTAGGAATGAGCAACAAATCACACTTGAGAAAGAATAAAAAAACAAGGTTTAGATTGGTGGGGGGAGGGGAATATTTGGAGGAGGGGGTGAGGGCTTGTAATAATAACATATCTCTTTTATTTGTTGGTGTGTGAGCATCACAGGCAAGGTCAATATTTATTGCCCATCCCCTTGAGAAGGTGGTGGTGAGCCGCCTTCTTGAACCGCTGCAGTCCATGGGGTGTAGGTACACCCACAGCGCTGTTAGGAATTTTGACACCCCCCCCAGTGACAGTGAAGGAGCGGCAGTTTGATGCAACTGAGTGGCTTACTAGGCCATTTCGGAGGGCAGTTCAGAGTTAACCACATTGCTGTGGGCCTGGAGTCACACGTCGGCCAGACTGGGTAAGGATTTCTCCCCTAAAGGGCATTAGGCGAAACAGATGGAAGTTTTGTGATCGTTATAATGGTGACTCATTTTATTCCAGATTTATTAAGTAAACTAAATTCTCCCCAGCTGCCAAGGTGGGATTTGAACTCATATCTTTGGATCATTAGTACAGGCCTCTGGATTACTAGTCCAGTAACATAACGATTTTGCTTCCGTCCAGCACCTTTCATGTAATAAAATAATCCAAGGTGTTAATCCAGGAGTTTTATAAGCAAAGTTAGACACTGAGCACATATTAGGACAGGTGGCCAAAAACTAGGTCAAAGAGGCCGGTTTTAAGGAGCATCTTAAAGGAGGTTTAGGGCAGAAATTCCAGAGCAAGGGCCTAGGCAGCTGAAGGCACTGCCACCAGCAGTAAAGAACGGGAGAGGGGTTGTAATGAAGGGAGAGATTCATAGCGAGGCTGGGGATCGTAACGATATTTCCTGACAGAAAACCTTTGTTGAGAGAACTCTGAGTGCAGCACCGAGCATGAGCAGGAACCATTCCCCCCGCCACCCCCTCCCTCCAACCATGTCCCAGCTACTCATGTACCAGGAGGTGACAGCTTCTCTCATGGGAGAGTGTGAAACATCGTCGAAAACTGGTCAGCACTGGACTTTCATTAATAATTCCACGGCCCGCACTCCTGCTGAAATGCTCCGACTCGGCTGACTGTGTCTTGGTAGCTGGGAGAAATGGTGCCTCTGGACAGTCCAGGGTCTCTGGACGCAGGAGAGCTCATTGTCGCTTCAGCTCATTGTCGCAGGAGAAAGATGGGATGAAGGGCGGCGCCCAGGACACTAACTCACTCCTGGCTCTTGTACTGCTTCGTACACCAGCTTTTGATAATCATAATCATAAGAAATAGGAGCAGCCTGTAGGCCATTTGGCCTCTCAGGCCCTGCTATCCCATTCGATTAGGTCATGGCTGCACTTCTGCACCAACTCTACTTTCCTGCCCTCCCCAGTTGCTTATCTTAGTGTCCAAAAATCTCTCAGTCTCAGTCTTGAATATACTCAATGGCCACTGTCTGGGGCGAAGAGTTTCTAAGATGCAGAACCCTCTGAGTGAAGTCGTTTCCCCGCTTCTCAGTCTTAAATGGCCGACTCCTTATCCTGAGACTATAACCCCTAGTTCAAACTGTCCAGCCAGGGGAACAGCCTCTTGGCATCGACCTGTCAATTCTTGAAAACCATATAGAATTCAATGAGATCATCTTTCACTCTTTTAAACTCCTGAGATTATTGGTCTATTCTATTCATTCTCTTCTCATTGGGCAGCCCCCTCAACCCAGGAAAGAAGATCCAGTGAACTATCTGAGCCAAAGACCCCCCATATTCCTCCATCAGCCCCCATCCATCCCCTTCCCCACTTACCACCACCAATCCCTCCACCCCCACCACCAATTTGCTCCCCTCCCTTTGCTCCCTACTGGGCACCTTAACTATACGTCCCTATAAGTATCAGTACACAGCACTCTCCCATCCCAACTACTTCCAGGAACCTCGTAAAATGGCCATTCCTCCACAGGTGTGAGCCAGCAAGCTATTCAACCTCATGAGGCAGTACCTGCCATCCGCCCTCAAAGGTTTACTAAATTGGTCGCTGGGGTGAGGGGGGGGGAAGTATGCCCTGTGATGAGAGGCTGAGCAAATTGGGCCTATATTCACTGGAGTTTAGAAGACTGAGGTGTGATCTCATTGAAATATGCGCACAAGACTCTGAGGGGGCTTGATAGGGTGGACACTGAGAGATTGTTTCTACTGCTCGGGGAATCTAAATCACGGGGGACACAGTCTCAGGATCATTTCCGACTGAGATGAGGAGAAATTACTTGATGCAAAGGGTTGTGAATCTTTGGAATTCTCTCCATCCCTCCCCGCCCCGAGAGGGTTGTGGATGCTCCATCGTTGAATACATTTAAGGCCGGGATAGACAGATTTTTGGTCTCTCAGGGAATTAAGGGAAATGGGGAGCAGATGGGAGGGTAGAATTGAAGCCCAAGATCAGCCATGTTGAATGGCGGAGCAGGCTGGACTCCTGCTTCTATTTCTTGTGTTGTTGTGTGTTCATGTCAGAAGGGGTATTGGATAGTGATCAAGAGCGTGAACACCAGCTGAGTTTCTCCTCCACGTCCCAGGAATGTTGAGGCCTATTGTAAGACTTCTAGCCGAGATGAATCAAGTGATCCCCTAACTCCAGTATTCACAGTGAAGCGAGTTTACCATCGGCTTTGCCGTCCATTATGGACAGAGACCCATGTTTGAGGGTCTCCAAATCAAGTTGACAAACTTCCGTTTGCCTGTATGAGGGAGAACTGACTCACTCTCTCCCCCTCTACAAGACGACCTTCCTACTTACCCGAGTTTAGACAAGTCTGGAGGCTGCACTTCAGGCCGGTGAGAGGCAGCGGGGAGAATCCCCACAAAATTTCAATCTCCTCAGCATAGAATCTCCAGCACGTGAAGGGGGCCATTCAACCCATCGTGCCTGTGCCTGCTCTTTGATAGATCTATCCAATTAGTCCCACTCTTTCCCCAATGGCCTGTGAATTTTTCCTTTTCAATTCTCTTTTAGAAAGTTACTCTTGAATCATTGGGCAGCGCACTCCAGAACATAATAACTCCTTGCATAAGCCAAAAATGTCTCTTCACCTCCCTTTCGGTTTCGTTCTCAGATGTATTGCAGACACGCCAGTCACAATCTGCCTCATCTGGATCCTAGTTGCGTTGGTGAGCCAAAGGAGTGAAAAACAGGAGTAGGGGTAAAGACTGCTGCCTGTTGTCACTGACATTATCTCTACTAAGAACTAGGGGGCAAGCCTTTGACTCAATAGCGGCCATTCCCGTCTCTGAGTCAGAGATGGTGTTACTCCCAGCTGATGTTAATAGGATGAGTCAGATCCCAGAGTGAAACCTGGCTTGGTAGATCCTAACTTTACTTTTTTTGAGAAACCATGAAGATCAGTTACTGAACACATTCACAAGAGTCTGGCAATGTACTGTTAACACAAAGAATAACACATTTATTAAACAAGAAAAATGAACTATATTACACTAGACATAAATGGTTGGAAAGATTTCAATACAGAAAATCATTCAAACTCACGCTACTCCTTTTATCCCAGCAACACCCTTACAGACACAAAACCCCAATGAAGGTTTACCACTATCTCAACACCAAGGCTCTTTGCTTGGACAGTGGCAAACTAGATGCTTTTCCCTCAGATAGCATCACTCCCTGAGACACCCCAAAACACGGCAATCCAAACACACTGTTGCTTCAACTTCAGAGCAAATACGCGTTCCCTAAACTCAGTTACCCAGCAGGATTTCTCACCAGCCAACTTAGGAGTTCTGCCTTCACTCTCCAGTAGACACACACCGACTGGCTACCTTTCTATATTTCCTTGTGTCTCTGTGTGCCCCTGGGATCCCTGTCCCTAGGCAACAGCACAGTTTTTCCTTCCTACTGTAATGGGCAGAATTTTCACCTTGGCGGGCGGGCGCGTGCCCCCACCCGCTCGAGCGTGAAATGACCCGTGTTGACATCCGGACGTCAACGCGCAAGTCGCGCGATATTCCGGTCGGCGGGCGCGTGCACGGGAATCGGCAGCCCGCTCCGCCGACAATGAAATGGGATTAAAGTCGCAATTAACTTACATTTTCTTTCGCTGCCCGTCCAACCTCACGGTGGGCGGGGCAGGCGAAAAGGCCAAGCGGCCTTTGCGCTTTTTAGGGAACCTCACCCATGGTGCGGGATGAGGCTTCCAAAAGCAAATAAAAATAAAATAGACATTTTACAGTTTAATTAATAACATGTCCCTGCTCGTGTGACAGAGTCACGTGGCGGTGGTGGTGGGGGGAACATGTTTTTGTAACATTTTATGTGCCTTTATTTATTTTTCTGAAAACCCTTCGTCTCCCTGGGGCAGCTCTGTGCCTCAGGGAGATTTGCAAGCGTGCACTCGTTCGCTCTCTCCCTCCCTCCCGCCCGCCCGCCCATGCAGCGCTGAACACTGCCACTCGCGTTTCATGTTGGGTGGGCCTTAAGTGGCCTGTCAGCATGAAATCGCAGTCAGTCGGCTTTCCGACCCTGACCCCGCCCCCCCGCATGCCCCCCGCAGAGCCCATCCGACAGGGGGCTAAATTACGCCCCATGTCTTTTTCTAACTTCACTTCAAGGGTTGAAAAATCACATTAAACATGCCTGTGGACAAACAGTACCTCCGAGCTTCCCAGCACCCAGCTCACACACAAAAAAAAAACCTCTAAAGTGAAACTAGAACCGTGTTTCACCTTTCTTAACCCACAAATACAAATATAAATTAAGCTTGAAGTTATACGTTGGTCCTAACAGGGGGGGGGGCAGAATTATCCCGGACTCAGGCTGGTGGGATGGAGGTCGGGGGTGGGGCCATGAAGATAGCCTGGCGGACAGAGGAGTGTGGCTGTAGGCTGCCAGGGGGCAGCTAGCAACCAGTCCACCTGCTTAAGGCCACAATCAGGTGCCGCTTCGGGCACTCCCTGGCATTTTGCTGGTGGTAGAGCGGCTTCGCGCCACTTGTGACGATCGCTAGATTAATGGAGGCAGCTTCACTGCGGCAATCCCAGGGCACCATCAGAGCTGGAGGCTCCATCTCCCGAAGGCTGGGCTACTGGCATCAAAGGCTACCCCTACTGCCCAAGTGCTGCCGCCGCAGGAGTGTCCCCTCCAATGAGAGAGGCCTTCTTGTTTGGCCCCTCGAAGGAAGTTTGATTATTTTGACTCCTCCATTTTAAGGCGCCCTCACAGTTATCGACCTGCCTCAGCAGCATCCGCTTCTCTCTCTGCTGAGGCTCCAGAGCTGCGATTGGGCAGCAGCAGATCATCTACCATCCTTAGTTGTGCAGCAGGCATGGAAGGAGCCAATTCAGAGGGAAAGTATCTCCTCTGGCCTGGCTCCTGGTGAGTGCGGACTTGGGATCCTTGTTTGGGATCCCGAAGCCTTTGGGGAATGCCTGGCCAGGAGATTCAGGTGTTTGAATGCTGTTCCACACTGTCCCAGCCACTGAGGGCTGAAGCACCAACTCTGGTTGACGTCCAATGGGGTGTCCAGTGAATGTGGCTGAACCTCTTAAACCCCTCCCCCCACCTCGGTCCCTATTTGGGCTTTCAGGTTGTGGGTGGGGGGCCCATAGCCACCTCCTGCTGTATACGACTTCCCCCCACTCCCCCGACCACCCTCCCCGCCACCCCCCCACCAACCAACACCAGCTGTTTACAGCCAGAGTAGGAATGTTAATTAGCTTGGGAATCTTGCCACCAGTTCATGCTACTCTATCCAAGGGAAGAGTGTAATGATATGCAAATCTGTCCTGGTGTAATTTTGTTTTTTTTTAATTCATTTAAGGGATTTGTCCAACACTGGCTAGGCCCAGCATTTGTTGCCCATCCATAATCGCCCTTGAGAGCCGCCATCTTGAACCGTCACTGTCCATCCTGTGTAGGTACACCCACAGTGCTGTTAGGGAAGGTGTTCTGACAGTTTGACCCAGCAACAATGAAGGAACAGTGATATAGTTCCAAGTGAGTGGCAGTGCCATGCGACTGGTGACAGGGGCTTCCTCACTTCTTTGTTTTGGGAGTAGAGGTCCACATTGCAGGTCACCAACACGAGTGGAACAAAGGCCGGGGAAGACCAGTTAACGTCTCTATTGCCTTCCAGGTTCAACTCGCTCCCAAGGCCAATTCCACAGCAGTTGTCCAGTCCGGACTTTGGGAGCCAGACTGACGAAAAGGTGGAGCAGGTCACCAGCATTGGCCAGATCAAACCAGAACTCTACAAGCAGAGGTCCATCGACGCGGAGGCAAAGAAGCACCAGAAAGTGAACTGTGGGAGGATAAACTTCCTGCTGAGGTACACCTACGCCACAGAGCAGCTGGTGGTCAAAATCCTGAAGGCCCTCGACCTGCCGGCCAAAGACGCCAATGGATTCTCTGACCCTTACGTGAAGATTTATCTGCTCCCCGATCGCAAGAAGAAGTTCCAGACCAAGGTTCACCGCAAGACGCTAAACCCGGTGTTCAATGAGACCTTTCAGTTCAACGTGCCCTTTAACGAGCTTCAGAATCGCAAGCTCCACTTCAGCATTTATGACTTTGACCGTTTCTCCCGCCACGACCTCATCGGACAGGTGGTGCTGGACAACCTGCTGGAGTTCTCTGACCTTTCTGAGGGCACGCCCATGTGGCGCGACATCTTGGAAGCGACGTCGGTGAGTTGCGTTGATTTTTTTCCCCACACTGAGAGATATAAAAATGAGGGTCTTTCTCCCCAAATGCTCCCCTTCCCCCCACCATGTTTCAATGTCTCCTCCTTTCCCCCTCCTCCACAACCACATCCCAGTGAGCAGGTGCCATACTGAGGGAGTGCTGCTCTGTCAGAGGTGCCGACGAGACATTAAGCCGTGACCTTTGTCTGCCCCTCTCAGGTGGGTGCTAAACATCCCGCGACCATGACTTGAAGAGGAGTTTCCTCTGGCCCCTTCGCCAATATTTAAGCCCTGTTGTTCCCAGGAGGATAGGAAAAAACGAACCCCCAAAAATTAGGAACTTCCCTTTTTTGGTCTTCCTCAACACTTTTCCTCATGAGAAACTCACCGCAGCTTGCTGCTCAGGCCGGCAAGTTGGAATTGCCGTCTTGTCCTGATGACATCATCAGGATGTGACACACATGCTAATAAAGATGTAGGCCCTCTTAATTTGATCTTGTGTAAAATGGATTTGCTGTGTGGATCGACCACATCCTAACTGAATGGCTGAACTCCAATTCCTAATGTTCCTAAGGACCTTTAAGGTTATGAAAAGTTTCATTAGGGAAACGGTACAGAACATGTTTCCACTTGTAGGGGTGAATAAAACTAAGGTCCATAAATATAAGACAGTCACTAATAAATCCAATGGGAATTTGGGAGAATCCTTTTACCTAGAGGGTAACGAGAATGTGTGAGTAATGCCGCAGGGAGCAATTGAGGCAAATATTACAGATGCGTTTTTGAGGGGAAGCTAGATGAGAAAATGAAGGAGAAAGGAATAGAAGGATATGCTGGTCGGGTGAGGTGCAGTAAGGTGGAGGGAGATCAGTAAGGAGCCTAAATAGCAGCATAAACCAGGTTGGCCTAGTGGCCTGTTTCTGTGCTGCAAAGTTCTGTACAATCTTCCTGGTCTGCATGTGGGTGGCACAGTTACAGACTGAGCCAGGGATCTTCGTTCTTTTCTCAACAGCCCCTTGCTAAATATTTTTAGGTAGCTCAGAGTGTTTAGCAGGGCCTGTTGGCAGCCACATGCTCACGACAACGAGGGCTGACTTTCCGTTGGGATGTATGAGGTGACGAGGCCATCTGTTGGTTCCCAAGCAGCGATTGGGCGGGGGTGTTGAGTGCGCTGACAATGAGGACATCAGGAATAGGAGCAGGAGTAGGCCATAGGGCCCCTCGAGCCTGCCCCACCATTAATACAATCATGGCAGATCCTCAGGCCCCCAACTGGGGTGACGGTGTCATAGTGGTAATGTCACTGGGCTAGTAATCCATGAGTTCAAATCCCATGCCAACTGGTGGAATTTAAATTCGATTAATAAATCTAGAATTATAAACAGAGGGTTTTCTGGCCTTGCCTGTTCACCAATGCTGCTGAAGTCAATAGCCTCTTGGCTGCCATGGCTAAAAACCCCTTCCTCTAATCTTAGTAATAGTGACCATAAAACTATCATTGATTGTTGCAAAAACCCATCTGGTTCACTCATGCCCCTTTAGGGAAGGAAATCTGCTGTCCTTACCCAGTCTGGCTTACGTGTGACTCCAGACCCACAGTAATATGGTTGACTCTTAACTGCCCCTCTGAAAAGGCTGAGCAGGCCACTCAGTTCAAGGGCAATTAGGGATGGGCAACAAAGGCTGGCCTTGCCAGTGATGCCCGCACCCCATGAAACAATGAAAAAAAAAAGCAAACTCCGCTTTTCCATCTGCTCAATAGCCCTTGATTTCCTGAGAGACCAAAAATCTGTCTATCATTGGCTCAGCCCCATAACTATTTATGGGTGGTGCAGAGGGGAGGGGTTTGGAGCTGGGGAGGTTGGGGGGGGGGTCAAAACTATTCTGTCTAACTCTCCTACAAAGTCCAGCAGCCACAATTTGCTGATTGAAGACCTCGGCCTTAATAAAAGAGGCCTTTAATCTCACTTTATAAGCTAGCTCTCCTGACGCCGCTGCACTTGATTCATTCAGCCGTGGTGACGGCCTAAAGATTGTTTCTTTTTTATATATTATTCACTGAATCTTCCCTTTAGCCACGTGTGTGGAGTGGAGACAGTTACAGGATGATCCCTTTGAGCCACTTTACAGTGTTTCCAATTTAAATTGCTGTCAGACATCAACTCATTTCCCTGGGACATATGAGCAGAGGAAGATTGCAGCCTGTCCTGTACATATTGCTGTCCAGCTTGCCAGCTGCATTGCTAATGGCTTTGAGCAGAGGATGTGATTTGCTTTGCAACCAGCTGTTACCCCTGCAGGGGCCTGAATCATAGCATCTTACAGCACCGAAGGGGGCTATTCAGCCCACTGAGCCTATGCCAGCTCCCCCTGCTCTCTGTCCACACAGCCCTGCAAATTTTCCTCCCCTTTGGATACTTTTCTAATTGCCTGTTGGAGATTGCTTTTCAATCTCTTCCCTCTGCCCATTCAAGATCATGGCAACTCTTTGCATTAAAAAAGTTCTCCTCATCTCCTCGGGCTGCTAACTAAGAAATGGCAGCTTTTAAAAACTGAACAGATATGGCTTTGTAGTGTGCGTCACAGTTCACTCAAGAGCCTGAGTTACTTTTCCAAGTATGTTGTAGTCTGGAGCTATGGATAGTGATGGTAGAGGCTCCAATGTTCTTTCCATCCCATGGCTAACCAGGAATCTCTCCCATTCTTACCCCCCTGCCTTGGGCCTGCATTGGAAGGATTTGCAAGTTGATACTCAACCTGTTTGGCCATATTCTGAACACACCTTCCTTGGCCATCAAGACCTGGAGTGAGACTTGAACCCAGAGCTTCTGGCTCAGGGGCAGGGGCAGGTTCACTACCCACTGCACCACAAGACCTCAGAATGTGTACATGGGTGAATATTCTAATAATGGCTCCATAATGGTTACAGCTCTCTCCCCCACCAACCCCTCGACCCTGCACCAAAGGCTTTAGGTTTAATTGAACAGAAGTTCCATACTAACATGTCCCTGACTATTCCACTTCCCTACGAGGGAAGATAAACAATTGGAGACATCAAAGAGAAAACCCGTCAGGTGAAAGGTCCCTAACTAGTCAGAATTTTGCAGATTCAAGCCCCCACTCCAGACACTGCACCCCAAAATTAAGGCTGACACTCCCAGTGCGGTACTGAGGGAGAGCCAGACTGTTGGAAGTGCCATCTTTCGGATGAGACGTTAAACTGAGGTCCCCTCAGGTGAACCTTAAAGATGCTGTGGCCCTATTTCGAAAACAATTTTGGCAAAGGTCCCCGCCCTATCCTGGTCAATATTTATCCCTTAACCAACGTCACCAATCATTGGTTGATCATTGCCTCATTGCTGTTTGTTGGATCTTGCTGTGCACAAGTTGGCTTCCGTATTTCCCATTTTACAACAGTGATTGCACTTCAAAAGTACTTCATTGGCTGTAAGGTGCTTTGGGATCTCCTGAGCTCCTGAAAGGCGCTATATAAATGCAAGTCCTCTCTTCCTGGCTGGGTTCTCAGAATTCCCGGTCACATGGTGTGGTGGCTGCACTAGCCTCCTACTGTCCGCTTCAGAAATGTGGCAGCCGCCACAGGTCACATGTGACTGGGTGTTGCCAAAAGCAGCCCAGGAATGCCCTTAAGGCAACTCCAGACTCTCCCAGCTTTCGGTACTTTCCTCGTGGGAAGTATCCATTTTCTGGGACTGGCCGCCGCCATCTTGACAGAAATCCGGTGTCGCCGGGTGGAAAGTCGCAGACACTGGGCCCACGTTCCGTTACCATGGCGATTGCCGATTTCTCACCTTCTTAAGCATGACACCGTCTGTGGCTCAGTTCATAGCACCCTCGCCTTTGAATCAGAGGGTTGTGGGTTCATATCCCACTCCCGGAAACCAAGAACTGTGATTGTACCCGGAAGAGTTGCAATCTGTGACTGTTGATAACTCGAAAGAATTTAGAGAAAGATATTCCTTAGAATGGGTCCTCTACAACATGATAGTGACTTTCCATGCCCAGGAATGAAAGATTCACCCCCAAGACATTGCTGTGAGCAATTTTGTCCATCCCTACTCAACTGTGTGACTTGCTAGGCTCTTTCAGAGGGCAGCTAAGAGTCAACCACATTGACGTGGGTCTGGAGTCACATGTAGGCCAGACCAGGTAATGATGGCAGATTTTCCCCCCCTTAAGGTCATCAGTGAACCAGATGGGTTTTTATGACAATCCAGTAGTTTGTCCAGAATGCTTAGGACCGGAGTCTTAAATGACTTAGGAGTAATTCCTGGATTTTGGAACTTTCTGGACTATATAGAACAACATTAAAATGCCTAAGCACGAGAGGGTGAACTGGGAAATGCCAAAGATATAATATTTACTTGAAACTCAAAACAGTGATAAAATATTATAAAACATTAATAAAAATTGCTTTACTTATCTAAATATTGTATCTTCAATGTTTCCGCTCCTAAAGTAGTGTACTAAAATGATGCTGGGTGGAGGGTCCATGGACAGAATCTTGTGGAGGCAACAGGGGAGTCAGCTATTGGCCAGAGAACCTGCAAGACCCCCTGTGTCTCCTTTTTGGGAAGACACATCTTGTGCCAATCAGGCAATTAACAAGTCAGCCGTGGGCCTTCTCTCAGGATCAAAGACCCTGGGGGCTGAAGTCCCGCCCTCTGGGAGCTGCCAGCCAATCAGGGGCCGGCAACACTTCTGTGCTCAGCAGTGCCACCAGGGAGGTAGTGGCAGCTCCAACACCCCCCTGGAGGCCTCGGGTTGTGGAGGGACCCAGGCACAGGTGAGTGATGGTAGGGAGGGGGGAATCGCAGCGGGCAGGGGGTGGTAGGGGTGAGGGGGTTCAGCAGCAAGGGAAGCTTTCAGTGGGCCTACCCTTACCGATGCTGGGTCCCTCAATCAGGGTCAATGTGACCATCGAACTCCCCACAGGGAAGGGCACAAGATTCCACTGCATGAGTTGCTTGGGTCTGCTCATGCTTTTCTCCCAACTGGCGTTTCTGAACAATAGATAATGGAGATGTTACAGTGCAAAAGCCTTTTAATTCCAAATATATTTATTTAACTGAAATCAAACTACACAGAGGCTGTGGTGGGATTTGAATTCATGTCTCATCAGTCCCAGCCTTTTTTTTTATTCATTCATGGCATGTGGGCTTCGCTGGCTGGGCCTAGTTGCCCTTGAGAAGGTGGTGGTGAGCTGCCTTCTTGAACCGCTGCAGTCCATGTGGTGTAGGTACACCCGCAGCGCTGTTAGGGAGGGAGTTCTAGGATTTTGACCCAGCGACAGTGAAGGAACGGTGATATATTTCCAAGTCAGAATGGTGAGTGACATGGAGGGGAACTTCCAGGTGGTGGTGTTCCCATCTATCCGCTGTCCTTGTCTTTCTAGATGGTAGTGGTCATGGGTTTGGAAGGTGCTGTCTAAGGAGCCTTGGTGAATTCCTGCAGTACATCTTAAAGATGGTACACACTGCTGCTACTGTGTGTCGGTGGTGGAGGGAGTGAATGTTTGTGGATGTGGTGCCAATCAAGTGGGCTGCTTTGTTCTGGATGATGTCAAGCTTCTTGAGTGTTGTTGGAGCTGCACTCATCCAGGCAAGTGGGGAATATTCCATCACACTCCTGACTTGTGCCTTGTAGATGGTGGACAGGCTTTGGGGAGTCAGGAGGTGAGTTACTCATCACAGGATTCCTAGCCTCTGACCTGCTCTTATAGCCATAGTATTTATATGGCTAGTCCAGTTCAGTTTCTGTCAATGGTAACCCCCTGGATGTTGATAGTGGGGGATTCAGTGATGGTAATGCCATTGAATGTCAAGGGCTGATGGTTAGATTCTCTATTGTTGGAGATGGTCATTGCCTGACACTTGTGTGGTGCGAATGTTACTTGCCACTTGTCAGCCCAAGCATGGATATTGTCCAGATCTTGCTGTATTTGGACATGGACTGCTTCAGTATCTGAGGAGTCACGAATGGTGCTGAACATTATTATCAGCGAACATCCCCACTTCTGACATTATGATAGAAGGAAGGTCATTGATGAAGTAGCTGAAGATGGTTGGGCCCAGGACACTATCCTGAGGAACTCCTGCAGCAATGTCCTGGAGCTGGGATGTCTGACCTCCAACAACCACAACCATCTTCCTTTGTGCTAGGTATGACTCCAACCAGTGGTGAGTTTCCCCCCTGATTCTCATTGACTCCAGTTTTGCTAGGGCCCTTTAATGCCACACTCAGCCAAATGCGGCCTTGAAGTCAAGGGCAGTCACTCTCACCCCACCTCGGGGGCTCAGCTCTTTTGTCCATATTTGAACCAAGGCTTTAATGAGGGCATGAGCTGAGTGGCCCTGCCAGAAACCAACTGGACGTCAGTGAACAAGTTATTGTTAAGCAAGTGCCACTTGATAGCACTGTTGATGACCCCTTCCATTACTTTACTGATGATGGAGAGTAGACTGATTGGCCGGTAATTGGCTGGGTTGGATTTGTCCTGCTTTTTGTGTACAGGACAATACTGGGCAATTTTCCACATAGCCTGGTAGATGCCAGTGTCGTGGCTGTACTGGAACAGCTTGGCTAGGGACTATTAGCCCAGTAGCACAACCATTAATGTGCTGTGCCCCACGTAGCGCAACACTCCAAGCAGAGTTGGCAACCTTGATGGTTGTCACTAAGTTGTTTGCTAGAGAAGCCTTTAGTCATCATAATCCTGAAGCTGACAAAAAGAGTGGGAGTTCATGACTCAACGATAAATTTGTATGCCTCCTCGCAGATATCTCTCAGTCCAATTTTATTCGTCCTCTGCCAGCTCTGGCTAACTGATAGGTCTAGAGAAATACTCGAATTACCACAGCCTGGCTCTCTATTGCTGAGAGTACCTGGGTGTGGGAGGGGAATGGAGAACAAGGGAGTTAGAGGTTGCCACCGGGGAACAATGTGGAGATGAAAAGCTTCGCGAGCAATTTAGAAATGAACGACTGAGGAAACAAAAGCTCATCAAAGCCAATCAGTATTCTCCACAGGAGAACTACAGTAAGTAGGCCTCACTTTGGGAGCTGGGCTCTCATTACATCCGACAGATAGACCCTTAATATGCACAGACCCTCAATATGCACAGACCCTCAATATGGGCAGACCCTCAATATGGACAGACTCTCAATATGCACAGACCCTCAATATGCACAGACCCTCAATATGGACAGACCCTCAATATGCACAGACCCTCAATATGGACAGACCCTCAATATGGACAGACTCTCAATATGGACAGACCCTCAATATGGACAGACTCTCAATATGCACAGACCCTCAATATGCACAGACCCTCAATATGCACAGACCCTCAATATGCACAGACCCTCAATATGCACAGACCCTCAATATGGACAGACCCTCAATATGCACAGACCCTCAATATGCACAGACCCTCAATATGGACAGACCCTCAATATGCACAGACCCTCAATATGCACAGACCCTCAATATGGACAGACCCTCAATATGGCACCAAGGAGGAAGAAAGATTAATTTGAGGTAATTTGGAGAAACAGCTTCAAATACTAACCATGGTGGGGGGGGGGACAGGATATCATTTTGTGATTTTTGCTTTGTGAAATTTTACAGCAAGATGTGGGAAAACAGGTGTTGCCAAACGCAATTAAATGTATTCCTGGAGGTTTCATCACATGACTTGCCCCCAGACATTAGTCAGCCAGCACATCCATCCTTGTGACATACCACCTTCCAACGCCAATTGGAAAGCAAAAAGATTCATTACGCCTTTTTTGTCCCCATTTTCAATATCTTTATATCTGGTAAAAATAAATGTTGAAAGAAAATGATGATTTTTCACCAGGGCTGCACACAGTGGTGCTCTGGAGATTGATCTTCAATTCCTGGGGACTTCAGGGCAATCCTGCAGGGTGGGCAACTCTAAGGGATAAGGAGAATGGGTATGAATTCCTTCATTGGCCAGAGTATGGGAGCGGGGTTAGGTAATGGAACTAGTGCAGACGGGATGAAAGGTGGGTTTAAAATAGCTAATCTCGAACAATTCAGAGGTGGGGTCATTAGAATAAGTGTGCGAGTGTGTGGGTGTCCATAAAGTGACAACAGGATTTTGATTGGCTTTAATCAAATCGTCTGCCATTTTGTGCCTAGACTCTCACACCGTTGAAGAAAGACGTTTAGATAGGGTGTGGGTGGGCTACGTATTTAACCCCGGCAAGAATCAGTTACTATTCCCTTCCCTGGGGTAGGAGAGAGTATTCTTTGAAAGTGCCGTCCAAACCCATGACCACCATCTGTTAGAGGGGCAAGTGAACCACACGTGAGGGAAAGACCACCAGCTCCAAGTACCCTCCGAGCCACACGCTATCCTGACTCGGACATTCTCGGCTGTTCCTTCACTGTCACTGGGTCCCAATATCCTGGAACTCCCTTCCTAAAAGCACTGCAGAAGCACCTTCACCACATGGGTGGCAGCAGGCAGTCTGCTTCTCAAGGGCAAATTGGGATGGGTGATAAGTGCCAGCCTTGCCAGCATTCCAGGAATGGGTATTTATTAAAAAAAAATTGCATATTTGCCGTTCTCTAAGGTTGCTCTAGTCTTTAACTTTTGGATACTCTTCCATTAATGACTTGGACAGTGATGAGCTGCAATGTACACACTGGGATATGTGGAGTCATTGAGTAAGTGATTGATTTGGCACAACGCTAGCTGAATGCTGAAACACATCACTTATTGTATAGAGATAAGTAGAGATGCTTTACCTGCTCTTTCTCCAGTGCTATTAGGTAATGGAGTCTATCAATCACTTACCTACCTTTATGCAACTATTAATTATGTTGAAATCTAATTGAAATGGCAGTGTGTGCACAGTCACAATGGAGGGTAGAGACACTACTGTTCCAATTGCGAAGAGCCACCCATTACACAAATGGGTGCTGAGATGAGTGTATTGGAGAGGCTTGTCTCATTGTAACTTGGAACTATGCTACATTTCACAGGGTGGAAGGAGTCCTTTCAACTCTCTACGTCTTCACTAAGCCAGTCTCAAACTAATCCTCCTGCTCTGTTCTCTTTCCCCAAATTCCTATATTTTCCTTTACTGGGAATATTTGCCCAATTTTCCCTTATAAGATGCAACATTCCCCGCCTTAACCATTCCCAACGGTAAAACATTTCCCAATCCAGCAACTCTGCATCAAGCAGCTTCCCCCAATTCAACAGACTTTTAAAAATTCTTTCATGAGGTGCGGGTGTCGCTGACTAAGTCAGCATTTGTTGCCCATCCCTAATTGCCCCTTGGGAAGACTGGGGCTCTTCATTCTTGAAGTGAGAAATCTGAGCGGTGATCTCTTCAAAATTATGAAGGAGTTTAGTAGGGTAGACATAGAGATGATGTTTCCGCTAAGGGTGGGGAGACCAGATAATTTGTTCGTAAATCCCACAGGAAACTCAGGAGGAACTTACTCAAATGGTGATAAAGCTGTATCTGTGGATAGTCCCTGGGCTGATGGCTGGAAGGCCCTGAATTTCCCTGTTCCAGGGAAAGAAGACCAAGTAGCAACCTCATCAGCCTCCGTTCCCTCTCCCCTGCTGAAGGCTTCTGTGATGTTCTTGGGACAGAAACGTTCAGCTAAAGACATTTCGAATTAGAACTGCACAAGCTCTTAAATATGGATCCTTTATAATGTCTTCCTAGTAGACTCCCTCTGCTGGTACATGTGTACATGGTAGCCTTAAGCAGACAAAATGCACAGTACAATTTTCATACACTACAGCCTCAGTCCCGCCTATGTCTGCTTCATGACATCTGACCTCTTGTGCATCCCTGATTTTAATCGCCCCCCCATTGGTGGCCGTACCTTCAGTTGCCATGGCTCCAAGCTCTGGAATACCCTCCTTACATCTCTCCACCTCTCTATCTCACTTTCCTCATCTTTGACCAAGCTTTTAGTCACCTGACCAAATATCTCCTTATGCAGCTCAATGTTGTACTTTGTGTTATAATGCTCCTTTGAAAGGGCTTGTGACATTTTATTACATTGATGGTGTTATATATGTATAAATTGGTTGTTGTTCTTGTTGACCTTTAGGAAACTGGGCCGGGATTCTGACTGGAGATGCTTCTCCTGGAAATCTCCACCCACCCCCAGCCCTTAGTATACGATTTGTCCCAGAATGTGATGGGGCCAGAATGTAACAGGTTGTGAAATACAGCTTAATGCATTTCTACCACAAGAAGCTGCTAGAGAGCCTACAACTAGCGACATCTTGTGGCAGAACTAAGTATAGTAGGCACAGTTGAAAGGTAAATTATGGGGAGGATTTTCTCCCTGTCGGGTGGGCCGGTTGGAGGTGGGCGCGGAGCCGAATGCCGCCATTTTACCTGGGCGGGCCAATTATGGCTCGCCCAGCATGATGCGCACCCGGTAGTGATCAGCGCTACCTGTGTGGGCGAGGGGAGGAGGGAGAGTCAGGGCCTGTGCTCTGCGTGCGAAAGAGCGCAGAAATCTCCCTGAGGCACGGAGCTGCCTCATGGAGATTAAGTTCACAATGAAAGTTTGAAATCAAGAAAGAGTAAAATTATTTAGACATGTCCCCTCATGTGGCAGTGCCACATGAGCTGGAACATGTTTACGAAAGGTGAATAAATTATTTATAGATTTTATTAAACCTTCAGGAAACCTCATCCCGCCCATGGATGAGGTTTCCTGAAAAACACAAAGGCCGCTTGGTCTCTTCACCTGCCCCGTTAACCTTAAGGTTGGAGGGGCAGCATTGTTAATTAGTTTAATTGGCTTTTTAATGGCCTTAACAGGCCTTTGACAGATCGGCGGGCGTGTGCCGGATCTGAATGACACGCGGTGACTTCGGGACGCCCCACGTCACCGCGCATCATTTTACACGCCGATGTGAAAATTCTCCCCTATATCCTTCAGACTAGAATCACCAATCCAATTGAAGCAAGTTGACTTTTGGGAGTGGGGTTCTATGGTCATTCACTGAAGTAATGTAAGGATTCAACAAAGTGAGACAGCATTTGCGCAGTGAGCATTTTCATTGTTTTTAGTTCAGTGGTTTGAACAACCCCATCGCTGAAAAAAAAAAGTCAACAGAGGCTGTGGTATGTTGAAGGGATTCAAGACGGAAATTGGAGATCTGACACTGGTTTTGTACTTCTGAAGCTCCTTCAAGCTTAGCAGTAATACAGGCGAGTGCACAGACTGACAGCTACGGTTTGGGACCAGGCACCAAGAGGGAGCCATGTTTGCCTGTGCACAGCACATACCCTTAACTCGAAGATCAGTTAGATTCTTCAGGCTTGTCAGGTTCCATTTTTAGCATAGTGGTGATGCTCACACTTGCAAAGCAAGTTCCAGAGGAGTACAGCTCATCGGATTAATTTGTTCACCTGCCCGTTAATTCTTTTTAAAAAAAATTTCACGCTGTTCTCCTTCAGTTCCATGCTAATCCCTCAAACTTCAGTGACTATTCCTTGTGTGTGAGCGTAGACTGTGGGTGCCAGCGGGGCAGGAAATATGAGGGGTGACGATGGCATAGTGGAAATGCCACTGGCCTAGTAAGTCAGGGACCCAGGCTGATGCTGTGGAGAATATGGGTTCATAATCCCACTGTGGTAGGAGTTGGAATTTAAGTTCAATTAATAAAATCTGGAATTGAAAGACAGGGACCATGAAATCATCACTTTTTGTGGTTAAAAAGCCACCTGGTCTGCTAATGGAGGAAAATAGCCCATCCTTACCTGGCCTGACCTACATGTGACCCACAGCAATGTGGTGAATTTTAACTGCCCCTCTGAAATGGCCGAGCAAGCCACTCAGTTCAAGGGCAGTTAGGGATGGGCAACAAATACTGACCTTGTCAGCATCACCTGCATCCCAAAAATCACAGAGGAGCTCACTCCTGCGCTCCCCCACTCAGGATAGCAATTGAGAGTGGAGACTCGGGCTGCTGTTTCTCTTACCACCGCCCCCCCCTTCCTGTCTCGGTGGCTGAAGCAGCCAATCCATCTCGCTCCATAATAGGCTCCGAACTGAACCTAGAGTCATCGGGTCACACAGTGGCCATGCCGATTGAGGCAGAAGGGGTGCTGTTCCATCCCCACCCCCACCCCTGCACCCCAGCCCCCCACCCACTTACAGTTCAAGTATCCTTTATCCATAAACCTGAAAATTGGACACATCCAAAAACCCTGACTCCCCAAAGCCTATCCACCTGCCTGCAAGGCACAAGTCAGGAGTGTGATGGAATACTCTCCACTTGCCTGGGTGAGTGCAGCTCCAACAAGACTGAAGAAGCTCAACACCATCCAGGACAAAGCAGCCCGCTTGATCGCTTGATTGGCACCCCTTCCATAAACATTCACTCCCTTCACCACCGACCCACAGTAGCAGCAGTGTGTACCATCTACAAGATGCACTGCAGGAACTCACCAAGTCTCCTTCGACAGCACCTTCCAAACCCACGACCATTGCTGTCTAGACGGGCGGGGGCAGCAGATAGATGGGAACACCACCACCTGGAAGTTCCCCTCCAAGTCACTCCCCATCCTGACTTGGAAATATATCGCTGTTCCTTCACTGTTGCTGGGTCAAAATCCTGGAACTCCCTCCCTAACAGCACTGTGGGTGTCCCTACACCACATGGACTGCAGCGGTTCAAGAAGGCAGCTCACCACCACCTTCTCAAGGGCAACTAGGGATGGGCAATAAATGCCGGCCCAGCCAGTGAAGCCCACATCCTGTGAATGAATTTTTTAAAAAGCACTCTTTTTGAACCTCATCGACCTTCAGCGCGGGATGTCACTGAGCAGAGCCATTGCGACCCAAGCCAACACGAACCTCGCCAACCTGACCCAACCTTTAACTTGGGAAGTCTAGTTGTTCATTTGCACTGTTTACCTTGTGAACCCTCTTCTACAATCAGAATCGCAGATGGTGCCACGGGTGGGAACTTATTACAGGTACCCTGTCTTTATTATTCAGTGGTACATCTTACTTTTCTGGCCATTTTATTTACGTTAGACTATAGCTAGCCTAGGCTTCGGCCATTGCAATGTAAGTAGGCCTAGTCCTATACGCAGTACCCGTAAACCGAAACTATCTGAAATCCAAAACGCAGTCAGCCCCGAGGGTTTGGGATAAAGGACACTTGACCTGTGCTTGTTTGAAGGTATCCCTCCCCAACCTCATGAACCTTTTCCCAGCAAAGATCTGTGGTTTGTCGGAAGTTTGGGTAATTTTTAGGGCCAGCAAATGTTGACTAAAAAAAAGTGAAAGTATGAGAAAAAACTAGTAAGAAATATAAGAACAGACAGTAAAAGCTTCTTCAAGTATATAGAAAGGAAGAGAGTAGCTAAAGTAAGCATAGGTCCCTTACAGCGTCAAACTGGGGAATTAATAATTGGAAACAAGGAAATGGCAGATGCTTTGGACAAGTGTTTTGTATCTGTCTTCACAGTAGAAGACACAGAAAGCAACCCAAGAATAGTAGAAAACCAACAGGCAAAAGGGAGGGAGAACTCAAAACAAACACAATAACTAGGGAGAAAGCACTAGGAAAACTAATGGGCCTAAAGGCTGACAAATCAAAGATAGATTCTTCCCTACCAAGGGAGAAAAAGGATGTCGGGGGGATAGGCAGGATCGTAACAGTGAGGCCACAATCAGATCAGCCATGAAGCAGGCTCAAGGGGCCGAATGGCCTACTCCTGCTCCTGATTCATATGAAAGATGAAGCAGTCTTGGCATAATTGGTCTAGAGTACAGTTTAGTGATTATCTCCCATTGCTCCATTGGCCTTTTGGTTGTGATTGATGATGAGTAATGTTTTCACCTCAGGAGGAAATACAGGTGTGGACTATTTTAATCCCTTGTAGCAGTGCCAAGAAACGAAGCCCAGGTCGGAGTTTTCTGGCATGTTTATCTGCCGCACTAATGTTTTTCTCTCTCCCCCAGGAGAAGGCTGATCTGGGTGAGATAAACTTCTCGTTGTGCTATCTCCCAACGGCAGGGAGACTCACCATCACCATTATTAAAGCCACCAACCTAAAGGCGATGGATTTAACTGGATTCTCAGGTAATTTCACCACCTCATGTGAGCGCTAGACAGAGGATTCCCTCCTTCTGCTTGCCTCAAACCAGTTTTACTTATCTCACCCCTCCCTCCACCCATCCCTGCCCTCTCTTGGGGCATTGCTCCTACAGATACTGTCAGCTCCTCTGGTGTGTGAGCTTAAACAGGGAGTGTCAGTTGGCCATTGCTGGCCAAACCCTGACCCCTGACCCTGAACCGTGCACATGCTCCCTATTTTAGGAGTGATGCAAAACTCTCCCATATAAAAGTAGTGGGTGCCAAGTGGACAAATTGAATTTTCAATGAGGTCGACAAGTTTTTTTGAGGGGGAGGGGTAAGGGAATTAAGGGCTATGAAGCAAATGGGGGTACAGTGGAGTTGAGGTACAGATTGTCCATCACCTAAATTAATGACAGGACAATCTAGAGGGGCTGAATGGTCTGCTCTTGGGGATAATCATTCAGGAATAGGACTCCTGGCTTTATTTACTTTGCCCTTCCCAGTCTGGGGGTGCTGAGGTCAACTGCAGCAATGCCAATGTTATCAGTGCAGACTAGTGTTTGCACCTGATGACTACAGGCACAGAGCCAGTTTTGCACAATGCCTTTATGCAGGCAGAGGTCAGCAGGAGTTGGCAGTATTTTTTTTTTCCTGTTTGAATGTTGTGGTAGTGGCTGGGGGTCGGGGGTCAGGGGTGGGGGTGGGGGCGGTAAAGGCCCAGTGGCAGCGAAGAATCGAGGCCCTGGTGGGGCCCCAGCCCGAGTGTTGTCCAACCCACTCCTCCCCTCTATTCGCAGATCCCTACGTGAAGGCATCGCTGATCTGCGAAGGGAGGCGTCTGAAGAAGCGGAAGACCTCGATAAAGAAGAACACGCTCAACCCGGTGTATAACGAAGCCCTGGTGTTTGACATTCCCAACGAGAACATGGATCATGTGAATGTCATCATTGCCGTCATGGACTACGACTGGTGAGAAGCTCTCTAACCAAATAGGGGTCAGCCCCGGGGTGGGTGGGGGGAGGGAGGAAGGTGGGGGCCTGTGGGAGGATTCAGCTCCAACATCCACCTATACTTCACAAAAATAAAAACACCTGGAAAAACTCAGCAGGTCTGACAGCATCTGCGGAGAGGAACACAGTTAACGTTTCGAGTCCGTATGACTCTTCAATAGAAGAGTCTTCTGTTGAAGAGTCATTCGGACTCGAAACGTTAACTGTGTTCCTCTCCGCAGATGCTGTCAGACCTGCTGAGTTTTTCCAGGTATTTCTGTTTTTGTTTTGGATTTCCAGCATCCGCAGTTTTTTCTTTTATCCATCTAGACTTATGCTGGTACCTGTGTAGCAGTGTGTACAGTGTGTGACTGAGACAAGTGGCCATGGCACTGAAAAGCAAATGCCTAGTAACTGGACAGAATACAGCATAGATTTACCAGAATCTAAGGACTCCAAGGGTTAAATTACAAGAAGAGATTACACAAACTAGCGTGTATACATATATCGGGTTGGATAAGGTGGGGAGATGGTGGTGTACTGGTAATGTCACTTGACTGGTAATCTAGAGGCCTAGGCTAATGCTTTGGGACATGGGTTCAAATCCCACCATGGCAGCTGGTGGAATTTAAATTCAGTTAATAAAGCTGGGCTCAGAGGGCTGAATATTCAGCTTGGCAAGAGGGGGTGGGGCCTACTCACCAAGGTGTCGGGCGTGTGTCCCAATGTCACCACATGTCATTTAGATTTTCAGTTCGGCAGTCACGCAAAGGCCTGTTAAGGCCATTAATTAACTAATTAACCCTATTGAGAAAGTTGCCCATCCAACCTTAAGTTTGGCGGGCGGGGGGGGGTGGGCAGGCGAAGAGCCCAGGCGGCCTTCGCATTTTTCATGGAACCTCATCCACGGGCAGGATGAGGTTTCATGAAATGTTTATAAATTAAATAAACTTTTTCATTAAAGTTCATTGACATGTCCCAGCTCATGTGACACTGTCACACGAGGGGACGTGTTCAATTTTTTTTTCCTTTATTAAAACTTAAACTTATCTCCCTGAGGCACCTCCCGACTCAGGGAGCCCGCACAGCGCTTCCAGGCGCCCGTCACGCTGGGTGGGCCTTAATTGGCCTTCCCACGTAAAATGGCGGCGCGGACCCAATCGGGGGGTGCCGATCAGGAGCATGCCCTGCCCCCGCACAACCCCTCCCCGATGGGGGGGGAGAATTCTACCCCATGAAACTATCATTGATTGTTGCCAAACCTATTTGGTTCACTAATGCCCTTTAGGGAAGGAAATCTGCATTCCTTACCCTCTCTGGCCTACATGTGACTCCAGACCCACAGCAATGTGGTTGATCCTTCACTGCCCCCTGAAATGGCTGAGCAAGCCACTCAGTTCAAGGGTAATTAGGGATGGGCAACAAATGCTGGTCTTGCCAGTGACGCCCGCATCCCATGAAAGAATAAAGGGAAACAAAAGATAGACAAAGAAATGCTGTCCCCATATACAAAGGACTAAGGGACACAGGTTTAAGTTTTGGGGAAAAGATGCAAGGGGGATTTGGAGAAGAACTTTTTGACACGGTGTGTGATAATGACCAGCGAGGGTAGTGAAGCAGAGGCAATCAATGATTTCAAACTGAAACCGGACGGGCACTTGAGGGGAATAAACATGCCAGGCTATGGGGACAGAGGGGAGGAATGGGGCTGACTGGATTGCTCTACAGAGACCCAGCGTGAACTCAATGGTCTGAATGGCCTCCTTCGTGTGTCATAATGATTCTATGGGCAGAATTGTACATTTCATGGATGTTGGGTTTGTGGGGCAGTGACCATTACATTTCTCAAGCAGCCTTCCCACCGGCCTCCCCAGCCCTGACCGCGCCACAACTTTATGCTTGGACGTTTGAGCCCTAGGCCGGCCTGCCCGCCCTTGGCCCAATTGAGGCCCTTAAGTAGCCAATTATTAACCACCTAAGGGCCATTTCCCGCCAGGCCTCAATTTTCAGACTGGCGGGAGGAGTTCTGGGGCATGGGGAAGCCTATAAATGAACCTTGGGTGGTAAGCGGGGTGGGGGCCTCCATCAGAAGCCCCCTTTTAACATCGGTGCCTCCCCTCCACCCACACCCCAGAAGCTCCAGCCCCTGCAGGTCCTCCCTACCCTCAGGCCTCTCCACCAACAGCCCCCCCAGACCCCCATCTGCCCACCCACCCCCCTGCGCGTCACTTCCCCTCCCTGCCCTGAGACCCTTAAAACTTACCTGGCCCTGCAATCCCTGGGATTTAGGCTCTGGGGCCTAGTTGCAGTTCCCAGTCCTGCAGCTTCTGGCGCTACAGAGACTAGAGAGCTGCTGGCCAATCAGATTGGGCTGGCAGCGCTCTGAGGCAGGACTTTCTCCTGAGTGAGGGGTGGAAATCCCGCCTCTAGCCAATTAACATTTGTTGGAGCGGGACAAGGATGTGTTCCCTGTCGACTCTTTGGATGGTGGGATAGGAAATGCCGCCATCTTAAAAGTCCTGGCCAATGAACCTATGAAGTAAGTCAGTCAGCCCCAGAGGACAAAACAGTTTGGAGCAAGTATTCTTATTTCCCAGTTTCTACTGTCTCTCTCTTCAGGGGCGACTGTAGAGAGAAAGGATTAATGTTCGGAGTATGAGCCAGCAGCGCTGGCTGTAGAGTCTAAGGCACACCACCAGTGCCACGACCAACCAGTGCTGTGGGTGCCATTCCTCACCGTGATGCCCCATTTTGGGGGACTGGTTCTTTAAACATTGACCAGCCTTTTCTCCTGGCCAGTCCTACCTTAGCAGCTCTGTGTGTTTCCAGCATTTTTTTTAGCTTTCAGTTTGCAATTTCCTTCCTGTGCCTTGTGTTCAGGGAGCATCAGAAATGATCAGTCGGAGTGATTGGACAATGCAAACACTACCCGTCAAACCAGGGATGCAACACCCTAGTAGGAGTTTCAATTGACCTATGGTGACCAGAAACTTAATGGAACAAGCCACATAAATACTGTAACTACAAGATCACGTCAGAGATTCTACAGTGAGTAACTCGCCTCCTGACTCCCCAAAGCCTTTCCATCATTAAGAAACCACAAATCAGGAGCGTGATAGAACACTCTCCCATTCGCCCGCTTGAGTGCAGCTCCAACAACACTTAAGAAGTTCCACACCCTCCACAGGACAAAGCAACCTGCTTTATCAGCGTCCCATCCACCACCTTAAACATTCACTCCATCCACCACTGGCGGTGTCTCCCAAACCCACAAGCTCTAGCAACTGGAAGGGCAAGGGCAGCAGATAGACGGGAACACCACCATCTGGAAGTTCCCCTCCAAGCCACTCACCATCCTGACTTGGAAATATATCGCCGTTCCTTCATTGTCGTTGGGTCAAAATCCCAGAACTCCCTCCCTAACAGCACTGAGGGTGTACCTACACCACATGGACTGCAGCGGTTCAAGAAGGCAGCTCACCACCACCTTCTCAAGGGCAATTAGGGATGGGCAATAAATGCTGGCCTTGTCATTGACGCCCACATATCATGAACAAATAAAAAGAAATCTCCTGACGCATTCATAATATAGTGAGGGGGCGATCTAAACATCATAAAGAAATAATGTAGCAGAAACTATTTTCACATACACTGGAAGGTGGTGAATAGCTCAGGTAATAAAGGCAGTAGCATTTTTAAAATGCGTTTGGATGTATTTCTGGAACAACATGTATTAGAACTGACCAGGGAACAGAGCTTACTCAATTTAATCATGACTAATGAGCCAGAACTAGTTAACAATCTGAGGGTAAGGAAATATCTTGCAAATAGTGACCATAATATAATTCAATATTAGGTTTGAATAGAAGATGGTAAACCGAGATTTCACATTTAAGCACGTCACATTTCGAAAGAGCAAGGAATAAATTGAGTGCATCTGAAGATAAGATATGCATACGTAAACCTTTAGACTGACGGTGGGAAGCATTCAAAGATGTTTTTGGATTGAACATAAAGCCGTAAGCAGTCCTGCAAGGCAAAAGCTCCATTGGTGCAGTTCAGTGAGAATGGTCAACAAATTAGGTAACAGACAAATGAAAAGATGTACACAAAATCAAGGAATGGTAGAGCGCCAACAGACTGGGGTAGCAAGAAAGAGATACAAAGAAAGCACAAAAACACGAGAAAAACTTTTAAGCTAACAGCGCAAGTTTCTAAAAGTATGTTAAGAGACAAAAGATGGTAAAGGTGATTATGGACCCACTAAAGCAGGAGAGACCAAAATGGACAGTACAGAAATGGCAGACTTGTTAAATAAAGTTTTATGTGTCTATTTTTACAGTGACGGGTAGGAGCAAAAGATCAAGTGGTATAAGCTAAACTAAAAACCATTCAGGACGAGAAATTTATTGAATGTAATGTAAGCACAAAGCTGGAGAAAATAATGGGACTTGAGGATAAACATATCTCCAAGACAAGCTCTGAGCACCATACCTCAGGAAGGACATATTGGCCTCAAGGCAGGACAGAGTGGATTCACCAGAATAATATTAGGGTTTAGAGGGTTAATTTATGAGGGCAAGTTGCATAATCTTGGCTTATATTACTTTGAGTTTAGCAAGTTAAGGCGTGCTCTAAGTAATGTGTTTAAAATGGTAAAATGATTTGACAGGGTAGTTTCTCCAGTTGGGAAATTCAAAACAAGAGTGCCTATTCTTAAAATTGGAATTATGCCATTCAGCAGTGAAATAGGGAAACATTTTTTCACACAAAGAGTAGTGGAAGTCTGGAATTGTCTTCCTTAAAAGGCTGTGGATGCTGAAGTCAATTAAGATCTCTAACAGTGAGATTGATAGATTTTTGTTGTGAGGGGATCGAGGGATAGGGATCAATGGTGGATAGATGGAGTGGAGGTGTAGACCAGGCTCAAGGACTCTTCTTCCTAATGTTCCAAAGAATGCGTAGGGTCGCTTGTACAGAGTGTGAATATTGTTGAAAAGGGAGACATGTTACTGAAACTTTTCATCCTGCACTCATCAGGACAAACACAAGAAAGCCAAATTTTAAACAATCACAATAAATGACACTGCAGGAGAAAAGGGTGCTGATTGGTTGACAAGTGGACTCTGGCGTTGCCACGGAGAAAGCATGGTTCCCCATTGCAATGCCTCGGCAAGATGGAAAGCTTCGTCAACATGTCTCTCTTTTTATTAATGCGTAGGTTGGTGGATTGGGAGCTTAGAAGGACCGAGGGAGTAAAGTTCGGGTGGGGGTGGTGCTGGCAAGCATTTGGCTGAAATAACAGAGGAAGAAGACAGATTACAACGAAGAGAGAGAGAGAGTGAGTGTCACAGACAAACGAGCAAAGCAAGGGCCCTTGAACAAAAACAGAAAATGCTAGAAAAACTCAAATGGTCTAACAGCATCTGTGGAGAGAAAAACAGAGTTAACGTTTCGAGTCCGTATGACTCTTCTTCAGAGCTAAAGAGAAGTAAAAATGTGATGAAATTTATACTTAGGCCCTTGAAAGCTGGGAATCCAGTCAACAAAACCAAGGAAACGTTGTTCCTGGTTATTATTTATCAGTTTAACTCAGAAGGTATTTTGAGACATCCGGAGGAGATAATAGTTGCTATACAAATGCAAATTCTCTCTAATATTTCTTAAACTTTGATTCATCCTGTTTCAAGTCTGGTGGCCTGGAAGTTTGGAACAGTTTGATGCCTCTTTAGTGTAGATATCCTAAATCTACCTGAGGGTAGACAACACCTGTCATTAAAAAAACCTTTATCCCATTAGAGAAATAGGGACAGAGCTTTGTCCAGTCAGAGGGGGAGAGAACCTTGATCCCTTCAGAGAGAGGAGTTCTTCATCTCCAGGTCTTCTGCCTGTGCTGGGGGGACTGAGAGGGACAGACACAGACAGAGGGGACGAGAACAGACAAACAAGAGGAAAACAGAGGCTGAATGTTTTGGCCCTGGCAGCAGCCATTTGTGCCAAGGTGGGGTCAGGGAAGGCAGGTCATGTCCCCATGAAGTAGGTAGCCAGTTAGGCCCATTCAGAGCCTTGTTAAGGGCACCAAAAAGAAGCCAGCTGGGATTTTCCAGTCAGCCTCCAGTTTCCTGAAGTGATGGGGAGCAGTTTAATTGCCTCAAGGTGTGCACTTAGCATCAGGCCAGTGGGTAGGGTGTGGGGGTGAGAGGGGAGAGGACAGGGAGGGCTGCACTCCAGGCAGGCCTACAGGCCCTCCCTGCCTGCCTGGGTACAGGTACAGCTAAATATCACCCTGTAGAGTGTAGAGGGGTTACCCCATGCACAGCAGTGGCCTGCCTATTGAACCTGTTTTTAATTTAAAGTTCGAGAAAAGTTGGTGAGAGGGTGCCTCATGTCAAAGCACCCTCTCTGTTACTTACCCTCTACAGCAACATGCTGTCCTCTGAAGCTGGGAGGCATCCAATTGGCTTCAAGAGCCCACCTGGTGCCCTTAATTGGGAATCTGCCTCGGTACCAATTAAGGGGCACTTCCATCAAAATCCCAATGAGTGACTGTTTCATCCCAAAGGGAAAATTCGGCCAGAGAGTAAGACATATGTGCACGTGCACGTGTGCACGACACACATGCACACAGACATGCACAAATACATGCATACACACAAGCACACACACATACACACACACACGTGCACAGACACACACATGCACACACAGACACACACACATGCACATGTGTACACAGACACACACAGGTGCATGCACACACGCACACGCGCACACGCACACACACACATATATACATACACACAAACACAGAGGAACAGATCAACAAAGTGTCAGAAATACAGTAATAAAAACAGAAAATGCTGGAAAAGCTCAGCAGGTCTGGCAGCATCAGTGGAGAGAGAAACAGAGTTAACATTTTGAATCCATATAACTCTTGTTGAGAGCTGCAACGGTGGGAAAGAGACATCTGGAGAGAAGACTTTTGTTAGAAATGTGAATTTTGCAATAATACATAGACAAAGTGACTCCAGTCATTTCTTCTGTGTGTCAAACACTTGCCGATTTATTAAAGGTTAAATACTACACTTACTCACGACCAACACCTGAGATTACAAAGGATGCTTCACAGCAACACAGTGCATCAAAGCCTCTCCAGATGTCTTTCTTTATCTACCAATCTCATATTGCAATGGCCTTGTTTTTGAGTTCGGTTAAAAGGGCCATTACATCAGCTCCTCCATGACCTTCACTCTGGGTTTTACAGAAAGTATTATTACCTTGGCACAGCAAAGGCTCAAAGACGCTCCATATCACGACCTCAGGACATTACATAAGCTACCTTACCTATTGTCTTATACGGAAAATTATATAGATGGATTCACAAGAAGATTCTGACTTTTCAAGACTATTGTAGCTACAGTCTCACAGGTTTACTGTCGTTCTGGAGTTTCAGGAAATTGTGAAAGAAATTACCTACAAAATGGAGTCTTTCATACAAAGTGGAATTTGAATATAACTTTAACATGTCTTCTCTAACACTTACATCCCACCACAGGCAGGAGACCCTCATCCCTGCACTTTATGGAGGCGTCTAGGCCCTCCCAGCCTGCCTGAGTACAAGTGCAGCTAAAAGCTGTCCTGTATAGAGATTTCACCTCCCTCTCTGCCCCCGCTCCCCCAACCCTGACCCCCCCCATGCCCTCCTCCCTTCCCCGCTATACCCCTTCCGCCCTCCCCTCCCCTTCCTCTCCCCCCACAGTTGTGGCCTGACTGCTGAAGTTCTTTATTTAAAATGTTAAAAAAGTTGGTGAGAGGCTGCCTCATGTTGAAGTGCCCTCTCGCTTACTTACCCTCTACTGCAGTGTACTTCTATCTCAACCTGGAAAACCTCCAATTGGCTTCAAGAGCCCACCTAGTGCCCTTAAATGGACAGGGAACCTGTCTCCATGCCAGTTACAGGGTGTGTCTACGTGAAAATCCCAACGAGCGAAACAGTCCCGACACCTGTTCCCAGCACCAGGTCGGGAAAATCCAGCCCCGAGCGTCAAGCCTTTCGACAAACATCCATACAGCTCTCTGAACATGTCAGAGTTAAGTGCGCCATCCAGGATGGCAATCGGGAGCAGACAGATGAGGAAGATCCCAGGTCAGATGCCTCGGTTTTGATGGATTTGGAGGTCCTGAGGTTGGGTGCTCCCGTTAGGCCGGGATTCTCCCCTGCACCACCCCCCCAGCGATGGGTGGAGGGTGGAGAATTCGGCAAAAAATCGGTTTCACGGCCGGCGTGAATTATCAGCGGGATCTTCCAATGCTGCCCGCCACGGTGGATCGGGAATCCCACCGGAAGCCGGCGTGAAGCCGACTTGCATCCCGCTAATGGGATGCAAATGAAGGCCGGACCGGAATCTCCCCCCCCCACCAACGCCTGATTCTCCATTAAACCGGCAGGAAAACACGCCAGCCCAGAACACGTCCGGACAAGTGTGACGTGCTGAAGTCGGGTCTCACCGTTAGGGCCTTGCTCAGATCGCGGACGCCCGAGGAGAAGAAGGTGCCCACAGCTACCGGACCCCTGGAGGAACACGTGCATCGCACGCTGGGTGGCTCTGTCACGAAGCAGCTCTCTGAGGATTCAGATCTTCATGGACCTCACCGATGCTTCAGCCCTGCTGGGCTGGTAAGGACGCAGTGAAGGGGGGTGGGGAGTGGTCTCGCGAAGCATATATAATGAGGCTGAATGACAACAGTAGACATTATTTAATGAGAGTGAATATTTTTGCAGCTAATACAGTGACAGTGTTCAATTGAGATCAAATTTTCTTGATTTTATGTTGCCTACCACTTCTTCTAAGTGCTACCCTGACATCCACGGCAGGCATGGAGGAAGCCTGTGGAGCTATTTGCTCTGTTGCCTTTGATGAATTCGGCGGCCATGCTCTGGACAGCTGAGGCCTGGAGGGCCCTGGCTTGCTTTGGCAGTCCCTCTGTGGGCCAGCTGCTCCCGCTGCAGTGACAGAGGACGAGGGTTGAAAGGGTCAGAGGCAAAGGGGACTCTGAGGGAGTGGACAGCCTCTGAGAGTCCAGAGTGGATGGCCCAGGGCTGTCTAGTTGCTGCTCCACCTCCCTTTGGGTGCCTGAGGGCCCCGGCCTGATTCCTTGAGGGGAAGGGGCACCTGGAGGGAGGTTGAGGTGCTCCATTCCCCTCTCACATAGCCACTGCATGAACTTATCCATGGCAACTGCGATGGAGTGCAGGTCTGTGTGCATCTGTGGCAGAAACTGGGCGTTCTGCTGGACAAGGGTCTCCATGGTGTTCACCATCCTCCCCATGGAGGCCTCCATGTGCACACATGTGGGCACCACTTCATCAGAGAGCAGGCGGACAGACCCCTTCGACTCATGTGCCAGTCTGCTGAGGGCTTCCAACAGCTCTGCGTGATGTTCCCCCGCCACTTGCTGACATCTCTTGAGGCTGGTCATCCAACTCGGACCTCACAGATGCCTCTCCCCCAGCAGTCCTCCGAGTGCCGGGGAGCTCGGCTGAATCTGTCTCCTCCTGCTGCGGACGCGTGTCCGTGTGGGTGACCAGCAGATTGTGAGACCCTTCCTAAACCAGCACTAATACCCACTGAGCTGGTGGAGGGTGCAAGTGACACCTCTACAGGCGTGGAGCTCCCTCCTGGCATACCTCTGGGCTGCGGCTAGAGCTGACGCCTGATAGGGAGTCCTCTCCTCTTCCTCCTTCTCAGGCCTCGGCCTCTTCCTGGAGGCACCTGTAAGTGAGGTAGAAGAGTGCAAGTGACAGCATCAGCTGCCTCCAACATGGGGGCACTTTCAACCCTCAGGTTTGCATTGAATGCATGAATCCTCATTGTTGGGTTCCCAAAGCTGAGCTCCCCGTCGCCAATGGCTCTGTCCGGCTCTACTCCTCCGAGCTCAGATGCCCTCTCCTTGAATTCCGTCACCCTCCACCCCCTCCCCCGAACCCTGTCTTCTCATGTTCTCCGCGATTGTGACGGAGCATGCTTGAGAGGAGTCGGATGTGGGCATGGATTGGTGCAGTAGAAATTGGTTCATTCATCATCATCCCTCCCCTCAGAAGATAGCCCACCTTGCGGCACATCGTCACTGGTGCGCATTGGGTGGAAGGGCTGTGGACCAGCTCCCTCCAGAGCGCTGAGCAAATCCACGGGCACGGGGAAGGCTCAGACAGGCATGTGATTTGCAGAGGTTGCTGGTTCCCTCTGTGCCTAAGCCAGTTCTCCCCCCATCTTACCCTCAACCAACCCCCCACCCCCCTTCCATACCATGTTCCATGTCTGTTGAAGGGTGAGGGGGGCACAGTGGACATCCCGCTGCAGTGTGGAAGCACTGAAGTGAGACTGTGAGGCAGGGCATGTCGTTGCCACTGGGCCTTGGGCCCTGACATATTGGAGCCTTTGTGCTTTATGTGACCAACTGATGAGACTCACCCTGGCGGAGTGAACAAGGTTGTTCATCCCCTCTGGCGCTGTGTTGCTGACCTCTTGTGCGCCCCCCTGGGCACTGACGGGATTGGCCACCTGCGCCCGTCCAGCGTTGGTATCCCTGCTTGGCCTCCTCCTCCCATCAGGTGGGTACAGCACATTGCTGAACGCCTCCGCATGGTCCAGGAGGTCGCACAGGGAGGCATCACTAAATTTCGGAATTTAGGCCAGTGGATGACCTTGCGGACATCTCTGTTTTCGGTCTGACATTGTGGATGTCCGGGCGCCTTTTAGATATGGCGCCCAGATATGACGGCGGGACGCGCGCTATCAAGCCCGCCCTGCAACGGAAGACGGCACAGAAACCCCGGATACATAATTAATTACCTTAGGGGCGGAAGGTGTGGCACAGCTTCCCATCGGCCTCTGTAGCGGGAGACACTCGCCGCCCCTGCCGCTGCTATTGGACTGAGTCCCGGGGTGGGAGAATTCCGCCCTTCGTCTCCGATATCCTTGATTGGGAGCAAAATGAAAACACAGCAGAGGTCTTGACCACCTCGACTGCCTGCTGGTAAAAAGGTCACCTGGCGTGGCCTGGATCAGACTCGCCTTTGATGTCTCTCACAGCCTGTGCCCCATATCGCCTAGCCTTTAATTACCAAGTGCTGAAATGGGGAGTTGCCAAGACAGTGGCAATTAAAGGGTTAATGTCGAGGGGGGGGTTGGTTGAGCAGATGGTGCGCTGTGGATTTCGGGACTAAGTGGGCGGCGGTGGGGGTAGGTGGACAGGGTTGGGAAGGGGGAGGTGCTGAGGCGCGTGCAAAGTTGAGAAGCGTGGACTTTTCTTTAAGTGTAAAATATGAATTATAACTGCAGTGGCCCGTCGGTGGGAGTTGCCCTCGTAGGGAGTGCTAGTTAGATCGCAGCTGAAGCTTTTTAATCTCCTTGAGGACGCATGACATACCCGCATTCAAAATCCTGGCTTCTCCTGCCAAATATTTGCAGTAAGACAAGATGGTAAGTGGGAAAGTGGGATAGGTTTGCAATAAACTGGGATTTCTCTTCAAGATTGCTTCAATAGAAGCGATTTTATACAACACCTTTGCCATACTAACCCACTCCATCCCTTCCTTAATATATCCCTCAACCAACATCATGAAAAAAACATAATTTACCTCATTGCTGTTTGTGGGAGCTTGCTGTGTGCAAATTTTCCCACATTACATTGGTGACCACACTTCTAAAAGTACTTAATTAACTTTAATGCACTTTGGGATGGTCCTGAGGTCATGTTATATAAATGCAAACTGGAACCCTGTTGAGAGGAAAGTTTCTCCCCTCATGACCGCCTGGCCTTACGACCTCAGACACCCAGGCCACAGAATCACTCACAGGAACAAGTCCCATTTTGGTTTTGATACAATAGTCCCAAAATATAGGTGCCGTTATTTGACCAGATGTCGGAGGTGAGGGCCAAGCCAATCCATTTAAATACAAACATCCTGATAAAATTTATCTGGGTATATTTGACTGACAGTCCTTTCTGAGTTTCAGACATTTGAAAATTTGATTTGTCCCATCTTGTTTTTAAGAAGTAATTCTCAGCTTCTCGTTCAAATTGAGGCACCTGCCATCAAAGGGAGATAGATAGGCCAAGCATCTCCTTGGATAGTCAGCAATAAAACACCATGTAATATTCAAGGTCCAGTTCAGCCTGCATTGCAGCTCTGCATAGCAACTGGGGTAGGTTTTTGTCTTTAACTTTCTGTAAAGGGATCATTAAGCCAGTAAGTGCTGTAAATCCACAGTGTGCCATTATTTCTGCTCCCTTACCCATTTCCATTTGAATCTGTTTGGCAGCTTTAAGCCTCAACCACAGTCCAGTGGAATGTTGGTTCTGCCACCTTCCGCTGTAACGGGACATTATATCAAGGAAGGTTAGCCTGGAGAAGTTGAGGCTGTTCTCCTTCAAGCACAAGGAGATTGGGGATAGATCTGATTGAGGTGTGCAAGATCATGACAGGTTTGGATAAGGTAGGCAAAGAAAAGCCGTTCCCATTGGCTGAGGGCACAAGGACTGGGAGGACACCGATTTAAGGTTTTGGGCAAGAGATGCAGTGGGGGGAATGTGAGGAAGAACTTGTTTTACTCAGCGAGTGGTAATGACCTGGATCTCGCTACCTACGAAGGCACTGGAAGCGGAGATGATCAATGATTTCAAAAGGAAATTGGATGTGCACTTGAGGGAAATACATGGCTACAGAGATAGTGGAGGGGAATGGGACTGACTGGATTGCTCTCAAGAGCCAACCCGATGGGCCAAATGGCCTCCTTCTGTGCCCTTATGACTCTGAGTTCTATCCTCACTCAACACCTACACATGCTAGACATCAATCTGGAGCAAACTGCCGTTCCTTGTTTGGCCCAGGGGCTTGGGGAGAAATGATTAAGGCCCAACTGGAATTCAACGCAGGCCAAAGGTGAAGTCAGGGACTTTCCTGGCCTGTGTGGCTGAGTTCCAGCTCCTTAGTTTTCAGCTGGAGCTCAAGGTCCAAGCGAGAAGGACATGGTCTAGACCCAGGCAGGCATTATTGGTTGCAAAACTTTTGGCTTCCTCGACTGCCTCTGTGAAGCCCCTCTGCCTCTCTTCTTTCCTCTTTCCTCTTTACTTTTAAAAGCGTTTCTTAAAGCCCAATTTACTAAGCTTTTGGTCACCATCTCCTAACTTTTGCACCAAGGATCAGCATCTACTGGGGTTAGAAGACCATCTTGGGGGGAGGCGGCTGTGGGTGTGTGCTGAGGAGGATATCACTAAACAGGATGTGTCACATCAGAAACCTGGTAGACACAACTGAGTATCGGACAGGGACTAATGAGATGGTCAGTTTGATTTCTCTCATTTTACTGTACCGTTCCAAGATGAATCTCTATCCTGTATTATTATGGGTGGTCTTAGGCACAATGGTAGCATCTCTGCCTCTGGACCAAAAGCTCAGGGTTCAAATCGCACACCAAGACTTGTTGGCCATGGAGGGAGCATTCATGACGCTGTTCAATAAGCTGATAATCAGCCCAGGAATGCTTCCACCATCTTCCCACTATTCCCCAAAGGGAAAAAAAGTGTGTGAAGACATGCAAAAAAAAAACTCATAGTATTTATTTTTTCCTCCCAATTGTATATTTTATATCTCAGATCTATACAGAGATGGCTCTAGTTTCTATGTGTGTAACAGGTTTTATTCAGTGCTCTAAAATGTCTACTCCATGCTTCAGTTCTGGATTCCAGCTCTTTCTGCAGCTTTGTTTACTTTTCTCAGAATCCACACCCAGGTTTAACTAATCAAGCACAATGAGTATCAATAGTCAACAGACTCACATAATCAAACACAGAACAACTGAACACTGCACTTCCTTCTCTGTAAAGCACCTCGAGAGATTTTCCCCCATAAAATTTCTGATCAAATGGAAATTGTTTTCTTGAAATAGGGGGAGAAAGAACTGGTATTTATGTAGCACCTTTCATGAGCACAGGATGTCTCAATGCGCTTTACAACCAATGAAGTATTTTTGACATATAGTTACTTTTGTAATCTAGGAAACGAGGCAGCCTATTTGCGCACAGCAAGTTCCCACAAACAGCAATCAGATCATGACAGATAATTTGTTTTTGGTGATGTTGAGGGATAAATAGAGGACGGGACATGAGGGTTAACTCCCTGCTCGTTGTGGAATAGTTGCCATGGGATTTTGTAACCCTACCTGACATTCAAAAGATGGCACCTCTGAGAGGGCAGCACTCCCTCAGAGCTGCACAGGAAGAGACATGTTAAATCTAGTACTCAAGTCTCTGGAGGAAGAGTTGAACCCACAACCTTCTTGGTGAAAGGCAGGAGTGATACCCACTCAGCGCCAAGGGAGGTAAATCGACATAAAAACAAAAAAATTGTTGGAACTACTCAGCAGGTCTGGAGCATCTACGGAGAGAAACAGAGTTAATGTTTCAGATCAAGATAACTCACAGAACTGAAGAAAGACAGAAGTGTAAGCACTTTTAAGTCAGTGGAAAGATGGGGGAGGGGGCAGGAAGAACAGAAGAGAAGCTCTGCATTAGGGTGGAGAGCAAGAGAGATTAAATAACAAAAGATTTGATGATACAACAGCCAAAGAGAGTGGTAATGGGTATAGTAAAAGAACAAAGGTTGTGTCCAAATAAGGCATGAATGGTTACATAGCAACAATCTGAATGGTCATGAAGGAAAAGAAACAAGGCCAACCCAACAACAACAAAACAAGAAAAAAAATACATATAAAACAAGATGAAGATGGAAGTTCTGATCTAAAGTCAAGATTCTAAGGGGGCATGAGAGGGTAGATGCTGAGAGGTTGTTTCCTTTTGTGGGAGAGTCCAGGACCCAAGGGCATAATCTCAGAGTAAGGGGCCGCCCATTTAAGAGAAAGACGAGGAGGAATTTCTTCTCTCAGAGGGTAGTCAATCTGTGGAATTCTTTACCGCAGTGGGCTGTAGAGGCTGGGTCGTTAAATATATTCAAGCCTGAGATAGACAGATTTTTAATCAGTCAGGGAATCAAGGGTTATGGGGAAAAGGCAGGAAAGTGGAGTTGAGGATTATCAGATTAGGCATGATCTCATTGAATGGCGGAGCGGACACGATGAGCCGAATGGCCTACCTCTTCTCCTACGTCTTAATGGTAACTCAGTGTTGTGTCCAGAAAGCTGTTGGGTGCCCGGTCAAAAGGTAAGCTGCTGTACCTCAAGTTTGGTTTGAGCTTCACTAGGACACTGTAACAGGCCAAGGACAGAAAAGTTAGATTGGGAGCAAGGTGGAAAATTAAAATAACAAGCACCTAGAAGCTCAGGGTCATGGACTGAACGGATTTCAGATTTCTAGCATCTGCAGTTCTTTGCTTTTAACGTTTGAGTTCAGCTGACAACTTTATCTTCAGAAGAACTATTGAACACTTCCTGTTAACGTCTCTCTTGCTCTCTCTGCAGTATCGGTCACAATGAGGTTATTGGGATGTGTTGTGTGGGAAATGATGCTGATGGACCAGGTCGAGAGCACTGGAACGAAATGTTGGCCAACCCACGCAAGCCCATTGAGCAATGGCACCAGCTGATTGAGGTGAGGTTGAGGCCCTCCAAATAGCTTGGCTGCATTCTTAGGGAGTTGCGTATTGTTGAGAAATTGGCAGTGTTTGACACAGAGCAGGGAGAGTCTTAACAATCAGTCTCGAGTTTTAAACTCATTCCAATCTCTGTCCTTCTCTTTCTTTTTTATCCCTCAGGAAAAATTGATGAATAGTTACATGACAAAGAGTTACACCACCAGTACTGGTGCCACCAAAGCAGTTAGCATTGTGGTGGAGAGTCCTCATTCAGACTGAGAGTCTTACCATATACCATATAAGGTGAGTGCTTCCTTCCCCCTTGGGCCAGGCAAGAGAAAATAGAGGGGTTGGAATAATCAACAGCGTGATGGAATGAAGGAGAGAATGAAATATAGATGTTATGACGTGGCAGATGAATTCTGCCAAGTGGACCAAATCACGCTATCACAACAGTTTTGCAATTTGTATTTATTATGAGAAGGTATGTGCACTGAATTCAGAAGTAATGAGTCCACCAAGACCTTTAGAGATTTTTAAAAATTAAATTAAAATATTTATTAACTAAATAAAAGATTTCAAGCACATACATATGACTCAATTACTTATTACTATATCAAATCCTAAAATTCCTAATTGACCTGATTCCCAGTTACACAGGCTCTTTAAGGCAACAGTCCAAAATAGATTTTAGATTTAAAACAAACCCAGCAAGTTAACACAGTGGAATTCCAAATGGTTCTTCTCTAACTTCAGTTACTTTACACAGCAGACTTATGCACAAATGGCTGGAGGTTTCTTGAAGGCTTTTTCACACACTGCTGTTAGATCTTACATGCCCTTTTCTCATATAGTCTTTCATTCTCCTTTATATATGTTTCTCCCTCCTTAATATGTAAATTCTATTGTTCCATATGCCTTTGAAACTGAATCTTCCTCATAATATAAAAACTTTCATGTTGCCAATATTGTCAGTAACCTTTGGGAAAAATAAACACACTCCTTAGCCTTGTTTATCTAGCTAGTTGTAAACAGACTAACATTCCTTTGAAATCCAACAATCCCTTCATTTATCTAAAAATGCAAATTCCCTTCACACCTTACATGCTAAGCCAGCATCCATGTTTACTCATTAGCATGCCAAACACATTTCTATACCTAGCTTCTTTTGATGATTTCAAGCTTGCAGTCTTCTTGGCTCCAAATGTAATTAAATCACAGAGACCCATCTATACTTACCCCCATAAACCTACTTCACAACAAACCAGAGAAATATTATGAAAATTATTATATTTTCATCACAATAGAACACTAATTAGGACACAGCTAGAGTACTGCATAATGTTCTGGTCAACTCATTACAAAATTAGATGTGATCACACTAGGGAGGGTACAGAGGAAATTTATCAGGACAGGAATGAGGAATTTTAGTGATGAGAGAGGATTTGATAGGCTGAGGGGAGATTTAATTGAAAATTATGAGGGGTCTAGGCAGAATAGATGGGAAGGGCATATTTCCCTTCGCAGAGAGAAATCAATAACCAGGGCACATAGATTTAAAGTAATTGGTGGAAGGATTAGAGCGGAATTGAGTAATTCTTTTCACCCAGAGGGTGGTGAGGGGTCTGGAACCCATTGCCTGAAAGGGTTGTGGAGGCAGAAACCCTCATTGCACTTTAAAAAAACACTTGGATATGCACTTGGGACACTGTAGCCTACAGGACTACGGGCAAAGAGTTAGAAAATGGCTGGTTCTTCTTCAGCCAGCAAGGGCATGATGGGCTGAATAGCCTCCTTTGGTGCTGCCAATGTTCCTATATGTTTCCACATCTAACAGAGAGAGATGAAGATAGAGGAATGAATGGAGTGAAAGGAGAGTCGGACATAATGACAGTCACAGGATGGTGGTGTAGTGGTAATGTCTCTGGACTAGTAATCCAGAGACCCAGGCTAAGGTTATGGGTTCAAATCCTACCATGGCTGCTGGTAGAGTTTGAATTCCATTAATATAAAAAAAAACAATCTGGAATATAAATCTAGTTTCATGACCATGAAACTATCAGCAGTTATTGTAAAAGTCCATCTGGATCATTAACATCCTTGAGGAAAGAAATCTGCTATTCTGGTTTGGCCAACATGTGACTCCAGACCCATAGCAATGTGACTGACTCTTATCTGTCCCCTGCAAGCCACTTAGTTCAAAGGATGGGCAACAAATGCTGGCCTTGCCAGGGATGCCCACATCCCATGAAGCAGGGTAGCAGAGACTTAAAGTGACAGAAATGGTGAGGTTAGAGAGAGTGAGGTGAATTCAATAGTTGAAGTAAGGGAAAGTGACAGTTAGCAATAGCTGTGTATTTGTGATGGAGGCAGACAGCAATAGGTTTCTGTGATAAATAGGAACAGTAATAATCTAGTTACTTCAGTTTCATCCTCTCCATTTTTTCTCTCTCCCGCAGGGAACACAAGAAGCCAGCAGTGCTTTTTTACTTTTCTTCAGTTTTAAAAATCCTTTCTTCATCGCGAAAGAGAGAAAGAAAGGGGGAAACAAAAACGTACAAACTTCTGCATCCTGGTCGGAGGAGAGCGAGGAAGAGGGAAGTGGGCATGAAAGGAAGGGGTAGACTCATAGATTAACCCATGGTTCATCTAAAACCATATTCAACCAAATGTGTGCATTTGTGAAGGGGACGTCTGGGAGCCCAATTCAGGACTGACTCCCTAGCCGGAACCGAGGTGAATGTTTGGAAGCGATGCAACTATGAAACCGAGTCTTTTGGAGCAAAGATAGCTTCATTTAGAGTGCATGTTTCACCATGTATGTCATGGATGCGTGTGGCTTGGGTGCGACCTATGTGAGTGGGAAATCGCTGGCCCACACCATAACCCCCGCCCACTTTCCTTTCATCATCCCCACCCCACCCCACACCCCCTCCCCACCCCCCACGACTTGGGGCTACAACACCAAGTCAAAACACGACCTATTCTCTGCAAATTCCCGCCAACCGGATGGATGGAGAGCTGTGCCGCCGGATATGGGTTCCCAACCCGCGAATTTCAGAAGAATTTTTTTCCTAGAGTCAATAACTGTGTTTTCAAAAGCGTTGGAAACCAAGACTTCGGTCACATGGCAGCAATCTTGCTAAGTGAGATTCAAGTGGATTCAGTTGCCCAGGCCTCAGGGTTGGCGGGGGTGGGGCGGTGGTGGGGTGGGGAGGGAGAGGGTCATTGGTAGGGAGAATTTCTATCCTAACCTGCCCATCAGAAAGCTGAAGGGGTTGGGTAAGACCCTAGTTCTGCATTATTGCCAAATTTCACTCTCCTCTAGTCCACGAATGACTTGGGGCAAGACCCAGCTGATTCCTCACCCATCAAGGCAGGTTAAGATTACCACTATCTCCTGAGGTGGGAGTGAGGGGCGTCTCCAGTAGCCACCACCCCCCTACCCTCCATGACCACCTCAAGCCCAGCCCCAACCTGCCAATATCTGTTCTTCGTGAGTGCCATCCAGTTGACCCAGATGTTCATGAGAAGCGAACCACCAACTATTAGAACCAGAAAGCAGGTGTAAATAAAATTCCAAAATGCTTCTTTAAGATTTTTAATGAACCATCACCAACAGCGGAGCAAATATCAAGGATCCAGCCCACCCTGGTCCCATCCTGCTCCTTTCTAATTCCTTGCTAGAACGCACCTTAATTACGTTGAATCCAAACCGACACCAACGGGCATTGAGTTCCTGCTAGTCTTTGACTACTTATGTTCAATAGGGCAGATCATTTGCGACAGTCCAACTCACACATTCATAGCTGCATAGGTGCAGGAGGAGGCCATTCAGCCCCTTGATTCTGTTCCACCATTCAGTGGGATTATGGCTGGTCATGAAGTCGTACGTGGAGAGAGAGGGAGTTCCACACAAAGGTCTGTTCTCAGGCTAACAGGAGCCAAGCATTTGAAGCTACAATTGATAGAATAGGGACATGTAAAAGTCATTGATCAGTCTTGTATTGTTTCAGAGAATATAGGCATTCAGTAACAGACACTTCCCCTTTAAGAATCTCCCAAAAATGTTGGTTGTTGAGGGGGGTGTTGGGGGAGGGTGTAGATGGAGGAGGGTGTAGGGGTGGTATTTCTGCAGGATCACTCCCAACTCCCCATCTGTTGTAATAGATGATCAGGAAATCACACCCCCACCTCTCCCCCCACCTTCCAAAACACTGTGGCTCAGCAGGAGTCTCTCTTGCCTCTCAGTCCAGAAGATTGTGGACTCAAGTCCACTCTGGGGACTTGAGCACATGAAGCAGGCTGACACTTTGAATAATGTTCTCACTTTTTGTTCTTCTCTCTTTGTGAAGAACATTTTCCCTCACTGACCTAATTGGACTTCCTCTCTTCCAGTGCGCTCCTGAAATGATACAGCGCCTCCCTCCCTCATCTCTACCCTCCCTAACTAACCCACTTAGCTATCCTACTTTCGAAAATGTCCTCTGCTCCATAATAATTAAAAACTGCAGTAATCTTTATCCTGCTCAATTCTCTGTAATTCCATACAGTTACACAGTGAATAACCCTTACCCTGCTCAATTCTCTGTAATTCCATACAGTTACACAGTGAATAACCCTTACCCTGCTGAATTCCCTGCAACTCCATACAGTTACACAGTGAATAATCCTTACCCTGCTGAACTATCAACAACTCCATACAGTTACAGTGAATGATCCTTACCCTGCTGAACTATCAGCAACTCCATACAGTTACAGTGAATGATCCTTACCCTGCTGAATTCCCTGCAACTCCATACAGTTACACAGTGAATAATCCTTACCCTGCTGGATTATCTGCAACTCCATACAGTTAAACAGTGAATGATCCTTACCCTGCTGAACTATCAGCAACTCCATACAGTTACAGTGAATGATCCTTACCCTGCTGAATTCCCTGCAACTCCATACAGTTACACAGTGAATGATCCTTACCCTGCTGAATGATCAGCAACTCCATACAGTTACACAGTGAATGATCCTTACCCTGCTGAACTATCAGCAACTCCATACAGTTACAGTGAATGATCCTTACCCTGCTGAATTCCCTGCAACTCCATACAGTTACACAGTGAATAATCCTTACCCTGCTAGATTCTCAGCAACTCCATACAGTTACACAGTGAATGATCCTTACCCTGCTGAATGATCAGCAACTCCATACAGTTACACAGTGAATGATCCTTACCCTGCTGGATTCTCCGCCACTCTGTACAGTTACACAATGAACAAGCCTTACCCTGCTGAATTGATAGTAACTCTGTACAGTTACACAGTGGGTGATCCTTATCCTGCTGAATAAACATAAAGACCCTGAAATCCATGGAACTGAAAGGATTCTACAACAACAGAAGCCAACTTGGGGATAGGGGCATCGGGGGATGGAATTTTGGGTAGCATTCACTTCCATGTGTGCCCATTTTCAGAACTTTTGTTATTAGAAGGTGAGCCAGGCTGATGGGGTGACATCACCCAATGGTTACTTTTTACACCAGAACCTCTGGTGTAACTTACTGTGTAATTGTACAGTGTTATTATTTTTCAGCAGGGAATGTTTGCTCACTGTGTAACTGTACAAAGGTATTTATTTATTCAGCAGGGTAAGGATTGCTTACTGTGTAACTGTACAAAGTTATTATTTATTCAGCAGAGTAAGGGTCACTGCAGGGAATCTTAGAGTTGGGCCCAATCCAATGAGAATGTGGGGATTTCGAGATAACATGGGTAGAGAATTGGATAGGAGGTAGGAAACAGAATAGGAATAATGGGCATGCCCTCCAAGTTGCAGCCTCTGACTAGTAGAATCCCCAAGCATACTGTACTGGGGCCTCAGCTTTTCACTATATTTATAAATGAATTCAATAAAGAAATAGAATGGGGGTCTTGTGGCGTAGTGTCCCTGCCTCTGAATCAGAAGCTCCTGGTTCAAGTCCCATTCCAGGACTTGATGGCCAAGGAAGGTGTGTTCATAACACAGCCAAACAGATTGAGTATCAACTTGTAAATCCCTCCAACGCACACCAAGGGCCAGCAGTAAAAGCGGGAGAGATTCCTGGTCAGCCATGTGATGGAAAGTAAGTTGAAGCCTCTACCATCACCATTCATATCTCCAGACTACAACATGCATGGAAAAGTTCATGTCAGCACAGCAACTTAGACTCCTTGGTTGGCTGGACAACCAGTGTGGACGTGATTGGTGCCAACAGCACGGGTTCGATCCCTGTTCCGGCTGGGGTGGATTCAGGACCTGCCTCCTTGCCCTACACATAGTGGATGTCATGAGGCTTGAAAATTTCATAACTGGTAATTTTGTTAGGCAAGGACATGAAGGGTTATGGATCCAAAGCAGGTAACTGAATTTAACATACAGACCAGCCATAATCTAATTGAATGATAGAATAGGTTTGAGGGGCTGAATGGCCTCTTCCTATTTCTATGTCAATATGTATAGGAACACTGCAAGTGCTTTGGGAAGAACAGGTTTGCAATGTCATGACATATAGTGACTGTTCTTGGAATCAAGGGTTATGGTCGGGGCAGCCATGGTAGGAGGAAAGTGGAGTTAAGGCCATAATCAGATCAGCCATGATCTTATTGAAATGCGGAGCAGGGTCGAGGGGCCAAATGGCCTACTCCTGCTTCCATTTCTCATGTTCGTATGTGTCCCAGAAACCTAGCGAGATGCCCCAGAGAGGGCCACACAATCTGATTCAAAATAATGACCCTGCTGCAATAATAACCTTTCAGCACTAGATGTCTATAACATGCTTAATGTTTGTTTATAATTGTGAAACCAAAGGACATCACCAAATTGGATAGAGTGTGTGAGGTAAATGGGTGAGTCATGGTTAGCTGACACCTGTTTGTGACTGAAACGACTCATGAAGGAACATGAAGGAAGACCGATGGAGATCAGGAATAATGAAATCCTGGAGAAGATCAAGTTAGATTGGAGACAGGGCGCTTCTTAATTTTAGCACCGTGCGGATGTGGAGAGGAGGAAATGTGTAGGATGGCGTTCTTCAGCTTCTGAAGGCACAGGAGAGGACAATTTGGAGGAACAGTGGAATAGGGAGGGAGAGTCAAGAAAGGCTGTGAGAGAGGATGGAGGCTGGGGGTGTCAGAGATTTATCTTGCACCCTCCCCAAGAGTGAACTACTCGTTGGCCATTTAGAGGAACATTTCTACCTGTGTAGACCTGAAAGCAACAATCCCGAGCAATAGAATTCCAAAAGATCCTCCATTTTCTTGTTTTTTTGTTATTGTAAAATTTGCCTAATGTTACCAGTGATGAGGGTCAGAAACCATGTCTCTTTTCCTCCATTTTTTGCATGTGGTGTCTTGTCGAGTGGCATGCGGAGGCAAAAAATAACTTGCTCCTTTTAAAGAAAACACAAGCGGGGGGGAAGAAAAAATCTTGTCGAATCCAATCTTGTAAATCGAATCCATCCATTGTGAATGTTTGTAGGATGTTTTCCAGCATGTGTCAAATGTGTTTGTCAAAAAACACACACACACTCAAAGCCATGAACGCTGAAAAATAAATGTGATTATTTTCTCTTTTCTCGGAATTGGTTGTGTTAACTCCGCTCACACCTGTGGCTAAACTGTTGAATAAAACATTCATGACTTATGGTGATACCTATTTCGCTCCAGTAAGTTATTTTTAGGCAAAGGGGCATGGTGTTGACTTTTGAGGTTTCCTGGGGTGAGAGTGGCTAAGGTAAGGGTTAACACTTGTGCTGCTGAGGTTCAGCTCCTGTGCAATAAAAAACCTTCATTGTCTCACTGACCAGCTCAGATACCCAGAGCCCTCACCGTCTCCGATACCCAGAGCCCTCACCATCTCCGATACCCAGAGCCTTCACTGTCTCCGATACCCAGAGCCCTCACCATCTCCGATACCCAGAGCCCTCACTGTCTCCGATATCCGGAGCCCTCACCGTCTCCGATACCCAGAGCCTCACTGTCTCCGATACCCGGAGCCCTCACCGTCTCTGATACCTGGAGCTCTAATATTTTGTATTTGAACTGCTAACTCATGAGTGAGGGGCAGAGAGATCAGGTTAGTCACATGGCTGTTATGGTGCTGTGTGTGAGAGCTGTTGATGTAGGGTCAAGGTTGTTATTGAGATAAGCAGTGGGTGAGTGGCAGCAATGATCCCCTTCTTGCAGATACCTAGCAGGCTGCAGACTCCCGGGTCAGAACCACTGGTTAAAACACCATACCGCACAGGCTGTGTAGGTTCCTGCTCGCTGCTGAGATAGCTGACCCTCGACCAAAGCGAACTTAAGCACCGCCTAAACTCAGGGGGTGTAGACGGAAGGCAAGGTGGGGCTGGGAGAATTGGGAACTCTCCAGAGAGCTCCTGCTCTTGGTCGTTCACCATCCACTCCTACTAGAGTGTATCAGTACAGGTACCCAATGAGACCAGGATGAGGCAGGGATATAAAAGTAGGAACGGTAGGCCATATGACACCTGGACTAGTTCTGCAATTCAGTAAGATCTATTTTTTCCTTCTTGTTTTACGTGTTACAGGCAGCATTTGTTGCCGATCTCTAACTGCCTTGAACTGAGTGACCAACTAGGCCATTTCAGAGGGGCAGTTAAGAGTCAACCACATTGCTGTAGGTCTGGAGTCACATGTAGGCCAGACCGGGTGAGGACAGCAGATTTCCTTCCCTAAAGGACATTTGATGGGTTTGTACAACAAATCATACAGTAATGGTCACCATTACTGAGGCTAACTTACAATTCCAGATTTTATTAATTGAATTTAAATTCCACCAGCTGCCATGATGGGATTTGAACCCATGTCCCCATCATCACTACGCCATCATCTCCCCTTAAATGGTTCCATTGACTCCACTTTCCCTCACTAACCCCTTATCCCTACATATCCAAAAATCTATTTTTGACTTTCCTCAACAACTGTCAACACTGAGCTATTCCACTGTGGAGGTAGTCACCTGATGGTTTGGCAGGGGCTACCGAACGCTGGCTAATTTGCTCTCACACTCCAGCTGAAGGGTCATATAGAGCCTAACCACTATCCTGCCTGAGATAAACCAGCCAAGGGGTTGAAGTTGGGGCCCTCAGTTCCATATGGGATGGTACATCAGCCACCCGGCCATCCTGGGAACATTGCCAGGCGCTTCATCTGGAAGGTAAATGCAGCTTATTGGAGAAACAAACAAGGCAAAGAAGGGTCTGGCTCTGAATGAGATGGCAATGAGAATAATGTGGAGAAATTCTTTAGCTAGTGAGGACAGGGGGATTGTGGCTCAGTAGATTAGTGCCTCGATCTCTGAACTAAGAATGCTGGGTTCAAGTCTCACTTCAGGACTTGATAGCCATGGTAGGAGTGTTCGTGATGTGGTTCAACAAGTTGATAATGAGCCTGTTATGCCCCAAAGGGGGAGAAGGGCAGGGCAAGTATGAAGCAAACAAATTTGGAAGAGATAAGACATAGGAGCAGAAATTAGGCCATTCAGCCCATCAAGTCTGCTCTGCCATTCAATCATGGCTGATAAGTTTCTCAATCCCACCTTCTCCCTGTAACCTTTGATCCCCTTACCAATCAAGAACCTATCTATCTCAGATGGAGCATGTGATATGGTTACAGAAAGAGCCAAACCTAAAATTATTTCTTCTGTAGCAGATGAGATGTCACCTGCCTTGGCTCCATCTGCCCTCTCAGGCCCAGGAGAACTGGTAGATCCTGGAGGAAGCACCACCTTCCACATCCAAAACAGCAGAGCACATAGTGTAGTGTTCTGTGTTTGATTATGTGAGGCTGATAACTGATCTATGCTCACTGTGCTTGATTGGGTGTGGACTCAGAGCAAAGTAAACAGACATGATGAGTGCAGACATTTTGTGACTGCTGGGGCATTTTTAACATCTTGTAAATAAACCGGTCGCACCCTCAAAAAACTAGGGTCATCTCTCTGAGGGAAATCAAACATATAAAATATACAACACATACCCTTTATCTCTGCTCTCTGTTTCCTATCCCCCATGTCCTCATGTTACTATCAATTCCGCCTGGCCTCATTTTAACTAAGACATGGGTAGAGGGGATTTTGCGCCCAGCCCATGCTGTGATCGACAACTGAAGGGTGGAGAGTTCTCAAGTCCCTCAGAAACATGCGAAAAAAACAGACAAAAGCACAGCCAGGCGGGTGGTGTCAATCTATCAGTGTCTCATTACAAGACATTATTGAAATCGACTGTCCAATTACATGGCTCGAGCACCTTTAATCATCGGCCATCGCTCAGGGTCTTTTTGGCTGTCACCCTGTGTGCAGATGTCACGATCAGTGCCCAAAACTGTCTGTCATACATTGGCACCGCACTTAATTAATTGCCCTGCTGCAATCAGTCTGTGTTTAGTTCAGGAGGAGCTCTGCTCTTCAGACCTCTTAACAAGTACGTACGGAAGGGTGGTGGGCAGGCAGGGTGCAGGGGTACAGCAGGGGCTCGGGGGGTGGATCCTGCAACTGTTTTAAAAGGCATCTTGCAGCATTTAACTGTCACCCACGCTCAGTGGGTAGCACTCCTGCCTGCAGGTCAGACAGTCAGAGATTCAAGTCCCTCTCCAGAATCGGAAGTGTAAAACGAATACTGAAACTCCTGTGCAGTCTTCAGAGTTTGCTGCATTGGTGGAGGCAGAAAAGATGTTAAACTGCAGTCCTGTCTCCTCTCCGGCATTGAGTTAAACGATCCCATGGCACCATTTCAAAGACGAGCAGAGGCAGATTTCCTTGGTGTGTCAGCCAACATTTATCCATCAGTCAAAGACAGTGAAACAGATTATCTGGTGATTATCACAATACTGTTTGTGGGAACTTGCTGTGTGCAAATTGGCTTCCATGAATTCTACAGGAGCAACTACACTTCAGTGATTTGGGATGTCCCGATGTTGTGAAAGGGAGTAACTAAAATTGAGTCACTCCCAATGGGGGGAAATTTGTTCTTAAAATTCTAAATGCCTTTACATTAGCATCAGCCCTACTTATCTCTTTTCCTTCCCCTTTGACTTAATCTGACATCCTTATTCAGGCTTGGAATGGCACAGCAAGGGAGCTGACTTGGTACTGCAGTCATTAGTTATACTGGTGGCCCTGGGGCTCAGTGGGTAGCATTCCCTGCTTTCTAGAATTAGAAACTCTGAGTTCGAGTCCCTCTCTTCGTACTTGTTGTCCACAGAGGGAGAGTTCATGACGTGGTTCAAAAGGTTGACAATCAGTCTGCCAATCCTTCCGACACCTGCTTCTCCAAAGGAGGAGGAGGAGGAGAGGAGGGGGAGAAAGTGTGTGTGTGTGCAGATGCAAAACAAACAAGCATCTGTATTTGTAATGGCTTGAGAATGTGATTTAGAGATGTTCCCTTGACAGTCTGTCTCTCTGAAGCTGAATCAAATAGGCAATTGGTTTGAGACAGATGGTTTTGTCCAGAATACAGGGGAAGGAGTTTTATTAGCGGTTGAACTGATGCCACTATATAATGTTTTAAACCTTAAATTATTCCTTTTTTTGGCAAACTTGGATCACAAAGAACCCTCAAAACAAGTTTACAGTGTTAAAATGTTGACAGGGTGAATTTCTGCACTCTCTCCCTCTTTAACTGAAGTTTGCTGTATCGGTTTAAAATTCACTGTGTGTTGTTCCCAATACAAAATGAAATAGAACAGGTTGAATAGGCCCCAGAAATTGCAAACCGTCTCTTTGTGATTTCCACTGGAGGCAGATTGGATTTAATCAGTATCCATTGGCTGGGGATCAATGGAGTGTGTGAGACAAATTGATCTTACAGCTGTGATTGACGTCAATTTGATTGTCCCAGTTTCCTGGGCTTGTAATAGGAGGGACAGCCGAAGAATTACTGCCTCGCTGGCTGATGAGAGAAACAGAGGGAAGACGTGCCCACATACAATGTGGCCAGAACACAGAGGGCGAGAGGCAGACAGTCACAATCCAACAGCGAGAGGGACACACAGGCTAAAGCTGGGAGGGACACACACACACAAGCAGGGGGAGATGCATGCACCGTCAAACAGTCATACACATAGCAGTGGAGTGAGACACGCACACACAAGAGGAATACGCACAAATATAGACTGAAACAGAACAGGCAGAGGAATAAGTCAAATGGACAGAGTTCCCTTTCTCCCATGTACTTGCCTGTGTGGATTTTTAAAAAATTTATTCTTTCATGGGATGTGGGCACCACCGGTATGGCCAGTATTTGTTGCCCACCCCTAATTGCCCTTGAACTGAGTGGCTTGCTGAGCCATTTCAGAGGGCAGTTGAGAGTCAACCATAGTACTTATGGGTCTGGAGTCACGTGTAGGCCAGACTGAGTAAGGACAGCAGATTTCCTTCCCTAAAGGACATTAGTGAACCAGATGTGTTTTTGCAACAATCAATAATGGTTGTCACGGTCACCATCTCTGAGACTAGCTTTATATTCCGATTTTATTTATACTAATTGAATTGAAATTCCACCAGTGATTGTGGTGGGACTTGAACCCACGTCCCCAGAGCATTACCTTGGGCCTCTCTGCATTACTGGTCCACGTTATGACTACGCCACCATCTCCCCATATGCATTGAGTCGGAAGTTTCACTTGCGACCTCTACTTAAAAAAAAGGTCCAAAATTCTTGGCTTCAATGGCCAACGGAAAGGGCACACGGCTCCTGCTTGCATAATACCTACAAAACCCTGTCACTGTCTCCAGGTCAAGATGGTCGGCCCTCAATGATCAATGATCAGTTCAGCCCCAAACAGGCCACAGGAAAGAGCAACATTCACATAAATGTCCCACTGCAAAAGCCCCTCCCAGTGCAGGCCCTCTCATGGAGGCTAATGCGAGCTCCATTCAACAGAGGATCTGGGGGCATTCATCTGACAACAACCTGCTTTGCTGCAAAGCTAAAACTTCAAGGAATCTGGCATAAGTGAAATGGTAGGGTGGTTGTCACAGAGAGGGGGAGAGAGAAAGAGAGAAATTTTTGGAGGACAGGCCAGAAGAACAGATTTTGAGAAGGTCCTTGAAGGATGAAAGAGATGCAAGGGTTTTGCCAGGAACAGTTTGTCTTCTTCCTGTAGGAGTTCTAGGCACAAAAATCATCTGGTGTTGCCTCATTTTATTAATTGCTTGTTCCAAGAACATAAGGAATCAGAGCCCATCGAGCCTGCTCTGCCATTCAGTAAGATCATGGCTGATCTTCAACCTCAACTCCACATTCCTGCCCTATCACCATATCCCTTAATTTCCTTAGTATCCAAAACTCCATTGCTCTCAGTCTTAGCCAATTGGCTGTACAGGACTTGAATATTGCTGGAAAAGGCACACATTGTTGAAGCTTTTTGTCTTGCACTCATCAGGACAATTCACACGAATACCAAATGTAAAGGGAACAACAATTTATACTTCAAAAGAAGAGAATGCTGCTTGGTTGGCAAGTGGACTCTGATTGATAGAGACGCTGCTATGAAGAATGCACCAGTTAACTGATGACTGACAGTTAACTGCCAAGCTTGGTTTAAATTCAATCCAGGAAGGCTGACTCTGATTGGTCAAGGCATAGCCCTGGGCAATGAACCAGAGAATTGTTATCACCTATTTTGTTTAGTTGAAACAGGCACAATGTGTGTACATATTCTTTCTGTCTGCAAAGAACAGGGCCCTGTGCATTAATATATGCAGCTTCTAGCACGTGTAAGTGAGCCACACCACAAGTCTGACTGGTAATCTTAAATTGGTTGTCAGTGTAATTCCTAGCACACTCAGGATTGTTTAGCAAATGTTGTCCAATCTCAGTCTTGAATATACTCACCGACGGAACATCCAGAGCTCTACGGGGTAGAGAATTTCAAATATTATCTACCTTTTCTATGCTGCATACTGTCTCCTGACTTGCTAGGGTCTGACTACACCCCAAGTACCAAGTGTCCAAATGTAAAACAGCTTGAAGCCTGATCTTAGCTTGCGACAGAAAATAGGGTGAAATAGTGGATGTGTCATCAGTTGTTGAGGTGTATAAGAACCAACCAATCTCTCTGTTTCCAGATATTAAGCTCCCAGTGCAGTCAGAGGTGCCGTCTTTCTGGGTGCGGCCTTGTCTCTCCTTTCAGCTGAGCATAAAAGTTGTCAGGGCATTATTTGACAAAGAGCAGGAGAGTTCATCCCAGTGTTTTGGTCAATACTTATCCCTCAATATCTAAAAAAACAGCTTGTTGAATCATTTATGTCATCGCTGTTTGTGGGATTTTGCCATGTGCAAATTGGAGGTTGGGTTTCCTACATTATATTGCAAACGTTACTTCACTGGCTGTAAAAGGTTTGGGATGTTCTGAGGTTGTGAAAGGGGTTGTAGATGTAAGATCTCTGAAAATTAGTCCTTTCAGTGCTGACAGGACATTGGGTCATTGGGGGTAGCTCATGCCAGCCTCACCAGCCACCACATCTGTAAGGGTGTGGCGGGGATGGGGGGAAATGATGATGAGCAAACTGGATAATGATCAGGAGGTGGGAAGCTTGGCTGGCTGTTCTTCTGTTTTCCTTTGTGCTTGGGAAGTGGGCATCTCTGCCACTGCCAGTATTTGATGTCCATCCCTAATTGCTGTTAGGGAAGGAGTTCGAGGATTTTGACTGTGAAGGAACTTGGAGTATTTCCAAGTCAGCATGGCTTGTGGTGAAGCTACAACTCAGGACTACTCGCGTGCCAAACAGCATAAGCAGCAAGCGATAGACAGGGCTAAGTGATTTCACAGTCTCTCTGCAGACCTACCACATCCAGTCGTGAATGGTGGTGGACAGTTAAACAACTCACTGGAGGAGGAGGCTCTGCAAATGTCCCCATCCTCAATGATGGAGGAGCCCAGCACATCAGTGCAAAAGATAGGCCTGAAGCATTTCCAACAAACTTCAGCCAGAAATGGCGGGTGGATGGTCCATCTCGGCCTCCTCCGGAGATCCCCAACATCACAGATGCCAGTCTTCAGCCAATTCAATTCACTCCACGTGATATCAAGAAATGGCTGAAGGCACTGGATACGGCAAAGGCTATGGGCCCTGACAATATTCCGGCAATAGTACTGAAGCCTGGTGCTCCAGAACTTGCCCTGCCCCTAGCCAAGCTGTTCCAGTACAGCTACAACACTGGCATCTACTGGCAATGCGGAAAATTGCCCTGGTATGACCTTGACACAAAAAACAGGACAAATCCAATCCAGCCAATTACCGCCCCATCAGTCTACTCTCGATCATCAGTAAAGTGATAGAAGGGGTCATCAACAGTGCTATCAAGTGGCACTTGCTTAGCAATAACCTGCCTACTGACACTCAATTTGGGTTCCACCAGGGTCACTCAGCTCCTGACCTCATTACAGCCTTGGTTCAAACATGGGCAAAAGGGCTGAACTCCCGAGGTGAGGTGAGGGTGACTGCCCTTTACATCAAGGCAGCATTTGACCGAGTGTGGCATCAAGGAGCCCTAGCAAAACTAAAGTCAATGGAAATCGGGGAAAAACTCTCCACTGACTGGAGTCATACCTAGCACAAAGGAAGATGGTTGTGGTTGTTGGAGGTCAATCATCTCAGTTTCAGGCAGAAGTTCCTCATGGTAGTGTCCTCGGCCCAACCATCTTCAGCTGCTTCATCACTGACTTTCCTTCCATCATAAGGTCAGGAGTGGGATGTTCGCTGATGATTGTACAATGTTCAGCACCGTTCATGACTCCTCAGATACCAAAGCAGTCCATGTCCAAATGCAGCAAGACCTGGACAATATCCAGGCTTAGGCTGACAAGTGGCAAGTAACATTTGCGCCACACAAGTGCCAGGCAATGACCATCTCCAACAAGAGAGAATCTAACCATCACCCCTTGACATTCAGTGGCATTACCATCACTGAAACCCCCACTATCAACATTTTGGGGTTACCATTGACCAGAAAATAAACTAACTATATAAATACTGTGGCTACAAGAGCAAATCAGAGGCTAGGAATCCTGTGGCAAGTAATTCACCTCCTGATTCCCCAAAGCCTATCCATCATCTACATGGCATAAGTCAGATTGTGCTGGAATACTCTCCACTTGCCTGGGTGAGTGCAGCTCCATCAACACTCAGGAAGCTTGACACCATTCAGTACAAAGCAATCCGCTTGATTGGCACCCCAGCCACAAACATTCACTCCCTCCACCATAGGTGTACAGTAGCAGCAGTGTGTACCATCTACAAGATCCATTGCAGAAGCTCCTTAAGGCTCCACCAAGGCTCCTTAGACAGCACCTTCCAAACCCATGACCGCTACCATCTAGAAGGACAAGGGCAGCAGACACATGGGAACACAATCACCTGGAAGTTCCCATCCAAGCCACACACCATCCTGACTTGGAAATATATCACCGTAGCTGTACCTATGCTATTTGTCTTCAACCACTCCTTGTGGTAGCGAGTTCCACATTCTCACCACTTGCTGGGTGAAAAAGCTCCTCCTGAATCCCTGTTTGGATTTATTGGTGACTACCTTATATTTATGCCTCCCTTTTTGATCTTAATTAGCTTTAATTGGCAACCTAAAACATTTGGAGTTGGTTCTTTCCATTTTCATCAACTCTGAGACTATTTATGCATGGGGAAGGGAATGCTGGGGTGGGGAGTGTGTTGCAGATCGAGGGAAGGGACAGAAAGTAGAAGAGAGAGCAACAGTAAACGGAAATAATGCTTTTGGCATGGTCTACTGGGCAAATGGAACTGTCAGTGCAATAGTGAACCAGGCAGACCCAGATCCAGCACTCAATGGATTTATCTCTGTGCTGTTTGGGCACCAACCCAGAACCCTTGGGTAAGGGAGTGGCAAGCAATCTGTGCTCCACAGAAGCCAGGCTATGAGCATCTTTTTCTTTATTCTTTCATGGGATGTGGGCATCATTGGCTAGGCCAATTCCTATTTTATGTATTTCCAGATATACTTAGGATGTGCCTGGGAGCTGGTCGCTAGTTATTTCCCTTCCCTGGCCTCTTCATGGAGCTTGACCTCACCATCTGGAGAAAGTGTGCGTGTGACCTCATTTCTTGACTCTCTCCCCAGGCCTCCTTAATAACCTTTCTGATAATTCAGTATCGATCCTCCTCAGATTGATAACAGATTAACGTATTGCCTGCGTTTGCTTTCCCCGATGTGCTCTGTGGTTTTACACAGTGAGTGGTTCAGTCAGGGAAACTGGAAGCTCCCAGTGTCAATTGTTACTGACTTCAGCCAAGTGAGCTGGTGCCAGTCCAGGACAGAGGTTGGAGTGTTGTGAAGGATATTGGCCTGCCACTTGCTTCTCTGGCTGAGGACAGGTTAGACAGAGGAGATAAGTCACTTCTGATTACTATTGAGTGACTTCTTTTGGTAAGTGTACAGGGTTTGGTCTTGGTGGTGATACTTGCATATCTAGTGCCACATGCACCCTCTAGGCTCATCTTCAACTGCCTACGTGGCACATTTGGGGAAATTCTCGCCTCTGGGTCCCACAGGTGGTTGGATCACCCCCCATTTCACAACCTATCTTGACTCTCCCAATGTGATGTCCGAAAGCGCAGTCAGAGGGGCCATCTTTCAGGTGAGACTATTAAACCGAGGCCCCGTCAGCTCTCTCAGGTGGAAGTCAACGTTCCCATGGCACAGCTTCAAAGAAGAGAAGGGGACTTCTCCCCAGTTCCCTGGCCAACATTTAGCTCACACCCAACAACACTAAAAGCAGATGATCTCGTCATTGTCGCATCACTGTTTCTGGGAGCTTGCTGTGCGCAAATTGACTGCCGCGTTTCCTGTGTTACAGCAGTGACTACACTTCAAAATATACTTAATTGGCTGGAAAGCACCTTGGGACACCCTGGGGGTCATGAAAGGTGCTATAGAAATTCAAGTTCATTGTTTCTTGTTTGCTTTAGGACCTGAAACCTCAGTCCACCCTGACACTTAATTGCAGGGCCGAAAGAGCCGACAAACATAGTGTTATGGATGAAATGTTAAACCAGTGTCCTGGCCAACATTTCCATCTCGACCGGCACCGCCAAAACTAGCCTTGCAAGCCATTCCCCTTAAAGGTTGCTTCTGGGATCTTGCTGTGCTCAAATTGTTTGCCGCATTCGCCTGACTGCCCTTCTTCAAAAACAACCCAGGTCATGGACGATATGTCGGCGTGGGTTATTTCACTAGGACATGACAAATGAAGGTGACTGCTGCCCGTGACTGCAGCATACCTCCCAGAAACCAGTAACTTCCAGAAGAACGCAGGGATAGGAGTCGGCCATTCAGCCCCTCGAGCCTGTCCCGCACGGAGAAAGCAAAATAGGTGCAACCTGCTTTACGAAAACATAACAGCCCTTTTCTCAAGCAGTATAAATTGTGGCTCTGTTTGAAATTTGGCATTCTTGTGTTTGTCCCGATGACAGTGTATCTCTCTTTTTATCGGCAATACTCAAGTTCTGTACTACCAAGCGACTTTTAACATCAGGATGCAAAATCAAATTAACATCCTGATTTTTAACCTCAGGCTAAAAATGCAATATTGATCGCTTCTGGAAACGCATCCTTGGTTGATTTGCCCGTGCACAACCTCTGTTGCCCACTGCTGGAGCTCTCAAAGGGTTAATTCTGCTCATCCTGTGATGGGATGCCTTGACCAAGTGAAACCATTAACCCCCGGAGCTGCTTCAAATTTCATTGGCAATGTGGTTTCCATGGCGACAGTTGCCAGTGGAAACTGCTTCCATTCTGATCAATTCTCCGATAAATTACTCAGTGATAATGCAGCATGCGCTGATCTATATCTGTCAGCCAGGACCACCCTCGCTTTTTACGGCGCAGTAGAACGTGATTTTAAGCCCGCAGCCTCCCTTTCGTTTGATCTGTGCCATCTACAGAAGAAATCTAAGATCCAACGTCTGTAAATCTCTCTCAAACATAGGCCGCAGGCTCCACTCGGCCTGCATTTAACACACAGAGCAACGTCCCCTCCCCACAACATTCAGCTCCCGACGGCAATCCTATAGCTGCTAACTAGACAATAGGTACCAGGATTTGGATGTTATCCCATTGTTGGGAACAAGAATTAAATTTGGGAAGGTGATTAAGTCACGCCAGCTCATGATGTCATACTGCTTGCAGCACGGTTTGTCGGGTAAGCGGAGCATTGGGGGAGTTATCAGCCAGTCAGACAAACGGCAAATTGCCTGGGTGTGCAGCACAGCAAAGAGTGTTACTGTTTGGGAGAATCAGAGGCAAAGAAAGCAAAAACGTGCATTTATATAGCCCCCTTTCCCAGCCTCAGGGTGTCCCAAAGTGTTTTATAGTCAATAAAGCACTGTCACTGCTGTAGTGGGGCAAGAACAAAAGTCAGTTTGTGCACAGCAAGCGCCAACAAAAAGCAATGAGATAAATGACCAGATAATCTCGGTGACATTGGTTAAGGGATAAACATTGACCAGGACACCAAGGCTGGCTCCCTTCTACTGTTCCGAATAGTGGCTCTGGGATCCTTTATGACCACCTGAGAGGGCAGTTGAGACCCAGGTTTAACTCCCTCATTGCTGACCTGGAGGGTTAGCCAAAGTGATATGCTCAAGCCCCTGGAGTCGATTTGAACGCACAAGCGTCTGACTCAGGGATGAGGGGGCTGCCCACGGAGCCAAGGCTGACTAAAGCTATCCCACTTTTGGGCAACGTCAACTCAAATATGGAGGGGTAACTGGAAAGCAATTAGGAATCGGAGCTTTACCCCCTTGCCTTGTCCATTGGCACTAATGCCTATTGTAGGACTTCTGTAGCTGAGGACAGCTAACTTTGGACCTTCCGCCATTAGGGTGTTGGACTGCAAACTATCAGCAGTCCTTAAGACTCTGACAATCTGGCCCACCAAGTCAACTACCGATTCTATTTGGGGGTAGATTTCGCAGCCCCTGGTTTGTCCTGATTGAATTTTTAAAAAAAATCTTCCATGCCACTGGCAAGGCCAGCATTCGTTGCCCATCCCTAATTGCCCTTGAACTTGGCTTGCTAGGCCATTTGAGAGGGCAGTTAAGAGTCAACCGCATTGCTGTGGGGTCTGGAGTCACATGTGGGTCAGGCCCAGGTAAGGATGGCAGATTTCCTTCCCTCAAGGGGATTAGTGAACCAGATGGGTTTTTAAGACCATCTATGGCATGGCCCCCATTACTGAGTCTAGTTTTATATTCCAGATTTATGAACTGAATTCAATGCCACCAGCTGCATTGGTGGGATTTGAGCTCATGTGCCCAGGGCATTAACCTGTGTCTCTGGATTAAAGTCTGACAACATCACCACTCCGTCACCACCTCCCCGTCGGCAGCTTGAAGAGGGCTTTTCTTTAAGTGTTGTTGCCGCTTAACTCAGAATCTGCACTGTCTGTGCCTGGGTGTGAATCAACTGAGCTACACAGTAGAGCTTTACCATGGTAATGTTTTCAAGTTCACCTTCTACCATCCTGATAGTCACATGATACAATAACAGAGTTATTGACTAATCACAGCGATCAATCCCTATCAATGAGCCTACAACAGACCTAGGCACGAGGTGAGGAAAACCCCCTGTAGTGGAGAGCGTTGGGAACCATATGCCAAAGCCCCCCCCCTGCCCTTCACATTCAGGGAGACCAGTATCAGTCTGATAGGAGCAGGTGTAGACCATACGGCCCATTGAGCCTGCTCCGCCATTCAGTACGATCATGGCTGATCTTGGGCTTCAACTCCCACTTTCCCGCCTGCTCCCCATATCCCTCGATTCCCCGAGAGACCAAAAATCTGTCTATCCCAGCCTCAAATGTATTCGATGATGGAGCATCGTTGGAGTAGAGAATTGCAAAAACTCACAACCCTTTGAGTAATTTCTCCTCATCTCAGTCCTAAATGATTGGTCCCTTATCCTGAGACTGTGCCCCCGTGTTTTAGATTCCCCGGCCAGTGGAAACAATGTCTCAGTATCTACGCCATCAAGCCCTTTCAGAATCCTGAATGTTTCATGAGGATCGCCTTTCATTCTTCTAAACTCCAGAGAACAAGGGATTTACTCAGCCTCTCATCACAGGACAACCCCTTCATCCCAGGGACCAATCTAGCAAACCTTCGCTGTATCACCTCCAATGCACGGATATCCTTCCTTAACTATGGAGACCAAAACTACACTCAGTATTCCAGATGTGATCTCATCAAAGCTCTGTACAATTGTAGCAAGACTTCTTCATTCCTGTACTTTAATCCTCTTGCAGTAAAGGCTGTGATGACTCAATGAAGCAGAAAGGTTTCCGTAAGGAAACAGTAAAACTTTATTATGGAGACATCTAGGAGTGCTTGAACCTGGACCCGATCCCTCATCTGAACAGACCACGCCACCCACCCCCCCACCCCCGCCGGATTTCCATCCTAAGAGCTCACTGGTCAAAGCCCCTGCTCTTGAAGCGAAAGGGGTCAGAGGGTATGGGGAGAAAGCGGGAGCAGGCTATTGAGTTGGATGCTCAGCCATGATCATAATGAATGGCGGAGAAGGCTCGAAGGGCCGAATGGCCTACTCCTGGCCTATTCCTGCTCCTGGTTTCTATGTACATCACATGATCCGTGATTGACAGGAGGGAGGGACAATACATGCAGTTACCATGTACTTGCACCGCCAAACCTGGCAGAAATCACAGCGGGCTGGGATTTCCCCCTTCGCCATTTGCACAATGACCTAGCGGTGGGCGCGCGCACTTCCCTCCGATCTCCGTTCCCTTTACACACAGACAAGCTGATCAGCTCCTCCAGTTTATCACACAAAACGTGGGCCTAATGGGTGCATTATTCTGCCGCTGGGTCAAGGGGAGCGGGATTCAGCAGTTTGAAATGGAGTCCGTGTGGGAATGCTGGCAGCTGGTGGCCCTTGGACAACCTGAACGAAATGGGTAACATGGGAAGGAAACTCTGTGGTGTGGAATTCGTGAATGGGTTGAGCCCTTTGCACTGACAGCGGCCAACGGTAACATCTCTTTATGAATGGACATATCCTGGCAAATCCCGGGAGGAAAAGCCAGTTCAAAATTGCCAAATCCCAGTAAAAATCAGTAAAACTGGCACTAGTATGCTGGAGGCATATAAGACCAGTTCAGACTGGTACCCTTCATTTCCAATTTTTACTAGTTTTTCCTTTTGCCTCCCCCACCCCATCACTTTATCTCATTCCTGTTTGTGGGAGCTTGCTGTGCACAAATTGGCTGCCATGTATTTGCTGCATTTACAACGGTGACTACACTTCATTGGCTGAAAACCAGTTTGGGACGTCCTGGGGGGGGGGGGGGGGGGGGGGGGTAATGAACGGCGCTATACCAATGCAAGTTCTTTCTTTTGTTGCCGCATTCACTCCAGCCCCTGACTGTCTTGAGGAGATAGGGGGGGGTGGGTTTTCTCTCTGCGAATGCAGCTTTGTTCAAACAGGAGATTATAGCTTAATAAAAAATGCTCATCTCACGTCCTGGCTGATCTGCTGAGATCTATAGACACTGCCAGGGCCAATGTGGTCACAGTGAGAACCCAGTCCTACTTCAAGTGAAGCAATATAGAAATCGACTCTTCCTCATTTGAATTTCAAATGCAGCTAAACCTAACGCAGTCCATATGGAGTCTCGGTGCTACGAACGCTTAAACCTTCCTTCTGAATATTAATGAAGAGGAATTGAGAGTGTAAGTCCTTCCGGATCCCCGTAACTCTGCAACGTTAGTCACAGCGATGTGCATTTAACTCCTTAGGCTCGGGAGCAACATCATGTTATTGGGAAATGAGGGTGGAGGCATCAGGCCACAGTGCCTTAAACTGGGAGGTTACAGGATTAGCGAAGTATTCATGACGGAGTAAAAGCCAGGTTTGGGTTTTAATGGCTGGAGGATATGTGAGGGAGGTCAGTAGACCCGCAGCTCTGAGGGAGTGCTGCACTGTTGGAGGTGCCGTCTTTCAGATGAGACATTAAATCAGGGTCTCATTTGTCCTCACATTAAAGACCCTGTGGCACTATTCCAAAGAGGAGGTAGGAGTGGGGGGGTGGGGGGTAGGTGGGGAGGTGGGAGTGGGGGAGTGGGGGGGAGGTGAGGAGGTAGGAGTGGTGGGGGTGGGGGGTAGGTGGGGAGGTGGGGGAAGGGGAATTCCCCAGGGGAGTTCCCCACCTGTCTTCCACTGCCGTGTCCACGGGCTATATTTATCCCTCAGCTGGTTATCTGGTCATCTGAGGAAGAGTCATACAGACTCGAAACGTCAACTCTGTCTCTCTCTCTCTTTCTCCACAGATGCTGTCAGACCTGCTGAGTTTTTACAGCATTTTCTGTTTTTGTTATCTGGTCATCATCACGTTGCTATTTGTGGGAGCTTGCTGTGCGCAACGTTGTCTGTTGCCTTCCCTACATTACAACAGTGACTGCTCTTCATTGGCTGCAAAGCACGTTGGGATGTCCTGAGGTCGTGAAATTCTTTTTTTCGCAAGTCCGAGTAAGAACGAGCATGAGGAGGAGAGTCCCTCCATGGCCTCACTCCTCCCTATCTCTGAAACCTCTTCCAGCCCCACAACGTCTGAGAGATCTCCACTCCTCTAATTCTTAAGCATCCCTGAATTTAAGAGGCCCCAAGCTCTGGAATTCCCTCCCTCGCTACTTCTCTTTCCTCCTTTAAGACGCTCCATAAAACCTATGATTTTGACCAAGCCTTTGATCATCTGACCTAATATCTCCTTATGTGGCTCGGTGTCATGTTTTGTTTTATAATGCTCTCGTGAAGGGTCTTTTATGACGGTAAAGGTGCTATATAAATATAAGTTGTTGGTGTAGAGTGCGTCTACATGCGCGTACTATCAGGAGGGTTATTGCACAGGAGTGGGAGAGTTCGAAACTGGGATGAGAAGGCTTTGGGCATGTGTTCTGCACTATCCCTTCTGCCAAAGATGTCCCCATCAGCAGTGTCTGTCTGCATTGCACACTTTGGGTGCATTAAGGATCCCAGATTGTGTGCAGCCATGTTTAAATGAATAAGCAACGTAATTTCTGGCCTTTACGCTCAGGCTGCAAGTTTTTCCTGCAAAGCCCATTCCGAATGCACACTTGGGTAGCTGCATGTATGATGCAGTTGTTACACAGGAACATCTGCATCTCATTAGAACAAAATTTATGGTAATTTATCCAACACTGTTCCAGATTTTGTTAATATTATCAAATGTTGACATTTTTTAAGGGTAATAAATTGTTACTCATTAGAGCGGGTTTCCTCTTAAACATTTCACTCTCTAACCCCCATCAAAAAGTACAGTGTAGGTGGAACATCACTTTGTATCTAACTCCATGCTGTACCTGTCCTGGGAGTGTTTGATGGGGACGGTGTAGAGGGAGCTTTACTCTGTATCTAACCCCGTGCTGTACCTGTCCTGGGAGTGTTTGATGGGGACAGTGTAGAGGGAGCTTTACTCTGTATCTAACCCCGTGCTGTACCTGTCCTGGGAATGTTTGATGGGGACAGTGCAGAGAGAACTTTACTCTGTATCTAACCCCGTGCAGTTGATGTAGTTTATATGAATTTCAGCAAAGCCTTTGACAAGGTCCCACATGGGAGACTTATAAAGAAGGCCAATGCAACATGGGATACAGGGTAATTTGATAAGGTGGATTCAAAATTGGCTTAGTTGTAGGAGGCAGAGGGTGATGACAGAAGGATGCTTTAGTGACTGGAAGCCAGTGTCCAGTGGCGTACCACAGGGATCTGTGCTGGGCCCCCTATTATTTGTCATTTATATAAACGACATAGGTGACTATGTGGGGGGTAGGATTAGTAAGTTTGCGGATGACACAAAGATTGGCCAGGTGGTTAACAGTGAGGTTGAGTACCTTATAGGCGGGTTGGTCAAATGGACAGATAAGTGGCAGATGGAATTTAACCCTGAAAAGTGTGAGGTGATACACTTTGGAAGGAGTAATTTGACAAGGAAGTATTCAATGAACGGCATGGCACTAGGAAGTTCTGAGGAACAAAGGGACCTTGGCATGTGTGTCCATAGATCTCTGAAGGCAGAGGAGCATGTTAGTGGGGTGGTGAAAAAGGTAGATAGGACACTTGCCTTTATCAGTCGAGGCATAGATTACAAAAGTAGGGAGGTCATGTTGGAGTTGTATAGAACCTTGGTGAGGCCACAGCTGGAGTACTGTGTGCAGTTCTGGTCGCCACATTCTAGGAAGGATGTGATTACACTGGAGGGGGTGCAGAGGAGATTCACTAGGATGTTGCCTGGGATGAAACATTTAAGTTATGAAGGGAGGTTGGATAGACTTGGGTTGTTTTTGTTGAAGCAGAGAAGACTGAGGGGCAACCTGATCGAGGTGTACAAGATTATGAGGGGCATGGACAGGGTGGATAGGGAGCAGCTGTTCCCCTTAGTTGAAGGGTCAGTCACAAGGGGGCATAAGTTCAAGGTGAGGGGCAAGAGGTTTAGGGGGGATGTGAGGAAAAACATTTTTACCCAGAGAGTGGTGACAGTCTGGAATGCGCTGCCTGGGAGGGTGGTGGAGGCGGGTTGCCTCACATCCTTTAAAAAGTACCTGGATAAGCACTTGGCACGTCATAACATTCAAGGCTATGGGCCAAGTGCTGGTAAATGGGATTAGGTAGGTAGGTCAGGTGTTTCTCACGTGTCGGTGCAGAATCGATGGGCCGAAGGGCCTCTTCTGCACTGTGATTCTGTACCTGTCCTGGGAGTGTTTGATGGGGACAGTGTAGAGGGAGCTTTACTCTGTATCTAATCCTATGCTGTACCTGCCCTGGGAGTGTTTGATAGGGACAGTGTAGAGGGAGCTTTATTCTGTATCTAACCCCATGCTGTACCTGCCCTGGGAGTGTTTGATAGGGTCAGTGTAGAGGGAGCTTTACTCTGTATCTAACCCCATGCTGTACCTGCCCTGGGAGTGTTTGATAGGGTCAGTGTAGAGGGAGCTTTACTCTGTATCTAACCCCATGCTGTACCTTTCCTGGGAGTGTTTGATGGGGACAGTGTAGAGGGAGCTTTACTCTGTATCTAACCCCGTGCTGTACCTGCCCTGGGAATGTTTGATAGGGAATGAGTTGGATGGGGATTGAGGACAATGAGAGTGGCTGGAAAGTGGGCCAACCTGATGGTCTGACCAAATCAGTTGGGTTTGTGGATCTGGAGGGAGTAAATTTGACTCGTACCTTATTTTCCCTTAGAATTGGAACACAAGTTTACAGCAGAAAAGTTTTAAAATCACCAGATGGCTTCCGAGAGTCATAGTTCTTCTCTGTTCAGCATTTGTCCCCAAATGAGTTTTCTATCAAATTGCTGCTGAAATATCACATTTATTTTGTTTCTCTCAAAACGATCATCAGGGGCATTGCTAGGCTTATTTTCTTCCAAGATAAGTTACAGCTGCCTTTTCTGATAAGGAACATCAACAGCCTTGTATTTATATAGGATCTTTAATGTGATAAAACATCCCAAGGCAGCAGTGTTACCAGCCAAATATTGACACCGTGCCAAAGAAGGAGGTTTTAGTACAAGTCACCAAAAGCTTGGTCAAAGAGATAGGATTTAAGGAGTGCTTTAGGGGAGGAATTTCTGAGCCTGGGGCCTAGACAGCTGAAGGCACAGCCGCCAATGGCCGGGTAAAGTGGGAAATGTGCAAGAGGCCTGAAATGGAGGAGCGCAGAGTCTATGAGTCAGGTTCACCTAAGCACCCAAAATTCAGTTGCCTTTGCTTTTTTTTTAATTCTTCCATGGGTTGTGGGCAAGGCCAGCATTTGTTGCCCATCCCTAATTGCCCCTTGAGCTGAGTGTCTTGCTGGGCCATTTCAGAGGGCAGTTAAGAATAAAGCACATTGCTGTGGAGCCACATGTAGGCCAGGCCAGTCAAGGGCAGCAGATTTCCTTTACTAAAGGACATAAATGAACCAGATGGGTTTTTACGACAATCAACGATGGTTTCACGGTCACCATCACTGGGACTAGCTCTCCATTCCAGATTTGTTCATCAAATTCAAACTCTGTGGTGGGATTTGAACCCATGCCCCCAGAGAATTAGCCTGATTCCCCTGGATTATAGCCCAGTGACACTAACACGATGCCGCCATCTCCCCATCAAGCAAGCGTTTGTGCTCTTTGAGTCAAATGAGTGATGTGGGGGTTCAAAACTCACCTGGGATAGTAGCTAAAGTGTCAGGCAAATGTGTTAATTATTGAAAGCGAGAAAAGGAGAATATCTAGCCTTGTCCGTTTTTAAAACAGAGAAAGTTTGAGAAGCACAGCTAGGTTTGGTGGCCATTTGAATGGAGGAGAAAGATAGATTTTTCTTCACAACGTAGTCCCAAAGTTTAGTCTTCTGCGGTATTGACTCATTGTGATTTCTTCTAAAGTTCCTTAAAATAACATTTGTTTATTTAAAGTTGTTCAATCAGCATCCCCTTAATCCCATTAATCTTCCGCCTACTTCGGAGTTTCTGTGACGGGGTACTAGCTACGGATAGGCTAGTGGGCTAGTTTAATCCTGTGAGGCAGGTCTGCTGCCAATGGGGATTATAGTAGAGACATGGCTTTAAAGGTTTTAGTTCACCAATTAGCAAGATGTAGCTTCGGTTAGATCCCCCAATGAAAGGAACTGGGCCCTGTGAAATCGTCTTCAAATCCATACCAGCGCACCCACTTTCATATCTAAAAATAACTGTAATCCTTTCAGGAAAAGGAGATGATTCTTGGCTTCATAGGTTACTGAGAATGGCACCTAATTAGGTCCCAAAAGGAAGGTTGGATAAAACTCTAGACATGAGCACTGCTGTAAAAGAAAACATACTTTTGTGCCTTTTATGTGTTAAACATAATGGAATCTTGGATATGTATTCAGTGTGTGTTAAGAAGACCTTGCTGATAAATGGATCCCAAGCCAAACAGCAAAGTAGGAAAGTAGATGTGAATCCTTTTCTTGATAGTTGGTTCATTTACAGAATGCAGCATTACATCCGTCTACCTCCTACCTACAAGGTGTCAGCTGTGGCTCAGTTCATAGCACCCTTGCCTTTGAATCAGAAGGTTGTGGGTTCATGTTCCACTCCCGGAAACCAAGAACTGTGAATGTACTCGAAAGAGTTACAATCTGTGACTGTTGATAACTCGAAAGAGTTACCTCCTACCTACTAAACCAGTCTCCCAGTCTGCCCAAGATACTTAATCAATCAATGCCATTCACCTGCTTAACTTTAACAATACAATTAACAAAAAATTAACCCTCATGTCCCACTGCACTCTCAGCCCAACTCCTTCTTTTCACATGTCATTGAACATATATCAAGGTTGTTCTTCCGAACTGTCAGGTTTTTTTTGCAATGGTGGTATTACTTCTTTTCTAGGTGGGTGTTTGCGGCTGGTGGACCATGAGGGAGCTTGGGCCCGTGGATGTGTCTCCTAGCAACAGACAGAACTCCCAGGTTACCCACCCTCCAGCAATGTCCTGGAGGCTCCCTAAATATTAATAAGAAAGATCTCGGGGTGGCGGGGGGGTGGTATTAAAGAAAATCTTGTTGCTATATTTTTGTTGAATGATTTTGATTTCACTGCTAAAGGTGTTTGGAGATGGGACAGGATTGCTGTTTGAAGGATGGTCAAAAATCATCCAATCGGATAAGGGAGTGAATGCTCACTTTCCAAATGGTGTAGGACTGCAGTGCATCACAAAGATAGGCATGCTGGGTGACCAATGGCGGAGGGCAGGGTGGGTTGGTTGGTTGGTTGGAGGTCTTGTGATGAAACCTTCAGGGATAGGGCCAAACAGAGTTGGCTATCCTACAGAACCCGCAGCAAAGGCAGAAAGCAAAAGGGGAATAAAAAAAACACAGATTTGGGGAAGGCAAAATACGTGACACACACACACACACTGGAAATAAGGATAAAGTGAAAAAGACTTAAAAGCCTTGGTAGGTGCAACACTGAGAACAGCCAAGCAAAGCAGAAGAACGGTCAACAGAAATGTTGGTCAGCCACAGGATTTGAATACGAATCAGGTGGAGTATAATGTCGGGAAGTGTGAGGTTATTCACTTTGGTAGCAAGGTAGGAAAAAGGAACATATTTTAAAAGGCGCGAAACTTCTAACTTATTGTTCAGAGAGACTTGGGCATGCTCGTACAAGGAACACAGAAAGCTAGCATGCAGGTACAGCAAGCAATTAGGAAAGCAAATTGAAATTTTGGCCTTTGTGGCAAGGGGATTGGAGTACCAAAATAAGCACGTCTTTCTGCAGTTGTACAGGGCTTTGGAAGACCACACCATGGATACTGTGTGCAGCTTACGTTCCGTCATTGTCGCTGCTCCTCCACTGTCGCTGGGTCAAAATCCTGGAACTCCCTCCCTAACAGCACTGTGGGTGTACCTACACCACATGGACTGTAGTGGTTCAAGAAGACAGCTCACCACCACCTTCTCAAGGGCAATTAGGGATGGGCAAAAAATGATGGCTTAGCTAGCAACGCTCACATCCCATGAATGAATGAAAAAAAACCTTTAGTCTCCATATTTAAGGAAGAATATACTTGCATTGGAGGCAGTACAGCAAAGGTTCACTAGACTGGTTGTTGGGATGACAGGATTATCCTATGGTGACAGGCTGAGTAAATTGGGCTATATTTTCTGGAGTTTAGAAGAGTCAAGGGATTTGGGGAGTGGACAGGAAAGTGGAGTTGAGGCAGAAGATCAGCCACGATTGTGTTGAAGGGCAGAGCAGGCTCAAGAGGCCCTATGGTCTCCTCCTGCTCCTACTTCCTATGTTATGTCAAGTGCCACTTGAGTACCGCCTCCACTTCTGGTCCTAAGACACAAGAGAGGCATCCAACACTGGCGGTGGTGCAGAGATAGCCATAGGGATGATCCCTAGTGACAAAGATCTAAGTTATGAGGAAACGCTAGAGAGAATTGACCTCTTGAACCTGAGAAGGATGTGTCTGGGAGGTACGTTTAGAGCAATTAGTATTAGTCTAATGGACAGAAAGAATAAATCCAGAATATTACTCAAAATTAAATGGTACTGGTGGGGTGGGGGGGGGAGAGGTGGGTGGGGTGGGGGGGGGGCGTCAATGGTACATTTCTGTAGCCTCTTTCAGGACTTCAGAACATCCCAAAGCACTCTACAGCCGGCAAAGGGCTTTTGAAGTATAGTCACTGTTGTAATGGAGGAAATGCAGCAGCCAATTTGCACACAGCCAGTTCCCACAAGCAACAATGAGATAGCGACCAGGTCAAATGTTTTAATGGTGCTAGTGGAGGGATAAATATTGGCCAGGACACTGGGTACAACTCCCTGGCTCTTCTTCTATTGGTGGCACCTCTGACAGTGCAGCACTCGCTCTGTACTGCACCTGGAATGCTGGTTTCGAGAATGAGGCCCAAGCTAAGTAAATAGGGAACTTTGGGGCCGATTTCTCGGTTTACTCCTTTGCAAAAGATGATCGATGCGCCGGAAGGACTCTTTGATATAGTATGGGAGGCAAGAAAATTGAACCATACACAAGGCAATTGGATGCTACAAAGGGGTTGAAAGATTTTGCTGGAATCTAGGACATTTCTGAATGGATTCATTAAGATGGGCCAAATAGCCTCTCACATTTGTAATTATCTTTTGCAAGGATAAGAGAGGTCTGGCAATCAGCTAAAATGGATGGGCGTTGGGATAGACAGGGCTGTTAGAGACCAGCTGGCTTCTAGTTTGAGTTTTGGATAGATGGTGGAAGGAAGCCAAGTGTAATTCTCCGAGGAGTTTCTGCGACATTACCTACTTAGAAGCAAAGCTTTTGCTGCAGCAATAATTACCAATCAGAAGGGAAAATGATGTTCGGACAGCAATGAGTCATTGCTGTTGACTTTGGGTTGTCCTTCGCATCTGTGTGAGCGAAAACTTTGTGCCTTTGGCACTGATACCAGTTTGATGCTTAGGAGTTATGAGGCTTTATCACAGCAAGGGTGACAGAGGCTAATGGGAACTATGGAAGGAGCTCAAAGCAGAAAAGAATTCCTTGCATAATGCGCTGTAATGTTTAAAATTGCTAAACATGACTCTAAAGTAACAAGCTGATAGGTTTTTTTTGCTTTTGTATGCACAAGTAGGATTTATTTTTGGTCTGTTTGTATTTCAGACTAATTACATCACAGTGTGTTTACAGTACAGAAGGACACCATTCGGCCCATCGAGTGCTCTGGCTCTCTGTAAGAGCATTCCACCTAGTCCCACTCCCCTGTCATATCCCCATAACCTGGCACATTCTCTCTTTTCAGGTAGCAATCCAATTCCCTTTTGAATACCTCGATCGAACCTGCCTCCACCACCCTTTCAGGAAGTTTGTTCCAAACTCCAACCACCCTCTCGGTGAAAACATTTTTCCTCACATCACATTTACTCCTTTTGCCAATTATTTTGAACCTGTGCCCTCTAGTTCTTGATGTTCTCTTGAGGTGGGAACAGTTTCTCACTATTTAGCCTGTCCATACCCCTCAGGATCTTGAATACCTCTATCAAATCTCCTCTCAGCCTTCTTTTCTCCAAGGAAAACAGTCCCAATCTCTCCAACCTATCCTCATTGCCACAGTTCTTCATCCCAGGAATCATTCTTGTGAATCTCCTCCGTACTTTCTCTAATGCCTTTACATCCTTCCTCAAGTATGGCACCCAGAACTGGGCACAGTACTCCAGATGAGGCCTAACTAGTGTCTTATACAAGTTCAACATGACCTCCTTACTCTTGTACTCAATGCTCCTATTAATAAAGCCTAAGATAATATATGCTTTATCAACTGCTCTCTCAACATGCCCTGCCATCTTCAATGACCTATGTATGTATATACCGAGGTCCCTCTGTTCCCACACCTCCTTTATTTTATACTGTCTCACCATATCTTTCCTGCTAAAACAAATCACCTCACATTTCTCTACATTGAACTTCATCTGCCACTTTGTCTGCCCAATCCACCAACATGTCTATGTCCTTTTGAAGTTCAAAACTATCCCCATCACAGTTGACAACATTTGCTTCGTATCATCTGCAAATTTTGAAATCATGCCCTGCCCACCACAGTCTAGGTCATTAATATATATCAGGAAGAGCAAGGGTCCCAACACTGACCCCTGAGGAACTCCACTACAAACCTTCCTCCAATCTGAAAAACAACCATTTATCACTACTCACTGTTTCCTGTCACTCAGCCAATTTCTTACCCAAGTGCCTATTTTCCCTTTTATTCCATGGCCTAGAATTTTGCTCACAAGTCTGTTGTGTGGCACTGTATCAAATGCCTTTTGAAAATCCATATACACCACATCAGCAGCATTTCCTTTATCAACCTTCTCTGTCAGCTCCTCAAAAAACTCCAGCGAGTTAGTTAAACATGATTTTCCCTTGGTGAACCTATGCTTGCTTTCCTTAATTATCCTGCGCTTGTCTAAGTTATTATTGATTTTATCCTGTACTATAGTTTCCAGAAGTATCCCTACCACTAAGGTCAAACTGACTACCCTGTAGTTGTTAGCTTTATCCTTGCAAGGAATATAATCTGTATAAAACTCTATCCATGATGTGGCATCTGTAAATACATTCAGTTGGAAATAGACCAGAAAAGATCACAGAGCTTGAAAACATGGCGTTTGACCTTGTCAGCCATCTTAGTGTGTAGTGAATCATAGTGAATCCAGGTCAAAGAGGAGCAATCAGGAAATGATGGGCACTACTAGGTTCTGCCGATTTTGATACAGGAAGAAATGCGCAGCCCAGTGCTCTACTGAGCCATGGAGAGCAAGGAGGTTCCAGCCTAGATCTCCAGTCTGTGCTAAGTTGGAAGACCACAGCCGGGTTTTTATCAATGGGAAATGCTACAAATGACCTCATTGCTCTTGGGTTCTGGATGGGTAAAACACAACCATTCCTCATCACCATCCAAGGTCTATCCCTGGAACATGCACATGGATGAATGTCTGATTGGGACATGCTAGGGCTTAACTGTGATAACTTCCATGGATAAATATCCTGCCATCACTCACTGGGCATTCCCAGGAAGAATACCCACTTGTGTGAGGTACTGGAAGGTGGCTGTTATCCGAGTGGCCCCCGCTGATGGTATGAAGACTAAGGGACACAGATCTAAGGTTTTGGTCAAGAGATGTAGGGGGAATGTGAGGAAGACCTTTACACTGTGAATGATAATAGCCTGGAATTCGATGCCTATAAGGATGCTAAAAGTTGAGACAATGTATTATTTTAAAAGGAAATTGGTTGGGCACTTGACAGATACGGGGATCGAGCTGGGGAATGGAGCTGACTGGATTGCTCTACATAGAGCCAGCATGGACTCAATGGGCTGAATGGCCTCCTATGCCATCATGACTCTATGAATTTGGGGTCCAGTACAGGCTGCTTCACTCTACCTCAGGCTGTGCTTTCCTGGACTTGAGTGTTTGCTGCCGACACTGAGGTTAGAAACTGTATTTAGAAACTAGTTGCTTGGTTTCCCAGGACTGATATCCTTCAATTTGAGCATAAAAATCTGGCAGTTTTCACTATAACTGTGTGTAACTCAACACCCACACGCTGTCAAAAAGAGTACTTGCACCAGCAATCTCACTTGCTCATCATCAGTCATTCTTAAAACTGAGCATGAAAGAAGCAAAATAGTCAAGTAAATCATTGTTCCTCCCAACTGTCTGATTCTAACACAGATGAAAAAGGTCGGACATCGGTCTGGAATTTCCTGAAAACTAGCACCAGGGTGGTGGTGAAGTAAGGGCACAACCCATTATTCTAAAGCAGAGGTAGCTGGGCAATGGCCTGCAAGGTGGGGGCAAAATAATGGTGAGTTTCATGGCGTTAATTGTTATCAATGCGTAAACCATTCAGTAACTTGCGGCGGGGAAGAGACACTCCAAAAGTTATGAATCACTACAAGATGTTAGACAATTCACATTGCTTTGCCCATTAGCCTTGCGCAACCTCTACCCGAGGAACAAGTCATTATTGCATTTGCACATTAATTACTAATTAAGTGCAATGCATAAAGTTAGGGCTGTTATTTAACAGCATAAGGACCCTTTTAATGATGAGATTCATTTTCTTCATTGCTACTCAACCTCTCCCACCCAGGAAGGGAACAATTGAAACTGTGGATTCCCATTCCTAGAAATAATAAATTATTCTTAGAGATTTTTTGTTAAAATTTTAAATTCTAAAACGTCTACCTTTTCTTTCTGCCTCTTTTTTCTTCTCTTAATCCAGTCTTTCTTTCTCTCTCTTTATTTCATTTTCTCTACCTGATTTGAAGCCAATTCACCTGATTTCCGTCTCTGTCATTCCCGTTTCTTTTTCAATCCTTAAATCTCACCGGTTGAGATGTTAGACTGTTGGTCCAGTTGTTCACCTGGGTCCCTGATGCCCCACTAGCCAATAATCAGCTCACACCTCTAGAAATTTGATTGTGTTTTCAAGTTATTAAGCGGGAGCTAATGGGGTAGATGGGGAGAAACAATATTCATTGGTTAGCAAGTCCAGAAACAGAGGCCACAGGCCTTCTAGGAGTGAAATTAGGAAACACTTCTACATGCAAAGGTTGGTAGGGGAGTTCTTGTGACAGAGTGGGTAGCACCCTATCTCTAAGCCAGAAACTCTGAGTTTGAGTCGCACTCCAGGACTCGATGGCCAAGGAAAGTGCGTTTATAACATGGACAAACAGGATTTAAAGGTTAAGAAGGGTGTACAAAGCTGAATTTGTTTCACAAAATAATCTGTTGTTCGCTTTCTGTTTATGTAGGGGAGTACATTTTATTATAGACAGTATAACTTCTGGTTCTCGTTATAAATCAGTTACAAACCCTACATGGCAATGAGAAGCAGGTTCTCAGCAGAAAGGACATTACGAGCAGCACATAAGATGAATACTTGATCATAATGTTTAGATTTTACAGGCTGAGATGGAACAATTTTGCAGTTAATGTTCAGTCCTAGTTGCACTAGAATGCAGATAAAAACCTAAAGCATCAAATCCTGGAATGTGAAAGTACAGAAGGAGGCCGTTCGACCCATTGTACTTGTGCTGGCCCTTTGATGGATCTATCCAATTAATCTAATTTCTCCCACACCCCCTTTCTCGAGAGCCCTGCAACTTTCCCTCCCCAACCTTTCAAGAATATATCAAATTCCTTTGGAAATTTATTATTGCCGAGAAAACAGACAGGCTGTCCAAGCTTTTCGTCTTGCACTCGTCAGGACAGACAGAAGAATGCCAAATTTCAAAGGGAGCCACAATTTATACTGCATGTGAAAAGGGTGCTGATTGGTTGGCAAGTGGACCCTGACTGTTCGAGGCATTCACATGGAGAATGCACCCAGGGAACTATTATCCCCCACACTGTTGTTTAATTCAAAAAAGGCACAATGCCTGCAGAGGACAGGTCCCTGCGTGTGAATATATGTAGCTTCTAGCAAGCATAAGTGAGCAACTTGAAAACTTTCCATTGCCCTTTCAGGTCTAGATCGTAACAACTCGCTGGGTAAAATAAAATGTTCTCATCTTGCCTCAGATTCATTTGCCAATTATCTTAAATGCGTCATCTGCTCCTGCCAGTGGAAAGTATTTCTCTATATTTACTCTATTAAAACACCTCATGATTTGGAGCATCTCTATCAAATCTCCCTTTACCCATCTCTGTTCATTGGGAAGCAGCCATAGTTCTTTTCCTCTTTCTCCATCACTGATGGCCCCCATCCTGGTCAATCTCCTCTGTACACCCTCCCAAGTTTTGTTGACCATGTTTGATCTGATGTTAAATTGAGGAAAATCTCTACAATGGCCTTATATCCGTGCAGTAAATGAAAACATTGGATGGGGCTTATATTGCAGATTGGATCATCAGTCCTTAGTGAGATTGTAAAATGCAGGGAGACACTAATTGAATTAAGTTTTAATTAATGAAGTCTACTCTAACTTGAATACAATTAATCGAGTTTACATTTGTCATAATGTTAAATATATGTCATAAGACAAAAGTAATTAATAATATTAGACTGTAAATTGTCAGAACATTTGAGGATATGGTTATTACAAGTATATAGGGTAATTAAAAATGAGCAAAGGACACTCTGAGCGAGCACCCCTTTATAGCTCCTTGGATTAACACCGTCAACAACAACAACCTATATTTACATAGCGCTTTTAATGTAATAAAACACCCCAAGGCACTTCACAAGAGCTTTATAAAACAAAGTATGTCACCAAGCCACATAAGGAGGTATTAGGTCTGATGACCAAAAGCTTGGTCAAAGAGGTAAGCTTTAAGGCAGGGGTTCCCAAAGTGTGGGTCATAACCCCCCAGTGGGGCCACTAGAAGAGACTTTGGGGTCAGGAGCTCCGAGGCAGCAATGGCAGCTGTGGAGCTCGGATCGAGTTTTGGCAACTCCGAGGCCCCTTTAAGTGGTCATTTTTTGTCTATTGGTTGGATCATCTGTTCTCTGAGGCCCGATTGCTGTTACAACCACAGCCCCTAAAAAAGTGAGGTCTGCACTTCTCTCAGGGCGAACACAGCAGTATTAAATCACCCCCGTCAACAAATATCTCCTCCGCCCTCCCCACTGCTGAACAATGTTCAACCCTCCACGCCACCCCCCCACCCCCGCCCCCAATTTTCACTCTGGGTCACAAGCAACCTGAGGCATTAAAATGAAGTCAGGTCAGGAAAATGTTTGGGAAGCACTGTTTTCAGGGGTTTGTTATAGGAGGAAAGCAAGTGGGAGAGGCGGAGAGGGTTTGGCAGAGTGTTCCAGATCTTGGGGCCTAAAGGATTGAAAGCATGGCCGCCAATGGTGGAGAAATTAAAATCAGGGCTGCACCAGGGGCAGATATCTCAGAAGGTTGAGGGGCTGGAGGAGGATGTGTCCATTTAGGGATTTGAAAACAGGGTGAGAATATTAAAATCTAGACATTGTTTGACCAGGAGCCAATGTAGCTGACAGAGCACGGAACTGATAGGGTATCGGGACTTGCTGTGTTAAGACACAGGGAGCAGATTTTTTGGATGATCTCAAGTTTACAGAGGACAGAATGTGGCAACCAGTCAGCAGCGCATTGGAATAGACGAGTCTCGAGGTAATGCAGGCACGAATGAGGGTTGCAGCAGCCGAAAAGCTGAGTCAGGAGAAGTCAGCTGGACGATAATGAGATTTGCCCTTAGACTTTGATTTTGGATTGACGCATGAGGAACTGGGCAAAAAACAGTCCGAATTCTGATAGTGAGAAAGCAGCGGCAGCAAATTGTCTGTCCTTGTCTTCAAACAGATTATCGAATCAGGGTTTGAGCTCTCATTGAAGTTGTCAGGCTACCCGACTGACGTCCAGCACTGGCTGAGCAGAAACTTCCTCCGATTTAATATTGGGGAGACCAAAGCCGTTCTTCCCACTGGGCTCTGGGCTGGGATAAGTTCTTCCATCCGCAAAGCGTTCCCCAACATCTGGTGCCTCTGTTTTAAATTCCAGCCTTTTAAGCTGGTATTCTCTTTCTCAGTCTTTCTCTCTGGCCTGAAATTCCATTTCCAGCTGCTTAAATGCACTTTCTCTTTCTGCTCTTTCCAGTTCAAGTTTAAGTTTCTCCATTTCTCTTTCGTGTTCAAGATGCTTCATTTATAACCAAATCCTCGCTAGGTCAATTGACTCACCCACCCCCCCAGAGAATATGGTCCTTCTTGTATCCCTTCCAATTTCAAATGTTGCGCTATTACCTCAACTATGTCCGCTTTCCTCACCTCTTTGGCTAATTCTAACTCCAACTTATCGGCCAAATCCCTTATCTTGGGCCTGAGTTACTTTTTGTACTTCCATCTTTAGAAAAGTCCCCACAGCAACTTCCAGAGACATGACAGTTACCAATAAATCAGAAACCTGTCTTTTTATCCTTTAACAATTATTCTTAATCTGCATCCAATCACTCGTTGTCCGGGCTTCAAATACCAAGAGAGGCCCCAATCTTGTTATGGACTGAGATAGGAGGAGTGCACCATTAATTCTGCCCCGCTTCTCCACAGGTCGTAACAAGAGTTCAAATGTCTAACTCACCCCTAAAACTGTTCAGTTATTTACCTTTGATACTATTATTCCCAGCATAAAAAGACTCTAATCAGGCTTCTTTCAGTCAACACAAAAAATTGATTTATTATAAAACAAGCTTTTTTTTACAGCACATTATAAAACTGATTAACATACAAGTTGTAGTTTAGAAGTGCAATGATTTTCCCCTTAAGAAAAACAGGTTTTCAAATCCCCATGCACACACGTAAACACAAAACAAAGCAAAACAAACACAGTTCCCTGCAGAGGCTGGAGTATGAGAATGTTTCTTTTAAAAGGATAAGATTTGAAAATACCTCGACGCTGTTGATCTAACAGAACTCTGGTCACAATGGATCTGGAAGTTTCAGATGGATTTTTGGTGAAACTGTCCTTGATGACTCTTACTTATCACAACTTTGTAGGCTTTCAAAAGGAACAGATGAGTTATTCTGATGAGGCATTTCTGATGAATTTTGACTCTAGACCGCATGTAAAGGTGGGGAAAAGGGAGAGAGAAAGAGAGAGAGTCTTCTTCTTGCAGCCTGCTTTTAAGGCATTCATGCACACTCTCTGACTGAGAGTCAAAGAATCAAATGTTCGGAGAATACTTCACTCAGGCCAGGTGTTTTTAAACAATCAGCAAAGAGTCTTTGGCCTGGCAACAGTAGTTCTTTGTTAACTTAGATATACAAAGCATCTCTTCCCTCTCCAGGTGCCCCCTGCTGAACATATGTCTGTTGACCCATGGGTTTCTTGAAGAATGGCATATTCACAGCACGGAACTAATCTCGCAGACTTTTAAAAATAACTCAGGACAGAGAATGTCCAAAATTCAATGTCCATCAAATTTTCCAAAAATGGGTTCCTCACACTGGCAATTATGTCGTCAGCTATCGGACCTACTGAATATAATAATGTATTCACTTGTTCAGCCTCTGTTTTCTCATTCAAGCCTGATGCTATCATATATCTTAAAAATATTCTTCATAATGCCCAATTTTGCACCCAGTCCGGTTCTTCCATCTGCCTTAATTGGTCCGGCAGTATTGATCTACCATCCATGACTCTTTTCAGCACAGGGGAGTACAGCTTTATTATTTTTTAAAATGGCGCTGCAGTAATTGTTTTTCTTTTTTGTTCCTCTTCCCACGGGACTTGGCGGGTTCCTGTTGCATTGTACAGCCGTTTTAAACTTCAGCGATTCTGCAGAAAATCTTTTGAGTGAATCGTTTTGGCCAATTAGTGGCTTTCCTGAGCTTGGAGAATTGAATTGAAGTTGATTTTTTTGTTCTGGGTTTGATTTTTTTGTGCGCAGGCAGTCGCCATGTGTTATGGCCCCGACTCTGGATCTGGGCTGCAGCGATCCTCAAGCTGCACTCCTTAACACAATCGGTCTGCCAGGTGATTATTGCACCGAATTTAAAAGCTTATTTCAGCCACTTTTGGGAGTTTGCTCACCCTTTTAGCGATCTGGCTAGGCTCTTTTTGATCAGGTGTCACAACGGATCTCCACGTGCTCTGGTAGAGTCCTTTTACACTGCACAGTGGATCTCTCTTCTGCCCCTCAGCCTCCACGCCTTTAATGGGGACTCTTAGGTGATCTCCAGCTATGTATTCGAGGTCTTCAAGTTAGGCGACTTCTCTCAGGCCAGACTGCAGTTTCTTTACTTCTCCATTCTTAAGAATTTTGAGGTCCTTCATCTGCTGCCACCATGTTGTAATGTTGTGTTGCCTCGCGAAGATGTCTAGAGGTTTATATGGTTGAACAATAACTGTTCATTAATAATGCATAACTACACACATAAATACCAGATACAGCCCTGACTAATTTCTACCTTCATGCTGACTTCTACTGGACTTTCCACCACACTCCACTACTCCCATGTGACTCTCTATATTGTACTGTGGGCGGTACCGTTTCCCCATTAACCCTTACAGCCCCGAATACCCTGATACTACATTTATGTGCAAACTGGCTGCTGTGTTTCTAACATCAAAGCAGCAACTACAGGGCCTGAGGTTGCGAGGGGATTGATTACAAAAGTAAGGAGGTTATGCTCCAGTTATACAGAGCACTAGTGAGACCACATCTGGAGTACAGTGTACAGTATTGGTCACCTTATTTAAGGAAGGGTGTAAATGTGTTGGAAGCAGTTCAGAGAAGGTTTACCAGGCTAATGCCTGGAATGCGGAGGATGTTTTATGAGGAAAGGTTGGGCAGGCTAGGCTTGTATCTGCTGGGGTTTAGAATAGTAAGAGGTGACTTGATTGAAATATATAAGATCCTGAGGGGGTCTTGACAGGGTGGATGTGGAGAGGATGTTTCCTCTTATGGGAGAATCTAGAACTAGGGGGTCACTGTTTAAAAATAAGGGGTCCCTCATTTAAAACAGAGATGAGGCAGAATGTTTTCTCTCAGAGGGTCGTGAGTCTTTGGAACTCTCTTCCTGAAAGGGTGGTGGAAGCAGAGTCTTTGAATATTTTTAAGGCAGAGGTGGATAGATTCTTGGTAAGCAAGGGGGTGATAGGTTATTGGGGGTAGGTGGGATGCAGGTTTAAGGTTCCTATCAGATCAGCCATGGTCTTATTAAACAGCGGATCAGGCTCGAGAGGCCGAAAAGCCTACTCCTGCTCCTCTGCTCCTTGTTTGTATGTTTGTAAAGGCGCTATATAAATACAAAGCTATTCCTTCTTTCAGGAAAGTTGGAATGAACTTCTGGAGTAGGGGGGGGTGGGGGGAAAGGAGGCTGCTTTTTGGAGCCCAACAATCCTCTTTCGTTCAGTTCCCTGTGTACGTTTGCAGCCAATGCTCAATTCCTCAGCTTTGCTATGTTCCTGGGGGCCGTGGGGGAGGCTGGGAGGTGTGCGGGGGTGGGAGGGGATAGTTACTCCATCTCTCAGTGCGGGCAGCAAGCAACGGACCCTGGAAATGTCGGCTCCAGCTCGCCAGATGTTGGCGGCGGCCGCTCAACCATGTGGCAAGCCGCAGCCACTGAGCAGAACAATTTGTAAAATAGCAAACACCCGCCGCTGCATCACTGGCCACACGGAGAGGGAAGCAAGCTGTGTAACCATTAAACTGCTAAATTAGCTTTTAAATTGCACAGTCACACCAGACAGAAACTCTGCAGCAGGCACTCAGCATGTCAAGCTTTCGTGTTTTTCAGTCTATTGATATAGTACTGTGGACAGTGAGCCTCAGCAGATGGATATTTAACATAACTCAGCCTAAGAGTATTATCGATGTTTCTTCATCTGTAAGTGAGGTTAAACGGCTTTCCTCCTCTTCCCCCTCCAGTTTTATTCTTACTGACTCATGGGGGCCTCCAGTTCCACAGCTGCCAGACACGCTCTCTTTAAGCACCCCTTTCCCTGCCTGGCCAGCAATACCCAGCTGCTCGACTGCAGCAGGCATCACATCAAAGCCTGATCCAGTCCTTACCCAAACGCCCAGCGCTTTTTTGCAGAGGCCATTAGGATGGCTGCACCATAGCTGGTTGTACTTTTTTTGGCACTTGCGCCCCTCCTCGCCCCCCAACTGAGATCAACCGGCCCAACCCAGTAAGCTCGAGCCTTAACGGTTGCTAACTCTGGTTGGACAAATTCATGCAGGCTTTGTCACATGACCACTCACCTTCAACAGCCCTGCCCCTATTGGTCACCCAACACAACCATCTTTGGGGGAAAGTTGGGCGGGGGAGGGCATCTTCCCACATTAATTGGAGAGAAAACAGGCCCTTTTTTAAATCTGATTGGACTATTCATAACAGTCAGTCAAACAGCCTTTATTCCCATCTCAAAAACAGGCAGGTGGAGGGGGTCCTCTTAACATCTTGGCCCAAAGACAGCACCATCTGACTGTGTAGCACTCCCTCAGTGCTGCACTGGAGTGTCAGCCTTGATTTTTGTGCTCAAGCCCTGGGACCTGAACCCAGAACCTTGTGATTCAGGGATTAATATAACTACCAACTGAGCCACAGCTCACATGTATCTGGCAATATTGATGGAAGGATTATGGTTTGCACTCCAAAATTCACAGGTTCCAATAAGGAAGAGGCAGCCCTTATCTATACCATGCCTTAAATGACATCCCAAAGCAATGGGATGCCGTGTAGTGCATGAAGTTCTTTGTTGATTTTGTGCTCAAGTCTCGGAGTGCGACTCAACCCCACCAACCTCATAGGTGGGAGTGACGATACTCCAGGAATCCAGGACCTTGAGTGCTGACACATTGAAAAAGTGCCCACGAGAGCTGCTATTGTGTTCACTAATGCCATTTATGACGGGAAGCCACCCTGCTTAACTAGTCTGGCCTACATGTGACACCTGCCCTCTGAGGTGAGCAAGCCATACAGTTGTACCAAGTCCAGTTCACCCCTCACCCCAGTTCCTGCTGACATTCATTGGCTACCATGGGGCAGAATTTTGCCCTTGGTGGACAGCCGATCCCCGCCGCTGAAACGGGGCCCGCCGCCATTTTGAGTGGGCGGGCCAATTAAGGCCCGCCCAGCGGCCTTCCCAACAGGAGGCGCTATGTACTTCCTGTGCGGGAGGGGGAGGGAATCCCCAGCTGTCAAAGTGCGCGTGAAAGAGCGCACTGCTCCCTGAGACACAGTGCTGTCTCAGGGAGATTAGTGACAGTGCACAAAAGTTAAAAAATAGAAAAATAAAAATATTATTAACATGTCCCCCTCATGTGACAATGTCACACGAGATGGGACATGTTAATAAAAACGACATAAACTTTATTAAACTTTTTAAAAACGGACATGAAACCTCATCCCGCCAGTGGATGAGGTTTCATGTATTATCAGAAACCCACTGGGACTCCTGGCCTGTCCGCCAGCCTTAAGGTTGGACAGGCAGGTCTTTAATTATCTTAATTAGCCTGTCAATGGCCTTAATTGTCTCAAATTAAAGATTCTGTTCCTTGTTTTAAATCCTCAGTGGCCCTATCTCTGTCACCTCCTCCAGCCCTATAACCCTCATCCCACTCTGCACTCCGATTCCATCCCCTTGTGCACCCGCTGATTCCTTTACCCCACCATTGGAAGCCTTGCCTGCAGCTGTGGTAGGCCCTAGGCTCCACCTCTCTCTCCTCCTTCCACACAGGCACTCTTTAAAACCCACCTCTTTGACCAAAGGCTCGCTCACCTGCCCTAATGTCTCCTTGTTTGGCTCGGTGTCAATTCTTATCCTCCTATGAGGCACCTTGGGACATTTTTACTACGTTGACTGTGCTTTATAAATGTAATTAGTTGTTTTTGTAAATGTGAACTGGTGGCTAAGGTTGACCACAATGCTGTAAGCTCTCTCTGACAGGGCTTTGCTGGGCCTCTACAGACTGTACTTATACTCTGGTTATGAATCCCCTAAAACAATTCACCTTTTCTTTAATTGCTTACCTACCCTTGTCCAGATATTGAAGATGAGTCCACTTTCATTTCCAGGCCTATTTTTTAAGCCTCCTGTTGGCATTGCAATTCAACTCATTCCACCTTTCCCTGCAGAGGCTGTTGGTCAAAAGCCAGTGAGGTCCTAAGGGTTAGAACAACCAGATTGCCGTCTTTAGAACAATTTTTTTTCCGGAAGTAACTGTATTTTAATTATAGAATCTTATCAATGATACAGCGCAGGTGGAGGCCATTCAGTCCATCGTGCCTGTGCCGGCCCTTTGAAGGAGCGATCCCAGTTAATCCCACTGCCCTGCTCTTTCTCCATAGCTCTGCAAATTTTCCCCTTCAATCCAGTTTCTTTTTGAAGTTGCTCTTGAATCTGGTTCCATTATACTTCCAGGCAGTGCTTTGTAACAGGGTAAACATTTCTACAATAATTATCTCGAATATATTTAAAGCCTTGCATTTGCTGTCAACTTTATCCATAATAAGTTTCTACACCCGTATTTTTCGTAGAATGTGCTGAGATTAACTCATCATGCTGTACACAGTCACAGTCTCCCACTCTCTACCTCCCTCTCCTTCATAAAGACCATCTCTGAAGTCGACCTCCCTGATAAAGCTGTTGGTCACAATCCTAACACCTCCTTATGTGACTCAGTGTCAAATTTTGTTTGATAACACCCCTGGGCAGCAACTTATGTTTTTTCTACATTAAAGGCGCTATATAAATGCAAGTTCTTGTTGTTTGGTTATCTGTGTATATAACATGTGGCAAATATAGGCCCCCAAAGCAACTTGAGTTGTTCCATCACCCACCACCTTGGAATTGATTAGACAGGCTAGGCTTTCTCCAGGCAAGATGCTCATTGCAAAGTGTGGCACCTTGTTGACCAACGCTTCACATTTTGCAGTGTTGAATGTTTCTTCCAAATTGTCTGTCCAAATGTAAGACTCACCGATAGATCCTTGTTAGGCAAGGGTATGGTTAAGCTATCAAGGCAGGTTGATTCAGGTCAGATGCAGATCAGCCTGAGTGGTGGAACAGGGTCGAGGGGCTGAATGGCCTCCTCCTGTTCCTGTGTTCCAATGGAAGATTTGCGAGAACGGTTTCAGGGATGAGGAACTTCAGTTACGTGGATAGATTGGAGAAGCTAGGACTGTTCTCTTCCGATTAGAGAAGGTTGAGAAGACATTTGATAGAGGTGTTCAAGATCATGAGGGATCTGGATAGAATGGATAGGGAGAAACTGCTCCTATTGGCAGAAGAGTTGAGAGTCCGAGGGCAGTGATTTAGGGTCATTGGTAATAAACGAAATGACAACATGAGGAAAAACATTTTCACGCAGCGAGTGGTTAGGATATTGAATGCACTGCCTGAGCGTGTGGTGGGGGCAGATTCAATTGTGGTTTTCAAAAGGGGATTGGATAATTCTCTGAAGAAAAAAAGATTGCAGGGCTGCGGGGAAAGGACTGGGGAGCGGTGTTAATGTTGTAATAACTGAGTGCATGCTGTAGTTGTGATTAAGAGTAGCTGGTACTAACTGGGGCAAGGGTTAGGGCACAGGTATAAGTACCAGTTGCCACCTGTGTGGAAGGGAAAATTAGTCTACACTTATGTTATACAGGGTTTTGTGAATAAACCTAGGTTGAAGGCTGACTGGCTCCAGCGTCTTCCTTTGCCAGATGGATTAACAAGCTCTTAGAGAGAGCCAGCACTGACACAATGGGCCAAATGGCCTCATCCTGCGCTGGAACCATTCTAAGGTTCTATGAAATCTTTCTGTCTGCATTCTATTGTCTCCACCAGTTTTCTTTTTTTTATTCTTTCATGGGATGTGAGTGTCACTGGCCAGGCCAGCATTTGTTGCCCATCCCTAATTGCCCTTGAACTGAGTGGCTTGCTCGGCCATTTCAGAGGGGCAGTCAAGAGTCAAGCACGTGGCTGTGGGTCTGGAGTCATGTGTAGGCCAGGCCAGGTGATCCAGGTGCGAGCTCTTGTTCAAAAACAGAAGATGCTGGAAAAACTCAGCAGGTCTGGCAGCATCTGTGGAGAGAGAAACAGAGTTATGTTGCGAGTCCACATGACTCTTCTGTCAGAGCTCAGAGCAAGCTCTTGTTGTTTGGTTATCTGCATACATAATATATGATAAACATAGGCCCCAAAGCAGTTCTTTTTAAACAACAATTTAATCATTACTGAGATTATTCTAGATTTATAAATTGAATTCCCACCAGCTGCTATAGTAGGATTTGAACCCATGTCCCTAGAGCATTAACCTGGGCCTCTTGATTATGAGGTTAATGCTGTTACCACTACACCATCATCTCCTTTACTTATGTGCTGTCAGCAAACTAGATGAACTCACTGAGGCAGAGTGTAGCGATGACAAGTCTCCACATCCCGAATAAAACCCTATTGAATTTCTCTCCTCTCTCCACTCCTGCCAGGTAATATTTTAGACTCAGGTGTAAATCTACCCCGATGAGACTGGAAGAGACACACGACTGAGTGACAGACAGACAGGTAACCCGGGAGGAATTATTCTGGAGGCAATGCTCCATTCACACAATTTACTTATGGAAAGCAAACACAATAGTGTTGAAAGCTTTGAAGATCATTCTGGGGTACCTGAGGAAGCCGAACCCTATTCCCTGACCTGCTGCTTAGCACAAGTAGAGGCTTTGCTGCAACGTGAGCCGAAAGGGGTCACGTTCTGATCCACCCCGACATCGCAAAGAAACGCGAACCTCAAAAAAGGCTTTTTTTTAAAAAACGATTTCATCTCAATTGCCTCCCGAATTGAACCTTCACACAAGGCCACCCGTGGAGAAGCGTTTGCCTGATGTGCTTTCTAACAGCGTCCCATGCCAAGAAGGATAACATTAAGCCTGGCTGGCTTCGGGTTGGAATGTGAGGTGGTTGCAGCCTCTGGCGGGGTGAACCTGCTATCGTGTGTCACTTTGCATTTGCCCTGCTGCACGCTTAATCCTCAGAGGCAGGGAAGGTCAAAGATGGTGTGGCATGTCCAGGAGATTGCTCATTCAGACATCAAAAGGTGTTTAAAGAGAAAATGCTGAGGGTTTTCTTCCTCTTGGGCACAGATAGTTTACTTTCGTCCTCTTTCCTTGTGTGGTGGTGGTCGTGTGTTACAGATCACTCAGGGATTCTGAGTTGCTGTGGCAATGTGCACTTTTAAAGAATGTTGTAGTCTGAAGCTATGGATAGTGATGGTAGAGGCTCCAACATTCTGTCCATCACGTGGCTGACCAGGAATCTGTCCTGCTCTTATGCCTGCCTTTGGTGTGTGTTGGAAGGATTTGCAGGTTGATACTCAACCAGTTTGGCTGCTTAATGAATGCACTTCCCTTGGCCTCAAGCCCTGGGATGGGACCCGAACCTGGGACATCTGACACAGAGGCAGGGACGTTACCCATGGCACCTCAAGACCTCCCTCTCCTTATGGAGCTGGATCCTTAATTTTTCTGTGGATCCAAAGGCGTTGCTACTTTACATTGAATCAGAGCGGCTCAATGTGATTGGGTGGGAACAGACGCAGGGCTGCGGAGTGAGCCAAGGGGTCGGGGGAAGGAGGAGCATTTGTGATTCCGAATCCCCACACATGCCACCAAAGAAAGAACCTGCATTTCAATAGCACCTTCCGCAGCCTCAGAGTGCCCCCAGTGAAATACTTTCGAAATGCAGTCACTGTTGTAATGCAGGAAATGCGGCAGCCAATCTGTGCACAGGAAGCTCCCACAAACGGCAATGAGACAAATAACAATTCATTTTCGGTGTCCGTTGAGGGATAGGGGTATTGACAAGGTTAGTGGGAGGAACTCGCCTATTCTTCTTCGAATGGTGGCACAGGCTCACCTTCACGTGAGAAGGTGGATAGGGGAGTTCCTCCTGTGTGCACATCAACATTGAGTACTGCATTGGGGGGGGGACCAGCCTAGGTTTAGTGCTAAATCTTTGCAGTGACACGAGGAACCCACAACCTTTCAAAGCGGAGGCAGGAGTGCTCCTCGCTGACATTCCCTCACAGCACGTGGATTTTCCGTTTTCTTCATATAGGACACAAAAGTAGTCATACCTGGGAAGATGGGCTGCTGGTTTTCCCTGAGAGGTGTTTAGTCTGCTGTGGCCCTTTTTTAAGAAGCATCATGACAGTGCTATTCCACTTTTATAGCCAGCAGTCTACACATGGCTGTCTATACAGGTCACAGTGAGTTACGAATTTAGGTTCGGCAGTGAATTGACGCACCTCATGAGCAAAGCAAGCACGTGGGATCCTTCCCCACGCTAGTCTGCTGTAATCCCGTTATCACAGTCAGGGTTGAAAATTTCTCCCTATCACTTTCTGGGTGGAATTTTACCGCCGCTCCCACCAGTGGGATTTTCCGGTCCCGCCGAAATCAGTGGACTTCTGAGCGGCTCACCGCATTTTCCGGCTTCTCTCCCCACCACCCCAGCCACAACCGGGGCCACAAAATTCCGCCCTCTGTCTCGAACTCTCTGTTTCTCGAACTTTTCTCCTCCTCGTCTTCTGTTCCCCGTTTTATTTTCTATCTCCCCCTTATCTTTATCTTCCGTCTCTCCTTTTTCACTCTCGCTTTGTCTCTGTCTCTACTGTTTCTTTCTCCACCAGGTTTTCTGGCATATTGCTCTTTCCCCACCCCCTCAATTTCTCTCTCTCGCTCTCTCTCTCTCACCTTCTCATACATAAGCAGTGAAGAGGATCACAAGATTAATGATATTAAGTTATCTTTGCCAAAGCATGGTATCTGTTCAAAGTCAGATTTTACTAACTACATGTGTAGCAACAAAACACAATGACAAGTGCTTTTACACCTTTAAACAATTTTTCTGGGAGTGTGTTACAGCATGGAATGTAATCGAGAGGTTTGGGTGGTTTATTTATAGAATAATGGATGTCCGGGAATGAGTTACTGGTTAGAATCCAATATAGGTGTCAGCTTGGCTCAGTTGGAGCCCCTCGTTTTTGAGATAGGCGGTTATATGTTATATGTTTAAACTCGCCCTGGAAATTGGAAATAGGAAATATAGAATGACTCGCATTTATGTAGCGCCTTTCAAAATCCTAGGGGGCCCCAAAGTGCTTTACAGCTAATGAGGTACTTTTGAAGCTGTAATGTAAGAAACAGGGCGGCCAGTTGGGGCACAGCAAGCTCCCACAAACAGCAATGTGATAATGACCAGGATAATCTTAGCCTTATGGTGTTGTTGGCTCGTCGGAGCCAGAAGACCAACAGGAACCCTAAAGCTCCACTTCAAGGATGATTACATGAAGGCCCAGAACATCGATTCTCACACCCGAGAGACACTAGCCAACGACAGAGGGAAATGACAACATTGTTTCAACGTGAGCCACCATGATGATGATCAGTGGCTACAGCGGCTTGGCAATAGACACCAACTCTGAAAACAACAACCCGTAATGACGCCTAATAATCACTTCATGTGTGACACTTGTGGCAGAACCTGCCTCTCACAAATTGGGCCCTTCAGCCATCAGTAAAAGTGCACCACATGAGGCTACTCCATTCCCAACAGATTTAAAAAAAAAATCATTCATGGGGTTTGGGCGTCGCTGGCTAGGCCAGCATGTATTGCCCATCCCTAACTGCCCTTGTTCCGAGGGCATTTTTAAGAGTCAACCACATTTCTGTGGGGTCTGCAGTCACATGTAGGCCAGACCAGGTAAGGATGGCAGATTTCCTTCCCTAAAGGACATTAGTGAACCAGATGGGTTTTTATGAAAATAATTTCATGGTCATCATTTGACTTTTAATTCCAGATATTTATTAAATTCAAATTCCACCATCTACTATGGTAGGATTTGAACCCAGATCCCCAGAGCATTACCCTGGCTCTCTGGATTACTAGTCCAGTGATGTTACCACTACACCACCACCTCCCCAAGTCTGTCATCTAACGTCAATAGAAGAATGCTGATGACGATGGTGGCATTAGCTAAGGTGTAAACATTGGGCAGAACACCGGTGAGGAATCTCCTGCTCCTGCGTCTTTCAGATGAGGTGTTGAACCGAGAATCTCTCTACTCTCAGATGGATAGGAAAGATCCCATGGCACTATTTGAAGAGGAGGGGAGTTTTTCCCTGTGTGTCCACATCAAGGTTGATCCTTCAATCAACAACTTTAGTTCTGAAGAAGGACCATGTTGGACTCGAAACGTTAATGCTGTTTCTTTCTCCACAGATGCTGTTTTTATATCAAGTTATTGTATCTGGTCATTTTTTTTCATTGCTGCTTGTGTGAGCTTGCAGTGTGAAAATTAGCTGTTCATTGCCCACGTTCTAATAGTGACTGCATTTATTTTTCTATGGGATGAGGACATTCCTAATTGCCCAGGCCATTTCAGTAGGCAGTTAAGAGTCAACCACATTGCTGTGGATCTGGAGGCCCAACCAGGTACGGACAGCAGATTTCCTTCCCTAAAGGGCATTAGTGAACCAGATGGGTTTTTACAACAATCAATGATATTTTCATGGCCACCTTTAGCTTTATATTCCAGGTTTTATTAATTGAATTTAAATTCCACCAGCTGCCATGGTGGGATTTGAACCCATGCCCCCCAGACAATTAGCCTGGGCCTCTGGATTACTACACCACCATGCATCTCCCTCAGCAAGAAGTAATTAGCTGTAGAATATCATGGGATCTCGTGAGACCATGAAAGACGCTAGCTAAAATCGGGGCTGAGGGCAGGAAAGTGGAGTTGAGGTAGAGGATCAGTCACGATCTTATTGAATGGTGGAGGGGCCATATAGCCTACTCCTGCTCCATCGCTTCTGCCTGTACTTGCTTTCAATCAAAGGGTTTGGATTGTTTCTCTATGTAGAATAATAAATTAACTGGAGTGAGGTAAAGGGTTTTTGCTAATCACTAAGGTGCTATTCCAATAGACAGACAAATAGTCTCTTACATTTTAAAACCTCTGATAATTGCGTGCAGCACAGAATCTTGTAACTATCAATCAAGGCCTCACTGGAGAACAGCAGGACGACAGATTGCTGTGATTAATTATTGTCAGCACTGGTGCATTCAGATGCAGTGAGTAACTGAAGGACTGATCAGACCCATCAGCACCATCCCTCTCTGGCTCTCTCTTACTGCCAGTGTAACACTGCTGTCTCCTCCATGGGCACGGCATGTGGCAGGCATCAAGGGGCTGCTCTTCATGTGGGAGGCTAGCCAGGGGGTATATCCTGGAGAAATTAATTTCAACATCCCTACTCTAACTCAGGTATTGTAGCTCCTTATTTCTTTAATGGGGTGTTGGCATCGCTGGCTAGGCCAGCATTTATTGTTTATTCCTAATTGCCCTTGAGAAGGTGGTAGTGAGCTGCCTTCTCAAACCGCTGGAGTCCATGTGGTGTAGGTGCTGTTAGGGAGGGAGTTCCAGGATTTTGACCCAGCGACAGTGGAGAAACGCCGATATAGTTCTAAGTCAGGATGGTGCGTGGCTTGGAGAGGAACTTGCAGGAGTTGGTGTTCCCATGCATCTGCTGCCCTTGTTCCACTCGATAGTAGAGGTTGTATGTTTGGAAAGTGCTGTCAAAGGAGCCTTGGTGAGTTCCTGCAGTGCATCTTGTAGATGGTGCACACTGCTGCTACTGTGCGTCGGTGGTGGAGGGAGTGAACATTTAAGGTGGTGGATTGGGTGCCGATCAAGCGGCTGCTTTGTCCTGGATGGTGTTGAACTTCTTGAGTGTTGTTGGAGCTGCACTCAGGCAAGTGGAGAGTATTCCATCACGTGCCTGACTTGTGCATGTACTCAGGGTTTGAGGGCTATTATAGTGCCCATATGAGGCAGACCGGGCCTTATCCAAAGAAACGGAGCAAGCGCGCACTTGGATTAACTGCGGACGGTTCACTAATTTGCCCCCTTCCCACCCTCTGCAGCACCATCGGAGTGAGGGAGCTGCGTGTGTCTTAGAGGCAAAGGTTGCAGTCTCCATGACTGAATGCTTGTTGCTTAGTTACTTGCACTAGCAGATCCATTTGAGAGTGCGGCAGAGCGAGGAGAGTATAATGCACCTTCTCACTGCACTTGAATGTCTTAATTTCCCCGTTCCCTCACTATTTCTATCCCTTTCTCCTCTGTCTCTTCCTTTCCCTCCCCCTGCCCCCCATTCTTTCTCTCTTCCTCGGTGTTCACAGGACAGTGTACTCTGTGGCCTCTCATCAACCTGAAACTTTGGCCACAAAAAATGTCGTGAGCCGGCCAGAAGTCCATTGACTTCAGCAGGACCGGAAGGTCCACAGGGTTGAATTGGGTGGATAGAGAGAAACTATTTCCTGTGGTGGGGGACAGGCTAGAACAGGAGGGAATAACCTTAAAATTCGAGCCAAGCTGTTCAGGCAGCTGATGTCAGGAAGCACTTGGTCACACAAAGGGAGGGGAAATCTGGAAGTCTCTCCCACAAAGCTAAGTGGGGTGGGGAGGGGTCAATTAAAAATTTTGAAACTGAGATTGATAGATTTTTGTTGGGGTAAGGGCATTTTGAGATACATGGATCCCAAGACAGGTAGATTTTTTTTGTTCTTCATTCACGGGATATGGGCATTGCTGGCAAGGCCAGCATTTATTGCCCATCCCTAATTACCCTTGAGAACGTGGTTCTGAGCTGCCTTCTTGAACCGCCGCAGTCCATGTGGTGTAGGTACACCCACAGTGCTGTTTTAGGGAGGCAGTTCCAGGATTTTGACCCAGCGACAGTGAAGGAACGGCGATACATTTCCAAGTCAGGATGGTGAGTGGCTCGGAGGGGAACTTCCAGGTGGTAGTGTTCCCATGCATTTGTTGCCCTTCTAGAGGTGGTAGAGGTCACAAGCTTGGAAGGTGCTGTTGAAGGAGACTTGGTGCAGTGCATTTTGCAGATGGTACACACTGCTGCTACTGTGCGTCAGTGGTGGAGGGAGTGAGTGTTTGTGGATGGAGTCCCGGTCAATGGGCGGCTTTGTCCTGGATGGTGTCAAGCTTCTTGGATTACAGAATTTTAAAAGCACAGAAGGAGGCCATTCAGCCCATCGTGTCCATACTGGCTCTCCAAATGAGCATTATGCCCTAGTGCCATTACCCTGCCTTTTCCCCATACCCCTGCACATTGTTTCTATTCAAATAATCATCTAATGCCCTCTTGAATGCCTCGATTGAACCTGCCTCTGCCACACTTCCAGGCAGTGCATTCAGTGCTGCACTCATCCAGGCAAGTAGAGAGTATTCCATCACACTCTTGACCTGTGCCTTGTAGAAACTCTTTTGAGTTATCAACAGTCACAGATTGCAACTCTTTCGAGTACAATCACAGTTCTTGGTTTCCAGGAGTGGGACATGAACCCACAACTCTCTGATTCAAAGGCGAGGGTGCTATGAACTGAGCCACAGCTGACACCTCGCATGCCTTGTAGAAGGTGGACAGGCTTTGTGGAGTCAGGACGTGAGTTACTCGTCGCACGATTCCTAGCCTCTGACTTGCTCTCGTAGCCACAGCATTTAAATGACTATTCGAGTTCAGTTTCCGGTCAATGGTTAACCCCAGGATTTTGACAGGCATTACATGGAGTTAAGATACAGATCAGATTGGCTAATTGAACAATGGAACAGGCTTGAGGGGCTGAATGGCTTCCTCCTGTTCTTATGTTCCTAAATTACTCTGTCATTTATTCTATTTGCAGGTATTACTTCGCTTTTTACCTCTTTGTTATTCTATTCCTCGTGCTGTCTCTCATTCTATTCGCTGACTTTATCATTTATTTTCTTACATTCTCAGTCATTCTTTATTTGTCTGCTTATTGTTGCCTCAATTCCAATTCTGCCCTCTCTCTGTCCCCATCTTTCTCTTACTCATTTTCTCGTCCATTGGCTGTGCCTCTTTTTCCTCTCGCTTTATTTTAATCTCTAAATCTGCTTGAATTCCTGTTAACGTCAGTCAGGTGACCCTCAGTTGTTTTCTCCTAAATGTCAAACAGTTCTTTGCAAAGACAGATGGAATTGGGAGCTCTCTCCACCGCTCCTGGCTAACTAACCACTCGCTAAGAGATTGGATTAGATGTTATTTAATTAATGCTTTCATCAGGGTGACACCTTAAACTGCCGCTGACTAAGTGCCTGCCGAGGAATTCTCAAATCAGAAATGTAAATTCACTCAACGTAAATGGCTCTTTATTCGTTTCCAGTGTTTGAGGTTTAAAGTTCACCCATTTATTCATTTCTTTTAACTCTGTATCGGGTTTGCAATGATTTATTCTGTGAGTCAGTGCATAAATATGATAGAAGACTACTAATGTGGGTTTCAGTCTAGAAAAAGCAGCGTACACTCTGTTGATCGAGGGTTATGATCCTGAAAGAGCCCCCAATATGTGTGTGTGTGTGTGTGAGTGCATATCTCACCCTGTATCTCCCTTCCATCTCTTTCTCTCTTTCCCTCACTACTTTTCTCTCTCTCCTTCTGCCTCTTTCTTTCCCTCTCTCTCACATACCTCACATGATTTACACTGGTAGGGTGCTTTAAATGCATGTGCTGAGCTTAGAGTGTCTGGGCATCAAAGATACATTTCCTGGACACTGCTGTGAGTAACCCGGGAGAAAAGAGATAGGTGCATTAAAAATATTGTGGTGTCTTGTTCAATTCCTTTGAGCACGATTGCTCTCTGGAAGAGTATTGGAGTTGGGAAAAAATGGCTGTTCAACTAGGAGGGGCAGTTAGTGGCAGAAGGGCATTGTGATGAAACCTCGGGAATACAACCAATCATCTATGCACAGTAGCAGCAGTGTGTACCATCTACAAGATGCACTGCAGCAACTCTTCCAGACCCGGGACCTCTACCACCTAGAAGGACAAGAGCAAAAGGCACATGGGAATGTCACCACCTGAAAGTTCCCCTCCAAGCCAAACACCATCCTAACTTGCAACTATATCGCCGTTCCTTCACTGTCGCTGGGTCATCCTCCTGGAACTCCCTTCCTAACAGCACCACATGGACTGCAGTGGTTTAAGAGGGATCTCAGAATAAAAGATACCCTAGGAAATAGTGACCATAACATGGTAGAATTTAGCATTCAGTTTGAGAGTGAGAAACTTGGGTTGGAAACAATTGTGCTAAACTTAAATAAGGGTAATTACAAAGGAATGAGAGCAGAGTTGGCTGGAGTGGACTGGGAAAGGAGTTTATCGGAAAAGATGGTTGATGAACAATGGCAGACGTTTAAGAAAATAGTTCGTGACTCACAACAAAGATACATCCCAGTGAGGAAGAAGAATTCTAGGAAGGGGATTAAACCAACCATGGTCAATCAAGGAAGTTAAAGATACTATCAAATTGAAAGGAAAAACATACAATGTGGCAAAGATTAGTTGAAAGCTAGAGGGTTGGGAAAGTTTTAAAAACCAACAAAAGATGACCAAACAAATAATGAGGGAGAAAATAAACTTTGAGGGTAAACTAACAAGTAATATAAAAACAGACAGTAAGAACTTCTTTAAAAATATAACAAGGAAGAGAGAGGTCAAAGTGAACATAGGCCCCTTAGAGAATGAGGTTGCAGAAATAATAATGGGGATCCAGGTAATGGCAGAGGAGTTGAATAAATACTTTGCATTAGTCTTCATGGTAGAAGGCACTAATGGTGTTCCAAAAATACTAAATAATCAAGGGCCAAAAGGGGTGGGGAGGGAGGAAATAAATACAACAACTATCACTAGAGAAAAAGTACTAGGGAAACTAATGGGGCTAAAGGCTGATAAGTCCGCTGGACCTGATGGGTTGCATCCTAGGATGTTAAAGGAAGTAGCTACAGAGATAGTGGATGCACTGGTAGTAATCCTCCAAGAATTTTTAGATTCTGGAAAAGTCCCAGAGGATTGGAGAATGGCCAATGTAACGCCCTTATTTGAAAAAGGAGGGAGTCAAAAAACAGATAAATATAGGCCAGTTAGCTTAACATCTGTCATTGGGAAAAGGTTAGAGTCTGTTATAAAGGATGTAATAGCAGAGCATTTAGAAATACATAATCTAATCAAGCAGAGTCAGCATGGCTTCATGAAGGGGAAATCATGCCTGACAAATTTATTAGAATTTACCGCAGAGGGCTGTAGAGGCTGGGTCGTTAAGTATATTCAAGGCTGAGAAAGACAGATTTTCAATTTGTAAGGGAATCAAGGGTTATGGGGAAAAGGCAGGAAAGTGGAGTTGAGGATTATCAGATCAGCCATGATCTCAGTAAATGGCAGAGCAGACTCAATGGGCCGAATGGCCTACTTCTGCTTCTACATCTTATGGTCTTATGGTTTAAGGCGGCTCACCACCACCTTCTCAAGGGCAATTAGGGATGGGACAGAAATGCTGGCCTAGCTATTGACAGCCAGAACCATCAGAATATATAATAAAAGCTGTCATTGTATGGGAAAGCTGCAGTCAGGAAAATCAACCTGCACTAAGCTAAAAGCAAAAAAAAAAATACTGCGGATGCTGGAAATCTGAAATAAAAACCGAAAATGCTGGAACAGGTCTGGCAGCATCTGTGGAGAGAGAAACACAATTAACATTTTGAGTTTGTATGACTCTTCTTCAGAGCTAAAGAGAGGTGGAAATGAGATGGATTTTATACTGTTTAAGAGTGGGTGGAGCAGGTGGAGCAAAATGGGTCAGGTGGGAGCTAAGGAGAAATTTGACAAAGGTGTCATGGACACCTTTAGTGTTTAAAACTACGTCCACGACATCTTTGTCAATCTCTCCTGAGTTCCCACCTACCCCTGACCTTCTACTTTGCTCTCCCTGCTCAAGGGGATATAGATAGGTTAAGTGAGTGGGTAAAGATCCGGCAGATGGAGCATAATGTGGGAAAATGTAAAATTGTCCATTTTGGCATGAAGAATAAAAAAGAAGCATATTAACTAAATGGTGAGAGATTGCAGAGCTCTGAGATGCAGAGGGATCTGGGTGTCCTCGTGCATGAATTGCAAAAGATTGGTATGGAGGTACAGCAAGTAATTAGGAAAGTGAATAGAATATTATTGCTTTTGTGAGGCAAATTGAATAGAAAGTAGGGGTGGGTTATGCTTCAGTTATACAGGGCTTTGGAGGGGCCACATCTGGAGTACTGTGTACAGCATTGGTCTCTTTATTTAAGGAAGGATGTAAATGCGTTGCATGCAGTTCAGAGAAGGTTGACTAGACTAATACCTGGAATGGGCGGATTGTCTTATGAGGAAAGGCTGGACAGGTTAGGCTTGTATCCATTGGATTTTAGAAGAGTTAGAGGGGACTTGATTGAAACCTATAAGATCCTGAGGGGTCTTTACAGGGTGGATGTGGAGAGGATGTTTCCTCTCGTGGAAGAATCTAGAACCAGGGGTCACAGTTTAAAAATAAGGGGTCGCCCATTTAAGACAGAGATGAGGAGAATTTTTTTTTCTCTCAGAGGGTCATGAGTCTTTGGAACTCTCATCCCCAAAAGGCAGTGGAAGCAGAATATTTTTAAGGCAGAAGTAGATAGAGTCTTGATAAACAATGGGGCGAAAGGCTATCGGGGGTAGGTGTGAATGTGGAGTTAAAGTTACAATCAGATCAGCCATGATCTTATTGAATGGTGGGGCAGACTCGAGGGAGTGAGTGGCCTACTCCTGCTCCTAATTCGTATGTTTGTGTGTTCATTTATACCTGCAGGTTCACTCTCTGTTTAACTTTTGGTTTATCTAATTTTTCACTGTATAGCTGGGTGAGGTTCCAGATGCTCAAAATTGACGGGCTGTTTGCTAAGGGAGTGCCCATCAGGGTCAGATGGCAAGATCCGGTTTGGACAGATCCCAGGTGCCCGGCAGAGAGTGCTCAGCCCTTTGGAAGTTCCACAGATGATAACTTGAGGATAGATGATGGTATACTGGTAATATCACTAGACTAGTAATCCTGAGGCCAGGCTATTGCTTGGTGGGCATGGGTTCAAATCCCACCATAGCAGCTGATGGAATTGAACTTCAATTAATAAAGTCTGAAATTGAAAGCTGTCCTCAGTAATGGTGACCATGAAATGATTATTATTAATAATGCATCTGGTTCACTAGTGTCCTTCAGGGAAGGAAATCCGCCATTCTTACCCGGTCTGGCCTACATGTCCCACAGCAATGTGGTTGACTCTTAAAATAAAAGAGGGCAGTTGGGGATGGGCAATAAATGCTGGCCCAGCCAGCGATGCCCATGTCCCATGAAAGAATGAGTTGTAATCAAATTTAACATTGCAAATCTCACAGAAAGGACAGAGAGTTACTGGTTCTCAGATGCTTCAAGGTGGGGGTGGGGGCGGTGCCACTTGGCATAATATACAGGGCTGACAGCATTTTTCTTGGCAGGGAACCCCACTGCCCCACCACACTGCATCCCCCCCCTCGCCCTCACCCCCACCCGGCCTCCTCCCCGACGCATGAGGCAGCCACCAGCTTAATGGAGGCAGTTTCCCTGTAGCAGCCCAGGGGATGCTTCAGAGCTGGGGGCTGCATGGCCCACAGGCAGGGAAGGCAGCCCCCAACCTATCCACAACGGTTCCCCCTGCCCCGGAGGGATTTCCCCTCTGGGCCCCCTGAATGTTTTATTTTGAACTTACTTACCCAGAGGCGCCCCCAAGGCCTCTTACCTGCCGCGGCATCGCCCACCTCACCCACCTTCAGAGCTGCCGGCCTTTTGGAGCGGCTCACCCAGCGTCGGGAGCCCTCCCGCTATCCTTAATTGGACAGCGTGCCCGGAGACAGCCACTGAGGAAGGCCGCCTGTGGTAAAAGCGCTGAGCCAGTCCCACCGCTGGCAAGAGCGAGCTCAGAACCGGCTATTCGAGTCCCGAGGCCTGCAGTAAAATTCAGCCCAGAGTCTGCGGGCAAAAGGAAATCTATCGGGGGCCAAGCCTCGTTCTGTCTTGCCCATGGATTTTTAATAAGTGACTTGAACTAATTTCTCCTCTGAGACCATCATTGCCCAAGGAAGTGCCGCATTCTGCTCTGAATAATTTCCAAAACTCACTTAAATGATTTATTGGAGCGTGCTACCTGAGGGATGAGCTCACTCTGTTGCTCACCACGCTAATGAATGTGTTCATTGTCTCCGCCAAAAATTTTCCCCTGGCATCCTGGAGTGCCCTTTGCACAATGAGCTTTGGGCTCTGTGCCAGGTACAGTAGCGTAGTGGTCACGTTATTGCACTAGCAATCCCGTGGCTTGAACTCATGGACCAGAATCTTCTACTCAGCGAGCAGAGGCGGGCCCCGCACGCCGACCTGTCGCGGTGACATCGGGCGTGCGTCCCGACATCACCGCGTGCCGTTCCAATCTTCAATTCGGCGGGCACACGCCAGAGTCGGCTGCGCGCCCGCCAAACTGTCAAAGGCCTATTGAGGCCATTAATCACCTCATTAAAGTCATTGTCAGGGCTGCCCGTCCAACCTTAAGGTTGGCGGACAGGCGAAGAGCCCAGGCGGCCTTCGCATTTTTCATGGAACCTCATCCACGGTCAGGATGAGGTTTCATGAAGGGTTTATACGTTTAGTTAAATTTTTTTATTAAAGTTCATTGACATGTCCCAGCTCATGAGGGGACGCGTCTTAAAACTTTTTTTTTCCTTTATTAAAATTTTAAAAATTCACACGAATCTCTCTGAAGGCAGCCTTGTGCCTCAGGGAGATTTCTGCGCTCTCCCTCCTCCTCCTCCCCCCCAGCCCGCACAGGGAGCGCTCAGCGCTTCCGGGCGCGTGTCACGCTGGGCGGGCCTAATTGGCCCACCCACGTAAAATGGCAGCGATCGGCTGTGCGTCCAGCCCGCCCGACGGGGAGAAACGTCTTCCGATGATCTGAAGGTATGAGTTCAGAATCCCAATCCAGCAACTGGGGCTTTTCACTTCAGTTTGAAAAACCTGGAATGAAAAAGCTAGTATCGGCCGTGAAAAAATGCATCTGGTTCACAAACGCCCTTCAGGAAATCTGCCATCCTTACCCGGTTTGGCCCACATGTGACTTCAGAGCCATGTGTGGTCGACTCTTTTTAATTGCCCTCTGAAATAGTCAAGCAAGCCACTCAGTTGTATTCAAGGAGGGCAGCTTACTGCTACCTTCTCAAAGGCGATTAGGGATGGGCAATGGATGCTGACCTTGCTCCGGCTGCCAACATGCCAAGGATGAATAATAAAAGTACCCATTTAACCACTGTGAGAAATTCAGGCTCAATAAATCCTAGGATCAAAACACAGGGAGGGATTTATAGCCTCTGATCCCTCAGCCACACACACAATACGGCAAAGGAATGATCTGGTCATTATCACATTGTTATCATTAAACGGCACCATATAAATGCAAGCAATTTTCCCCTCTGGCTCGCTAGTGGAAATATCTTCTCTGTGCCTGCCCGATTGCCCGATCAAACCCTTCATAATCTCTGCATTCTTGTAAGAGAAGACCAAGGGTTCTAGACCGTCACATTCTTTCTCACTGGCATTCTTATTTTTGTCTTCCCTTTCCCTGTCCCCACCCCCCACTTCGCTTCTGTTTGATGTTTTCCACAGTCAGAGACCCTCAGGCCCCCAACCACCAACCCCCACCCCACCCTCCCCCCTGCTTCTCCCCACCTCCCTGCGATCTGAAAGGACTGTGTAAGCACCGGCTCCAGGCTCACAATAAAACATCTTCATTATCTCCCAAAAAGGCTGAAGGCATACGGCCTAGACAGTGTGTGCGGGAGACTAAACAGACAATGGTTCGGTTTGTGTGCATCCTCCATCCGAATTGAAAAACGAGCTTGAAGAAAGAATATTAAACCCTTACTGTGCGGCGTGAATTAAAATATAATAACGCTGGTAAAACGACAGAAGGTTTCACAAAAAGATTTGACGCCCAAAATATCAACCCCTTTTTCCTAAATTGCATGGGATGATGGAATTGCTGTGCATCCTCTTCTCATTTCAGATTCCCAGCGGTGGTATTTTCTCAATGCCGGGTCAATCAAATCTGGAGCATCATGACTGAAATATAGAAGGTGCAAAACAAAATTTACTGGAGCAATACCAGGACGGAGAGGTTATACCCATCAGGAAAGATTGATCAGGTTGGGGCTTGCCTCTAGCTAAGGGTTGACCTGATAAAGGTCTCTAAGATGAAAGGGTTTGATAGGTACGCGCACAGAACCTGTGGGCCAGAGAGAGAAAAGAGACTTGCATTTATATAGCACCTTTCACGACCACAGCACTTCCCAAAGCCCTTTACATGCAGCCAATTCAATACTTTTTAAGTGTAGTCACTGTTGTGATGTAAGAAGTGTGGCAGCCAATTTGTGCACAGCAAGCTCCCACAAAGCAGTGTGATGATGACCAGATCATCTGTAATTCTGTGATGTTGGTTGAAGATTAAATATCGGACAGGGCACCGGTTGTAATTGCACTGCTCTTCTTCCAGACAGTGGTCATGGCATCTTTTACATCCACTTGAGAGGGCAGGTAGGGCCCGGGTTTAACATCTCATCCAAAAGGCAGTGCCTCCCACCATTCTGCAATCTGCTTTTTGTACTCAAGGGAGGATTTGAACCCACAGCCTTCGGACTCCCACGCCAGAATGCCACCCACTGAACCACACCCAGCACTGGCCGGGATTAGTGGTCACAGGCATAAGGTCGTCACTAATAAACCCAACAGGGAATTCAGGAGAAACTTCAAGGGCAGAAACTTCCCCCCGTTGGAGGGGTTGTGCGGGGGTGGGTGGAGGCGGCCACGAACCCTGATCGGGGCTGCGCCGCCATTTTATGTGGGCTTGCCAATTAAGGCCCGCTCAACGTGGTGCGCTCCCTGTGCGGGCGGAGGGAGGGAGGGGAGGGGTGGTGGGGGAGTCCCTGAGTCGGGGTCTGCCCTCTTTCGCATGCGCGTCGTGTTACGTGTTGGCGAGCGGGCCCCGCCTCCGCTCGCCGACCCGAAAATTCTTCCCCAAGTGTGGTTAAAATGGTGTTGAGTGGTGGGAAGGAATGGTTTGAAAGGTGCACCCAGGAAGAAGTTGTACCTGCCAGCTAACTAGGGTCAATCATCAGCCTCCAAGCTTCAGGTCAATGGCTGGCTCTCTTTGCTTCTGAATGTACACCAAAGAACCATACAGGAATGAAGCCTGGCCCACACTTATGATGGCTGCAGTATTGTGACTGGAGACTTCCTATCATCCGCCCCCCCATCGAGGGCAGCGAGTTCCAGGTCATCACTGGATGTGCAACAAGGTTCTTCCTCACATCCTCCCCTATATCTCTTGCCCAAAGCATTAAATCTGTGTCCCTTAGACTTTGTACCATCAGCTAATGGGAACAGCTTTTAATTGTCCACCTTACCTAAACCTGTCATCACCTTGTACACCTCTATCACATCTCTCCTCAGTCTCCTTTGCTCCGAGGAGAACAAACCCAGCTTCTCCAACATAACCTTGTAGCTAAAATCCCTCACCCTTGGAACCATTCTGGTAAATCTCCACTGCACCGTCTCAAGGACCCTTACATCCTTCCTCAAGTGTGGTGACCAGAAATGGAAGCAATACACTAGTTGTGGCCTGAACGGAGTTTTATACATCTTCAGCATAACTTTTCTGCCTTTGTACGCAATAAACTCTAATCATGAAACCCAAGATCCCATATACTTTGCCAACTGCACTCTCAATATGTGCTGCCACCTTCAAAAGTCTATGCACTTGCACCCCCGGGTCCCCCTTGCACCCCCTGTGTCTGTAACTCATTAGAACTGTGTCATTTCGTCTATATACATGTGCCAGGAAGCGGGAAATTGTGTAGGTGAGGGGGTAAATGCACATTATAGTGCCAAAGCTTGAGAGAAACTGGAGGCTCCAATTTGCGAGGGATTATTCATTGGGCCTTGCATGCAGTTTCAGTAATTCTTGGCCCAATTATTGTCGAGCGGAAGATTGCACTTTTTGATTATTAGGGAACCTCTTTGCTATTTTCTAAGATTGCTTTAACACAATGGTAAACACTCATGAGCAGTGAACTGGAGACACCAATTGAAGGAAATTACTATAACTGTTTCCAACAGTGTTTTGCCATGTTTTGAGTGCACTGTTGTGTAAGCTTGATTTTTAGTCAACAATGGATTTAATTCAATAAAAGACAAGCCAGTGTGGAACCAAAATATGATTAAAACAAGGCAGTAGTCTTGCATGTTTTTGCAACGATATATAGGCATCAATCGCTCATAAGGGATTGTGCAAACACGTGTGGGGTTCATGTATTGAGACAAGGCACTTGAGAACTTTCATACAAAGGTATAAAGCTTGGAGACACATCAGCAGAGCTGTCTGTGCTGCACTCTGCTTGAAAGCAAAAAGTGAAACTAAGACTGGATCACATGACGCACTTCCTTCTAGTGATGTCATGCTGCAATCCCTTAAAGGCATATTACGGCAGGCCTCACCTCAAATAATTATTGTGAAGAATTTATTTTTTAAATTGTGGCAGTGCAGCTTTATAAATTTACTGGGTTACGTATCCACCTCTCTTCCCCAGTGTGTCTACAATCTACAACATGCACTGTGGCAACTAATTAAGGTTACTTCACCAGCACTTCCCACCCCATGACCTTAAACACCAAGAAGGATGGCAACAATAACATTAGAACCATACAACCATAGAAAAGTTACAGCACAATTTTATCCTGTCCACTCTATCTATTCCCCTCATAATTTTGTACACCTCAATCAAGTCACCTCTCAGCCTTCTTTGTTCTAAGGAAAATAACCCCAACCTATCCAATCTCTCTTCGTAGCTACACTTTTCTAACCCTGGCAACATTCTTGTAAACCTCCTCTGCACTCTCTCCAGAGCTATTACGTCCTTCCTGTAATGTGGTGACTAGAACTGCACACAATACTCCGGTTGTGGCCTCACCAGTGTTTTATACAATTCCAACATTATATCCTTACTTTTATATTCTATATCTCTGCCAGTGAAGGAGAGCATCCTATATGCCTTCTTTACAACTTTGTCTAGTTGAACTGCTGCCTTCAGGGACCTGTGTACTTGTACGCCAAGATCTCTCACTTCATCTACCCCTCTTAGTGTATTCCCACTTATTTTGTAATCCCTATAACTGTTTGACCTCCCTAAATGTATGACCTCACACTTCTCTATGTTAAAATCCATCTGCCACTTTACCGCCCACTCCACCAACCCATCTATATCGTTTTGGAGATTATGGCTATTCTCTACACTATCCACCACTTGACCAATCTATGTGTCATCTGCAAATTTCCCAATCGTGCCCCCCCACATTCACGTCCAAATCGTTAATATATAACACAAACAGCAAGGGTCCCAACACCGAGCCCTGTGGAACACCACTTGAGACGACTTTCCATTCGTAAGGGCATCCATCGACCCTTTGTTTCCTGTTACAAAGCCAACCTTTTATCCAGTTTGCCACATTACCCTGAATCCCATGGGCTTTTACTTTCCTGACCAATCTGCCATGTAGGACCTTGTCAAATGCCTTGCCAAAGTCCATGTACACAACATCCACTGCACTACCTTCATCAACCCTTCTTGTCACTTCCTCAAAGAATTCAGTCAAATTTGTGAGGCAAGACCTCCCTTTAACAAATCCATGCTGACCATTCTATGGTATTTTATAAATTTGCATTTTTCCAAATCCCCCCATGGTTTCACCCGCTTCCTATCTCTGGATCGTGCTCCAACCCAACAATCCGCCAAGATCTCTACACTCGTCTGGTTCTGGCCTCTTGCGCACCCCCAATTTTAATCACTCCACTAATGTGCTGCGGCTACCTGGGCCCTGAGCTTTGAAATCCCCTCCCTTAGACTCTCTGCCTCTCCATATCTCTCTCCTCCTTTAAGATGCTTCTTAAAACTTATCCCTTTATCTGTCCTAACATCTCCTGTGGCCCAATGTCAAATTTTGTTTGGTAGCCCTCCTGTGAAATGTTTTGTGATAGTTTACTGTGTTAAAGGCGCTATATTGATGCAAGCTGTTGTTAGTGCAGTGGTTATGTTACTGGACTAATAATATGAGTTCAAGTCCTAACATATGGCAGTTTATAGACGTTACAATTGTGAGGTTTATAGCATTATGATTTAGGACTATATATTTTGGTTTATAAGAGCATTACAGTTTGGGACTGTATCTTTAAGTTTCGGGTAAAATGAAAGGGGTCATGTGACATGTTTTGGAATCTAGCTGACAGTAAACCTGGGTGATTTAATTGTTAGGGATCAGAAGAAGAGCCAAGTTGTTTCATTGAGAACAAGGTGCCAGGTATTTATATAAAAGCAAAAAACTGCGGATGCTGGAAACCCAAAACAAAAACAAAAATACCTGCAAAAACTCAGCAGGTCTGGCAGCATCTGCGGAGAGGAACACAGTTAACGTTTCAAGTCCGTGTGACTCTTCAACAGAAATGATTAACTGGAAGTTCAAATTTCTCTCTAAAATTGATCGGTCTCCCCGAAGGTTGTAACATAAATAGGAATTCAGTTTTTTTTTAAAAAACGCAGTCAAATAAATCTAATTATTAAAATAGTTAACTCAAAAAAGTTGGGTTTCAGTAATGGTGGCCATTAAGCTGTCAGGTTGTTGTTAAAAAAATGCCCAACTGGTTCACTAATGACCTTCAGCAAAGGAAACCTGCCCTCCTTCTCTGACCTATATCTAACTGCAGGCCCGCACCAGTGTGGTTGAATCTAATCTACCCTCTGACAGGGCCTAGCAAGCCAGTCCATTCTATCAAAGCACTACAAAGAAGTAGTCACCACACGGACCACAACGGTTCAAGAAGGACGCTCACCAACATCTTCTCAAGCGCAACTAGCGACAGGCAATAAATTTTGGCCTTGCCAGCGAGGCCCACATCCTTGAGAATGAATAAATAATAAAAAAAAACAGAATTACCTCTTGATTTACAGAATCCACTGAAAGTGGGCCTGTGAGGTTGTGCACAGTTCCTCTCAGTTCATGGTCAGCCTGGCTTGAGGCCTGGAGCACCCCAAAGGCTGGCCAGCCATTACCCACTGCAGACCACTTGAGGCCTACAGAAATCGCCACTGTCCTCCCTCGATCTTGGGGGCAGGGTGGTGGCACATCATGGCCCTTCCTAACTGCTTGAGCCTGGAAATGTCAGCAGGGTAAGGCCCATACAGACAGCAGGTGCTGGGTTCACTTTTGGTGACTGGTGGTAGGCAATTAGCCATTGTCCGTGAGGGATTGTAGGCACCTCTTTCTATTCGAGAGAGACAACTGGCTATATGGCTTGAGGGGCACCACCCTGTATTAAGCTTGGAGCAGGTGAGGAGGTAGGTCCTCAGTTTACCTCAGCTGGCACAGGGATCTGTGCTGTTGGCATTACTCTGAACCACATGCTAGCCATCTGGCCAACCGAGGTGACCAGCCTCTGGACAGGGGCAGAGGGGAGGAAAACCAGGCCAATTTCTTTCTCTTCCATCCCAATGAATCATGTGCATTAATTAAATTACAAGTGCTGACAGCTTTGCGATGAACCTACACCAGACCCAATGCTGGCTTCACCTTTGGGTTCCTCCCGTCCATTCCTGAAGAATGTCGGCTGGTTTATAGAAATGACATAAAAAACAAGGCCCCCCCAACAAGGTTTTGTAACTCTTTCGAGTTATCAACAGATCGCATGTAACTCTTTCGAGTACATTCACAGTTCTTGGTTTCCGGGAGTGGGACATGAACCCACAACCCTCTGATTCAAAGGCGAGGGTGCTATGAACTGAGCCACAGCTGACACCTCAACACGGTTTTGTACTTGACTTATTTTGTAATCAGTTATCGGGGCATTGTTAGTGATGTGGTCAGGTGGATCTAATCCACACCACGAAGGGTGTTTCTGACCAGGCCTATGTGTTGACCTCTCCCTCTCATTCGCTTCGCCTGAGTCTTCAGTATACCATAGCCAAGATCCCGTCACAGATATAATTTAAGTTGCTATGACAACCAGTCATAAATTTTTTTTATCTTACCATTCCTTTGCTGAGCGCAGCACATGCTTCCAAAGGAGATTAGTTTCCATCTATCCTCACTAAGCTTACTAAATGAAGGAACAATTTCTCCCCACTCTCTGACTCTATTTTCATCTTGTCCCTTCTCCTTCTTTCCCTTGTCTCCTTTGTTCCTCCCTCAAATTGTTCCCTTCACAAATTTCTACCCCGTTGCCTCTGTTAAATGAGATGTAGTTTGCCTCACACAAATCCGCAGTCTTCCTATGTGGGTATTGGTGCTGAGTCAAGGGTAGCTCTTCAACCAATGGAGTACCGAGTGTGATTGTGCCCGGCAAAGGTATTTTTCAAAGATCTTATTTTTTTAAATGCTTCTCTCTCCAGACTCGACCATTCCAATGTACTCCAGGCTGGTCTCCCTCTACCCTCTATAAACTTGAGGTCATCCAAAACTCTGCTGCCCCATGTCTTAACCTGCAGCGAGTCCCATTCGTCTATCGCCCCTGTGCTCGCTGATCTACATCGGCTACGTGTCCCTCGAGTGCCTTTTGGATGCTGTGGAGGCCTGCCGTGATGCCCTCTACTCTTGCTCTGGCTGCAGAAGGGGCAGCAATATTACCGCTCCGGCTTGGTAGGCGATGGCAGTGGTGATCAGTGCCAATGATGCACAGAAGAAGTTGGCCGACCAAGCAACGTCCCGATTGTAAAATTCTCATCCTTGTTTTCAAATCTCTCCCTCGCCTCTACCTACTTCGACAATCTCCTCTAATTCTAGTTTCTTGTTTGTGTAAACCCCAATTATAATCACTCCACCATTGCATTAATTGCCCAATTAAGGGCCTCAATTGGCAGTGGGGCAGGAAGGCCACCCACTGGCCTTCCCACCCTGGACTTAGTTGGGGTGGATGCAGGAAAACAGTGGGGACCCCAGCGCCACCCTCTTGGTTGGTTAAATGCACCCCCCCACCCCCGCCATCAAATTTACCATGGGAAGAACATTAAATTCAGCTCAATGAGCCTACAGCAGCCCCAGACATGAATTGAGGGACAGCCCCAGTGATGGAGAGTTTTGGGAAACATAGGGCCAAACTCACCTGTTCCTTCCGAGCTACACTCACAACATGTCATGCCTCAAATCATTCGGAAAGTAGATACCCAAGTTAGTATTTTCTGAAAGAAGTCTATTTCATTTACATTTGAAGGCATCAATATTAAATGTTCCCACTGTCTCCCTTAGGAAAAATCCATGGTTCCATAGATTGACCATTCACTTACCGGGGTTTGTGTGGGGGCACAAGTTGATCTGTGCAAGTGGCTTGTGTGCAACAGGCACTCGAGGGGCACGTCACTAAACCTAGGGGCAGCAGGCTTTTTGCCTTTCAGAGCTACGTCTTCTTTGCAGCAATCGTGAGCTGGCAACACTGAGATGTGTGTTTGCAGATGCACTTTAAACATGGCGCCCAGCGTGATCAAGCGACAAGGTGATGGCGTGGCGGGTGAACGAGAGCCTGCCCGCCATGGAAATGGCGTGTTTCCTGGGAATGCATAATTAATGCGGTGGGTTTGGGAAGATGCGGCGTGAAAAGCCACCATTGTGGCCAGTGAGTAAAACGTTGTTTTACCTGCCCGCTATTGCACTTAGTGCAAATCTGGGACGATTCCACCTTTTGTCTCTACAAATTAGTTTTGAATTTACCCTCTGCGAGTACAGGTCGTGTCCTCTGGTTCTACCTGTAGTGTCCAATGGTTGATTATGTGTGTTTGTTGACTGATCTATGCTCACTGTTCTTGATTAGTTAAGCTGGTGTGATGATTCAGAGAAAAATAAACAAATTGTAGAAGGAGCTGGAAGCTGGAGCTGGAAGCATGGAGCAGACATTTTAAAGCATTGCATAAAATTGTTGTAAAGAAAGTTCCTACACACGTAGAAAGTAGTGTCATCTCTGCATAGCTCCTAGATTTAAAATATACAACACTACTATTCTGGACAAGATGAAAGAGTTTGAAATAGTCAATATTATTGAGTCCCTTTAGAATCCTAAAAGTAGCAATCACCATAGAACATCAAGAATATGACTTTGGGTGCTATTGCACTTAGAGTTCTCGACATAAATTTATGGGCCATCCAGGACTGGTCTGAATGCAGGAAATTTGTGTGAGCTGTACTTTGCATAGCTTGTGGGGGGAGGGATGTGCTAATCAGCAGCAGAGGACTTTGGAAAAATATGTTGTAGGTAATTGAGGAATTTCAGACGCTGTCTAAAACTGGGCACAAGTTACGCCGGAATTTCCTCAGTCTTTTATGCCAATCAGGATTGTGCCTCACCATGAGCTGCTGTTCTGGTGGAAGTTCCTGGTTATGGTGCACAACAGGGTTTCCAGAGCAGCGGGGTCAGGTTTTACCTGCAACGGATGGACAAGTGGGGTCTAGTTCGGCCCAGAAACCGGTGCTGACAAGTGACAGCAAAGCTCAATAATGAACGGGAATCAGTCCCAATCACAGAGGTCCACCTTGGGGCTCAGGGCAGGCTCCACATGCTCCTTGACAAAGGAGTTCTTCCTAACAATAATTATATAACATGAGAGGGATTGTCACCAGGCCTCATTTCGCGACCTTTGTGTTAGTGCAGCACCAAGTTGAAATTAGGGGCGGAATTCTACGGCCCTATCCTGGTGGGGGCAGGCCGTAAAATGCAGTGAGCCATTCAAAAGTCCCTAGACTTCGGCGGGAGCGTAAAATCTCACTGGTGTAAAATTCTGCCCTGTGTCTCAATGTTATGGCTGCTCGGGGTTGTTAGATACTGAACTCTCAATTGTTGTCACTTTAGAGAGACTTAATAGGAAGATTCTTTTGGCATTTTTGGGTCCAGCTCTGCACCACATTTACACTTTGTTCAGGCTTTAGGGGGCCTTTGCGGCCATTCCTTTGCAGCTGCTTTAATGGTGCCACCAAAGGGTTTCCCTATGGGAATTCTCCCATGTCAGCTCACTGGAAGAAGAGGCAAAATTGCAATATAAGATTGCTTTGTGCCTACCCACACGAGTCTGCACACTCACACTGGGAGACAAAATACTCTGCATTGACAGTGAAGAATATCCCTCTTACTTCTCTGTTGCTTTCTCTCTCCCTCTCTCTGTCCATCTTCCCCTCCTGTCTGCCCCTCTTGCCCTCTGCGCCAGTCGCTCTCTCTTCCTAAGATAAAAGCAAAATACTGCGGATGCTGGAAATCTGAAATAAAAACAGAAAATGCTGGAAAAACTCAGCAGGTCTGACGGCCTCTGTGGAGAGAGAAACAGAGCCAACGTTTCGAGTCCGTACGACTCTTCTTCAGAGCTCGCTCTTCCTATCTGTCCTTTACTGCTTTCTCTCTCACTCACTCTGTCCATCTCCCTGTTCCGTTTGTCTCCTTTCTCTCTTTCCCCGTTTCTCTTTTTCAATCTCCCGTTTCTATTCTGTCTCTCTCGCTCTCTGTCCCCCTTTTCGCTCTGTCCCAGTTTCTGTGATGCATATTGGATCTTCAAGGGCTGTTTTCAGGGCCACAATCGAACATCGTCCAAGATGACGTCATTGACAAAAGTTAAGGCAGACCTGGTGAATCAGGTTGTGTATTTTTATTTTACAATCCCTTGCTGATAAGTGCAGAAAGCAATAAGATAATGTAAGCAGGCTCACGGACAATCCTCAGTAATTTAAAGCAGTGATCACAGAGCAAGATTCTATTTCAACAACCCTGTCAGAAACACTCGGTGTAGGAAACAATCGTAAAATATTCATAGCATGTTTTATGCAAACATGGTTACAAAGATTAAAATCTATCCTGAAGAAAACCTTCCAGTCCCCTTTGAGAGCAAAATGTAGAACAACTCATTATTTTATCATTTTCTTTCCTTGTCTGAAGGTGCTAAGTTGTACTGGGACACATCTCCACACAAACCAACAATCCCCTGGTACCTCCTTCTCCTGTCCTAGATAGTGAGGATCTGTGCATAATTTGCACACAAATACACACACACACACACACATATATATATAGAATAAAAATATATATAGCAACAACAACAACTTACATTTATAAAGCAACTTCAATATACTAAAACATCCAAAGGAGCTTTGCAGGAGCATTATTGGTCAAAAATGGACACCAATCCAAAAGAGAAACCACAATGATTTGTGATCAAAAGGTCAAAGAGGTGGGTTTTAAGCAGTGTCTTGTGAAACAGCTGGAGGGGTTTAGGGAGAGAATTCAGAGCTCAGGGCCTAGGCAGCTGAAGGCATGGCCACCAATGGTGGAAGCGAAGAAAGTGGGGGATGAGCAAGAGACCAGAATTGGAGGAATGCGAGATCTTGGAGGGAGTTAGGGAGGGATGAGGACATAGAGATACAAACATGCACACTATATATTTTATATATACGTTATATAAACATACGTTAATGTTATGTTACTTGTATCGTTAAGGTTGAACAGGTGGAGAGTATTGATTGATTAAGTATCTTGGGCACATACAAAGAGGGGCTGAGGTGTCAGCTGTGGCTCAGTTCATAGCACCCTCGCCTTTGAACCAGAGGGTTGTGGGTTCATGTCCCACTCCCGGAAACCAAGAACTGTGAATGTACTCGAAAGAGTTACAATCTGTGACTGTTGATAACTCGAAAGAGTTACAAAGAGGGGCTGAGGTGTCAGCTGTGGCTCAGTTCATAGCACCCTCGCCTTTGAACCAGAGAGTTGTGGGTTCATGTCCCACTCCCGGAAACCAAGAACTGTGAATGTACTCGAAAGAGTTACAATCTGTGACTGTTGATAACTCGAAAGAGTTACAAAGAGGGGCTGCTAGGAGGCAGACATATGCAGTGCTGCATTCTGTAGATAAACCAACTATCAAGAAAAGGATTTGCTTCTAGTTTCATACATCACCAACTGGCTTGGGATCCACTTATCAACAAACACACACATGCAGGTACGCACGCACACACCAGCTTACCAGCAGAGGTCACTGGATTGTGATCTGGAGCAGGAAGCCTGACTGAACTTTCACCCCTCTCTAACACTGAAGGCAATTCCAGTGTACCCCACCCCCACCGCCCCTCCCTCGCAACCCCCAATCTGCTCAGCATGGACCTGGAAACTCCTGGTCTGGAAGGGTCGATGCCTTTCACCTTAAGCTCATGATGGGTGAGAGGAAACGTCCTCCATGTTGTCTGAGCAAACATACAATTGAGCATCTTCCACAAAGAAAAAGGGGACGTGACAGAGTCCTAAATCACATCTCCACATAATCTCCAATCTTCATGGACAAGGCTCATGCGCGTAAGAAATGCAGCAGCTAATGAACACACAGCAAGATCCCAAATCCACAAGGTGATAAATGGCAAGATAATCTGGTTTATCACTGCATTTCAACATCCGGTCTTTCCTTCTGCCCCTTTTCCCCACCCTCTCCTATCATCTTTCCCCTCTTCATTTTCATTTCCTTGTTCTACCCCGCTTGCTCTCTCTCCTTCCCTTCTGGGGGCATCTGTTTCTGCCTCCCTCCGCCTATCATTTCCTTCTCATTCCCTGTTTCCAATGCTCTCTTATATTCCAATGCTCTCTGGGTTCTATGAGCTACCAATCATCACTCCTTATAGCCTTCTTTCTCCACAGTGTGATGTGTGATTGCATTGGTTGAGGAATAAACACTGACCAGGACACCAGAGGTAATCACCACCCCTCACCCTGTTCTCTTTTAAAAAAGCACCAAAGGACCTTTTATGTCTCTCTGAGAGGGTGGCGGTGGGGGCTTTAAGAATACCTCTGAAAAAGGGGCAGGGGGTGCTGCTTCTGCCACTTGAGTCAAAACGCAGTGGGTTCAACTCTCACTTCAGGGAACAAAATATGACATGTGAAGTACAAATGGATGTCGCAGTGTGGTGTTGGTGTGAACAATACCTTTTTAAAAAGGTTTTACTGACCTGGGTTCTATGAGCTACCAATCATCACTCCTTATAGCCTTGTTTCTTCACAGTGTGATGTGTGATTACATATTTACCTCTGAGCTACTCCTATTTCACATCCATTAGCTCAGTCCTGTCTCTCCACAGTCCCGATGGGGTGATATGTCATTCATATGGAACAGTAAATTAATCCCAGGACGTTTTTCTTTCTCTCTCACACGCCCATCGAGCAAATTATTTGGCTGGAAATGACGCACCATTAATCAATAGCAAAGAGAGCGTTGGAAACAGGGAATGAGAAGGAAATGATAGGCACAGGGAGGCGACAGAAACAGATGCCCCCCCAGAAGGGAAGGAGAGAGAGCAAGAGAGGTAGAGCAAGGAAATGAAAATGAAGAGTAGAAAGAGGAGAAAGATGAGAGGAGAGGGTGGGGAAAAGGGGAAGAAGGAGAAACAGGATGTGGAAATGCAGCGAAAGCATAAGTATTTGCGGAGAAAGGCAAAAGAGACAGTGCGCGTGGGAGAATACGTAGATAAGTTGAAGAGATTGGGAGTGTTTTCCTTGGAGAAGGTTGAGGGGAGATTTGATAGAGGAGTTCAAAATCATGAGAGGTCTGGGCAGAGTAGATAGGGAGAAACTGTCCCCACTGGTAGAAGGATCCAGAACGAGAGGGCACAAATTTAAGGAAATTGGCAAAAGAAGCGATGGAGACACGAGGAAAAACATCACCATGCAGCGAGTGGTTAGGATCTGGAATGCACCACCTGAGAGTGGGGTAGAGGCAGCTTCAATCGAGGCATTCAAGAGGGAATGGGATTGTTATCTGAAAGGGAAGAATGTGCAGGGTTAGGGGGAGAAGGCCGGGGAATGGCACTAGGTGAGTTCTTTTTCTGAGATCCGGTGCAGACACGACGGGCCGAATGGCCTCCTTCTGTGCTGTACCATTCTGTGATTCTGAGAAAGAGAGAGAGGGAAAGCAAGACGGAAAAACACACAGGAAAGCTGAAAGAGTTGAAATAAAGAGAGATGGACCAAAAAAAGGAGAGACAGAGAGTATAACTGTAAAAGAGAGTCAAAGTGTGATTGCAGTGAGATGTACTTCTTGACTTAGCGATGGTCTCACAAGACCACAGGCCAACGTGGAGCATGTAGCAGGTCGAAGAACAAAGGTAATTACAGCCCCTGTGGTAGGCACCCCATGGGCAGTGTGTGCTCAGGTCAGGCAATAAGCAAAGTATCTCAGAGGTAAGCTTGTATTCACAATTCAGACTGCGAGAGAACAAGAGAGTGATGATTGGTGGCTCCTAGCAATCAGGTCAGTAAAATCTTTTAAAAGGGCATTGTTCCCACTAACTCCATACTGTGTGATAACCATGAGTATAATATTCTCCCAATTATCCCTCAGCTGTTAACTGACAGACCATGAAGCCAAACGTACCTTGTGACTTCTTATTATAATTCTGGTCTTATTTAAATGCAGGACCATAGAAGTAAATATATCATTAGCAATTGCAAAACCAGATGAAAATTTACCTCCCTCACACTGCACCCCACCGCCCCTCTCCCTTCCCATCCCACCCCCCAGCACATATAGCATGTTCATTCAATCCCAAGCCGGTTGGTGAAGCATGAAGCTAGACATGATATTTTCTTGATAATAGGTTTATTTACAGAATCCAGCATTACACGTTTGCTTCCTTATCTACTATCCCCCTGTTTCGGCAGTCTCTCTTTATAAGTGCTCTAGGTGCTTAATTAAACAATGCCCTTCACCTATGTGTCTTAACAATGTAATCAACATACCACTAACAGAGAAATAATGGGTAGCTTGAGTCTTGCATTTCAGTTAGGGAAAGGAGCACCCCGCCCTCTTAAGGCATTAAGCTGTGGCTCTGTCTGCCCTCTCAGGTGGATGTAAAGGATCCCATGGCATTATTTCAAGGAAGAGCAAGTGAGTTCTGTCTAGTGTCCTGGCCAATATTTACCCCTCAAGCAACCTTACTAAAAAAAAACACAGTTTATCTGAGCCTAATCACATTGCTCTTTGTGGGATCTTGCTGTGCAAAACTGGCTGACGTGTTTCCTACATTACAATGGTGGCTACACTCCAAAAAATACTTCATTGGCTGATAAACAGTTTGGAAGGAGCTGAGGTGGTGAAAGGTGCTATATAAATGCAGGTCTGTCTTTCTGAATAATGACTATTATTGTCGGTCCAAAGACTTCAATGCAGAGGATGCCACGCTGGAGTATGTATCGTGGTTTGTACGCAGTCCTTGTCATACACTAGGGCATAATTTGACCGAGAGGGGTGGAGGAATTCTGCGCAATTTCCTTCAGCTCTAAAAAAAGAGCAAGTCAGTAACTCTTGAGGAAGATGTCATCGATCTCGCCCACCCACCTGCGTAAAGGATTGTCGATTCGCCCCGGTTTCAAGTGTCCACCTCTTGACTTGGCAATCACACCACAGCTGCGTTGCAGCAAACAAGTGGAACAAACCACTGAATGAAAGGAAGACATAAATTTGTATATATTGAATAAAGTGCCTTTCAAAACCTCTGGATGTCGTAAAGCACTTTACAGCTAATGAAGTGCTCAGTTGAAGTGCAGCCACTCTTGCAACGTAGGAAAAGCTGCAGATTGTTTATGCACGGCAAGCTCCTGCAAACTATAATTTGATAGTGCAACAACAACTTGCATTTATACAGCACCTTTAACACAACAAAACGTCCAGAGGCACTTCACAGGAGCATTATAAAACAAAATGTGACACCGAGCCACATAAGAAGGAGATAATTCATATTAATTCAAACCCAAGCCAGTTGGTGAAGTATAAAACTGGACATTAATACTTCTCTTTTAATTGGTTTATTTACAGAATGTAACATTACATATGTCTGCCTCCCACCACCTAACCCCAGTGACCCGGCAGTCTCTCTTTTTAAGGGCTCTAGGTATCAATTAAACAATGCTCTTCACCTGTGTATCTTAACAATGTAATTAATGTGCCATTAACAGAGCAACACTGGATAGTTTGAGCCTTGCATTCCAGTTACAGTCAATGGCCAGATGACCAAATGCTTGATCAAAAAGATAAGTTTTAAGAAGCGTCTTAAAGGGGGAAGGAAAGGTGTAGGGAGGGATTTTCAGAGCAGGCCCTAGACGACTGAAGGCACAGCCACTAATGATGGAGAGGTGAAAATCGGGGACGCTACAATGGCTAGAATTAGATGAATGCAGTTATCTCAAAGGGTTGTGGGGCTGGAGAAGATTACAGAAAAAGGGAGGGGTAAAGCCATGGAGGGATTTGTAAACAAGGATCAAATAATCTGTTTTGGTGACGTTGGTTGAGGAATAAATACTGGCCAGGACGCTGGTCTGAACTCCCCTGCTCGTCTTCAAAATGGTGCTAACTGGGTCTTTCAATCAGTATGGGACCCTTTGAGCAGCATAGGAACCTTTAACTGGTAGGAGACCCTTCAGAGAATGGAGAAACATCTTTCCTGCGTCAGATGCTGTACTTACGTTTGCAGTGATAGTGCAGGACGCTGTTGAAGGCAGCTTACCGGACTTGACTGTTTAACAGTCTATAGGTAAAGAACCTTTCCAGTATTGTTCCTCCCCCGCGATTCATTACCATTTAATAATATAGCTGCAAAATATCAATTTTTATGCTGAAGGTGGCAATCTCAGTGTCAAATGATGACAGCAGGTGTTGGAGCTGCTTTACAAAGCTTCGGAGAAATCCTAATATCATTCAGACAGATTCCAGGGAAAGAGACTTGCAAATTAACACACAGCCTGCTCAGTGCTAGAAATCTAATTTCTTCAGTCGAATGAAGTGGTGTAATGGTGAAAAATCCCTCTGATTAATTCCTGATAAAGTGCCAATTAGCAGGAGGAACCTACGCACATTTTGTAATGCACAGTGCAGCTTCATCTCTTCATGCTTTCTGCGTACCGGATGAATCCCTTTCTTGTTTTCCACCTCCCCTCATCACCCCCTCCACAGCCCGCAAACCCATCTCTCAAAAAACTGACTCATATGATAGATTACAGTTCAAGCACGCCCGTTCTCAAGTACCGTGTGTTCAAGCCTGTGCCCGGCTGATAGGCTATAATAGGCATCACACCCATGGATGTGACGTCAAAGAGTGGGCCCTCCTGCCTTCTCGGGTGAATGTGTATACAATCACCCAGGGCCACGATGGCGGAGAAGAGCAGAGAAGATGGCCTCGGTATCCTGGTCAGCTATCGACAAACCAGGATTGTCTGGTCATTATCACATTGCTGTTTGTGGGATCTGGCTGTGTGCAAATTGGCTCCCGTGTTTCCTACATTACAACAGTGACTAGGCTTCAAGAAGCGCTTTGTTGGTTGTAAAGCGCTTTGGGACGTCCTGAGGTTTCAAGAGGTACACCAGAAATTCAAGTCTTTCTTCCTTTTTGGTCCATCTTGATGTTCGGTTTCCAGCAAGGATTACTGGATAGGAACACTCTACAGGGACTGAAGCCAATCATAGGTTTCCCATTAAGAAGCCCTAGCAAGAAATTTCAGCATTTACAATCACTCAGAGTAAAGTTCCACTGTCCCCATCAAACACTCCCAGGACAGGTACAGCACGGGGTTAGATACAGAGTGAAGCTCCCTCTACACTGTCCCCATCAAACACTCACAGGACAGGTACAGCACGGGGTTAGATACAGAGTAAAGCTCCCTCTACACTGTCCCCATCAAACACTCCCAGGGCAGGTACAGCACGGGGTTAGATACAGAGTAAAGCTCCCTCTACACTGTCCCCATCAAACACTCCCAGGGCAGGTACAGCATGGGCTTAGATACAGAGTAAAGCTCCCTCTACACTGTCCCCATCAAACACTCCCAGGACAGGTACAGCACGGGGTTAGATACAGAGTGAAGCTCCCTCTACACTGTCCCCATCAAACACTCACAGGACAGGTACAGCACGGGGTTAGATACAGAATAAAGCTCCCTCTACACTGTCCCCATCAAACACTCCCAGGGCAGGTACAGCATGGGCTTAGATACAGAGTAAAGCTCCCTCTACACTGTCCCCATCAAACACTCACAGGACAGGTACAGCACGGGGTTAGATACAGAGTAAAGCTCCCTCTACACTGTCCCCATCAAACACTCCCAGGGCAGGTACAGCATGGGCTTAGATACAGAGTAAAGCTCCCTCTACACTGTCCCCATCAAACACTCCCAGGATAGGTACAGCACGGGGTTAGATACGGAGTAAAGCTCCCTCTACCTTGTCCCCATCAAACACTCCCAGGGCAGGTACAGCACGGGGTTAGATACAGAGTGAAGCTCCCTCTACACTGTCCCCATCAAACACTCACAGGACAGGTACAGCACGGGGTTAGATACAGAGTAAAGCTCCCTCTCCACTGTCCCCATCAAACACTCCCAGGGCAGGTACAGCATGGGCTTAGATACAGAGTAAAGCTCCCTCTACACTGTCCCCATCAAACACTCCCAGGATAGGTACAGCACGGGGTTAGATACGGAGTAAAGCTCCCTCTACCTTGTCCCCATCAAACACTCCCAGGGCAGGGACAGCACAGGGTTAGATACAGAGTGAAGCTCCCTCTACACTGTCCCCATCAAACACTCCCAGGACAGGTACAGCATGGGGTTAGATACAAAGTAAAGCTCCCTCTACACTGTCCCCATCAAACACTCCCAGGACAGGTACAGCACGGGGTTAGGTACAGAGTAAAGCTCCCTCTACACTGTCCCCATCAAACACTCACAGGGCAGGTACAGCACGGGGTTAGATACAGAGTAAAGCTCCCTCTACACTGTCCCCATCAAACACTCCCAGGACAGGTACAGCACGGGGTTAGATACAGAGTAAAGCTCCCTCTACACTGTTGTCATCAAACACTCCCAGGGCAGGTACAGCACGGGGTTAGATACAGAGTAAAGCTCCCTCTACACTGTCCCTCATCAAACACTCCCAGGGCAGGTACAGCACGGGGTTAGATACAGGGTAAAGCTCCCTCTACACTGTCCCCATCAAACACTCCCAGGGCAGGTACAGCACAAGGTAAGATACAGAGTAAAGCTTCCTCTACACTGTCCCCATCAAACACTCCCAGGACAGGGTCAGCACGGGGTTAGATACAGAGTAAAGTTCCTGTACACTCTACACTGTCCCATTAATGTGGTTTAACACAATCCCAGGAGTGCATCTGTGACATGCTCATTGTGTTCCATTTATCACACAAGCAATCCTTATGGGCTCTTTGCGTGGGACTGATAATTTAGTACCTGTCAGTACTAAACACTAAATCGTTATCAGGCAGAGTTTAAACTTGCAGCATAAGGAGAACTAATGTTCAGAGATATGTGGAAGATAAACTTAAAACCGTATCGTTCAGACTGACTATACCCGGGGGTTAACACAAAAATCTGCTCTGATGTTATCTCCCTCATTTTAGAACATGTCAGAGGGCCTCAGCTCATCTGCTGCTGAAACCCTCATTATCGGTCAACTCGACTATTGCGATGCCTCCCTGGCTGATCTGCACATTCTCCGAAAACTTGAAGCCAGCCACAGCTCCGCTGCCTGTGTCGTAACTCACACCAAGCCCCATTCCCCGTCATCCCTGTGCTCTCTGACCTACATTAGCTTCTGGTCAAATAACGTCTTGATTTTAAAAATCCTCATCCTTGTTATCAAATCCCTCCAAGGCCTCACCCCCTCCCTATTTCTGTAATTTCTTCCAACCCTCCGTGATATCTGTGATCAAATTCTGGCCTCTTCAGCATTCCCAATTATAATCGCTCCACCATTGGTGACCGTGCTTCCAATGGCCTGGCCCCCATGCTCTGGAATCCCCTCCCTGTACCTCTCGGCCTCTCTCCCTCACTTTCCTCCTTTAAGATACGTCTTAAAGTGGCTCTTTGAGCTCATTGGCCGGGCTTTTGGTCACCTGACCTAATATTCCCTTACATGTGGCTCAGTGTCAAACTTTGTTTTATAATATGCTCCTGTGAAGCACCTTGGGACATTTCATTACTTTAAAGTTGCTCCATAAATATGCTTTTGGTCATGCTAAGGAAAGGACACTAGGGAAGAGTGGGGAAATGGAAGGGGCAGCATGTCTTGCTGAAGGGAGAAACTTTTAAGATGCCCTTGAAAGGGGCACGGGAAAGAGTGATGTGGACATGGAAGAGAATGCAAGGGACTAAGGTATCTCAGAGATTGGCTTTGGAAGACAGCATGAGTGAAGATTGAGTAGCCATCTGGAGTTGGAGGATGCGTATGAGGGAGACGAGGCTGACAAGGGCATTGAAAATGAAGGTCAGGGCTCAAAGTGAATACACTGGGTGGAACAGGGCAGCAGTGGGAGTCCAGAGTGGACATGTGGGAGAGGGGAGAGGGATGATCTGGGTGAGCAATACAATACCAAGATGGAATGAAGGGAGGAGTGGGGGAGGGGGAGGTGCGCAATCAGACCCCAGGGTTAGCTGTTGCTGCAGGGCTAGCAAGAGGGATGTGAGTCTGAGTGGGTGTTTGTGGGGGGTAATGTGTGCATGAGGCTAGGCCGGGGTAGAGAAACCGCAGTGACTGATCATTCATTTCCAGTTGGCCAACTTGTCCCATCAGGTAACACAGGGTGCCCACGGAGCCACATGTTAGAATGGCACGGGGCACGATGGCTCAGAGTGGCGCAGTAATCACGGTTTGGGGAATGGTGCCGGGAGCCTAATTAAAGGGATGTTGCCTACGTTCAAAGTATGTGTGAAGCCGCTCTTTTCTCCTCTTGCCAATGAGATGACATAAATCGTGTTGCAATGTGTTATCGAGTCGTTTACAGCAATGACATAATGACAAATATAATCCATGTCTCCTCTCTCGCCTCGGTGTAGAGAAATTGTCTAGCAGACACTTCCTGATAAATTTTAATAACTTTACTCTAAGCAGAGTATCACCGCGGCTGCTTGTGTAATGGAGAGAAGTGGGACAGGAAACTGGCACATCGCTGCCGATCTCCAAGGAGCTGTGGCTATTTCGGAGCTCAGCTGCTGTCCTTCTTGGACACGTGCTTTCCCAACAGTAGCTGATCTTGGCTGGGCAGCTGGCCAAGATGACCTGCTACGTTGGCCTGTCCCTTTAAGGCCACTGCTCTGTAGCAGAGGCCAAGGAGGTCCATGCAGGGTGAATTGCAACTGCTTGGGAACTGGGGTCAATCAGAGGGCAGTAAATTCCAGGCTGCAAGTCAATGACTGGCTGTCTTTGTTTTTATCTGAACGTATAAAATTGGCAAGCCTACGAACATAAGTCCAAAAGCTGGAGGAACTGGAGTAGGCCATTCTGCCCTTCAACAAGATCAAGGCTGATCTCCTACCTTAACTCCACCTTCTTGCACTATCCCCATATCTCTTAACTCCCTTAGTATCCAAAAATATATTGACCTCAGTCTTGAATATATTCAACAGCTGAAAATAAAAAAAAAATCCCCAAAAAATTCCACAATCCGCCCCCACCCCTTCCCCGCAGCCTCATGATCTGGAAAGGTTGAGGAACGTTGGGCCTATACTCATTGGAGTTTAGAAGAATGAGATGTGATCTGATTGAAACATATGAGATTCTGAGGAGACTTGAAAAGTTAGATGCTGAGAGGATGTTTCCCCTCGTGGGGTTATCTAGAATTAAGGGCCACAATTTTAAAGTAAGATGAAGATGAGGAGGAAGTTCTTCTCTCAGAGGGTCGCTGGAATTGTCTTCCCCAGAGAGCCCTGGAGGCGGGGTCATCGAATATATTCAAGGCTGAGCTGGACAGATTTTTGATTGACAAGGTGGTCTAGGGTGATTGGCAGGAAAGTGGGGGTGAAGGCCACATCAGGTCAGCCATGATCTTACTGGTTGGTGGAGCAGGCTCGATGGGCCGAATGGCCTACTCCTGCTCCTATTGCTTATGTTCTTCTGGGAAAGGCAAAAAAAAAAGAGGAAATATCAATTCCTGTCCGACCCCCTCAAGTAATTGAAATCTTCAGATGGGTCATGTGTACATTAACTATTAATCCACGAGCCTTCTAGACGATGGGATCTCAGTGAGGAACATGTCGAGTACCCTATTGAAGGCAGAGTCAGCACCCAGTGCACTAGGCAGTGGTGCAGCTGTGGTATTGGGAGGGTGACAGTCATGCAAGACTTTTAACTGAAGACTTTTATCCGTGCAATTGACTATTCTCCAACCTTTCTTTCTAATCTGTCTCTCAACTGACTTTTGCTGGGGGCCAGTCCTATAGCAGCTGATTGCCCCCTGCTACCTCATCCAAATTCTTCACACGATGAACATCCGGGAGACACTCGCATGCTGGGCTTCATGTGTGAGTCTGGGTAGCAGACACAGACAGTCCCTTCAAAACTGGGTCTGAGAGAAGCTAAGTCAACATTCGGGACCTTCTGCCTTGCATAGCACCATCGCCAACATTGGATTCACCCACTGCGCCACAGCGTGATTAATAAAATAGAGAAAGAGGCACAGTGGGTGGGATTTTCCGGTCCCAAAGTCAGTGGACCTTTGGCTGGTCCCACCTGTGCCAATTCCTGCCATGGGCAGGACCAGAAAATTGCAGCCAGGGAGAGGGAGAGAGAGAGAGAGGGAAAAAGAGAGGCAAGAATGGTTGCAATGGATAGAGAGAAATAAGAGGTGAAAGGGTTCATGTTCCTGAGAGTAGTCCATGACCTTTGTTGGAGTGTGTATGTGAGTGTGTGTGTGAGAGTTTGCATGTATGTGCATAATCTCCTCCAGGCCCACAACCCTTGAGTTCTCATGCACTCCTCTAACTCTGGCCTCATGAATATTCTCGATTTTAATCGCTCCACCATTGGCAGCCACACCTCCAGCTGCCATGACCCTAAGATCTGGAATTCAATCCCTAAACCACTCCCCCTCTCTACCTCTCTTTCCTCCTTTAAGATACTCCTTATGTGGCTGGTTGCCAAATTTTGTTTTATAACGTTCCTGTGAAGCGCCTTGGGACGTTTTATTAAAGGTGCTTCATGGACAAGTTGTTGTAGTTGGTGTGTGTGTGTGCGCTTGCATTGGGTGTTGAGGTGACAAGAAGATTGGGCTTTCCTTTGGTGCACAGCTTGGCCAAACAGCTGACCAATGAGTGCAAAATGAAGAGCTGTGTAGAGATCGGGGGAGGGTGTCATAGGATTGTCATTGGCCCCATCGAGTTCCAACCAGAGAGGAGTCACCTCGGTGGAAAAGGAGGAAAAGCGGTTTCTGGTCAGTCGCACGCTGTGTAATGATCAAGCAGAAAACAAATGGTGAATGTTAATGCCTCTAGCCCAGGGGCAGTACCCTCTGATGATGCTTTGCCTGAGACTAACTTACTCACCATCAGGTAAAAATTAGCCACTGTGCCACTGTTTTCCAACTGTCACCTTGAGAAGCCAACCAATTGTCAACGTTTTGTACTGATTCTGGTAGCGTTTAAGGAGGTAAAAGAAGCCACCAATGAGTGGATAACAGTCGCAAAGCTCCCACATCTGCATCATGGCTCAGTCAAGGTCTACAAGTCACGATGGGCGTTTGCGATTTGCTTTCTCATCAGAATGACCCATGCAGAAACCCACAGAACCCACCTCACAAACACTGCCTGGGTGGTGCATGGGGACAACCACCGCCTGCATGCTCTCCTTCAAGCCACACACCATCCCAATTTGCAGATACATTGGCCATCCCTTCTGCATGTCAAGGTCAAAATCCTAGAGCTGTTGCCCTGGCAGCACTAACTCACAGAGAATGGTTACAGCGCAGAAGGAGGCCATTCAGCCCTTCATGTCTGTGTTGGCTCTCTGCAAGAGCAACCCAGCTAGTCCCACTCCCCCGCCTTTTCTCAGTAGTCCAGGAAATCTTTCCTCTTCAGGTGCTTATCCAGCTCCCTTTTGAAAGCCACGATTGAACCTGCCTCCACCACCTTCTCAGTCAGTGCATTCCAGATCCTAACCACTCGCTGCTTAACAAGGCTTCTCCACTGCTTCTTTTGCCAATCACCGTAAACCGGTGCCCTCAGGTTCTCAACCCTTCTGCCAATGGGAATAGTTTCTCCCTACCTACTCTGGGCCACCCCCCCCAGACACCTCAAGACGTTGAACACCTCTATCAAATCTCCTCTCAACCTTCCTCTCTCGAAGGAGAGCAGCCCCTGCTTCTTCAATCTATCCACGGAACTGGAGTTCCTCATCCCTGGAACCATTCTTGCAAACCTTTTCGGTTCCATCCCTAAAACCTTTATAATCTCCAGAGTTGGACACAGTACTCCAGTTGAGGCTGAACCAGTGTTTTGTAAAGATTCACCACAACTTTCTCGCTTTTGTACTCTCCGCTCCTATTTATAAAGCCCAGGTATCCATATGTCTTATCAACCGCTTTCTCAACCTGCCCTGTTTTACCCCCAGGTCCCTCTCTGCTCCTGCACCCCATCTGTAAATTATTATAAATTGTAAAATATACTGTTTCTGCTCATGCTTCCATCCAAAATGTATCACATCACCGTTCAAAAACGCTAAACACACGATCTTGTCATTATCACATGGCTATAAGTGGGATCTTACTGTTTGAAAACTGGCTGCTGTGTTTCCTACAGTACAACAATGACAATGCTTCAAAAGAGTACCTCATTGGCTGTAACGTGCTTCGTGAGGTTGGGAACGGTGCCGTAGAAATGTAATGTTTTCCCCTTTTTCTTCCCCCCACTGCAGTGTGGTGGTCTCTAGTCAGTCGGTGAATAGCCGATAACGTGCGGTTTGAGAGCTCAGTGAGTGATCGACAGGTATTCAGAGGCCCTCGTGGGATGACATGTTGAGCTGCAGTGATTCGGCGGAGACTGGGAGGAAGGAAGAACTGTCGCGTCGACCAGTTCACCCGCCCATCCTCCTTCCACTCCAGTCCTGACAACAGTTCCTTCGGGGCTCCAGCTGATCTCAGGCGAAGATAAGTGAAGAACTCAGTCCGACTCTCTCTCCAGGCGTTGGGAGCTATGAGGAACAATGCTGCTCCCTCTTGGTGAGAAAGCAAACAGCAAATCACCCACTGTGACTGATAGGATAACAGAATGGTTCCAGCACAGAAGGAGGCCATTTGGCCCATTGTTTTTATGCCAGCTCTCCAAATGAGCAATGCGCCTAGTGCCATTTCCCAGCCTTCTCCCCGTAACCCTGCATATTCTTCTTATCCAATTCCCTCCTGAAAGCCTCGATTGAACCTGCCCCCACCACACTCTCAGGCAGCGCATTCCAGTTCCTAACCACTCGCTGCGTGAAAAAGTTTCTCCTCACGTCTCCATTGCTTCTTCTGTTGCCAATTGCCTTAAATCTGTGCCCTCCCATTCTCGATCCTTCCACCAATGGGAACAGTTTCTCCCTCTCTATTCCATCCAGACCCCTCATAATTTTGAACAACTCGAACAAACCTCCTCTCAACCTTCTCTTCATGGAGAACAGTCCCAACTTCCCCAGTCTATCTACGTAACTGAAGATCTCCCATCCCTGGAACCATTCTCAGAATCCCTGACTGAGCCTTGGTGCAGAAGCGGGGAGCTCTGTGTCTGTTGTCCACTCACTGGGGGCTTCTTTTACCTCCTTAAACAAATCTGTTGACAACTGGCTGACTTCTTAAGGTGACAGAGCATCACGGATGTAATTTTAAACTCATTTTCAGATGATGCTGTGTGAATTAGGACCCAGCTGTGGAACTGAGCATGGGGCTCCTGGCCCTGGGTTAGAGAGGTTAACAATCAGCAAGGCCTCATCCCCTTTATCAATATGGAGTGCTCAGAGCGCTACATTATGAGGAACGGCTGGAGAAACTTGGTGTGGAATTTTACAGACCCCTGGGGTCAGGTTGGTTGCCATGGCTGTGGCAATGTGCCCATCCCTTACCCCTCTCCGCTGGTATTTTACCAGTGGTGGGAGAGGAGTCGGTGGCCCTCCTGCCCTTGGGCCAATTGAGGCCCTTAAGTGACCAATTATTAGCTATTTAAGGGCCTCTTCCCGCCACCACTGGCATTTTACCTGCGGCGGGAGGCGTCCACGCCTCGAGGCATTCACGGGATGAGGGGGTCCCTCCTGTTTAGGCACCCAATCACCAACGGAGGCCCCTCTCCCTTGGTACTCCCCACACCGCCACCCTTCCCCTCCGTGTGCATGGTCACCCACCTCCACCCTCCCAAATCCAGCTCTGCACCCACACCTTCCCGGGGCCTGGCAGCCTGGTCCCAGCAAAAGCCCGGACTTACCCGGGTTTCCATGGCTTGTCTTCACTGGGGACTTTCTGAAATCTCAGCGCACACCCCTGGCCACGGAGGGAGCACGTGGGGTAGAACGGGGCACGCAGTCAAACTGGAGAAAGGTAAAGCCAGGCCTCATTATTCTGTACACATGAGAACATAAGAAATAGGAGCAGGAGGAGACCATTTGGCCCATCGAGCCTGCTCCACCATTCAATAAGATCATAACTTGATCTTCTACCTTAGCTCCACTTTCATGCTTTATCTCCACATATCTCAATTCCCTTAGTGTCCAAACAAAATCTCTCCGTCTCAGGTTGAATGAACTTAGGGGAGGTGCTGGCATAGTGTATTGATGGAATTCGAATTCAATAAAAATCTAGAATTAAAAGTCTAATGATGACCATGAGACCATTGTTGATTGTCATGAAAACCCATCTGATTCGCTAATGCCCTTTAGGGAAGGAAATCTGTCATCCTTTCTTACATGTGACTCCAGACTCACAACAATGTGGCTGACTCTTAAATACCCTCAGTTGCACAAAGCGCTACGAAGTCTATAAGGGATGAAACCGGACGGACACTCAGCGTCGACTTAGGCAATGGAAAACTCAGCCTTGCTGACCCTGCAAAATCCTCCTTCCTAATACCTGGGGTCTTGTGCCTAAATTGGGAGAGCTGTCTCACAGGCTAGTCAAGCAACAGCCCGACATAGCCATACTCACGGAATCATACCTTCCAGACAACGTCCCAGACACCACCATCACCATCCCTGGGTATGTGCTGTCCCACCAGCTGAAGTGAAGGCACAGTGGTATACAGGCGGGAGGGAGTTGCTCTGCGAGGCCTCAACATCAACTCCAAACCCCATGCAGTGTCATGGCATCACGTCAAACGTGGGCAAGGAAACCTCCTGCTGGTTACCATGTACCGAACCCCTCCTCAGCTGATGAATCAGCGCGCCTCCATGTTGAACACCACTTAGAGGAAGCACTAAGGGTGGCAAGGGTGCAGAATGTACTCTGGGTGGGGGACTTCAATGTCCATCATGAAGAGTGGCTCGGTAGCACCACTACTGACCAAGCTGGCTGAGTCCTAAAGGACAAAGCTGCTAGACTGGGTCTGCGGCAGGCGGTGAGGGAACCAACAAGAGGGAAAAACCTACTTGACCTCATCCTCACCAACCTGCCTGCCGCAGATGCATCTGTCTATGACAGTATCAGTAGGAGAGACCACCGCACAGTCCTTGTGGAGACAAAGTCCCATCTTCACATTGATACCCTCGGGTGATACCCTCCATCGTGTTATGTGGCACCACCTTTGTGCTAAATGGAATAGACTTCAAACAGATCTAGAAACTCAAGACTGGGCATCCATGAGGTGCTGCGGGCCATCAGCAGCAGCAGAATTGTACTCAAACACAATCTGTAACCTCACGGCCCAGCATATCCCCCACTCTACCATTACTATCAAGCCAGGGGATCAACTCTGGTTCAATGAAGAGTGCAGGAGGGCATGCCAGGAGCAGCACCAGAATACCTAAAAATGAGGTGTCGACCTGGTGAAGCTATAACACAGGACTACTTGTGTGTGAAACAATGTAAGCGGCAAGTGATAGACTGAGCTAAGCAATTCCACAACCAACAGATCAGATCTAAGCTCTGCTGTCCTGCTACATCCAGTCGTGAATGGTGGTGGACAATTAAACAACTCACTGGAGGAGGAGGAGTCTCCACAAATATCCCCATCCTCAATGATGGAGGAGCCCAGCACATCAGTGCAAAAGATAAGGCTGAAGCATTCGCAACAATCTTCAGCCAGAAGTGCTGAGTGGATGATCCATCTTGGCCTCCTCCGGAGGTCCCCAGCATCACAGATGCCAATCTTCAGTCAATTCGATTCACTCCATGTGATATCAAGAAATGGCTGAAGGCACTATATACTGCAAAGGCTATGGATCCTGACAATATTCTGGCAATAGTACTGAAGACTTGTGTTCCAGAACTTGCTGCGTCCCTAGCCAAGCTGTTCCAGTACAGCTACAACACTGCCATCTACCCCACTACGTGGAAAATTGCCCAAGTATATCCTGTACACAAAAAGCAGGACAATTCCAACCTGGCCAATTACCGCCCCATCGCTGTATTCTCGATCATCAGTAAAATGATGTAAGGGGTCATCAACAGTGCTATCAAACAGTAGTTGCTCAGCAACAGCCTGTTCACTGATGTTCAGTTTGGGTTCCACCAGGGCCACTCAGCTCCTGACCTCATTACAGCCTTAGTTCAAACATGGACAAAAGAGCTGAACTCCAGAGGTGAGGTGAGAGTGACTGTCCTTAACATCAAGGCTGCATTTAACTGAGTGTGGCATTAAGGAGCCCTAGCAAAACTGGAGTCAATGGGAATCAGGGGGGAAACTCTCCACTGGTTGGAGTCATACCTAGCACAAAGGAAGATGGTTGTGGTTGTTGGAGGTCAGTCATCTCAGTCCCAGGACATCACTGCAGCAGTTCCTCAGGGTAGTGTCCTAGGCTCAACCATCGTCAGCTGCTTCATCAATGACCTTCCTTCTATCATAAGGTCAGGAGTGGGATGTTCGCTGATGATTGCACAATGTTCAGCACCATTCATGACTCTTCAGATACTGAAGCAGTCCATGTCCAAATGCAGCAAGACTTGGACAATATCCAGGCTTGGGCTCACAAGTGGCAAGTAACATTCATGCCACACAAGTACCAGGCAATGACCATCTCCAACAAGAAAGAATCTAACCATCGCCCCTTGACATTCAATAGCATTATCATTGCTGAATCCCCCACTATCAACATCCTGGGGGTTATCATCGACCAGAAACTGAACTGGACTAGCCATATAAATACTGTGGCTACAAGGGCAGGTCAGAGACTAGGAATCCTGCATCGAGTAACAAGTCAGGAGTGTGATGGAATACTTTCCACTTGCCTGGATGAGTGCAGCTCCAACAACACTCAAGAAGCTTGACACCATCCAGGACAAAGCAGCCGCTTGATTGGCACCCCATCCACCACCTTCAACATTCACTCCCTCCACCACCGATGCACAATGGCAGCAATGTGTACCATCTTTATTTTTATTCATTCATGGGATGTGGGCTTCACTGTCTGGGCCAGCATTTATTGCCCATCCCTAATTTCCCTTGAGAAGGTGCTGGTGAGCTGCTTTCTTGAACCGCTGCAGTCCATGTGGTGTAGGTACACCCACAGTGCTGATAGGGAGGGAGTTCCAGGGTTTTGACCGCACCGCAGAAACACACCAAGGCTCTTTCGACAGCCTCTTCCAAACCCACGACCACTGCCATCTAGAAGGACAAGGGCAACAGACACATGGGAACACCACCACCTGGAAGTCCCCCTCCCAGCCACTCACCATCCTGATTCGGAAATATATCGGCCGCTCCTTCACTGTCGCTGGGTCAAAATCCTCGAACTACCTCCCTAACAGCGCTGTGGGTTTACCTACACCAAATAAAATGCAGCGGTTCAAGAGGGCAGCTCACTACCACCTTCTCAAGGGCAATTGGGGATGGCTAATAAATGGTGGGCCCAGCCAGCGATGCCCACATCCCGTGAGTGAATAAAAAAAAAAATGACTGGGCATCCGCAGCTCTTTGGGATAGAGAATTCCAAAGATTCATAACCCTCTGAGAGAAGAAATTTCTCCTCACCTCAGCCCAAAATGGCCGACTTGTTATTCTGAGAGAGTGAGCCCATATTCTAGATGATGACTGAATTGGTACACACTGGATAAAAGGGAATGATTCAATGCCATCTGCTGCTGTATATGCTGCTGTACATGTGCAGTATACAGTAAAATAGAATGATTGAGTCTCCTCCGGAATCTCTGTTCCTGTTTTAGCTGTTTGAGTATCACGGACTAATATCCATATTCCGTCTACCTTTATACGGGTAGCGTTAGCTAAACCAGGGAGGACCTGCTGGGATCGTAGTCCTGATAACGAAAACCTATAAATGAAAATAATCTGGGTCTTGAAGATGTCAAGTGATGGGACTGTGACTATGTCCCCTGGTGGCTTGTTCCATTGTGGGGTTGTCCTTGGGTAGAAAGGTTGTTAGTACACTGCCTTGGAAACAAATGGGTCTTTGTAGTTTGTGTCGACGGCTACCTCATGTTTTGTCATTGCCGGGGGGCCTCAGGTGCACCTCGGTGTCATTAAAGGTCCCACAGAAAAGAAAGGGGCTATTCTCAGAGCCTTGGCCAAGATTGCTGCCTCAACCAACCCCACCAATAACAGATTAACAGCACCTTCCTGGTGTCCGCCATTTGCAAGATTTCCTTCTGCAGCTAATGGTTTACATATTTTCCCGCCCTACAGCATTTCGAGGTGATTTATTCGATGTGAAGAGGTGTTAATAAGCGAGGTAATAAAGTCTGATGTAAAATGCAAGTCTTCTCTCTTGCCTCGGAGGAGTTGTGAGGTTGAGTGCTGCCACCTGGTGTCTGAATCCTCTCTGCACCTCTCAGTGCCTAACAACATTTGGCAGGTAACCAGCATTTCATTCCTGTGCAGTGCCGGGCGGCTAATTTTTGTTCTAGTGTCAGATCCTATTCTTGTACAATACACACTGGGTAAAAGGGAATGATTCGCTCCTGACTGGTACTATAATTTATGGCTGCCTCAGTTACAGCTCCTGTACATGTACATGTACACAATGGGTCAAGGGTACCGATTCACTCCTGATACTGGGTATGTCTTGAATAATAATTTTAAATATATATATAATAAATATATCTGGTCACTCCCAATGCCTCACCTCACCTCATGCATGACCTGAAACACCAAGTGCTGTGTCAGCCAATAACTTACTTTGACAGAAACACAGCAGAGAAGGTTAAGAGAGATTTTGACAGAAGTTTTTAAGGTCATGAGTGTTTTTATTGTTTGTTCATGGCGGCACTGACTTATTGCCTATCCCTAGTCGCCCTTGAGAAGGTGGTGGTGAGCTGCCTTCTCGAACTGCTGCAGTCCATGTGGTGTAGGTGCACCCTCAGTGCTGTTAGGGAGGGAGTTCCAGGATTTTGACCCAGTGACAGTGAAGGAACGGCGATATATTTCCAAGTCAGGATGGTGAGTAGCTTGGGGGGGATCTTGCAGGTGGTGGTGTTCCCATCTATCTGCTGCCCTTGTCCTTCTAGGTGGTAGAGGTCACAGGTTTGGAAGGTGCTTTTGTAGACGGCACACACTGCTGTCGCTGTGCATTGGTAGTGGAGGGAGTGAATGTTGAAGGTGGTGGATGTGGTGCCGATCAAGCGGGCTGCTTTATCCTGGACGGTGTCGAGCTTCTTGAGTGTTGTTGGAGCTGCGCTCATCCAGGCAAGTGGAGAGTATTCCATCACACTCCTGACTTGTGCCTTGTTGATGGTGGACAGGCTTTGGGAAGTCAGGAGGTAAGTTACTCACCACAGGATTCCCAGCCTCTGACCTGCTCTTGTAGTATTAATATGGCTGGTCCAGTTCAGCTCCTGGTCAAATCTGATGGAATAAATGAGGAGGAACCGTCTTCAGCGGCTGAAGGTTCGGTGACCAGAGGACACAAGGCACTACCAGCAGAAATATATTCTTGTGTTTGAAATCCCAAGCTCCTCCTGCCTTTAACAGGATCACTTCTCCCTGCTCCACCAGGGAGAGCCTTCCAGTGCCCTTGCAAATAAAGTCCCCTGTACTCAATCTTCTGAGCGAATATGAACGGACTTCCAGTAGCATGGCACCATCTGGGTAACTCCTTGGTCTTTAACTCTTCACAAGCATCATTTCTTTCAACTGGGAACACATCCTCACCAGCACGCTGCTTGGTGGTTAACCCGAAAATAGGACTTTTTTCTTCTGCCTGGGGTAGCAACACCTGTTTCTGGCCTTCTTCCCCAAGCCTCTCTGTTTGACTGACTCTGAGAGTCTGTGAGTCCGGGTGCAGCAAGACCAGCCTCTACCTCCTTTGTACCCAGATTTTAAAACATGCACCTTGCTTTCAATAAGTATTAACCTCGGCCTTTGTCCCCATGGCAACCAGATCACACGGGCCTGTCTCCTGGCAGACTCCATAGGAGGTCACATCTCCATCTCCAAACTACTCCATTTTACCTTGGAGTTAAAGGAGACACTTTAAAACAAAACCGTCTTTTAAAGTCCAGCATTTGTAACAATAGTGCGACCAAAGAGTTGGCGCAGACACGATGTGGCCTCCTTTTATGATTCAGTGATTCTAGGATTTGCTACCCTGCTCTCACTGACTGTTCCTGGGGTAGCTTCATGGGCACTGGGCATCCTGCAGCGCCTCATCCCAGTTACCCATCCTTCCTGAGTGACTTTGTGCATTCATTTGGCAGAATGATGCTGCCCCTTTGGGAGGGTGAGACTTCCGCCCCTGCTCCACGGCTCTGCTGCTGGCCTAGGCGATACCCCTACACCAGCCTTTCTTAAAACAGACATGGAGGGCCTTGGTGGGTAGACACTGAGAGGTTGTTTCCCCTGGGGTGGGGAATCCAGAACATTGGCCTACAGTCTGAGGATAAGGGGGTCGATCATTTAGGTCTGAGATGCGGGGAAATTCTTTCACTCAGAGCGTCGCGAATCTTTGGAATTCTCTACCCCAGAGAGCCGCTGAATCTATTCACGGCTGAGATTGAGAGATTTTTGTTTGCAAAGGGAATCAAAGACTATGGGGATAAGGTAAGAAGATGGAGTTGAGACAGAAGATCAGCCATGAATTATAAAATGGCAGACCCGGCCTTGAGGGGCCATTCCTGCCCCTATTTCTTATGGTTTTATACACGTTCCCTTCAGGTTTCGCGCCTGCATTGGACAGCTGACCTCCGACTCAGTTGCTGTTAGTTCCACGTCTGGTTACGGGGAACTTGCATTTATATAGCGCCTTATCAATCAAAATTTGACACCGAGCCACGGAAAGAGATATTGGGACTAGTGACCAAAAGCTTGGTCAAAGAGGTAAGGTTTTAAGAAGCGTCTTGAAAGTGAGAGAACGGTAGAGAGGTTTAGGGAGGGAACTTTTTAGCTTAGGGCCTCGAGGAAAAAGGAGTAAAAAAATTTTTCCGGAACTGGGGGGAAAAGCACAGGGCTGCGGGATAAACTGGATTGCTCTTCGAAAGAGCTGGCACAGACTCAAAGGACAAAGAACAAAGAAAAGTACAGCACAGGAACAGGCCCTTCGGCCCTCCAGGCCTGCGCCGATCATATTGCCCGTCAACTAAAACATTTTGCACTTCCGGGGTACGTATCCCTCTATTCCCATCCTATTCATGTATTTGTCAAGCTGCCTCTTAAACACCACTATCATACCTGCTTCCACCACCTCCTCTGGCAGCGAATTCCAGACACTCACTACCCTCTGCGTAAAAAACTTGCCCCGCACATCACCTCTATAGTTTTCTCCTCTCACCTTAAATCTATGTCCCTTATTAATTGACTCTTCCACCCTGGGAAAAAGCTTCTGACTATCTACTCTGTCCATGCCACTCATAATTTTGTAAACTTCTATCAAGTCGCCCCTCAATCTCCGTCGCTCTAGTGAGAACAATCCGAGTTTCTCCAACCTCTCCTCATAGCTAATAACCTCCAGACCAGGCAGCATCCTGGTAAACCTCCTCTGCACCCTCTCCAACGCCTCCATATCCTTCTGGTAATGTGGTGACCAGAATTGCACGCAATATTCCAAGTGTGGCCTAACCAACGTTCTATACAGCTGCAGCATGACTTCCCAGCTTTTATACTCAATACCCCTGCCAATGAAGGCAAGCATGCCATATGCCTTCCTGACTACCTTATCCACCTGCGTTGCCACTTTCAGTGACCTGTGGACCTGTACACCCAGAGCCCTCTGCCCGTCGATGCACTTAAGGGTTCTGCCATTTACTGTACAATTCCTGCCTGTATTAGACCTTCCAAAATGCATTACCTCACATTTGTCCGGATTAAACTCCATCTGCCATTTCTCCGCCCAAGTCTCCAACCGATCTTTATCCTGCTGTGTCCTTTGACAATCCTCTTCATGATCTGCAACTCCTCCAACCTTGGTGTCGTCTGCAAACTCGATGGGCTGAATGGCCTCCTTTCGCGCTTTACTATTCTATACAAAAGCAAGATGTTGTACTGTAAAATTCTAAGGGCAGAATTTTACGGCAGTGGATGTTACGTTCCTGCTGTCGTCAATGGGGTTTATATTGGGCTCGCCGCATTTCACGGCCCCGTCCCTGTTAAAACAGGGCTGTAAAATTCTGCCCTAAGACTTGAGAGCGAGGATGAGGGTCCCGACGTTGATTTGATGGTCAGGTTGGAAGGTCATGAGCAAATCGGGACAGTTTAAATGGTGATAACCCAGAGGGTGAGGGAGCAAGGGGGATTGTGATCCCAAAGCAAGAGGAGGATCTTGACAAACCCTGACACTGGAGCATCCTCTCTTGTTTTGCACTGCAAAAATAAAAAGCAATAGGAAAAAAAAATTGGCTGTTGTCCCCCTTGTTGTCTGATGGTTTTCACCCAGAGGCCAGATTTGGAAAAGTTTCATTAATTCCATTGTCTCCAAAACAGTGAAAAGCATTTGGACAATTTATTGGCAATTGTCGCCATCCTGGACAGATCAGAGCACTCCCAGCTCACTGATCTCATCATCACTGCAGACAGCGATACCCAATTATTTATCAGGCACTTATTAAAGGAGAAGTCAATTCTAGGGATTAACACGTCAAAGGGACAAGGGAATAATCTAATGGTTTGGGGGGGTAAACACACTGTCCAACGAGGCCCTCCGACACTTAGCAACAACTTGTATTTATATCACACCCTTAACATCATCAAATGCCTCAAGGCGTTTCACAGGATCGTTATAAAACAAGGCTTGACACTGAGCCATTAAAAAGAGGTATTAGGGTCAGGTGACCAAAAGCTCGATCAAAGAGCGAGGTGGTAAGGAGCAGCTTCATGGAGGAAAGCAAGATAGCGAGAGGCAGAGGGGGTTTCGGAAGGGAATTCCAGAGGTTGGGGTCTTGGCAGCCGAAGGTACGGCCACACCAGTGGTGGAGCAATTAAAAGCGGGGATGCTCAGAAGGCCAGAATTAGAGGAACGCAGAGATCATGGGGGGGTGGTTGTGTGGATGGAGAAGGTTACACAGATTGCAAGGGGCAAGGCCAAGAGGGATTTCAAACAAGGTTGAGAAGTTTAAATTCGAGGTGTTTCTTAACTGGAGGGTTGGTGGAGAAGATGGGGGGTCAAAGAGCAGACTGGCCCTAGATTCATTTGGATGAGGATAGCCCCCTAACCTACCTTATCCCATCGACCTCAAAGATCCCCACAGGCTCCCTCATGGCTCCGAACGCTATCTTAAATAAGCCCAAGGTATTTTTCTTCCACTACTTATGCTATTAGGTCATCTCATGCGTGGATCAGTTTTAAATGTGCTTTTTACTGGTTTAATTCTAGCTCCCCTTGTCCTACTCTCTCAGTTTTTCTAACCCGTTCCATATCACGTAAATCTCAGAAGCCTCCATAAAGCCAATTCCACTCAAGGTCGAGGAGGTTGAAGGTCGAGGAGGTTAGAGGTCGAGGAGGTTGAAGGTCGAGGAGGTTGAAGCCTGACTTTAAGGTCGTAGATGGGTGGACCTCATTAGAAAGAGGAATTAAAACATGTTCATGACAAAACTTTGCATCACATTTAATTTCCCATGGGTGGCGGAAGGCAAGTTTGACGAGTACCTTACCTTTATAGGAGATGGTGGCATAGTGGCAACGTCACTGGACTAGAGGTAAAAACAGAAAGTGCCAGAAGAACTCAGCAGGTCTGGCAGCATCTGTGGAGAGAGAAACAGAGTTAACATTTCGGGTCCAATATGACTCTTCTTCAGAACAAGGTAATGCAGAGGCCCAGGCTAATGCTCTGGGGACATGGGTTCAAATCCCACCACGGTAGCTGGTGGGATTATTAAATCTGGAGTTGAAAGCTGGTCTCAGTGATGGTGACCATGAAACTACCATCGATTGTTGTAAAAACCCATCTGGTTCACTAATGCCCTTTAGAGAAGGAAATCTGCCGTCCTTACCTGGTCTGGCCTACATGTGACTCCAGATCCACAGCAATGTGGTTGACTCTTAAATGCCCTCAGAAATGGCCGAGCAAGCCACTCAGTTGTAACAAACCGCTACAAAGCCACAAAAAAGGATTGAAACTTTACCGACCACCCGGCATCGACCTAGGCACCGGAAACGACAATGGCAATCGCAGCCCTGTCGACCCTGCAAAGTCCTCCTTACTAACATCAGAGGGCTAGTGCCAAAATTGGAAGAGCTGTCTCATAGACTGACATAGTCATCCTCACAGAATCATACCTCACATATAATGTCCCAGGCATCACGATCACTATCCCTGGGTACATCGTGTCACACCGGCAGGACAGAACCAGCAGAGGTGGTCACACAGTGGTATACAGTCGGGAGGGAGTTGCCCTGGCAATCCTCAACATCGACTCTGGATCCCATGAAGTCTCATGGCATCAGGTCAAACATGGTCAAGGAAACCTCCTGCTGATTACCACATACCGCCCTCCCTCAGCTGATGAATCAGTGCTCCTCCATGTTGAACACCACTTGGAGGAAGCACTGAGGGTGGCAAAGGCGCAGAATGTGCTCCAGGTGGGGGACTTCAATGGCCATCACCAAGAGTGGCTTAGTATCACCACTACTGACCGAGCTGGCCGAGTCCTAAATGACATAGCTGCTAGACTGGGTCTGCGGCAGGTGGTGAGGGAACCAACAAGAGGGAAAAACATACTTGACCTCATCCTCACCAACCTGCCTGCCGCAGATGCATCTGTCCATGACAGTATCGGTAGGAGTGACCACCGCACAGTCGTTGTGGAGATGAAGTCCAGCCTTCACATTGAGGATACCCTCCATCGTGTTGTGTGGCACTACCACCGTGCTAAATGGGATAGATTTCGAACAGGTCTAGCAACTCAAGACTGGGCATCCATAAGGCGCAGTGGGCCATCAGCAACAGCAGAATTTTTCTCAAACACAATCTGTAACCTCAAGACCCGGCATATCCCCCACTCTACCATTACCACCAAGCCAGGGGATCAACCCTGGTTCAATGAAGAGTGCAGGAGGGCATGCCAGGAGCAGCACCAGGCATACCCAAAAATGAGGTATCAACCTGGTGAAGCTACAAAAAAAAGGACTACTTGCGTGCCAAACAGCATAAGCTGCAAGTGATTGACTGAGCTAAGCGATCCCACACCCAACGGATCAGATCTAAGCCCTGCAGTCCTGCCACACCCAGTCGTGAATGGTGGTGGACAATTAAGCAACTCACTGGAGGAGGAGGCTCCGCAAATATCCCCATCCTCAATGGTGGAGGAGCCCAGCACATCAGTGCTAAAGGTAAGACTGAAGCATTCGCAACAATCTTCAGCCAGACGTGCCGAGTGGATGATCCATCTCAGCCTCCTCCAGAGGTCCCCAGCATCACAGATGCCAGTCTTCAGTCAATTCAATTCACTCCACATGATATCAAGAAATGGCTGAAGGCACTGGATACCGCAAAGGCTATGGGCCCTGACAATATTCCGGCAATAGTACTGAAGACTTGTGCTCCAGAACTTGCCACGCCCCCAGCCAAGCTGTTCCAGGCATCTACCTGGCTGTGTGGAAAATTGCCCAGATATGTCCTGTACACAAAAAGCAGGACAAATCCAACCCGGCCAATTACCGCCCCATCAGTCTACTCTCGATCATCAGTAAAGTGATGGATGGGGTCATCAACAGTGCTATCAAGCGGCACTTGCTTAGCAATAACCTGCTCACCGATGCCCAGTTTGGGTTCCGCCAGGGCCACTCAGCTCCTGACCTCATTACAGCCTTGGTACAAACATGGACAAAAGAGTTGAACTCTCGATATGAGATGAGAGTGACTGCCCTTGACATCAAGGCAGCATTTGACCGGTTGTGGCATCATGGAGCCCTAGCAAAACTGGAGTCAATGGGAATCAGGGGGAAAACTCTCCACTAATTGGAGTCATACCTAGCACAAAGGAAGATGTTGTGGTTATTGGAGGTCAGTCATATCAGCTCCAGGACATCACTGCAGGAGTTCCTCATTTGCTAAGAAAGTGGCAGGGAATGACTGTGTCCCCAGAAACTTTTTTAGGGCAGCAGCCATTTGGTCTAGGAGAGATTCTTTCTCCTGTTAGTACTTCTTCAGTGTCGTTGGAGCTGCACTCATTCAGGCAGGTGGGGATTATTCCATCACACTCCTGACTTGTGCCTTGTAGATGGTGGACAGGCTTTGGGGAGCCAAGAGGTGGGTTACTCACTGCACAATTCCTAGCCTAGATAGGTATATTGTGAAATACCTGACAGAGGACAGTCAGCTTTATCTCACAGATGGATCTGTACAGAAAAGGTACTCCCGCCTTCCCATTGAGGATACCCTCCATCGTGATGTGTGGCACTACCACTGTGCTAAATGGGATAGATTTCGAACAGGTCTAGCAACTCAAGACTGGGCATCCATAAGGCGCTGTGGGCCATCAGCAGCAGCAGAATTTTTCTCAAACACAATCTGTAACCTCATTGCCCGGCATATCCCCCACTCTACCATTTCCACCAAGGCAGGGGATCAACCCTGGTTCAATGAAGAGTGCAGGAGGGCATGTCAGAAGCAGCACCAGGCATACCTAAAAATGAGGTGTAAACCTGGTGAAGCTACAAAAAAAAGGACTACTTGCGTGCCAAACAGCATAAGCAGCAAATGATTGACAGAGCTAAGCAATTCTACACCCAATGGATCAGATCTAAGCCCTGCAGTCCTGCCACACCCAGTCGTGAATGGTGGTGGACAATTAAGCAACTCACTGGAGGACGTGGCTCCACAAATATCCCTATCCTCAATGATGTCGGAGCCCAGCACAGCAGTGCAAAAGGTAAGACTGAAGCATTTGCAACAATCTTCAGCCAGAAGTGCCGAGTGGATGATCCATCTTGGCCTCCTCCGGAGGTCCCCAGCATCACAGATGCCAGTCTTCAGTCAATTCGATTGCATATAAGGCCAAAGCGAGATTAGTAGCCCGAGGCTTTGAAGAGAGACTAGGGGATCAGGATATCAGAGTGGACTCGCCTACCACGAGGGAGGTGAGTTTGAAGATTTTTTTTAGCTATTTTAGCATCCTACTCTTGGGAGTGCAAATCGATTGATATAAAGGCTGCGTTTTTACAGGGGTAGAATTTTCAAAGGGAGTTTTTTTTTAAAACTGCTCAAAGAAGCCGGGGATGTAGAAGGAAAGCTGTGGAAATTGAACAAGTGTGTTTATGGGTTTAATGATGCATCAAGAATATGGTATTTTACCGTGAGGTCTGTCCTGTTGAAAACCGGTTACATTCAGTTAGAGGCAGACCCTGTGATGTTCTACTGGTACCATAAGGAGAAACTAGCTGGAATCTTTATCATGCATGTTGATGATTTCCCGTGGGGAGAATCTGTAGAATTTGAACAATGGGTAATCGAGAAGATAAAGAAGGAATTCCAGGTTGGAAGTCAGGTTTCTGGGCCCTTTAAATACATAGGTTTAGACAGTAAGCAGAGCAAGTTAGGAGTGACATTGAATCAACAATCTTATCTAGAAAATGGTAATCTTATCCCAATAACTTGGGTTAGTTCCTCACAAAAAGAGGATCCTGCTACCAAGGAAGAAATGGAACAGTTGAGAAGTTTGATTGGGCAGTTTTGAACTGGTTGTGCACTCAGACTAGGCCTGACGCTAGTTATGATGTGTTGCAGCTGAGTACCATGATGAAATATGCTACAGTTGAGCAAGTTTCTGAGAGCAAATAAAACACTTAAAGTTACATTCGGAGAGATGTGCTCAAGTTTCCAGCCTTGGGTGATCCAGAAGATATGAGGTTGGTCATTTTTAATGATGCTTCACATGCTAATCTTCCAGATGGGTACTCTAGCACTGCAGGGTTTATCATATTCTTGGTGGGAAAGAATGATAAATGTTGCCCACTGGCTTGGGAGGCCAAGAAAATAAAAAGGGTAGTGAAAAGTACCTTAGCTGCTGAAACGCTGGCCTTAGTAAAAGCATTAGATATGGGGGTTTACTTATCCAATATACTGACAGAAATATTATATAAGGGGCAATGTGAGGAAAGTTTGCCCGTAGAATGTTATGTTGATAACTGGTCTCTTTGGGATAATGTTCATTCGATGGAAAGTGTTGCTGAAGAAAGGTGAAGAATAGACATAGCCAGCATAAAGGAAATGTTACAGAGAAGAGATGACTCTAAGATACAATGGGTTGACACAAGTCACCAACTATCAGACTGTTTTATGAAAAGAAATGCCTGCTGTAAGAAATTATTAAATCTATTGGAAGATGCTTATGTTATGATGAAATGAAAAAAAAACTATTTTTTTGTTTTATTATATGTGTGTGTGTATATGTTTGCATACGTGTGTGCGTGTGTATATATATATATAGATAATTTGGTAAAGAAAATACGGGATCTATAGATGTGGAAATACGTGACATTATTTCCTTCTGTTTGTTTCAAAAAGAATGTTCTTTAATTTGTTTTTCAAAGCTTTAATTAAAAAAAGAAGAGTGGAATCTGTCAATGTATAAATAAACACACTGCTTGGCAATCACCTTGTTAAAGACAATTGCTAGTTAAACAGGTGATGGGCATTGATTGTCCCATCCAAACAGAATAAAAAGACGCAGCTGGAACACTTTGTGGGAAGCTACTTGGAAGTCAGCAGCACTGAGGAGCTGTCTTGAAAAATAAACCAGTTTGAACCAAAAGCCAGGCCTGGGTTAATTCTTCCACTGCAACCTCCTATTGTGAGTAACAAACAGCCTTGGTTCAAACATAGGCAAAAGAGCTGAACTCCAAAGGTGAGGTGAGAGTGACTGCCCTTGACATCAAGGCAGCATTTTACCAAGTGTAGCATAAGGAGCCCTAGAAAAACTGGAGTCAATGGAAATCAGGGGGAAAAGTCTCCACTGGTTGCAGTCATACCTAGCACAAAAGAAAATGGTTGTGGTTGTTGGAGGTCAATCATCTCAGCTCCAGGATATCACTGCAGGAGTTCCTAGGGGTAGTGTCCTCAGCCCAACCATCTTCAGCTGCTTCATCATCAATGACCTTCCTCCCATCATAAGGTTAGAAGTGGGGATGTTTGCTAGAAGCACAATAAGCGACTTCTCATATGCTGAAGCAGTTCATGTTGAAATGTAGCAAGACCTGGATATTATCCAGGCTTGGGCTGACAAGTGGCAAGTAACATTCATGCCACACAAGTACCAGGCAATGACCATCTCCAATAAGAGAGAATCTAACCATCAACGCTTGACATTCAATGGCATTACCATCACTGAATCCCCCATTATCAACATCCTGGGGGTTACCATGGACCAGAAACCGAACTGGACCAGCCATATAAATACTGTGGCTGCAAGAGCAGGTCAGAGGCTAGGAATCCTGCAGCAAGTAACTCACCTCCTAACTCCCCAAAGTTGTCCACAAGTCAGGAGTGTGATGGAATACTCCCCACTTGCCTGGATGAGTGCAACTCCAACAACACTCAAGAAGCTTGACACCATCCAGGACAAAGCAGCCCCGCTTGTTTGGCACCCCAGCCACAAACATTCACTCCCTCCACCATCAATTCACAGTGGCAGCAGTGTGTATCATCATAACTCCTCAGACACCATCTTCCAAACCCGTGACTGCTACCATCTAGGAGGACAAGGCTAGCAGACACATGGGAACACCACCACCTGCAAGTTTCCCCTCCAGCCCACTCACCATCCTGACTTGGAAATATATCGCCGTTCCTTCACTGTCATGGGATCGAAATCCTGGAACCCCCTCCCTAACAGCACTGTGGGTGTACCTACACCACATGGACTGCAGCGGTTCAAGAAGGCAGCTCACCACCACCTTCTCAAGGGGCAATTATGGATGGATAATAAATTCTGGCCTAGCCAGCGACGCCCACATCCTGTGAACGAATATAAATAAAAGCAAAAATAAATGTCAAAGCAACAGTTTGATAATTTTTTAAAAAGTAACGAATAAAAATGAGCATTAGGGTGTAAGAGGGTGAGAGTGTATGTTTTTCCAGCTCACTCCCAGTCTCTGTGTTTACTCACCCTCACCCCAGTGTGCGTGGGTGAGAGTGAGTGAGAAACCTGAGATTGGGAGTGAGTCAGACATCACTCACTCACTCACTCACTCACACACATACAGTCTCTCAAACACATCCGCTCTGGAATTGGTGATTCACCCTGACCAGACCTGCTCTGTGCCAGGCAAGAAGATCTCTGACAGCCTGGCGCTGCTCAGGGATACGATTGCCTATGTACAGGACAGGGGTGTGGATACCTGCCTCATCAGCTTGGATCAGGAGAAGGCCGTTGACAGAATATCGCACACCTACATGGGGGATGTGCTCTCCAAAATGGGGTTTGGGGAGGGAATTCGAAATTGGATCCAACTGCTCTACACTAACATCAGTAGCGCAGTCTCAATCAATGGGTGGGAAACAGATAGCTTTCCAATTAAATCTGGAGTCAGGCAGGGCTGTCCTCTCTCGCCTGTCCTTTTCGTGTGTTGCATAGAACCCTTTGCCGAGTCCATCAGGAAGGATCCGGGCATAAGAGGAGTGACGATCCCAGGCAGTGGAGGCACTCAGGTAAAAGCCTCCCTGTACATGGACGACGTCGCCGTCTTCTGCTCGGATCCGCTGTCGGTGCGCAGACTGATGCACATCTGCGACCAGTTCGAACTGGCCTCGGGAGCCAAGGTAAATCGGGGGAAGAGCGAGGCCATGTTCTTTGGGAACTGGGCTGACCGATCCTTTGTCCCCTTCACTGTCAGGGCTGACGGCCTGAAGGTGCTGGGGATATGGTTCGGAGGGACCGGGGCATGCGTTAGAAACTGGAAGGAGCTATGGTGAAAAGGAAACTGGGCATGTGGGAGCGACGCTCCCTCTCCATTGCGGGTAAGAACCTGGTCATCAGGTGTGAGGTACTCTCGCTGTTGCTGTACGTGGCGCAGGTCTGGCCCATTCCAGACTCCTGCGCGATGGCGATCACTCGAGCCATCTTCCGCTTTATCTGGAGGTCGAAAATGGATCGTGTCCGCAGGGACGCGATGTACAAGCCTCTAGATAAAGGGGGAAAAAACGTGCCCAACATCGCCCTCATACTGATGGCCACCTTTGTGTGTGGCTGCATCAAGCGGTGCGTAGACCCTCAGTACGCAAACACCAAGTGTCACTACGTGCTAAGGTTCTACCTGTCCCCGGTGTTGCGAAGGATGGGTCTGGCCACGCTGCCGCGGAACGCTCCAAGTAGTTGGACCGTGCCGTACCACCTGTCCCTTGTGGAAAAATTTATGCAGAAAAACACCTTTGACCACAAGTCCATCAGGCAGTGGTCAGCACGTAACGTCCTAGAGGCCCTGAGGGAAAAGGAGAGGGTGGACCCTGTGGGATGGTTCCCCGAGCTGACTGTCAAAGTCATTTGGCAGAACGCCTCATCGCCAGAACTTTCCAACAAGCACCAAGACGTAGCTTGGCTGGTGGTGAGAAAGGCCCTCCCCGTCAGATCCTTCCTACACGCCAGGAGGCTCACCCCCTCTGCACGTTGCCCTCGAGGTGGCTGTGGTGGGGAAGAGACCGTTGTTCACCTCCTTGTGGATTGTGCCTTTGCAAAGAAAGTCTGGAGAGAGATGCAGTGGTTGCTGTCGAGGTTCATCCCGAGCAGTTCTGTGACACAGGACTCTGTGCTCTACGGGCTGTTCCCAGGGACACACACCGAGACAAACATCAACTGCAGCTGGAGGATCATCAACTCGGTGAAAGACGCGCTTTGGTCTGCCCGAAACTTGTTGGTCTTCCAGCACAAAGAGTTGTCCCCGACCGATTGTTGCGGACTGGCACAATCCAAAGTCCAGGACTACGTGCTGAGGGACGCACTAAAGCTTGGGGCAGCTGCCGCAAAGGCGCAATGGGGAAGGGTCGCTGTCTAAGACCTTTCTGCCACAGCGCACCGAGAGACTGGGAACTGTTTAGAGCCCCTCGGGCTGTACAGATCAAAATGAAAGGCTGTAAATGATTGTAAGATTGTTTGTACTGATGCACCTGGTGATACATTTTGTAAAAGTTTAACCTGGATTGTACCCTTGTAATGTTGTTTTTGAAATGGTTTGGAATGTGATTGAAGATATTTTATGAATAAAGTATATTTTTACAAAAAAAAACACACACACACTCTTGCTCTCTCTCTCATACTCACACTTACTGTCTCACACACTCTCCCTCTTTCTCTCTTTCACACACATGCACTCTGTCCCTCTCTCTCGCACACAGCCCCGAGGAAGCGAGTCTCTTCACCATCCACCCCCCCCTCCACCCAAACCCTGCAGCGTCCCTCGCCCTCCCCTCCGCCCCCAACCCCCAGGCCCCACAGCCTCTCTTTCTCTCTCTCCCTGGGCCCCACAGCCTCTCTTTCTCTCTCCCTGGGCCGCGCAGACTGTCTCTTTCTCCTGGCCCCGCAAACTCACTCTCTCCCCGGGCTCCACAGCCCTCCTCTCTCCCTCCACATATACACTCTAAAGAAGGGTCATACGAACTCGAAACATTAACTCTGTTTCTCTCTCCACAGATGCTGCTAGACCTGCTGAATTTTTCCAGCATTTTCTGTTTTATAAATAGTTCTTTTGTAAATAGTTCTTAATAAATACTTTGAAGCAAAACTATAGACCAATCATCGCATCTCACTCATAGAATAAGCAGAACCTCATCAAGACATGGCGATAAGACAAAACAAGTGGCTCCAGACCCACACCAATGTGGTTGAATCTTAATTGCCCTCTGCAATGGCCCAGCAAGTCACTCAGTTCAAGGGCAGTGAGGGATGAGTGACCTCCATCCATCTCTCCCAATTTCCCCATTGGCTTGATAAGCAGTTTTGACTCATAGAGGTCTACAGCACAGATAAAGGCCCTTCGGCCCATCGAGTCTGTGCCGGTCAAACAAGTACCTAACTATTCTAATCCCATTTTCCAGTGCTAGGCCCATAGCCTTGTATGCCATGGCATCGCAAGTGCACATCCAAATACTTCTTAAATGTTGTGAGGGTTTCTGCCTCTACCACCCTTTCAGGCAGTGAGTTCCAGATTCCCACTACCCTCTGGGTGAAAAAATTCTTCCTCACATCCCCACTAAACCTCCTGCCCCTTACCTTAAATCTATGCCCCCTGGTTATTGATCCCTCCACCAAGGGGAAAAGTTCCTTCCTGTCTACCCTATCTATGCCCCTCATAATTTTATACACCTCAATCATGTCCCCCCTCAATCTCCTCTGCTCCAAGGAAAATAACCCTAGTCTATCCAATCTTTCCTCATAACTAAAACTCTCCAGCCCAGGCAACATCCTGGTAAATCTCCTCTGCACTCTCTCTAGTGCAATCACATCCTTCCTATAATGCGGATTCCAGAACTGCACGCAATACTCTAGCTGTGGCCTAACCAGCATTTTAAACAGTTCCAGCATAACCTCCCTGCTCTTATATTCTATGCCTCGGCTAATAAAGGCAAGTATCCCATATGTCTTCTTAACCACCTTATCTACCTGTCCCGCTACCCTAAGGGACTGGTGGACATGCACACCAAGGTCCCTCTGATTCTCGGTACTTCCCAGGATCCTACCATTCATCGTGTATTCCCGTGCCTTGTTTGTCCTGCCCAAGTGCATCACCTCACACTTATCCGGATTAAATTCCATTTGCCACTGATCAGCCCATCTGACCAGCCCGTCTATATCCTCCTCACTATTTACCACACCACCAATTTTCGTGTCGTCCATGAACTTACTGATCAGCCCTCCTACATCAAATCTAAATCGTTTATATATACCACAAACAGCAAGGGACCCAACACCGATCCCTGTGGAACCCCACTGGACACAGGCATCCTGTCACAAAAACACCCCTCGACCATCACCCTCTGCTTCCTGCCACTCAGCCAATTCTGGATCCAATTTGCCAAATTGCCTTGGATCCCATGGGCTCTTACCTTTGTTATCAGTCTCCCATGTGGGACCTTATCAAAAGCCTCGCTGAAGTCCAAGTAGACTACGTCAAATGCATTGCCCTCATCTACACACCTGGTCACCTCTTCGAAAAATTTAATCAAATTGGTCAGACATGACCTCCCCTTAACAAAACCACGCTGACTGTCCTTGATTAATCCCTGCCTCTCCAAGGGTAGATTAATTCTGTCCCTCAGAATTGCTTCCAATAGTTTCCCCACCACTGAGGTTAGACTAACTGGCTTGTAGTTCCCTGGTTTATCCCTTCCTCCCTTCTTGAACAACGGTACCACATTGGCTGTCCTCTAGTCCTCTGGCACCTCTCCTGTGGCCAGAGAGGTATTGAAAATTATTGCCAGCATCCCTGCTATCTCCTCCCTTGCCTCACTCAACAGCCTGGGATTCCCTTCCCTTCCTTGACCTCTCTGTCTCAATTTCTGGTGATAGACTGTCCACCAATATCCATTACAAGCCTACCGACTCTCACAGCTACCTCGACTACAGCTCCTCACACCCCGCTTCTTGTAAGGACTCCATCCCATTCTCTCAGTTCCTTCGCCTCCGTCGCATCTGTTCTGATGATGCTACCTTCAAAAACAGTTCCTCTGACATGTCCTCCTTCTTCCTTAACCAAGGTTTTCCACCCACGGTCGTTGACAGGGCCCTCAACCGTGTCCAGCCCATCTCCTGCACGTCCACCCTCACGCCTTCTCCTCCCTCCCAGAAACATGATAGGGTCCCCCTTGTCCTCACTTATCACCCCACCAGCCTCCGCATTCAAAGGATCATCCTCCGCCATTTCCGCCAACTCCAGCATGATGCCACCACCAAACACATCTTCCCTTCACCCCCCCTGGTGGCATTCCGTAGGGATCGTTCCCTCCAGGACACCCTGGTCCACTCCTCCATCACCCCCTACTCCTCAACCCCCCACCTATGGCACCTCCCCATGCCCACGCAGAAGATGCAACACCTGCCCCTTCACTTCCTCTCTCCTCACCGTCCAAGGGCCCAAACACTCCTTTCAAGTGAAGCAGCATTTCACTTGCATTTCCCCTAACTTAGTCTACTGCATTCGTTGCTCCCAATGCGGTCTCCTCTACATTGGAGAGACCAAACGCAAACTGGGCGACTGCTTTGCAGAACACCTGCGGTCTGACCGCAAGAAAGACCCAAACCTCCCTGTCGCTGCCATTTTAACACTCCACCCTGCTCTCTTGCCCACATGTCTGTCCTTGGCTTGCTGCATTGTTCCAGTGAAGCCCAACGCAAACTGGAGGAACAGCACCTCATCTTCCGACTAGGCACTTTACAGCCTTCCGGGCTGAATATTGAATTCAACAACTTTAGATCTTGAACTCCCTCCCCCATCCCCACCCCGTTTCTTCCCCCTCCCTTTTGTTTTTTCCAATAATTTATATAGATTTTTCTTTTCCCACCTCTTTCCATTATTTTTAAATCTATAACTGTAATGCCCTGTCAGTCTTTCCACCCCACCCCCACTAGAGCTGTACCTTGAGTGTCCTGCCATCCATTCTTAATTAGCACATTCTCTTAGATAATATCACCACCTTCAACGTCTTTGTTCCTTTGTCTGTGACATCTTTTGATTATCTGCTCCTATCACTGCTTGCTTGTCCCTACAACCACACCCCCCCCCAAACTTCTCTCCCGCCACCTTAAACCAGCTTATATTTCACCCCTCTCCTAACTTTATTCAGTTCTGCTGAAGGGTCATGAGGACTCGAAACGTCGACTCTTTTCTTCTCCGCCGATGCTGCCAGACCTGCTGAGTTTTTCCGGGTAATTCTGTTTTTTTTTTTGATTTCCAGCATCCGCAGTAGTTTTTTGTTTTTAGCCTGAGATACATTTCATCCGAGCCTGGAGATTTATCTACTTTTAAGCCTGCCAGACCACTTAAAGCCTCCTCCCTTTCTATGCTAGTTTCTTTAATTCTTTCTGCTTGATTTCCATACCCACATCATCCCTCTCACTTGTGAACACCGACACAAAGTATTCATTTAGAACCCTACCTACGTCTTCCGGCTCCACGCACAAATTACCACTGTGGTCCTTAATGGGCCCTAATCTTTCCCTAGTTATCCTCTTGCTCTTAATGTACTTGTAAAATAACTTTGGATTTTCCTTTATTTTACCTGCCAATGTTTTGGCAGGACTCCAACCTGCTGGTGGCAGTGCAGGCAAGTGCTGCTCTCAACAGGAGCCAATAGGTCGCCTCTTGTGTCCCGACGTCACCTCGTTAGCATAACCGCTTCCATCGCGCGCCCTCGACCAAGATGAAACCCCGCCTACTCTTCGTGACGTCAGCTGTTTCGATTGGTCGAACTACCGCCGGAACCTCGACATGCAGAAAGCCTATAGGGGCAAAGGACTGTCGATCACAATTAACCCCCACCCACCTCTGCACGCTCACGTGGGATGAAGAATGACGGTTGGTTCATTTGAAAGGGAGAGGGGAGCTATTGGCCAAGGCTGCTGTCAATCCGAGGACGCGGCGTCTGATTGGCTGCAGCGGCTGTCAATCAGAGGAAGTGGATCGGGCCGCCATTTTATGGAGGCGAGGAGAAAGTGAGAAAGAGAGGAGTAAATGTAAAGAGCGGAAAAAAATAAAAGGTAAGGAAGGGGAGAAAAAGAGCGAAAACACAGAAAAGGAAAGGAGAGGGGGAAAGGAGAGGAGGAAGGAGGAGCGGCGGTGCCGACTCGCGGTTAAACCTCGTGTTTGTCCACTGACTGAAACACGGGCCCAGAGGAGAGTTAGAAAAATCAATCGACCCACCACCCCTCACCACCCCCACCCCCGTCCTCCCCCTCACCACCCCCACCCGCACCTCCACCCCCCCCACCCGCACGTCCACCCCCCCCACCCCCGACCTCCCCCTCACCACCCCCCCACCCGCACCTCCAACCCCCCACCCGCACCTCCACCCCCGTCCTCCCCCTCACCACCCCCACCCGCACCTCCACCCCCCCCACCCCCGACCTCCCCCTCACCACCTCCACCCCCCCCACCCCCCCCCGTCCTCCCCCTCACCACCCCCACCCGCACCTCCACCCCCCCCACCCCCGTCCTCCCCCTCACCACCCGCACCTCCACCCCCCCCACCCCCGACCTCCCCCTCACCACCCCCACCTCCAGCCCCCCCACCCCCGTCCTCCCCCTCACCACCCCCACCCGCACCTCCACCCCCCCCACCCCCGTCCTCCCCCTCACCACCCCCACCACCCACCCCTCTACTCCCCCTCCCCCCTCCTCTCCTCACCCCCGTCCCCCCATCTCTCCTCGTCCCCCATCCCACACCGACCCCCTTCTCCCCCCCCCCCGACCCCCTTCTCCCGACCCCCTTCTCCCCCCCCCGACCCCCTTCTCCCCCCCGACCCCCTTCTCCCCCCCCGACCCCCTTCTCCCCCCCCCGACCCCCTTCTCCCCCCCCCGACCCCCTTCTCCCCCCCCCGACCCCCTTCTCCCCCCCCCGACCCCCTTCTCCCCCCCCCGACCCCCTTCCCCCCCCCCGACCCCCTTCCCCCCCCCGACCCCCTTCTCCCCCCCCCGACCCCCTTCTCCCCCCCCCGACCCCCTTCTCTCCCCCCCCCGACCCCCTTCTCCCCCCCCCGACCCCCTTCTCCCCCCCGACCCCCTTCTCTCCCCCCCTTCTCCCCCCGACCCCTCCCCCCCCCGACCCCCTTCTCCCCCCGACCCCCTTCTCCCCCCCCCCCGACCCCCCTTCTCCCCCCCCGACCCCCTCCCCCCCCCCGACCCCCTTCTCCCCCCCCGACCCCCTTCTCCCCCCCCGACCCCCTTCTCCCCCCCCCACCCCCCTTCTCCCCCCCGACCCCCTTCTCCCCCCCCCCCGACCCCCTTCTCCCCCCCCCCCGACCCCCTTCTCCCCCCCCGACCCCCTTCTCCCCCCCCCCCCTCCCTCCCCCCCCCCGACCCCCTTCTCCCCCCCCCCCGACCCCCTTCTCCCCCCCCCCCGACCCCCTTCTCCCCCCCCCGACCCCCTTCTCCCCCCCCGACCCCTTCTCCCCCCCGACCCCCTTCTCTCCCCCCCGACCCCCTTCTCTCCCCTCCCGACCCCCTTCTCTCCCCTCCCGACCCCCTTCTCCCCCCCCCCCGACCCCCTTCTCCCCCCCCCCCCGACCCCCTTCTCTCCCCCCCCCCGATCCCCTTCTCCCGACCCCCTTCTCCCGACCCCCTTCTCCCGACCCCCGACCCCCTTCTCCCGACCCCCTTCTCCCCCCCCCGACCCCCTTCTCCCCCCCCGACCCCCTTCTCCCCCCCCGACCCCCTTCTCCCCCCCCCCGACCCCCTTCTCCCCCCCCCGACCCCCTTCTCCCCCCCCGACCCCTTCTCCCCCCCCGACCCCCTTCTCCACCCCCCCGACCCCCTTCTCCACCCCCCCGACCCCCTTCTCCACCCCCCCGACCCCCTTCTCCACCCCCCCGACCCCCTTCTCCACCCCCCGACCCCCTTCTCCACCCCCCCGACCCCCTTCTCCACCCCCCCGACCCCCTTCTCCACCCCCCCGACCCCCTTCTCCCCACACCACCGACCCCCTTCTCCCCACACCACCCCCCCGACCCCCTTCTCCCCACACCACCCCCCTGACCCCCTTCTCCCCACACCACCCCCCCGACCCCCTTCTCCCCTCACCCCCTCCCCCCGACCCCCTTCTCCCCTCCCCCCCGACCCCTTCTCCCCACACCCCCCCCGACCCCCTTCTCCCCCCCGACCCCCTTCTCCCCACACCCCCCCCGACCCCCTTCTCCCCCCCGACCCCCTTCTCCCCACCCCCCCGACCCCCTTCTTCCCACCCCCCCTTCTCCCCACCCCGACCCCCTTCTCCCCACCCCCCCCCCACCCCCTTCTCCACCTCCCTCCCGCCACTTCCTCCCATTTCTCTCACAGCAACTCCTCCCATTTCCTATTCCTCATCTCCCAACTCCCTCACCGACCCCTAACTTGCCCCTTCCCAGCTCCCCCTCCCCCCAGCCCAAATTTCTGATCTGTCACCCATATTATCCCAAAACTGGATTTGGTTTAATGGTGGCTCAAATATTAGCAATGTGTATTTCTTACTATAATGAAGTATTTATCCCAATGCATTCATTCCTCTATGTTACTGCTGTCCGCTGCTAGTGCCTATTAATAATGATCAAGTAATAAAGACTGAGATATTTTCTTAGCTCGTTAAGCCCTGAAGCAACTGAACAGTTTGTACATAAATCCGAGGTTTAATCCTTTGTTTCAGGCCCTTAACTGTATCCCCTGTGACCCAAAGTTTCTTGAAACACCAAAACCATAACTGTCAAGTTGTGCCAATAACAATGTCGATCTTGCTTAAATTTCCCATGAAACTTGTTAACAGACGCCTGAGTGTCAAAGCAGGCACATACAAGTGGAAATTCACATTAACAATTGTAGCCTGTGGGAAGCATCAATTCGGGGTTCCAATGAAGAGTCACATTGGACTCGAAACATTAACTCTCTTCTCTCTCCATCAGATGCTGCCAGACCTCCTGAGTTTTTCCAGCGATTTTTTCATTTCTGCTTTTAAATTTATGCAATATTCCTTCTCTAAGCTCTTTATGCATAAAAATTAAAGTTTGAAGCCATCAAAACATTAGTTATGCATGTTGGGCACAGCATGTTTCACGGAAATGCAATTATGGAAGCTCTGAAGTTTATAATGCAATTCGTTCTGATGCCGTAAAGATGCAGTCAAAGACACAAATTACATGGTGGGCCTCAGCGAATGTAACAGTCCCGTTGAGCCTCAGATTCACATAAGCTGCGCTTTGCATTTAGTGGTGAAATTATGTTGATTGAGCAGCAGAGGTTTTGTCAAATCAACTGAGAGAGAGTCTGAGAAATTCAGGCATAACGTAAAAATGGGCTGACTCATTTTAGCCTGAATGCCCTCAATCTTTTAAAGTAAATGTTAAAAGCTTTCGGAGAATATTCAAGTGTATTGACTTGTTTCTTTTTTTAAACTTAATTTGTTGCAACATATTAAAATGTATCAGTGTTGTGCTTGAACAATGAAAGCCCTTTATAGGCAGCGTAATTTACGTAAGGGATGCGCCTCCTGATGTTGGATTTATTCTGTTCTCCTCTTACAATAAAAACTTTAACAGCTGAGCAATGATGCGTCGTGATTCATGTCCGCTTGACTGCAAGGTCTACGTGGGTGACCTCGGAACCAATGGAAACAAGACCGAGCTGGAGCGCTCGTTCAGCTACTATGGGCCTCTGCGCAATGTGTGGGTTGCACGGAACCCACCTGGCTTTGCATTTGTCGAATTCGAGGACCCCCGTGATGCAGCAGACGCCGTACGAGAGTTGGATGGCAGGTATTGTGAGCACGTGTGTGGAAGGGAAGGGGCTCTGAGGCGAGCACTGTGTATATCTATGTACACATAAAGGCTTAAATACTAAATTCCTGAAGCTCTGCCACTCCCAGTTATCAAATGTTTAGGCACAGTCTAGTTACTTCATTATCTGGAGACAGGAATGTAAAATAGTAGCAGTTTGTGTGAATTATGCCAATAAGAAACTTAACTGCAAGGGCCCAAAATCCCGAAGGAATTTGTCTGTGTGTGTGTGCTCGTGCTTTTTAAATATCTCTTCCTCCTACAAGTCGTGCTTTGAAATTGCTAGTCACAGGCAGAATGGGAGCAGACATTCTGCAGAGAATACCCTTTCCTAGGATATGGTATAAATCCTCTGGTGGGGCAAACAGGGACTGAGGGCTGTGGGAATGCTTGAGATTCAAAGGTAATTTAGATTCATAAAGGTCTCATATAAATGTTTAGTTTGGTTGAGATTGATGAGGCCTTGAACACTTCTGTCAATCATTGTTCATGTTGACAAGCAGTTGATAGAAATTCAGTGCTAATATATTTTTTGAGCTCAGGATTTGGATTTTCTCTATTTTGCTTTCTCTTGCCCCTTCTAGAGAACTGATTCTTTTCAAGTCATGGTTCCATTAGTGCTGAGTGCGCTCCAGTACCTCACCTAAGTGGCTTTCTTTATGTATGAAACTGAACAGAAAGCGTTAGGCTACTCCACCCTGGTTCCTGTTCTCATCTCGCATCCACGTCGATCCACTTTGCAGTTGATGTCACTAGTAGCGACCTAGGAGTAATGTCTTCCCTCTATAGCCTACGGACATTAAAACTAATTGTTGTCCAGTTGTTGCTCTGACTGAGGTGAGCTATGAGAGCACAGACTAAAACTCAAACCAGGGAACTTCTATTTTGTGTGACTTGATGTTAGACAAGGCAGTGCCTTCACCTAAGATAACCGTACGTTCTTAAACGTTCTAAATTTTTATCAGAAGTGGAATTTGGAACCAATCTCGTGGTCAAAGAGCAGTTACACTGTCGTACTCTTGAGGATTGATGAGTGCTCTGTCATGCTGAGGTTCAGTTGCATTGGAGAAACCAGAACGGTTTTTTTTCCATTTTTTTGTGGCTCCAGCGCAGTTAATGCTGATCTCTCAATTGCAGAACATTGTGTGGAGTTCGCGTCCGAGTGGAGCTGTCCTCTGGTGAAAGGAGGAAGCGCTACCGTGGGCCACCACCACCCTGGACCAGACGACCGCGTTACGATGAATATCGCCATCGCAGCCCACAACGTAGACGTTACTCAAGGTGAGAGTGGACCCATTGATAGTAACAAATTATTTTTTTCCCCTTCTGACAGACATGTATGGAAGCTGGAATGGGTACAGGGTTGGGCAGGAGTCTATATCAGGTCTGAGAACTACAGGAGGTGGGGTTGTGGACACTGAAATGATGGAATCACCTGGGGCAGAACCACATAACTGCAGTATTGAGAAACCAAAGAGACCATTGCACAATAATATCTTCGGATCTAAATATTTTGACACTACCATCCTGATCAGTATACCCACGTAACACATGTCAGCAACACACAGGCCTTTGGTTTGCAGTCTACATATGTTTGGGATCTTTGATTTTATTTTATGTTTGGTGAAGAGTCGTCAGTGACTTCACTTTAATCTTCAGGGTCTCTGAAGTTAATTTAACTACAGTGCTTTTTCTCAAAAAAAGTAGTCCCGGAAGCTGCTACTGTGATTTGTATATACAGTAACCCTCTTTCTCTATTACATGCACTGATATACTACTACAATACTTTAATGTCCGACAATCCCTGTTACAGCTGTTTCATCACCTGGCTGAATCTACCTCAACCTTGAGATGTTGTACCTATTAGTGACATTCTGCAATTGAGCCTATTGAGTTTCTGGTTGAATACCACAGGAAGAATCCAAAGTAGCCAACATGAAAGAGACAATTAATTTAATAACATGGAATAATTTGTACCGATATCTGTCAGTAAATTTCATTGTCACACAGTCACAAATTGCCTCATGTACATAGTGAAGAACTAGATTTTAACTCCAGCGTTGGGACCCTGTGAATTGGCCTTAAAAATCTTGAAGGGATCCTGGGTATAACTCTGCCACTCCTTCAGAACTGACCTCCTGGTAGAAAGGAGGGTATTGGCACTGTACCATAGGAAGGCTCATCCTAAGGTGAACAAAATGCATCACCCACATTTTTCAGATTCCTATTCCAACCACCCCACCTTTTTAAAAAAAAACAACTGAGAATGTCTCAACACATCGACAGCATTCAGGTTGATGAAGATGCTGTTGAAAGCTTTGCATAGTACATTGTACAAAGTACAGTAAAGGATTGCAGTACCAGTGAAGCATTCCAAGGACTACAGCAAATTACTTTTGCAAATGGAGGGCTTTTGAAGCTTTAGGTAGGGTCTAAAGCACCATGGTAGTGGTCACTGTGCCCTATTATTTTAATAAAGTTTGTTTAAATGGAGTTATTAGGACAATGTATGGTATTAACTGGTGGGCTGAATTTTTATTTTTGAACACTCTTCCTGAGTAACGTTCAGAGTAATTTCAAGGCAAAAAGTGTTCAGATTCATAAATTACAGTGAAAGCCAGTTACCTATTTGACATCAGAGCCTTGAGATGAGATTATTGGCTGGAAGTTGCTCTCTTGTATTTTATAATGTAGGCTGTATAGTAGTGATATTCTCTTATGGCAGCATTTACTGTTGTCGCACTTAGCGTTATTGACATAATGATGTTTGTACAAGATGATGAGTCATTGATGCCCCGCTTCTAGTCCAGAACAAATGGTTTGGTTATCAGGCAATACTGTGTCTGCATTGAATATACCTTGAGTGATTTCTGCTTTTTCAGGATGTTGTACATTTGGAAAGCAATTTCAATTTGAGCAAAAGGCTTGTGCCCATGAGATTAAAAGTGAAAGGGAGGATCAACTAGGGTTCCCCTCCCTTCCTGATTGCTATTTCTGCTGGAAAGTATGTGCAGGCATCAGGTGGGGTCAAGATCATAAGACGTAGGAGCAGAAGTAGGCCATTCGGCCCATCGAGTCTGCTCCGCAATTCAACGAGATCATGGCTGATCTGATAATCCTCAACTCCACTTTCCTGACCTTTCCCCATAACCCTTGATTCCCTTACTGATTAAAAATCTTATCTCATCCCTGAATATACTTAACGACCCCGCCTCTACAGCCCTCTGCGGTAAAGAATTCCACAGACTCACTACCCTCTGAGAGAAGAAATTCCTCCTCATCTCTGTCTTAAATCGGCGACCCCTTACTCTGAGATTATGCCCTCTGGTCCTAGGCTCTCCCACAAGGGGCAACAACCTCTCAGCATCTACCCTGTCAAGACCCCTAAGAATTTTATATGTTTCAAGAAGGTCGCCTCTCATTCTTCTAAACTCCAACCTACTCAACCTCTCCTCATAAGAAAATCCCTCTATACCCGGGCTCAACCTAGTGAACCTTCTCCAGACTGCCTCCAGTGCCAGTATATCTTACCTTAGATAAGGGGACCAAAACTGTTCACGGTATTCTGGGTTTGGTCTAACTAGTGCCTTGTATAGTTTTAGCAAGACTTCCCTTTTTTCATACTCCATTCCCTTTGAAATAAAGGCCAACATTCCATTTGCCTTACCTATTACCAACTAAACTGCAGACATACTCCACAGTCAAACTTTCTAAAACACTCAACAATCTCGGTTCACACATGAAGATGTACAAGAGGACTGCCGCCAGCCATGGAACTGTGTGCCAGCAAGACTCAGAATGCCTTTTAGGGAGAAAATTGACTCAGAAAAGAGGTTGTGCAGTGGTGAGAATTGGTTTAGCCTTCCCCAAGTTGTCAGTTTTATTCTGCAGAATTAAATCCGCAAGGAGTTGATTTAGAGCAACACTGGCACAGACTTGAGAGTAAATTACCCACCTTGCTATGAATGCCCCAGGTAAATGAGAGATACGCAGCTTCCACTTGAGATAGTTGCACTTAAAAACCTGGCTTTTTACCTTATTTCAATTTCTGTTCATGGTGACTTTTTCCCTTGGGCTTGTTTGCTCTTGTAGCCAATGTTATCCTGAGACACCCTGCCAGGTTTCTGACAGTGTTGTGCAGTAGGCTATAGCGAGGTTATGGAATTGTGCTCTATTTTGGAAAGAATTCCTGTGGAAATAACTTCTTGGCTCCCTTAATTACAGTAGGTGTAAGTAAGACTGGAGCATCTGTCATGGAAATCTTGTTCTTTAATACTACCTAGTAAGGTGCATTTCAGATTCACCCTGTTACTGCCCTTATTCTACCCTTGGGGCTTTCTTTTCAGTAATAAGTAGCGAAAGAACTATGTGAGAAATGGGGAATTTTAAGAGGACACCTGATCCCAATCAAACTACAGCTTTAAAATATATTCAGGAAGCTAGAATCATTCATTTGAACCTTGATCAACCCACTTCTTAAGCCAAACCTTAAAAAAAGATACAGCTGTACAATACTGCCTGTTACCTCTGCCAAGTTACACCAGTTTTCTCTTTAATTTTTCTCATTTGTCTCTGCTTGCAACAGGACAGCGAGTGAAGTGAAGGTCAAGCAGCTGCATTCTTCAATATGTTACTAAGATAACAATTGTATTTTCTTTACAATATCTTAGATCTAATGGTTTGATCTTTTATTTAAGGATGATTCTAGAGTTTTAGTAATGTGGTTTACTGTTAAGATGTTACAGGCTGAAATGTTACACAAGTGTGAAGCTGATGCATTCTATGTGCAACCTTTCAGCTAAGTTTACATTTCTGTACATTTGGCTAAAAGGATCCTACATTATCTAAAGCAGAAAGCTGTGCAAGTTCATCTACAATTGTGTAACTTATTGTACTGTTTCGCATACAAAAATATTTCAGGGGTTTTTGATGTTTTCTATGAACAAATCCTTTGTGAAGTTTGGATTCATTTAAGACAATGTTGCTAATTTTTTATCAGAGGCTACATCCCTCACAATGTATTTCTCAGTGGCCACTCTCGGAATGCTGACTATATGCCAGTGTTTGCTTGCTCAACACTCTTGTCAACTTAACCATGACATGCACCACAGTTGCAACTGATCAGGCCACAATTGGCAAAGGCTGCTGGATAACGATTAAGGGCAGAAAACTTGGCCGATTTGTTTTCACTCCTCCTTTACCCAGAGGTATCAAGGTCAGTAGAGGACTTAGTTTCCGCAGCTGAGACCAGTTAAGTCATCACAGACCAAGGATCAAACTTGGGACAATCTGGCTCACTCGGGTTTTAATATGGAACATGTTAGCTTTCAAAGATTTTTTTTTTGTTCCACCCTGGGTTGACAGCTGGCCTCATGGTTTCTAGTAGGTTCTAAAGTGGTCTTTGAGAATCACAAAGGAGTTGGCCCTGATGTTTATTGTGTTTGTATATCGGTTTTAAATCAGTGCTGAGTCGAACCAGTCTCTGGCAGACTTCATGTTGTTGCTTCTAAACTTGTTTTGTGGTGACTTGAAAATAAATGTTAAAATGATCTACTTGCCAATACGTGCATGTCATCCTACTAGAGCTTTGTGACTGCCTCAAATAACAGAAGAATGAATGCAGTGTCTTGTAAACATAGGAAATTCTTAAAGGTTGGGGAGGTGTGGAGGGGAAAAGTTTGAAGCATCTTTGAAAGAGTCAGAAAAGACCAAATGTTTCGACTCAACACTTGATACTATGACAAAACCTATCCATTAGAATTTCTTTTTCTGGTTTTAAATCAGTGTTGGATGATTATATCTAATACTGATATATGTATTTAAAGTTAAATTAAATGAAGTTCGGCCGTACTTGGTTAGATAGTAACTGGTGTTTCTATGCATTTTTTTTTCTTTTGATGAAATGTGCAGTTGAAACCCACGCACTCACCCCCTACCCCCTTTTCTGAGAGCGTCCACTTCTCCGAGTCTGCATTAGCCAATCAACTGGTTGTGTCTACATCAGGGGGATCAGCGCGCCCCAATCTAAACAACGGCTCACACTTCAAATATCCAGCATTCACGTGTGTCTGTGAGTGTGTGCAACCGAATGACCAACCGCTCGACCGGCAAGTTTGGGTCCTTTCCTGCGTACCCCAGCACGCTGTTTAAAACAACCATCCCTTCTCTACTGTTTCTGCTGGCAGCCATAACGACCAAACAGCCAACGGGGGAAAAAAAATAACCATCCGAAATCCTCTCGATCCATCAGTGGGGTGTGGTTGTCCGTCAGCCTTTGCAAACCCAAGGCCTGCATCGGCAGTAATCTGGTATCAACGCACTCTAACAGGGGCTGCTTCGATTGGTCTCCGTGCCAATACACAGCAGATAAATTAATACCTTTTTTTTTATAATTCTACACTATACATCGTGCATGAATCCAGCTTGTCAGGGCCCTTTTTTTTTTTCCTCCCCACATCGCCAAATGCCAAGCCCCGCAGACGGCTGTTGATTTGCTATAATGTTGACTGCTCTAGTAAGTTTTATCTGCTTTTTATGTTTTCATTAGAGAATTCAATCTGTATTCTTCCCGTCACCACTTTTCCATTCTTAGCAATTTTTCAAACCCTTTACCCTCCGAGATCTTTCACACTTCCATCCAAGTGTGGTGGCCATGGACTCATGCCTGCAATTTCTGGAATGCGAAATAACTTCTTCAGTGCTGTTCCCTAAAAATATAAAATGCTGGAGAAACACAGTTTCCATGTAGGCTGAGCACCCAAAGATTTAACGTCTCTTCTTGGGTGCTGAAGCACCTGCTGTGTGTTTCCATTTTGTTTTTACTCGACTTTCAACTTCTCCGGTTAGTCTGATTTGTGTTCTGACACCAGTTTAGAAACAGCTAAAATGCTGCAAAACCCACCCTAGAGAGTAGCCCTGCGAGGCGACCTAACAGCTCCGTGTTATCTGGAGACCGTTTGCTGCCTATCTTCCCATCGCCTGTGGCCCCAGGCAGCAGGCCTGTTGTAGATCTAACTCTGAACCTACCACCTGTCCAGCTGTGAAATATTCTTCAGCTGGGATTCCGTGCCTTCTCTTTCCTCTTCCTTCCAACAAAAAGAAAATAGCCTGACGATTAGATTATCCCAATTTCCATATACCAGTTGGAAGACTCCTGTTACTTAACATCCTGTAATTTTTGCTTTCCTCTCCCTTTTGGAGAAGGTACCTGGCCTTCATAAGCCAGCTACCTGAAGTGGCATGAAGTGAGGAATTACGTATTTGAGGGGCTGCCCATGTATCTCATCATTTGTTTGAGCTGTGTGTTGCAGCATTCTGAAGAATTCCTTGGGAATTGTATCTGGTCTAGAGTTGATTAACACTCTTCTGGATAAGCGGAGAGTGTAAATGCCACTGAGGCTGGCATTTGAACCCATAGTCCTAGCTGGTATCAAAAGTTGATTCCCATCGGCAATGTCTGCTTTTCCCCCCACCTTTCTGATCTGCATGATTACATCCCAACCTCCATGAAACTTATCCCAATAACCTGCGAAATCCTGAGATGTGTTTGGCAGTTGTTAAGCTGGGATGTCAATAGCCTCAGGATGCACTTGCGACAGACAAGCTGCTTTTCAATGGATATTTTTAGTAATGAGACACTCCATTCTAAACCAAATTAGTCAGCACAGCCCTGCTTCACATTCCAGAGCTTGCAGGCTACGATGGGCTTTATTTTAAAATGAGTCCTTTAGCTAGGAGGGCAGTGTGGCCCAAATCATGGATGTTTTTGTGACTTCTGCCAGTGTTGATTATTACTGAGCTTACAGCACACTGGTAGCACAGTGGTCACTGGGCTGACTTAATTCAAACAAGTTGATTTATTTAAAGTTGCTTGATATTTTGTCATGGTGAAGATAACTTAAGGTCCCAGTAATTGATTAAATAGATGGGCATGAATCTACGTTTGGAGATGCCCAACTCTCCATAAAGACCATTTAAACACTGGTCCTGGAGATGATCCTTGTGGGAAGGGGTCCCGACTGCCAAACCAAATATGTTGAGTGTGTGTGGTATGAACACTGCTCCCAGATGCTTGTAGTCATGGTGAAAGAAGTCACTTTGATTAGAAATGGCCAGTTGACCACTCAGATCCTAATACCTTCTTTTAAAACTAATGAGGGGCAGAGGAAAGAATGCTGAACCTTTCATTGGTTCAAGGTCAAAGATTTACCATTTCATCGGCACAGTCAGGCAGAATTTTTCATACATTAAATGGAGCTGTAATAATAGCACTTGTGATAGTAAAACATCCAGTGTTCTGTGCTCAAATAAGGCAAAAGCTTGAAATATGAGTAATGATCATTCCTTTTATCTAATTTTCACCATAAATTCCCAGATAGGTGATGCTCAACTTGGCTTTTTAAACCCAGAAGATTGCGTGAGAAAGGAAAGGTTTCAGGAGCTCCCCCATTGAGTTCCTGGCAATGAATGAGTTAGAGTAGGCAGTAGTGTTGAGGATATAGCAAGGAGGAACAGTGTGCATGATAACATTAGTTATAGTTAGGAGGGAAGTTCAGTGGGTAAGAGCATTCTGTTAGCAATAAGATAGCAACAAGGAGGGGAACAGGTTGCAGGACTCTTTGTTGCTGGCCCTTACATACCTGGCTATCTCAATTGCCAGTGAGGGGCCCATGGTTTGCTGTTCTAAGGAAGAAGGACAGCAGAAATGAGTAGATTTAGGGATAATTTTTTTTTTGAAATAATGTATTGGCTCCTCAAGTGGTTACTGGCCTATTCAGGGCTCCCATTGACTACACTGGGCACTGTTGTAGAGATAACGGGAGGGCAATTGGGATTAATTTATCTCATCCAAGAGAACAGTTACCCCAGAATTTTTTTAATATAAGTGGAATCTTGTACAATGTTAATGAAATACCACTAAATGGTGGTAGTGCTCTTATCTGGAATAAAAACTACATTTTTTTTCAACTCAGTTTTCAAAATGGTTGCCTGATCATGGTTAGCTAAAGGGGTAATTTTGACTGGAGCTGAAATGCTACCACCAATATTGCTAGTGAATTTGTTTCTAAAACCCCCCCCACTCCCCGCCACTGTTTTTAAAAGCTGTATTGCGCCCCTGTATATGGATGAGTCCAACCAAACGTATGTTTTCAAATTGCTCATCTCTGCATGTGTTTGCAGATTTATTCAGAGAGTGCACTGACAACATTTAGTGGTAGTAAAATGGGGTGCTGTGTAACTCTGGTATGGGTTGTACCTTAAACACTCATGATAGTTTTCACTCTTGACGGGTTTTCCTCCATGTTTTATAAGCTCCCTTCATGTTATCGTCCCCGAGTAACAGGATTTCTGGCACTTGGCAACGGTAGGCCTTGTGCTTTTGTTTAATCCTATACTGTATGCTCCACAACAGGTCTCGATCGAGAGAGAACCGGCGTCGCGAGCGGTCTATTTCTCGGGACAGAGAAAGGCGAGAGCCATCAAGATCTTTTTCCAGGTCTCACAGGTTAGTAGCGTTGCTAAATATCTTGATGCAGATTTCTTCCCCAGAGAGAAATACTCTAGTGCAATGTGGTGTATACAGTTCAACAAGGTTCCTTTGGTTTGATTCCTGGTTTGTTCTGTGTTGGGAAAGGAATTGGTCTAGATACATAAGGGCTAGCAACAAAGGAAAGCCTGCAACCTGGTCCCTTGTTGCTATTTTATTGCCAACACAATGATCACATATCCCCCTGAACTTTCCTCCTAAACTGTAATTAATACCATCCTACAATTGACCTCAGCATCTTTTTGGATTGATGGAGAATAAAAAATATCAGTCAGGCCTTCTGCTTTATCATTATCCAGTAGCTGGAACATGCACACATGTTTGAGCATCAGCTGTGACTAAAGCCCTCACCGCCTAGGCAGCTTGGCTGCAATGCCAGAATACGCAGAAGTGGACCCTATCATCAGGCCCTTCAGGTGAGGAGAGGCAAAGACAGAGGAAAAAACACTTGTGTCTCCTGCTAGCTCAAGGCGGCTGTACAAGATGGCCACCGTTACCTTTCTGCGCTTGCGCAGAAGCCAGTGATGCCATTTGTAGGAGATACACAGTGCCAATTGGATCTTATTTGGATCCTTCACCCAGTTTCTAAGCCCTGCAGCGAGCAGGCAGTCAGAGTGTGGTCTCCCTGCAGTTTCCAGGGATCAGGAGGGCGGGGAGACGTCTGATCTACCTGGTGATGGCTGCAGTTGTGTTTGCAGCTCTGCTGCTTGTTCTCAGTGGCAGACCCGGGTTAATAGGAAGAGTCTGTGGAGCGAGAGATTCAGAAACTTGGGAGGCTGCAATTGCGAACTTTATAAAGAGATAACTTCCTGTTAGTAAACGATATTAACTTGATGCTGCCAGCATTGTAATATTTGCAATTCCAGTTTGTGATGAGTGCACGCACACCCTGCTGCATGTTGCCCCTGTAAAGATAGTGGCCACGCTTACAACTACATATACACGGCGTTGGCAGCAGACGCAGCTGACAAAAAACCCAGTGGAGGGAGTTAAAATACTTCACCAATTCAAGCTCACGTGTGCATAGAATTTAATCCAGTTCAATCCCTTTGGAATTTAAATTTATTTGAAAGATCTAAACACCTTGGAATGAAATATTTTAAAATGCTCTCTTTACTGTGTTTCTGATATTTAAAGAAAATCCTATTTCTGCTCCTACCACTTCTATTGTCTCCATCACCACCCTATTGTCAGAGAAAAGTCAGGTAATTTGTTCTCGGGCCTCTACTAGGTCCCTGTCAGACTGACAACTATTGAATATTCAGGGGTGACCTTACTACTCTCATCTCTGTTTCAAACCTGCACACCAACTTGCACCAAATGGGAAAATGGCTGTTATAGTGCACAGGCTTATAACAACACCCTGTTTAAGTCCATGTCAGAATATCCATGTGAATGTATTCTAAGTGGTGTTTGTCAACTTAGGTGACCATGTCAGTCTTGAAAGATTTTGCTGCTATGTGAAGTATAATCCCATGCCACCCTGATACTTTTCACACCCAGTAATTTGAAAAAAAGAGTGAGTAACATTATATTTCTCAAAACTCACACGGAAAGGCGAGACAGAGGACTAAATTATGTGAGATTCTGTGGATGTTTGTGCAGCGTTTGATCCAGTGGAAGACTGAGCTCATCTTAAGATTGCCCCTGACCACTTGTTTGCTGTAATTGTTGAGCAATTTGCTGCTGATGAGCTTGCAGAGGGGCTGTCACAACAAGCAGCTAAGTGCATACCGATGAACAAATGATAACAGAACCCTGTAATTAAAAACAATTGATGAATGGTGGGGAAGGCGAGGGAAATTAAGAGTTTGGTTCTGCTGCAGTGTGAAAATTATACAGTTATGTTTACAAAGAACAGTTTCTGCCAACCAGTCTCATGTGCCAGCAACCTTGGGCACCTTCCAACTGTAGAGGTGGAATGTAGCAGAAGCAGGAGGGTACCAATCTTGGTTTTTAAGCACAGATTAGTGGCACTGTTGCCTGAAAATTGGTTTGACTGTTTACTCATTATATTCTGAGAACCTGTTAGTTAGTTAGCCATCATGTTAGGTAGGACCCCAGGAGGAGGAGTGACTGTTCCTTTGGTCTTTTGTCCAACCCTGGCTTTCTTTGCTGTGCTATTGGCAGCCTTGTCTGTAGCTGTCTGGTGCCTAAGCTCCAAAATTCCTCCATATGCCCCTCAGTTATCTCCTGCCTTAAGACATTCCTCAAAACCTACCTGTCTGGCCAAGCTTTTGGTTACTTAATACCTTCTGTGGCACAGTGTCAAATTTTGTCTGATATGCCTGTGAAGTTGGAAATTTTACTGTGTTAAAAGTGTTCTATAAATGCGAGTTGTAGTCCCTGAGTTCTTGCAGCATGGCCTTGAAAGTTGAGCTCCTGAATGCTATCGTGAACTTGACAAGTGCTGAGAGGTCAGCGTGGTTGCCACCAATGAGAATTATCACTAACATTCTAAACTATTTACAACACTCGACCCACCACAATCCCATTAGTGTACCGGTCAATAATTATAAGCCAGGAGGCCAATTTGCAATGTGCACAGTCTTCCAATGTATCAGAGTCTTCATATACACTCATCTGCAAACTAACTTGGAGTCCTCTAGCACCCCAAAACTAGACAATGATAATACTTAGAACTCCAGTAATGCTTTCGAAGTTCGAGAAACCCTGTTATTGAGTCAGGATGGTGGTGTTTAAAGAAAACTCTTGAACCCCATTTTGTCTATGTTTTCAACCTTGTGATTGATTTTCTTTTCCCCTCTTTGCAGTCGCTCCCGCTCCATAGAGAGGAAGTAGTATCAGCGGTGGAGACAGCCTCCTCTCCTCTCTTCTCCACACCTCTTGGCAACGAAGAATGCCTGTGGTTCTCCTGCAATTCTACCACTGGTGAAGATTGAAAAACAGCAGAGAGAGGAGAATGGGTTTCTTTGTGGGGGGAGGGGGCTGTAGTTTGTATTATTCTGGTTGGAAGTATGAGCTTTAGTTAGCAGCTCCACAATTTTTGAGACAATTTTTTTTAAAAAACAAAGACAAAAAAAAACTTGACACAAAAGCTATGAAAAATGATACTACTCCCCAGAGAAGGGTTCTTGACCAGTGTTTGAACAGTAACAAAACTTCTATTTGTTGTTAGTCAGCTATTAATAACTTGTTTCTTTTACATACCCAATGATATCCCTAGGTTTTCAAAGACTCCCTTTCAGTGCTTTTGGTATTTTACATATTAGAGTGCAACAAAAGGCCATTGTAACTGGAAATAAGGTGTTTTCAGTAAGATGTAGTAGCCACTTAATGTACTAAATTCACACTTTTGAACGACCTTATTTCTTTGCCTATAACCCTTTAGGCCTGAGTTTGGAAGAGGGGGAGGCAGCTTTCAACTGAGAGGAAATAAAGAGTATGCCATTGTCAGATCTGTCTGCGTTGAGCTCAGTAAGGAGAGAACGTTGTGTTTGGGGTAGAGAGGCAGATGATAAGATTGGGGTAGGGAGAAGGGGAGATTAGAGAACATTCATTATCTAATAGTTGATTTTGATGCAAAAATTTAGGATGATTTCCAGAATTCTTGGAGGAAGGATGCAGAGATCTTTACTGGCCGATGTAGAACTGGTCAGCGTTTGTTACAGTGCTCGTGGGCAAAACCTAATGGGCCACATTATTGCTGTTTTTATGTATGGTACCAGGGGTGTGCAGCATGCTGCTAGCCGCTGTTAGTCACACCGCCTCTGGCAAAGTCCACATTCAGGGCTTTTACAAGATGGAGATTTCCTCTTTTTCCATTAGGCACTGGCAGCAGCAGGAGAACCAGGGTAAATGCTGCTGATTCCAAACCCTTGAGGTAAAATTCCCATCCTGTAAAGTAACCAACTACAGTGAAATTAATGACAGCCCACTGAGGCACTCTGAGGGCCCTCCTGCCCAATGCCTAGCAGTAGGTTCTGTCTGCTTCAGCTTCTCTTCATTTGAAGCCTTCCCCTGGCATTCCACCAAAGGATTTCTTTTGAAAGATAATTCATGATTTGGGTGTGGAACAGATTGGGTGCTGAAGGCAGCCCTCTGGCAGAGATACTTCACGTTGACCGCCGCAGCCTGTCATACAGCTGAAACAGATGTTGCTGACACACCAGTGTTCATTTTTCTAGTGGCTTCCAAATCTACAGAAGCTCTGCTCAAAACCTTCATCTTCCTTTCAAACTGTTGCTAATACTGTAGTGCAAAAGTCTTCACTGAACAACTGTACCATAGCCTGTAGTAGAATTTTATTTCAATAACAGTTGCTTGTAGTGACCATTTGACTGCAAACCTTCAGTCTACGTTTGATTCTTTGCCCATGTTACACCTCACTGCTGGCTACTTGATGTTATCTTTCTGCTTGAGTTGATGCTTGGACAGAAGAGACGATTAAAAGCTGACACAGAAAGAAAAATCCAGTGGTGCCAAAATCACAGCACAACCATTGTTTTGCTTTGATCAGCTTAGTGTACTCTATTGTTTTCAGCAGGCCAGCTCGCTCTTTCCTTGGCCAATTCTCTGAGTAGAGGTACATTACTCCTAATCAAAGTACAAGCTAATATCACCTCACTGCCTGAGTCCTCATGCCTTTATGCTGCTGTCTGATGAGAACCTGTTAATGAATATACAGCAGCCAGTTGGTGTTACATTGAATGACGCAACATGCTCGCTATCAATGTTCTTCTGTTTAACATTAGAGTTCTAAATTGAATTTAGCACTTGTTACTATTATTCAGCAACATGCCTGCATAAAAGGGGGTGGTAGGGATGAAGGCACATGGACTTAAAATTTTGCTGCAGCAACTAATTTATTGGTGATTGTTCTGCTGTCTTGGATATCGCATTTAAATTATCAGTTAATTCTCCAGAAGAATGAAAATTTCAACAAATCCCTATTCGCTCCAGCAAATGTATGCAAATACTTAATGCTTCATGTGAAAATGCTCATGCAAAACCTGGTGATGTAGGAAGAGGAGAATGTACTGTCACCTCTCCCCAATAATGCCTGTTCTTTCATGTTGGGAATCTGCATTGCAGTTAGTTAAAAGGCTTTGGACATTGGAATGGCAGCTGTACCAGTATTCTTTGCACGATTCCCAGCCCCACGAACATTGCAAGTCCACAGTAAGCTGCTACCCCCCCCCGCCCCCCCCCCCCTGTAGTCTTAACTCAAGTTGATAGAATTTCAGAATAACAGCAAGTGCCAAAGTATTGGGTCCATTCGTGTCAGCAGTGACTTGCATGTGGTCATAGGATCAGTAAACTCACTTGACTTCTCCATCTGCTAAACAAGAACAGTTGATGAAGGAAAAGCTGGCCCAGGGATTACTAGGCCAACCCAATTAAGTACAGCTTGACTGGCAGATCAGTCTAGCCTTGACTTAAAGCAGCTCTTTTCTCAGCAATCAAACCAGGCCACTCCAACAGTTCTGTTAAGAGTTTTAATTCTGTTTTCCGAACGTCTTCTCTCCCCAACTCTGAAGTCATGCACGATCGTGGATTGCATCTATTGATGTCATCAAATGAATCCATTGTTTTTGAGATACGTATTTCCATGTTTCGCTATGTTAGGAGTATGATGAATAGCCTATTTTTAAGTGGCAGTTCTAAAGATGTACACAAAACCTGTCACTTTGTTAGGGAACCTGTATAGAATGTTTTAGCTGTAACATACTCTAACATTCCCCAGCCCACAGCATGTATAGCTTATTGCTAGAGGAAAAGCCACCAAAACCCATCCCTGACTCAGCTAGTCATTGAGTGCCATTCCAAAAATTGGCGCTCTGGCTTGCCATTAAATAGGCAATATCTTGATAATGGAGTGCAAAAGAATTGTCTCTAAACCATCATCTAAACCATCAATGCTATTTTATTATTGGACTAGGGATGACACATTTGGAAGGATAGAATTTCTGCAGCTAGGCGCTGTGGAAAATGTTGCAATGTGCTTACTACTGTGGGCCAATTTTAGATTAAAAACATAATTAAATGGGAGCAGTTATGCTCACAGCTTTGCTCCCTTTTGTTTCCGGAGTTTGCTTATTAAGCACCATGTTTACCTCATCATTATGTTTATCGCAGTAATGGATTTTTTTAAAAAAAACTTCTGCATTGGTACTTGGGAGTTTAGCTATATTATGGTATACTTGCTGTGATAACCCTGGATAAAGAGAAGTACCTAGAACTGTTTTACGTATTTACAAACCCTACCCCAAGACAACTTAACCTCACTCTGTGTAAAGCTTTATGGGAGTCAAAATGTCCAGGTGCACATTTGCAAGTGTTTCTTTTCTTGCTGTTGTACAAGCTGTTCAGTTAATCAGATTCTTGCTTTTTTATGGACCCAGTGCCAGGTTAAGTTGCATAAGTATTAGAATACAAAGTTGATGGACCCATATATGTGACACATGCTAATAAAATGGTTTTTGATTGTACGGTTGAGATTATCCTGTGGCATCAGCAAAGCACAGCAGAGCTCTCCGGATATCACTGGACATCTACAGCCAAACTGTTGTTTTTTTTTTGAAAGGACTATTGATGTGAGCTGGATTGATGTTTTGATATCCTTTTTTTTTGTTCTGTTTGTCAGATTTCATCATAAAAGTTATTAAAATCCCAGCTGTCTTTTAGTGCATTGTTTGCAGTTGTTTATGAACAAGCCTGTTAAAATGTTTTTATTCAAAAGTTACACCTAGAGCCAAGAGAAGATACAGTAGCTTTTTAGTGCTGCTCATGGCCTCCAATCCTCTGAATTTCTGCTGTGAAGGGTGTATGCGTACAGGATTTCACCAATCTATGGTACCCTTCACTGTTAAGTAACCCAGTAGCAGCATTCAGTGCCGGGGTTGCACAGGTAGAATAATCAACTGAGATTATACCTACATGGAAAGGATGAACAGCCTCAGACTCTTTTCTCTTGAAAAGAGAAGGCTGAGGAGTGGCTGAATCAGAAATCTTCAAAATTCTGAAAGATTTTGTTAGAGTAGGCCCAAAGTGTTTCGAAGTGAGGGATCAAAACCAGAAACATCAATATAAGACAGGCACCAAGAAACCTAATAGGGAATTCAGAAGAAGCTTCTTTACCCAGAGATTGTTGAGAACCTGGAGCTCGCTAGAACAAAAGTTGAGGCAGTTCAGATAATGCATTTAAGTGGAGGCTAGGTAAGTGTATGAGGGGAAAGCACAATCTGGAGAAGATGACAATGTGCCTTGGAGCCCAGAGGATCTGGCAGATAAGTGTCTCCCAGCAAGCAGCACAAATCTAATCACCTTTTTTCCAGCAATACTGACATCAGAACCAATAGATCATGGTTTTAATTAGTAGAATCTAAATAGTTTTGTTCCTTTTTAAAATTAACTTCTGGAGGTGAAGCTTCAAAGATATTTGAAACAGCACTAAGAAAAATCATTTAATACAAATTTGAAAGAAAAGATGCACCAGCTTTATTCATGCGTAGAGGAGCTGCGAAAGTGAAAACTTGAGGACTAAAGCCACACCAGAAAGCGATCACGTTTAGAAATGTGTTTAATCCTGTAGATTTGGTGCTCTGTCGGGGGTGCTAGTGAAGAGATGATCCATGCTTCAACTATATTTGTCTGCCTTGGCACAATAACCTTACCCAGGCAAACATCTGTTAATGTTCGCCTTGAGGCCACAGCCCCATGATTTCTAACCTAGATTTCTAACTGCTCTATGATTTCCTGATTTCACTCCTGAATAGCCTGGCTCTAATTTTACGGCTATGCTCCCTTGTTCTTGATTCCCTCACCAGGGGAAATGCAGGAAACCAGAGGTTTCTTCCTAGCTACGCTACATTTTGAACACTTCAATGAGATCATCCTCAAGGTTCTAATCTCAAAGGAATGCAGGTCATTTTTATGCAACCTGTCCTCCCAATTTAACTGTGAACTGGTAACTGATGAATCTGCACTGCAGCTCCTCCAAGGCCAATATATTCTTCCTGAGCTCTCTGCCCAAAACTGAGATCAGAATCTCTATGACTAAAGCATGACTTCTCTTTGTATTTCAGTCTCCTCCTTGATTGCCCTTTGTACCTGTCTAATAGAAGGATGGGGTAATTTTGCGACTCCACTGTCCTTTTCATGCTTCTGGATATTTGCCAGATTAATTTGTAACCTCAAGAACAGTGCAAATTGAAACAGGATGATTTAACACCTGCAAATTCTGGCGGCCTTATCTGTGAGCTAGTATATATAAATTGCATAACCCTGCTAGTTCACTACTATCTTTGTTTTCTGCAACCTTACAAACATCTCATTGTCAATTACTTCCAACTCTTCTATCCTTCCTAGGGCAAGTTTTTAAGGGCTGTTGACGCTGACTTTACATTTTCCCTGACTTTCTGAATGTTTTTTGCTTTGTTGGGGAAGTGGAGCAGTTTATCCCCCTTCAAAGTTTTGCTCTCATGTCTCCCATTACAGCAGTGATGTTCCCCACGGCCTGATCACTAAAATAATCGCTGCTGTATAAAATATACAGTACAGGCTCCACATGTGCTTCATCCCATCCCTCTCGTAACTCCATCCTCATGTATTCACCCAACCTTCCCCTTTTAAATGCATCTATGCTATTCACCTCAGCTGTTCCTTGTAGCCAATTCTACTTTTGTACTTGGGCGTTGAACCATTGCTTACTAGTTATTTTGCGCTCACAACTGAATTAACAACCCGTGGCATTTTTATTCTGATTTTAAGTGGCCAGCAGCTTGACCTGGATTAAAGGTTGTTGCTGGTGGGTATACTGAGATTGGGATTTCTCATTCCAGCGGACAAAATCATAACGTAAGGAAGGATGTCTAGGCTGTGCCTTTGCACAATTTTGATAAACTTTGAAATAAACCATATGATTTGGATTTAATTAACGCCCTATCGCATCTAATAAATTGCTTTTGAAGTACAAGCACCTAAGTGGATAAAAGTGGCAACCAGTTTGCACACGAGGTCCATTAGGCAGTAAATGAGATGAATGATCAATAGTTGGTGTTTATTGGCTAAGACACTCTTCAGTGCAATGGGATCTTTAATGTCCACCACTGCAATTGTCAGATGGGCTAACTTGTCATTCAGGTGTCAGCCCCTTTGTAAATACACTGCACACTCAGTACTGCAGTGAAAGGATGCCTTAGATTACACACTCATGTCCTGGAGTGGGGCTTGAATCCACATCCATCTGGCCCAGAGGCAACAGCACCATTAACTGAGCCAAATGAACACAGACATACATTTGCAACTCTGCAAAAAAATCATGCAGACTTGGAGAAATGTCCCCTGCACCAGCTTATGCTGGCTGAAAGAAAATGGATGTGGATACCACAAACAGCAAATTTGAGTGCTGGATACGGCTGAAGGATGAGTGGTTGAGAGGCTTCAATCTTCACTCCCTTCAGAGTTACAGACTAGGTGATGTCTGACACCACACTATGTTGGGGCTATTTGAATGCTGGATAGTTTTTCAAAACTCTTGGTAACCAGGCGACAATGAAACAATGCGTTTGATTTTCTATGTATAGGTGAAACAAAAGGCCTATGCTTAGATCTGAGCAAATAGCAGTGTTGCCATTAGCAGCTGGCAGACGGAGTGAGGTTTAACTCTTTTGGTGTCCATGTGGGTTTTGTGGCACGTTACGTGTTGCATTATCTCTGCATAATTTACATCCTAACCAAACTCGTACGATGAAGTTTAGGCAAGTCACTTCAGTGTAAGCGGATTAAAATCCCACTCCAGAAACTTCGGCAGAAAATTTTAAATCTGAAAGCAGCACACTGCAGATCTTGCAAATCTGAAATAAGACAACACAATTCTGGAAATATTCAGCAGGTTATGACCGCATCTGAGAAGAGAAATAGAGTTAACATTTCAGGTCTGTGGCCTTTCATCAGAACTAATGATCAGTCCAGTCCCCATAAGGAAGAGCAGGGAATTTCTTCCTTGTGTCCCATCCAATATTTACCCCTCAACTGTAATTTAAAACAAGATTATCTGATTACCTATTTTGATATATTTTGATCCTTGCTCCCACTAGGGCCATCTGTCACTGGCTCATCCTGTGTTCTACTCTTATTTAGCACCTCCTTTAGCCAGTATCACCACTATCAACACCTTTTGTTTATGACATCTTTTGCAATCTCTCCTTTGCCTCCACCTATCACTGGCCTTCTATCCAGCTTCACTTGTCCCACCCCGCTTAAAAAGTACATATTTCACCGCACTTTTACTTTTTAACTCTGAAGAAGAATCACCTGGACTCAAAACGTTAAACTCTTTCTCTCCACAGATGCTGTCAGAGCTGCTGAGTTTTTCCAGCAATTTTTGTTTTTTGTTATCTGATTACCTCGTGGCTGTTTGTGGGAGTTGCTGTGTGCAAATTGGCTGTGGTGTTTCCTACAACAGCGACTACACATCAAAAGTATTTAAATTGGTTATAAAACATTTTGTGACAGCCTCGGGTTGTGATAAGTGCTGAATACAGGAAATGTAACTTCCTTCCATAGCCAAGTGCACTCCAGCCAGTTGCTGTCCCCAGGATAGACTGGGAATGAAAAAGAGAGCCTGGTTTGTCTGAGTAACATTTTTGTATATATTGTTTCTAACCTAATCTAAATTCTCATACATCCTGCTGCCTGTTACTCAAATACTACTGTAGACTTTAAGGCGGCTTCAACTTCTTAAAGGTTACAGGTTGATCAAAATGGTGCTATTTTAAATGTCCCTAGTAGTAAAATGAGGTGCAGGGAAAAGAAGTGCTGGAAACTCTTTCGAGTTATCAACAGTCACAGATTGCAACTCTTTCGAGTACAATCACAGTTCTTGGTTTCCGGGCCGATCAAGTCCCACAGAGCCGAATACAACTCCGCCGGCAAGCCGTCGCTTCCGGGAGTTTTACTCTTCTCGAAGGACTCAAGGGCCTTAGTCAGTTCGTCAGGAGTTAGCGGTTTGTCCAGGCTCTCCCGCGTACTGTCGTCTAAGACCTCCGTGATAGAGGACAGGACGGACTGGGAGGCCGTGCTGTCCGTGGGCTTCACGTCATACAATCCGGCATAAAAGGATTTGCTGATCCTCAAAATGTCGGACCGTGATGACTTTACTGAGCCGTCTTCTTCCTTCAGGCGACCTGCTAGGAGTGTACGAGAGTATGCTCCTGGCCGGTAGTATGTCAGAATCCATGAGGAAAGGCATCATCACCCTCATCTACAAGCACAAGGGGGAAAGGGAGGAAATTAGAAATTGGCGACCCATTTCACTGTTGAATGTGGACTATAAGATTCTGTCCAAGGTCATCGCCAATCGGGTCAAATCCGCTCTGGAATTGGTGATTCACCCTGACCAGACCTGCTCTGTGCCAGGCAGGAAGATCTCTGACAGCCTGGCGCTGCTCAGGGATACGATTGCCTATGTACAGGACAGGGGTGTGGATACCTGCCTCATCAGCTTGGATCAGGAGAAGGCCTTTGACAGAATATCGCACACCTACATGGGGGATGTGCTCTCCAAAATGGGGTTTGGGGAGGGAATTCGAAATTGGATCCAACTGCTCTACACTAACATCAGTAGCGCAGTCTCAATCAATGGGTGGGAAACAGATAGCTTTCCGATTAAATCTGGAGTCAGGCAGGGCTGTCCTCTCTCGCCTGTCCTTTTCGTGTGTTGCATAGAACCCTTTGCCGAGTCCATCAGGAAGGATCCGGGCATAAGAGGAGTGACGATCCCAGGCAGTGGAGGCACTCAGGTAAAAGCCTCCCTGTACATGGACGACGTCGCCGTCTTCTGCTCGGATCCGCTGTCGGTGCGCAGACTGATGCACATCTGCGACCAGTTCGAACTGGCCTCGGGAGCCAAGGTAAATCGGGGGAAGAGCGAGGCCATGTTCTTTGGGAACTGGGCTGACCGATCCTTTGTCCCCTTCACTGTCAGGGCTGACGGCCTGAAGGTGCTGGGGATATGGTTCGGAGGGACCGGGGCATGCGTTAGAAACTGGAAGGAGCGAGTGGCTATGGTGAAAAGGAAACTGGGCATGTGGGAGCAACGCTCCCTCTCCATTGCAGGTAAGAACCTGGTCATCAGGTGTGAGGCACTCTCGCTGTTGCTGTACGTGGCGCAGGTCTGGCCCATTCCAGACTCCTGCGCGATGGCGATCACTCGAGCCATCTTCCGCTTTATCTGGAGGTCGAAAATGGATCATGTCCGCAGGGACGCGATGTACAAGCCTCTAGATAAAGGGGGAAAAAACGTGCCCAACATCGCCCTCATACTGATGGCCACCTTTGTGTGTGGCTGCATCAAGCGGTGCGTAGACCCTCAGTACGCAAACACCAAGTGTCACTACGTGCTGAGGTTCTACCTGTCCCCGGTGTTGCGAAGGATGGGTCTGGCCACGCTGCCGCGGAACGCTCCAAGTAGTTGGACCGTGCCGTACCACCTGTCCCTGGTGGAAAAATTTATGCAGAAAAACACCTTTGACCACAAGTCCATCAGGCAGTGGTCAGCACGTAACGTCCTAGAGGCCCTGAGGGAAAAGGAGAGGGTGGACCCTGTGGGATGGTTCCCCGAGCAGACTGTCAAAGTCATTTGGCAGAACGCCTCATCGCCAGAACTTTCCAACAAGCACCAAGACGTAGCTTGGCTGGTGGTGAGAAAGGCCCTCCCCGTCATATCCTTCCTACACGCCAGGAGTCTCACCCCCTCTGCACGTTGCCCTCGAGGTGGCTGTGGTGGGGAAGAGACCGTTGTTCACCTCCTTGTGGATTGTGCCTTTGCAAAGAAAGTCTGGAGAGAGATGCAGTGGTTGCTGTCGAGGTTCATCCCGAGCAGTTCTGTGACACAGGACTCTGTGCTCTACGGGCTGTTCCCAGGGACACACACCGAGACAAACATCAACTGCAGCTGGAGGATCATCAACTCGGTGAAAGACGCTCTTTGGTCTGCCCGAAACTTGTTGGTCTTCCAGCACAAAGAGTTGTCCCCGACCGATTGTTGCGGACTGGCACAATCCAAAGTCCAGGACTACGTGCTGAGGGACGCACTAAAGCTTGGGGCAGCTGCCGCAAAGGCGCAATGGGGAAGGGTCGCTGTCTAAGACCTTTCTGCCACAGCGCACCGAGAGACTGGGAACTGTTTAGAGCCCCTCGGGCTGTACAGCTCAAAATGAAAGGCTGTAAATGATTGTAATATTGTTTGTACTGAGGCACCTGGTGATACATTTTGTAAAAGTTTAACCTGGATTGTACCCTTGTAATGGTGTTTTTGAAATGGTTTGGAATGTGATTGACGATATTTTATGAATAAAGTATATTTTTGCAAAAAAAAAAAAAAAAGTTCTTGGTTTCCGGGAGTGGGACATGAGCCCACAACCCTCTGGTTCAAAGGCGAGGGTGCTATGAACTGAGCCACAACTGACACCTCCTGGAAGCAGGGCGAATTGAATAGGTCTTTCAAATAGCAGGCGAATGGCCTGTTTCTGAGGTGTACCATTCTGTGATTGCATCAGTGTGTTATTAATTAATCTAGACCAGGAAAGCTTAATCCCTGGCATGTGTTGAGTTAGCTGAGCTCACCTGCAATTTAAAAAAAATTCCTTCATAGAATGGGGGCGTCGCTGGCTAGGCCAGCATTTATTACCCACCACTTGAACCGCAAAGGTAAAAAAAAACATAATGGGAGTTATGTACAGGCCTCCGAACAGTAGTCAGGATGTGGGGCACAAGATACACCAGGAGATAGAAAAGGTGTGTAAGAAAGGCAAGGTTACAGTGATCATGGGGGATTTCAATATGCAGGCAGACTGGGAAAATCAGGTTGGTAGTGGATCCCAAGAAAAGGAATTTGTGGAATGTCTACGAGATGACTTTTTGGAGCTGCTTGTGGTGGAGCCCACGAGGGAACAGGCAATTCTAGATTTAGTGATGTGTAATGAGGCAGATTTGATAAGGGAGCTTAAGATAAAGGAACCCTTAGGAGGAAGTGACCATAATATGATAGAATTTACCCTGCAATTTGAGAGGAAAAAGCTGGAATCAGATGTAACGGTATTACAGCTGAATAAAGGCAACTACAGAGGCATGAGGGAGGAGCTGGCCAGAATTGACTGGGAGATGAGCCTAGCAGGAAAGACAGTGGAATAGCAATGGCAGGAGTTTCTGGGAGTAATTTGGGAGACACAGCAAAAATTCATCCCTAGGAAGAAGAAGCATACAAAAGGGAGGACGAAGCAACCATGGCTGACAAGGGAAGTCAGGGACAGCATAAAAGATAAAGAGAAAGCATACAATGCGGTGAAGAGCAGTGGGAAACCAGGGGATTGGGAAGCCTACAAAGACCAACAGAGGACAACTAAAAAAGAAATAAGGAGGGAGAAGATTAAATATGAGAGTAAACTAGCCAGTAATATAAAAGAAGATTGCAAGAGTTTTTTTAGATATATAAAGGGTAAGAGAGAGGCAAAAGTGGACATTGGGAAGCTGGAGAAGTAGTAGTGGGGAACAAAGAAATGGCGGAGGAACTGAATAGGTACTTTGCGTCAGTCTTCACAGTGGAAGACATGAGTGACATCCCTAAAGTTCAAGAGAGTCGGGGGGCAGAGGTGAGTATGGTGGCCATTACCAAGGAGAAGGTGGATAAATCACCTGGACCAGATGGATTACACCCCAGAGTTCTGAAGGAGATAGCTGAAGAGATAGTGGAGGCATTAGTGGTGATCTTTCAGGAATCACTGGAGTCAGGGAGAGTCCCAGAGGACTGGAAAATCGCTAATGTAACCCCCCTGTTTAAGAAGGGAGTGAGGCAAAAGATGGGAAATTACAGGCCGATTAGCCTGACCTCGGTCGTTGGTAAGATTTTAGAGTCCATTATTAAGGATGAGATTTCAGAATACTTGGAAGTGCACGGTAAAATCGGACAAAGTCAGCATGGTTTCATCAAGGGGAGGTCATGCCTGACAAATCTGTTAGAATTCTTTGAGGAGGTAACGAGTAGGTTAGACAAAGGAGAGCCAATGGATGTTATCTACTTGGACTTCCAGAAGGCCTTTGACAAGGTGCCACACAGGAGGCTGCTCAGTAAGAGAAGAGCCCATGGTGTTAGAGGCAAGGTACTAGCATGGATAGAAGATTGGCTGTCTGGCAGGAGGCAGAGAGTGGGGATAAGGGGGTCCTACTCAGGATGGCAGCCGGTGACTAGTGGAGTTCCGCAGGGGTCAGTGTTAGGACCACAACTTTTCACTTCATACATTAATGATCTAGATGAAGGAGCTGAGGGCATCCTGGCTAAGTTTTCAGATGATACAAAGATAGGTGGAGGGACAAGTAGTATTGAGGAGGCGGGGAGGCTGCAGAAGGATTTGGACAGGTTAGGAGAATGGGCAAAGAAGTGGCAGATGGAATACAACGTGGGGAAGTGTGAGGTCATGCACTTTGGTAGGAAGAATAGAGGCATAGACTATTTTCTAAATGGGGAGAGAATTCAGAAATCTGGAGTGCAAAGGGACTTGGGAGTCCTAGTCCAGGATTCTCTTAATGTTAACTTGCAGGTTGAGTCGGTAGTTAGGAAGGCAAATGCAATGTTGGCCTTTATTTCGAAAGGACTAGAATATAAAAGCAGGGATGTGCTGCTGAGGCTTTATAAGGCTCTGGTCAGACCACATTTAGAATATTGTGAGCAATTTTGGGCCCTGTATCTCAGGAAGGATGTGCTGGCCCTGGAGAGGGTCCAGAGGAGGTTCACGAGAAAGATCCCAGGAATGAAAGGCTTAACATATGAGGAACGTTTGAGGACTCTGGGTCTATACTCGATGGAGTTTAGAAGGATGAGGGGGGATCTGATTGAAACTTACAGAATACTGAGAGGCCTGGATAGAGTGGACGTGGGGAAGATGTTTCCATTAGTAGGAGAGACTAGGACCCGAGGGCAGAGCCTGAGAGTAAAGGGAAGACCTTTTAGAACAGAGATGAGGAGAAACTTCTTTAGCCAGAGAGTGGTGAATCTATGGAATTAATTGCCACAGAAGGCTGTGGAGGCCAGGTCATTGAATGTATTTAAGACTGAGATAGATAGGTTCTTGATTGGTAAGGGGATCAAAGGTTACGGGGAGAAGGCGGGAGAATGGGGTTGAGAAACTTATCAGCCATGATTGAATGGCAGAGCAGACTCGATGGGCCGATTGGCCTAATTTCTGCTCCTATGTCTTATGGTCTATTTTCCCTTGAGTAGGTGCTGGAGAGCCGCTGCCTTGAACCGCTGCAGTCCCCGTGGTGTAGGTACACCCACAGTGCTGTTAGGGATGGAGTTCCAGAATTTTGACCCAGTGACTGAAGGAACGGCGATATAGTTTCAAATCGGGTTGGCGTGTGGCTTAGGGGGGATCTCGCAGGCGGCAGTGTTCCCATGCGACTGCTGCCCTTGTCCTTCTAAGTGGCAGAGGTTTGGAAGGTACTGTCAGAAGAGGCTCAGTGAGTTGATATACTGGGCCAGAATGAGACAAAAACATAACCAGACAGGTTTCCCACTCCTGACTGTCATCTAATGACTGTGTGTGTGTGTGTGTGTGTGTGTGTGGATATAGGTCAGGGAAGCGATCAACTGAAATAACCTGTGATTGAACAGTCTCCAAACTGTTAGTCCACATAGGTGAGGTACTGCAATACTGCCAGCAATTATAGAATGGTAAGGCATAAAACATTGTTTTTGAGAAGAAAGTTAAAGGGAGAATATAAGCCTTTAGGTGGCTTTAGATGTTGTTTGTAAGTCTTCAAGGATCTTGGAGAAACTGGTAAGTAAATGGTAGTAAATCTTTACTCTGATCACATTTCCAGGAACCTGGAGGGAGAGGAATTGTTGGAGACTAGAAACTGTTTCTACAGCAGCTGCCATGAGCATTGAATCTCACTGCCAAACATTTTCTGTTCAAAAGAATGCAGACTTATTTGCTTGAGGTATCTGCCTGGATTCTTGGGCTTAACCCTGTTGTGCTTGTCCATAGCACACATTGTGTTGAATCTGACACAAGCAGTATTTCCATGCTTATGTAACCTATCTAGGAGGTCTGGTGGTGCTTTGGGTAGTGTCCCTGCCTCTGAGCCGGGTGCTCTGGATTCAATTCCCACTCCAGGACTTGATGGTTGAGGAAGGTGCGTTCACATTATGGCCAAACAGGTTGAGTATCAACTTGTAAATGTTTCCAACATACTCCAATGGCAGGTGGTAAGAGCAGGAGAGATTCCTGGTCAGCCATGTGATGGAAAGAAAGTTGAAGCCTCTACCATCATTATCCATAGCTCCAGACTACAATATGCAGGTAAAAGTGCATGTTGCCACAGCAACTCGGACTCCCTAAGTAAACTGTAACACACAACCACCACAAAGGACTTCAAAGTCGTGGAGAATGTATAGGAGAAAGTTGTTAAGAATTATAATAGGAGCCTTAGTTATGAGACTAGTGAAAATCGACCTCAGCTCTCTCTAAAACAGAGAAGATTAAGATGAGCTGTAAGAGGAAATTATGAGGGGCTTTGATGTGGTAAATACTTTCACTGATCATTGAGTTAGTAATTTAAAATTATTCAAGAAGGGAGGAAGGGATAAACCAGGGAACTACAGGCCAGTCACTCTAACCTCAGTGGTGGGGAAACTATTGGAAGCAATTCTGAGGGACAGAATTAACCTATACTTGGAGAGGCAGCGATTAATCAAGGACAGTCAACATGGTTTTGTTAAGGGAAGGTCATGTCTGACCAATTTGATTGAATTTTTCGAAGAGGTGACCATGTGTGTAGATGAGGGCAATGCATTTGACGTAGTCTACTTGGACTTCAGCGAGGCTTTTGATAAGGTCCCACATGGGAGACTGATAACAAAGGTAAGAGCCCATGGGATCCAAGGCAATTTGGCAAATTGGATCCAGAATTGGCTGAGTGGCAGGAAGCAGAGGGTGATGGTCGAGGGGTGTTTTTGTGACTGGATGCCTGTGTCCAGTGGGGTTCCACAGGGATCGGTGTTGGGTCCCTTGCTGTTTGTGGTATATATAAACGATTTAGATTTGATGTAGGAGGGCTGATCAGTAAGTTCATGGACGACACGAAAATTGGTGGTGTGGTAAATAGTGAGGAGGATATAGACGGGCTGGTCAGATGGGCTGATCAGTGGCAAATGGAATTTAATCCGGATAAGTGTGAGGTGATGCACTGGGACAGGACAAACAAGGTACGGGAACACGATGAATGGTAGGACCCTGGGAAGTACCGAGGATCAGAGGGAACTTGGTGTACTTGTCCACCGGTCCCTTAGGGTAGTGGGTAGAAGGCATATGGGATACTTGCCTTTACTAGCTGAGTAATAGAATATAAGAGCAGGGAGGTTATGCTGGAACTGTATAAAACACTGGTTAGGCCACAGCTAGAGTATTGCGTGCAGCTCTGGAATCCACATTATAGGAAGGATGTGATTGCACTAGAGAGAGTGCAGAGGAGATTTACCAGGATGTTGCCTGGGCTGAAGAGTTTTAGTTATGAAGAAAGATTGGATAGACTGGGGTTATTTTCCTTGGAGCAGAGGAGATTGAGGGGGGACATGATTGAGGTGTATAAAATTATGAGGGGCATAGCTAGGGTAGACAGGAAGGAACTTTTCCCCTTGGTGGAGGGATCAATAACCAGGGAACATAGATTTAAGGTAAGGGGCAGAAGGTTTAGAGGGGATGTGAGGAAGAATTTTTTCACCCAGAGGGAACTCTCTGCCTGAAAGGGTGCTAGAGGCAGATACCCTCAAAACATTTAAGAAGTATTTGGATGTGTATTTGCGATGCCATGGCATACAAGGCTATGGGCCTAGTGCTGGAAGATGGAATTAGAATAGTTAGATACTTGTTTGACTAGCACAGACTCGATGGGCCAAAGGGCCTTTTTCTGTGCTTTAGACCTCTATGACTGACTCTAACTGGAGGACATCAGTTTCAGCTTATCAAAAGAATGAAGGGAACGGTTAGATTGTAATTTACACAGAGAGTTGTTAGGATTTTGGAATGGCCTACCTGAAAAAACAGGGAAGAATGATCTACAATAGATTCGAAAAGCAAAGTGGCAAGGACAATTAAAGGACATTGAGAAAGGGACTAAATGGATAGCTCTTTGTGGTGGGATGAATGCTGTAAAACTCTAATAATTTGGTTGGCTGAGTTACCATGGTTAACAGAAAGATGCTGTTTGAGGTACTTATGTAAAAATTGAACTTTTCCCATTTTCGTTGAACATTTATTAGTTATAAAAATATTGGAGATGGAATAAAAAGGCTGCTTGACAGTCAAATATCATCCGATTGTAATTAACAATCTATTCACTTTCCAATTGGCGTGAGAAGGTGGCGGGTTGTAAGGATGGATGAACCTGCTGATTAATGGTGGGAGCTCAGCTATTGGATGTTGGAAACCAGCAATGAAACCTCCAGGAATACGTCCAATCAGACTTGGCAATTCTAATATCCAGGCGTGGGGGCGGTGGTGGGAGTGACCCCTCCCAAGCAACTGCTGTAACACCAACAAAAACCCCACTGATATGATTTATTTAGGGTGTCTGCCAATCTTCTCTAAAGGTACGCTGAATAACCAGGAGGACACTGCACCATCATCCCTCCCACACCTACCACCTCCCCCCACCACTGCTAAGAAAATTTACGGCATTTGCATTTGTTACCCAGATTCAGTGGTTAGGCACTTGCAGCATTCAAAATTGCATTTATCCATTCAAATGCAGTGACTAAAGAAATGTGTTCTGCAAGCAATCCCATTGGATGTTTGTATTTAAATGGAGTGGCTTGACCTGTTCCCAGTGGTTTGGAAGGCTTGTTAGATGGGACTGCATCCGAGGGCAATGGCAGCAGTTGTAGCAGTAGGGCCCGGTACACGCAGGGTTAATGTGGGACTGAGTACAGTGCCACCCACACAGTGATGTAAGAAGGCACATGACCCAGAGCCAGGGCCAGACTGGAGATGGACAGAGATGTGTAAAGACTTAGGATGGAGTCAGGTCCATACCTGTATCCTTTACTGTATATATGTACATGGTTATGAGTTGTTAATAAAGACTTACTGTTAATATACTCAAGACTACAAAGCCTACTTCATGGTGTCAGAAGCAGGGTTTTTCAGCAGTTGCCTCATATAGATATATATATATACATAGGGCTTTGCTTTGTCCTGAGGTGTGTGCATCAGTCATCCTGAGTTATGTATTCTTTGCAACCTGCAGAAACAGTCAAGGAAAAACCAATCATAAATGTGTTATGACAGAATCCAATGATTAACTCGATTGAGCCCAAAATAATAATTTTCTTGTCATACACCATATGTAAAAGAATTGGCGTGAGGGATCACCTCTAGGTTGGAAGGTCAAACACACACTCAGACGGTGCATGCTTTACGAGACAGGAGCTAACAACCACAGCAGTTTGGCAGAATGTTTTTGGGTGACAGTGAGTAGGGAGACTACCAGGGGAATGAAAGGGCTTTGTTTATCAACTCTCTGAAGACACATAAATAACTCTACAGCCCAATAAAATGGCACGTGGAATTGGCGAATTCTTGTACTTGAAATAAATGTTTACAACTGATGTGGTTAATGTCTGGGGAGGCAACATGGAGCCACACACAGCAACCGTTAGTTACCTTGGAAGCTTCCATGGAATGTCAAGCATTGCAATGCTGGAGATCTGAAGATTTTTTGTTGTTAATTTTCAGTAGGAATGCGCACTGTGGCATGGGGCTGATTTAGTGCAGCTCCTTGACTATAAGTTCACATCAAAACATTCTACGGTTCCTCTAATACTCCTATCGTCCACAAGAGTGTTCAGACAAAGCAACTGGCTCCAATCAGGCAATGCGAGACTAGAGAATTGTCCTGCTTTTCACTACCAGTGGGTAAGACCTTCTATTATCTCCTTCCCCAGAACCCTGTGCCCAAACCTTCTTGCCCTGTGTTACTCTCGGCAGAAGCTGCCAAACCTCAGTGCCCCTAGCTTTAGCTCTATAGCCTGGTCAATGGGTGGCCTCTTGTTCGTTGGCAATTCCACTTTGTAATAGGACTTGTTTGTAGTGAGAGACTTGGGATGGAGTAAGCAATTCATTCCTCCAACACGGGAGAAAGGTCCATTACTATGTCAGCCAGCTGTCTCGATGCACAGCGAAAGTTAACATTTCTAAAATGTTACATTCGTTTTTTGGGATAGGGGCATTGCTAGCATTTATTGCCCCACAGTGAGCCTTTCTTACCTCCCCTCACTCCTTTCCTTGCCTCTGGACTTGCTTAGAACCCGTTACATCTCTAACTTTTTCCTGTTTTGACAGCAGGTCATCGACCTGAAAACTAACTCGGTTTCTCTGTCCACGGACTCGGGTCTGACCGACTGAGTATTTCCAGCATTTTCTGCTTTTATTGTGAAAGTCTTTGCATTTCTTTATTCTGGAGTGCACGTGGTCTCTCAGAGTGAGGTGCAGATATGCAGAGCCAAGACCCTCACTTGTACACAGGGGCGCTCCTGGCGTTAAATCAATTAGTGCCATGCTTCTTACCAGCGCAGAGTGCTACTCAGCCTGATGCTGCTTGCCCAGTCAGGGCTATGTGGTTTTTAAGGTTCTCAAGTGAGGAGAACCTTGCCTCTCCCTCACCCACCCACCAGCAGGTCCCCTCCCCCTCTAGATTGCATGTTTGAGCCAGGCTAATGACTCGACTATTAACCAGTGTCTGGGAATTCCGCAGATCTGCCTGTTTCAGGTCAACCTTATGCTACACTGGGCATCAGTGCAGGGCCAGTAAACTTATAGGGCTCAATGAGCACGTCAAGGTTTGGATAGACCAAAAGAGGTAAGTTTTGCGTTTCTCTGAAAGTGATTGGAGCGTGCGTGATGAGACTTGACTCCCCCACAGTTAGGAAGCAGCGAGCAGGAGATATATGTGGGGAAGTGGACTTGTCACTTAAATAGAAGCTGAAAGACCAAAGCAATTGATGAAAGGTCACAGCCCTGAAATGTTACTCTGCTTTGCTCACACAGTTGCTGCCAAAACCCACTCAGTACAGGTACCAGACCCCGTATCCAGGAAGCTCGGGACTGGACGTGTACCGGGTACAGGGGTTTTCTGGATTTTGGGTCCTGGGGTTAGGGGCGGGGTGGGGGGGTGGGAAATAGGATAACTGAAGCTGGGCTGATTTCTCCGCTGAGCTGGACCCATCCGGGATGAGAAAAGGAAGGGATGAGGGGCAGACTAGGCCAGCTTTCGCCATCAATCCTGGGCCCAAAGAGCAGGGGGCATTGTGTGCCGTGACCTGGATATGACGGGCAGCAATACCTGCTGGGGATCGTAGATTTTAGGGCAGCACCCGATTTTCGGGTCCTTCCAGATTTTGGGACGCTGGATAAAGGGCCTGGTACTACATTTGCAGCCTTTTCTATTTTTATTTCAGACTTCGAGCATCTGCAGTACGTTGCTGTTTTCATTAAGTTCAAAGGAAAACTGACTGTGAAAAGATAAAGGAAATTAACTTGCTTTTGTGCTACTCCTGTCGTGAGGTCAAGCTGTGACAAAGTGCTTCACATCCAGTGAATTCCTTTGAAGAATGTTTGCCGCCTTATAAGCAAATGCAGGTACCAATTTGCAAACAGCAAAATCCAACAAGACAGCATTAAGCCAAATGACCATTGAGGGAAGTGGTGGTCATGACATTGGACAACCTCCAAAGCTCACCTTTAAATAATACCATGGGATCGTCTACAACTAGCTAAATTGTTGGGAAGGTGCACACACAAACTTTTGCCTTTAAAGGCAAGAGTGCTGCCATATTATCAATACGAGGTTAGGTCAGAGAAGCTGGGGTTGTTCTCCTTGGGGCAAAGGAGATTGAGGGGAGATTTGATTTGATCGAGGTGTACAAGATTATGAAAGATTTAGATAAGGTAGACAAAGAAAAGCTGTTCTCATTAGCTGGTGGCACAAGGATGAGAGGGGATACGGATTTAGGGTTTTGGGCAAGAGAGGCAGGGGGCAATCTGAAGAAGAACTTTTCTACATGGCGAGTGGTAATGAGCTGGAACTCGCTGTCTAGGAGGATGGCGGAAGTAGAGGCGATCAATGATTTCAAAAGGAAATTGGACACTTGCAGGGCTATGGGGATAGAGCAGGTGTTGGGATTGCTCTATAGAGAGGCGGCACAGGCTCAATGGGCCGAATGGCCTCCTTCTCTGCTGTCATGACTCCATGACACTCCGCCACAGCTGACAAAGGGTTAGAGATATGTTAGCAACAAAATTGGGTCTATCTTTAACCTGGGCTGACCCTTTCAAGCCATTACTTCAGTACTCCCTGCAGGGAAGTGGTCTGAATGGGCACATCCTGAGATCAGTTAACAGCTATTACTGAGAGAATTTTAGCAGTTAGACGAATGCTGGTAGATTGTGGGGTCCAGCCCGAGAGGACTCAGTGTTAGCCCGGTCAGAGACACCAACGAGAAACATCTGGCTTCATTTATTTTTAATAAAATTTGCCCGAGTTGAAATGTGACATCTGGATTCTGGTGAGTATATTGAGTGGAATGGGCCGATGTTCTGTGGAGTTCAGAATACTAAAGAGGTGATCCCATTGAAATGTTTAAAGTTCTTAGAGGCTTTGACCAGGTAGATTATGGGATAATGCTTTCCCCCGGGCTGGAGAGTCTGGAACCAGAGAACACAGCCTCAGGAAAAGGGGTCGGCCATTTTGGACTGAGATGAGGAGAATTCTTTTTCACTCAGAAGGCTGTGAATCTTTGGAATTCTCTACCCATGAGAGCTGTGGATGCTCAGTCATTGAGCATGTTCAAAACTGAGATCAATAGGTTTTGGGACACCAAGGGATATGAGGATAGGGCAGGAAAGTGGAGTTAAAGTAGAAAATGAACCACCATCTTATTGAATGCTGGAACAAACTCAAGGGCATTGGCTACTCCTGGACTTCTTTATGTAAGATGTATAGCTGATAATTAGAGATGTATGACCTGCTGTTTTAGAAGGACGGGAGTGTTATACAATATATTCCATGCAGTACTGAGGGAGTGCTACACTGTTGAAGGTGCCATCTTTTGGACAGGGCGTTAAACTGAGACTCCGTCTGCCCTCTAAAGATCTCATGGCCACTATTTCAAAGAAGAGCAGGGGAGTTCGCCCCCGCAATGTCCTGGTCAACGTTCATCCATCAACCAACATCACTGAAATAGATTATCTGGTCGTTATGCCATTATTGCTTTTGGGAGCTTGCTGTGTGGAAATTGGCAGCCACGCTCCCTGCATTACAACAGCGACTACACTTCAGAAGTGCTCCATTGGCTGCAAAGCACTTTGGGACATCCTGAGGTTGTGAAAGGTGATATATCAATGCAATTCTTTCTTTTTAATGAACACTATTAATCTGCTCCTGAGGTGACCCATGTTCCTTTAAAGCCACCAAGTCTAACAGCCATAAGTAAGGAGCTGGATGAGGCCAGTTAGAGATTAAGTGATCTCTACTGCAGGTCAGAAACAGGGTGAAAGTATGTTTTTTAAACCCTTTTTGCCAGCAAGTATAATTGCTAAGGTCAGTGAAAGATTCCAGGTATTCTGACTCCTATATCAACAAGATATCTCAATTGATAATGACATTCCTCTGTTCATTCTGAATGAAACATAAGGCTTGAGATTGCTTTCAATATTAACGCACAAACATTTATATTGTAATGGTGAGATATTCTCTTATATTGCAGAAAGAGAGATGTCATCAAAGTTTTTTATCTCGCAGTCATCCGGACAAACGCAAGAATGCCAAATTTCAGATGATCACAACTATTTATACTGCAGGAGGAAAGGGTGTTGATTGGTTGGCAAGTCGACTCTGATTACTTGCCAAACAATCAGAACTCTTTTCTCCTTTAATATAAATTGTTGTGATCATCTGAAATTTGGCATTCTTGTATTTGTCCGGATGAGTACAAGACAAAAAGCTTTGGCAACATGCCTCTTTTCTCATCGGTATTCTTTTACCTGCTAAATATTAACCCAATTTAAAATGAACAGGTTAGTATCGCCATTAAGATAACGGACAGAGTAGCGACACAGGTTAATATGGCCATTTGAAAAAAACAAAGCACTGGCCTTCATTTCTAGAGTGGCAGGAATTAAGAGCAGAGAAGTTAGATTAAATTTGTATTGAACTTTGCCTAGACCGCACGTGGAGTACTGTGAACAGTTCTTGGCTTTTAAAAATTCTTTCATGGGATGTGGGCATCGCTGGCAAGGTCAGCATTTGTTGCCCATCCCTAATTGCCCTTGAACTGAGTGATTTGCTCGGCCATTTCAGAGGGCAGTTCAGAGTCAACCATGTTGCTGTGGGTCTGGAGTCACATGCAGGCCAGGCCAGGTGAGTTTGGCAGATTTCCTTCCCTAAAGGGCATTAGTGAACCACTGTCTTCATATTATAAAAAAAGGATTTAGAGACAATAGAGAACGTGCAAAAGGTATTTACTAGAATGATACCAGAAGTGAGAGGTTATATCTAACAAGAAAGATTGAACAGGCTGCGGCTATTTATTTCTACAAAAGGGAAGACTGAGGTGTTACCTGATAGAAGTCTTTAAGGTTATTAAAGGGTTTGATAGAGCAGATGTACAGAGGATGTTTCCACTTACAGGACAGACCAAAATTCCCAACCCACAAGGAATAGCTGAGGCAAATAGTGGAGATGCATTTAAGGGGAAGTACACAAGGGAGAGAGGAATAGGAGGGTATGTTGATGGGATGAGACGAAGAAGGGTGGGAGGACGCTTGTTTGGAACGTAAACACCGGCATGGATCTGTGGGGCCAAATGGCCTCTTTCTGTGCTGTTAATATTTTGCAGCAAGGCCTCAGTTGGACAGGCACAATGAGGCACAATACACTAAAGACACAAACAAGAATTTCTAGACCAAAATCTGCAGATTTATTACGTTTAATGCCTACTTTTGTCTTCCTTTCCCTCCCCTCTCTTTAGATTTAGGCAATGCCCGCGACGCAGAGTGGGCTGTCATTGGCTGTTGTAACCCTGATGGCCGTCACTCTGCTACCAATCCCAAACCAGACAAGATCTATGGTGTAAGTATCAGTCTTTTCTTGTACTGGGATGGTCAGGTTTCACTAGAAAAGCCCTATTGATCCAGGTAAACATACAAACATACGAACATACAAACATATCAGCATATGAATTAGGAGCAGGAGTCGGCCACTTGGCCCCTCGAACCTGCTCTGCCATTCAATGAGATCATGGCTGATCTGATTGTAACTTCAACCCCACATTCCTGCCTACCCTTGATAACCTCCCCCTTGTTAATCAGGAATCTATCTAGCTCTGCCTTAAAAATATTCAAACACTTTTTTCCACTGCCTTTGGAGGAAGAGAGTTCCAAAGACACTCAGCCCTCAGAGAGAAGATTTCTCCTCATTTCTGTCTTAAATGGGCGACCCCTTATTTTTCAACAGTGATCCCTAGTTCAAGATTCTCTACAAGAGGAAACATCCTCTCCACATCCACCCTGTCAAGACCCCTCAGGATTTTATAGACTTCAATCAAGTCACCTCTTTTCTTACTCTTCTAAGCTCAAGTGGATACAAGCCTAACCTGTCCAACCTTTCCTCATAAGACAATTCATCCATTCCTGGTATTAGTCTAGTAAACCTTCTCTGAACTGCTTCTAATGCATTTACATCTTTCTTTAAATAAGGAGACTAATACTGTACACAATACTCCAGATGTGGTCACACCAGTGCCCTGTATAACTGAAGCATAACCTCCTCAATTTTGTAATCAATTCCCCTCACAATAAATGATAACATTCTATTAGCTTCCCTAATTATTACCTGTACCTGCATACTAACCTTTTGTGATTCATGCACTAGGACACCCAGATCCCTCTGAATCTCAGAGCTCTACAACCATTCACCATTTAGATAATAAGCTTCTTTTTCATTCTTCCTGCCAAAATGGACAATTTCACATTTGCCCCCATTATACTAAAGGGCAATATCAGAGTGGGGGAGAAACTGTGTAACACTTGCTGACGATGCTCTGTACCGTTTGATCAAAAGCTTACTCAAGGATTGTTCAATAGCTCAATAGATAGGAACATGGGAACAGGGGGAGGCCATTAAGCCCCTGGAGCCTCGTCCACCATTCATGGATGATCTGTATTCCAACTTGAATTACCCACCTTGATTTCATAATCTTTATTGTCCTTGCTTAACAAAAATCTATCAATCTCGGCTTCGAAATTTTCGATTGATCCCAGGCCTTAACAGCACACTGGGGGAAAGGGTTCTTGACTTTTACTTGCTTCCTGACACCACCCACCGAACCGCTAAGCTCTAATTTTAAGGATACAGCCCTTGTTCTGGACTCCCTGCCACTCCACCCCACGATCAGACTGCCACCATTTTGTCCACTCGATCCTCCAAAGTCTCTTTGCACCCGGCTACACTGTGTACTGGGCCACCAACATAGTGTCATCACAGATCTGGATACTTAGCTCACTATTCCTCCAGCACAGCCACTGACATGTCATAGATAAATTCGCTGTCAACCGTGGAGATAAAGCGTAGAGATCAGGACGCCAGTTGTGGCATCTCACCCATTGGTTAGGCTGAGGTCAGCTATCTCAGAATAGGAATTGGACCTGGGACTCTCTGGATTGACATGGCTCAGCATTGTGCCAAGCTATGCTTTTCAGACACAATTGAGAAACATAAACACTAATATCAGGGTCTTTGGTTCATGGACCAGGAAGTATTGAGATGGCTGATTGTTAACTTTTATTGATAAACAAGTGCAACTCATTAATTTCAATGTCCATTAGATTGACATCAAAAACTCACAGGCTTAGAACTCATTGTGTTAGCTACAGTAATCCTAGGACGGACTATATGAGTATACAGGTAATACAGCCCATACTTTTAACCACTATGTTACCTTTTGTAGATAACTGCGCTTCAGTAGTGGTTAAGTCAAGCTGCTATCATTCAGGTCACCTCACTTATGGGCCAGGATTTTCCAGCCCCCTCACGGGTGGGACCCGCCACGGGCGAGGCAGTGCCCAAGCCAGAACTCCATTGACTTGCGGTGGGACTGGAGGACCGCGGCGGTGGGTGGGTGCGGAAAATCCCGCCCATGGTCTTTTAGATTGACTACACTCCGTATGTTCCTCATGTACCCAGGGCCCATTAGAATTCTCTGTGTTCTTTAATCCCTTATATACTCATACTCATTGGAGTTTAGAAGAATGAGAGGTGATCTTATTGAAACAATAGATCCTGAGGGGGCTTGACAGGGTGGATGCTGAGAGGATGTTTCCCCATGTGAGGGAATCTAGAGCTAGGGGGCACAGTTTCAAAATAAGGAATTTCCCATTTAAGACTGGGACTCTCAAAGGGTCATTAGAACTTGGGATCCTCTTCCCCAGAGGGCACTGGAGGCTGGGTCATTGAATACGTTCAAGGCTGAGTTAGACAGATTTTTGATTGACAAGAGAGTTAAGGGTTATGGGGGACAGGCAGGAAAGTCTGTGAGGCCACATCAGATCAGCCATCATCTTATTGGCTGCTGGAGCAAGCTCAAGGGGCCAAATGGTCTACTCCTGTTCCTATTTATTATGTTCTTATCTCCTCTGACCCTTATTGCAAAAGGAACTTATTCCCAATCTATGCTCGCGCCTAATCACTGATTGACCTTCCTCTCCAACACTCTCTCCTGCTGCACAAGTGTGTCTGTCTGAAGTGAGTTTTAACTTAACAACCCTACTGATAAAAATAAAAATACCTGGAAAAACTCAGCAGGTCTGGCAGCATCTGCAGAGAGGAACACAGTTAACGTTTCGAGTCCATATGACTCTTCAACAGAACTAAGTAAAAATAGAAGAGAGGTGAAATATAAGATGGTTTAAGGGGGGTGGGACAAGTAGAGCTGGATAGAGGGCCAGTGGAGATAACCAAAAGATGTCATAGACAAAAGGACAAAGAGGTGTTGAAGGTGGTGATATTATCTAAGAAATGTGCTAATTAAGGGTAGAAAGCAGGACAAGCAAGGTACAGATAGCCCTAGTGGGTTGGGGTGATTGGGTCAATAGGGCCTCATTCTAGAAAATGCCAACTAGCTTATCCTATTTAATAATCTATCTTTACAGTCAATAGGATTGAGTTGTTGGATTCTGGCCAGCACTTGAGGGATGCCTGTATTTCCCTAGGATGACAACAATACCTTGCATTTATATAGCATCCAAGGCACTCAGTAAGAGTGTTAACAAACAAAACATAACACTGAGCCACATAAGGAGATATTAGGACAGGTCAAAGGGTTAAGTTTTGAGGAGCATCCTAAAGGAAGAGAGAGGGATGGAAAAATTTAGGGAAGGAATTCTAGAGCTTAAGGCCTTGACAGACTGAATGCATGGCTGCCAATGGTGGAGTGATTAAAATACAAAAGAGCATTGGTTCGAACAAGCCCTGCTCTAGAATATCTAGAGAGTGAGGTCTGGGAGTTTGGGTTATTCTGCAAGTTTTTAAAACTGTATTTGCTCACAGAGCAAGGTCTGTCAGTGAACACCAGCTCTTGCATGACCAGTCTCGTTTAATGCATGACCGACAGCGGAGAGAATGGATCCAGGCACTGCTGGACAAACTTCATCCAAAGACTGCGCTCTTTGAAACCACAACAAAGATGAGGCCGCTCACAGATGCAGGAGAGAGAAGGCAAATCTCAAGCGGGGAAGGATTACAGTGGACCATTCAAAGGGCGGGAGGTGATCCTTCACGTCCGGGAGATGGACTGTTGCCTTTGCCAGTGCCCACCAGGCTAGACTTCAGTTCAGCACCATGGACAGAGCACGATCACACCAGCAATGCTGGCAACACTTCTACACCAACAGCTCAGTGGAACAAAACCCAGAAACTGAGCTTAAAACCACGTGAATTGTAAGAGTTCGAGGAATGGTGTTGGCATTACTCTTTTATATAAGAGAAACAATGAATGGGAACAAGAACAGTGTAACTCTTTTAAACTTTCACCACGAGTTATTTTCAGGTATGGTGATTTTTCATGAAAAATTAACCAAATTTTTTTTTATTGGCTTTCAGGATATGGGTGCGTTTATTTTTCAGGTCTCTTTGAGATTGTGATGGTGGGCTGCCTTCTATTTTACACCCAAGTTGGTTGCTAGGCAGCTTCAGAGAGCATTAAGAGTGGTCCGTGTAATGATGGGCTGGAGTCACGTGTAGGCCAGATCAGGTGGGTGCCCATTGGACAGTGAGCTTTTATCACAGAATGTTTGGCACAGAAGACCATCCAGCCCATCGTGTCTGCCGGCTCTCCGAAGGAGCAATTTCCCGGGTACCACTCCCCGGCAGCCCTGCACATCCTTCCTCTCCAGAAACTATTCCAATTCCCTCTTCAAAGCCTCGCTTGAACCCACCTCCACCCCATGTGGTATACCGTGGATGTTTGTGCTTTAGTCGTTCCCCAGATGGCCAGATTTTATCGAGTTCAATTTCCTTCCTTGCAGCCTCCACCACCTAGCTGGACAAGGGCAGCAGGTGCCTGGGAGAACCCCCTCTGAATCACATACCACCCCGACTTGGTCACATTTCACTGTTCCTTCATCGCTGCTGGGTCAAAACCCTGGAGCTCCCTCCCTAACAACACTGTGGGGGCAACTTCACCACACAGACTGCAGTAGTTCGAGAAGGCGGCCTACCACCTTCTCAAGGGGTAATGGGCAATAAATACCTGCCTGGATAGCAATGCCCACACCTGAAGAACCTGCTATGGCAGAATTTGAACTACCACAAAATACAAGAGCTTCCTTCATGACATCACAGAAATATGTGCTGCTCAGCCCACGACAAACCTTACAACCCAAAATGATTCAGTGTCCATCCTATAGTGAGTCGAAGGTGGTGAAGAACCAGCTGGGCTCCTCACATGCTGCGGGTTGAATATCCAATGTGTACCCAATTTTAATGCACTGATTCATCCCAGAGATGTTGGCCTTGCTGACAAGGCCAACGTTTATCATCTATCCCCAATTGTCCTGAAAACGTAATGACGAGCCAACGAAATGGATTTCTCAGCCCTTTTAGAGGGCAGTTGAGACCCAACTGTGGGATTGGAGTCACATATTAGGCCCAGGTCCGGTGAGAGCGGCAAATTTCCTTCCCAAAAGGACATCAACGAACCAGTTGGGTTTTTAATGACCATTTCTCTTTTATTCGTCCGGGTGAGACCAGCATTTATTGCCCATCCTTAATTGCCCTTGCTCAGAGGGCAATTTATTTTAAAGAATCACCCACATTGCTGTGGGTCTGGAGTCACATGTAGGCCAGACCAGGTAAGGATGGTAGATTTTCTTCCCTAAAGGACGTTAGTGAACCAGATGGGTTTTTACAACAATTGACAAAGGTTTCATGGTCATTATATTCCAGATTTTTATTGAATTCAAATTCCACCATCTGCCATGGTGGGATTTAAACCCAGGGCCCCTGAGCATTACCCTGGGATTACCAGTCCAGTGACAATATCACCACCTCCCCTAACCTCATGGTCACTTTTGAGGGGAATTCCTGACTGTAACAGTTAACTGGTTCGAAGCAACAATAGAAACTGGAGGAGGCCATTCTGCCCCTCCAGCCAGTTCCACCATTTGGTTACAAGAACTGCATCTCAACTCCATTTACCCATTTTTGATCCATATCCCTCTATACCATTACCCCATACAAATCTGTCAATCTGTTCTGAAAGTTTCAATTGGCACCACCAACAGATGCGCCCCCAATGCCCACACACCTTTTTGTGGGTGAGAGTGTTCCAGATTTCCATGGCAGAAATCAAACCTCTTGATTGCAGTCCGGTGATTTCCCTCCCATCCCCCGCTATACCCCTCATGAATAGTGAGTGAGCATGTATGAAAAGGGAAAATGAGGAGGGCATTAATCTCAGCTGTGATGCCCCCTCTCCCTGTGGTCAAAAAGCCTGCTGCTCCTCTCCGAACTCCCTCACCCATGCATCGTTGGTGCCAGTGTGACCAAACCCCCATTAACTATTGGGCCATGGACAGTTAGCTCAACATCACCATGGGCCAACTGAGCTGTGGCCAAAGAAAGACTTGCATTTATATAGCGCCTCTCACAACCTTTACAAGCACTTTACAACCAACGAAGTACTTTTTTCCTTTGAAGTGTAGTCACTGCTGTAATGTAGGAGAAGGTGGCAGCCAACTTGCGCAGAGCAAGATCCCACAAACGTCAACATGATAATGACCCAGGTTATCTGTTTCTTCGGCCATGCTGGTTGGGGTATAAAACAACGACCAAGGTACCAGGGAGGACGCCCCTCTTGCTCTTCTTCGAAATAGCGGCCGCGGGATCTTTCATGCCCAGTTGAGAGGGCAGAGGAGGCCTCGGCTTGATATCTCATCTGCAAGACAGCACTAGAGGTGCTGGTGTACACATGGACTCCAGCGGGACTCAATACTTTCCAGAAAGCGAAGGGAGAATTTTGGGGGTGGGGGGTGGGAAAAGGGAAGACAAGCCATGTGGAATATTAGAAGGATTCTGAAATGTTTTGGAAAAGAGTTGCCTAACTGCCCAGCAGGGTATGAGGAGTCCAGATTGTTTTACTAAACATTGCCTCTGTTTCTCCTTGAATATAGTTGATTGATTAAATTGCACATAAGAATGAAATAAAAAGTAGGATTTGAAAGATATTTTTTAATCTAAAGTTTTTGACCAATTGCTCCCAAAACAGGAAGTGACATAACAAAACAATTTGACCACACGAGGGGAAAACGTGTCAGAGGAGCAGAGATATTGGAAAGCTGCAGAGAAAACTGTTCACACACCCTCAGGTCATACAGTCAACCCACAGGGGGAACTAATATAGAACTTTGTACCCGCAGAATGGGTGAACTTTGAACTTAAGTCACAAGGAACCATTTGGGGAGTTTGGCCTTTAGCCTTTGTCAAAACCAAAATAAACTGCAAGGAAGTATTTTATTCCCAGTTCACATGGGCACCTTAGATCCATGCTAATACATTTAGACACCTGTCGTGCTCCTGCGTTGTGGGTTCCCCTCTTCCATTAGTTAGCCCTTATCATCTTCCAGTCTTTTCTCTATCCTTGTTCTCAACTCCCGAACTGTGCCATCCATATCTCATCCATCTACTTTATCTTTGGACCTGGAAGCAGATGGTTTGGTTTGTTTCTTCTTATCTTTCTGTTTCTTGTCTTCATTGACCCGTTGCCTCTTTTCTTTCTCCTTTCCTCTAATGTCGTCCTTTCCCTTCTGCTTCCTGTCCTCACTATCTCGTCGTTTCTTCTCCTCTTTTTCCCGCTGCTTAGCCTCCTTATCCTGCTGCTGCTTCTCTTTCTCCTTCCCCCTACTGTCGTCCTTCCCTTTCTTCTGCCTGCCTTCCTTCTGCTGCTGCTTCTTCTCCGCCTTCTCCTTCCGCTGCCTCTCTTTCTCCTGTTGCCTCTCCACTTTCTCCTTCTCCTTATCCTCCTTCTCCTTCTGTTTCTTTTTCTCCTTATCCCCTTTGCCTTCCTTGCCCCTGGATTTGTCTTTCGGTTTTGGCTTTGCATCATCATTTTGCTTCTTGCCATCCTTTTCCTCTTTCTCAATCCTCATCTTTGAATCTTTCTCCTGGGTTTGGACTGGGGGAGGAGGACGGGGAGGTGCTGACTTGGCTTTTGAAGGTTCCTGTTCCTTGTCTGCCAGTTTCTCTTTCGATCCCTTGTTAAAGAAGTTGAAACCTATTGACTTCCCTGCCAATAAAAGCAAAAATATCGTTCAGCAACCCAACGAACTTAGGAGACCTTTAGCTCAGTCTTTGCACATTCTGTTCAGATGGATGACGTTAATGGGGGTTATTTAGTAATTATATTCTAATTAATAATCACAGAATGGTTACAGCACAGAAGGAGGCTATTTGGCCCATCGTTTTTGCACTGTCTCTCTGAATGAGCAATGCACCTAGTGCCACTCCCCGGCCCTCTCCCTGTAACCCTGCACATTCTTCCTTTTCAGGGAATAATCTAATTCCCTCTTGAACACCTCGATTGAACCTGCCTCCACCCCCCTCTCAGGCAGCGCATCCCAGATCCTAACCACTCACTGCGTGAAAAAGTTTCTCCTCATGTTGCTTCTTTTGCCAATTACCTTAAATCTGTGCCCTCTCGTTCTCGATCCTTCCACCAATGGGAACAGTTTCTCCCTATCTACTCAGTCCAGACCCCTCATGATCTTGAATACCTCAATCAAATCTAATATTAGTAATTATATTCTATGGGGACTGGGGGTGGGGAGTTGTGGGTGTGGATGCACAGTTAGTTAACAACCTCTTATTTCAGCTCTGAATCTTTGAAGCAAATTCAGTTTAGACTGACAAGGTGAAAGACTCTCCTTTGCATGATTATTTTTATAATTACGGAATCTAGGTTCAAGATCATAATCCAATTTGATGAAGCAGAAAATGGAAGGTAGGTGAGTGATGGAACAGTAGCCTCTAGATTGGAGGAGGAAATTAGTACTGGGCAGGAAATTCCCATAGTCTTGAGGCTCCACTAGACCCCTCTACAGTCTATAACTTGTCAGCCTGCTTATCTGACATCCAATGCTGAATGAGCAGAAATTTCCTCCAACTAAATATTGGAAAGTTCGGAATCACAAACTGTTACAAACTTAACTCCTTCATCAACAACTCCACCTTTCTCTCTGGCAATTGCCTGAACTGAACCAGACTGGTCACAACCTTGGTCTCATATTTGGCCCCATGTTGAGCTTCAAACCCCACATATCTGCTCCATCAACAAGACCGCCCATTTTTACCTCCGTGACATCGCCCACTCCACTCCTGCCTCAGCTGATCTGCTGCTAAAGGCCCCATTCACGCCTTAGTTACCTCTGGACTTGACTATTCCAACGCACTCCTTGGCTGACCTCCCACATTCTACCCTTCGTAAACAGGAGGTTGTACAAAACTCTGCTGCCTGTGTTTTTACGCACCAAGTCCCGTTCACCCATCACCCCTGTGCTGGCCGGCCTCCACTGGCTCCCAGCCCAGCAACACTTTGACTTTGAAATTCTCATCCCTGTTTTCAGCTCCCTCCTTGGCCTCGCCCCTCCCAATCTCTGTAATCTCCTCCAGCTCCACAACTCTCTGAGCTATCTGCTCCCATCTAATTCTGGCCTCTTGAGTGTCCCCGGTTTTCACTGCTCCACCATTGGAGGCTGTACCATCGGGGCTTTAAGCTCTGAGAATTCCATGTGAAGCCTCTCCATCTCTCTCATCTCTTTTAGGCCCTCAAAACCAACCTCTTTGACCAACTGTTTGGTCACCTGCTCTAATATTTCCTCAAGTGTCTCAGTGTCAGATGTTATCTGAAAACACTCCCTTGGAACTCCTTGGAACAATTCACAACTGTAAAAGTGCTATATAAATGCAAGTTGTCTTTGGTGTGATCACAAGCAGAAATCTGATGGACCTTCTTTCCTCCCCCCTCTGCCCTGGATGAGGAACTCTTGGGGGCAACGCTAGTCACTTGGCTTAGTTCAGCTAGCTGGGAGTGAAATGGGACCTCAGTGCATGGTTCTTTGGGGGTTAACTCTATTCCCAGCTATGCCTTTAGCTGGTAAATCACTGTGGCCAGCTCTGAGGTATAGGGCAGGATTTTAAAATCCCCCGCCAGTGGGCTTGAAGCCTACTGTCTACCTGCCTGTCCCCGACCTAACTCCCATTTTATGGTGGGAGGGGGTGGTGTAAGCATCAAGCAGCCCAACTGCACTTGGGCCAATTGAGGCTCTTAGGTGGCTAATTAATGGCCACTTAAGTGCCTCATCCCCCCACTCCCATATTTTACCCACAGCAGGGGTAGACTGCGCCACGTGGGTAGTTGAGCAGCTTTAGCTGCAAGAGCTGGTGCCAGGCAATGAGGTGGGGGGGGGGATGTGCGGTGGGGGTGGTGCAGGGAGCAAGGAGCGCACCTCCCCTGGGGTCCCCTGTGCCCATTCCCATTGGAGAATCCCCCCACCCTACTCCACTACCCCCCCTCCCCCTCCTCCAGGTCATACTCCCCCTTTAACCTCCCACTAACCTCTGAAACCCCCAGCCCCCAACCCTTCGATGCAGCCCCGCCAGCCAGGCCCTGCCGATACCCTAAACCTACCTCCGGTCCGGCCTCCATGAGCTCCCCTTCCTTAGGGAATGGCTGTAGTCCCAGCAGCGGCCACCTGGCGCCGATGGGGCTAGAGAGCTGACAGGCCACCCGATTGGCTGACTTCCTCCCCAGAAGGGGTTGGGGGTGGAAGGCTCACCCTTAGCCAATAAACAGGCCGCCAAGCTTTAAATGGCTGTGGGGCAGCCGGAACCCCACCAGCTCTTCGGAGGGAAACCCTGCCACCCGAAATATCCTGCCCCCTTACACCTGGAGGGGCAACACTGGGAGAATCCAGGCCTTTCCCCCACCAAAACACCAGCACACCCCCTACCCCCCGATCCCCGCCCCCCCGCCCCCCCACCCCCCGCAACATCCCTCCTGTCCTCTCTGATAACCATTTCTATTTTACCCATTGTGACGACCTCATTGTGAACCTGTCAATCAAATGCCATACCTCGAGTTTTCTTCTCTTTCTTTGGCCTGTGGGAGAAACCATAAAATTTGAGAGAAAGCAGCAACATTGCAACAAACTCTAACCGATCGATCCATATGAATCACTATATGGCTGAAGGGCGGGGCTATGGGGCCAAGTGCAGGGAAATGGGGATTAGAATGGATAGGTGCTTGATGGCCGGCACGGACACAATAGGCCGAAGGGCCTGTTGCTGTGCTGTATAACTCTATGACAAGGTTGAAGGGGAGGACGTGATGATTGAGATTAAAGGGAGGAGCCAGCAGCCAGGTATGTGACTTCTCCATGGCGATAGCACGATTGCTGCTCAAATGTTCACTGGCAATGTGTTCACAGAATCTTGTAGCACGGAAGGAGCCATTCGGCCCATTGTGCCCGGACTAGCCCTTTGGAAGAGCGATCCAGTAGTTCCGCTCCCCCCCTCCCCCCTGCTCTTTCCCCACAGCCCTGCAACTTTTTTTTTCCTTTTCAAATATTTACCCAATTCTCTTTGGAAAGTTATTACTGGATCTGCTTCTACCATCCCTTTAAGCAGTGCATTCCAGATCACAGCATCTCTGTGTGTGTGAAATAATTTCTCCCCCATTTCCCCTCTGGTTCTTCTGCCAATTATTTTAAATCTCTGTCCTTTGGTTCCCGACCCTCCCCCCAATGAAAGCAGTTTCTCCTTATTTAATGTATCAAAACCCCGGTCATAATTTTGAACAACTCAGTTAAATCTCGGGAACGTCCCAGACTAGTGGGATGAGCATTAACTCTATCTGCTAACCGTAGGGCTTCTGGGTGACGGCAATTTGGCCAGCCTCAATTTCACTCCTCGCAGGCCTGGATCCACAGCCCCTAACTGGGCACAACCCAATATTTATCCCTCAATTTTCATATGGTAGGAGGTCTTGTGGTGCAGTGGGTAATGTCCCTGCCTCTGACCCACCCCAGGACTTGATGGCCAACAGAGTGTTCATAATGTGGCCAAACAGGTTGATTATCAACCTGCAAATCCTTCCAACACGTGCCAATGGCAGGCAGTAAGAGTGGGACAGATTCCTGGTCAGCCATGTGATGGAAAGAATGTTGGAGCCTCTACCATCACTATCCATAAGTTCCAGACTACAACATGCAAAGTGCATATTGCCACAGCAACCCAGACTCCTTGGTCAGCTGGTCTGGATCAGATTATGCCAACAGCATGTGGCTTGATTCCCCAAGGGGTGGATTTGGGATCTGCCTCCTTGCCCTACTGGTTGTGGCACTGTGGATTAGACTTGAACTGAAGAAGACAATTCATGTGAATCAACCAACCCCTAATACAAATAATTTGTTCAATATCATGCAGCTGTTTGCAGAAGCTTGCTATGTGCAAATTGGCTGCCGCCTTTCCTACTCACAACACTGTTCAAATAGTACCGCATTAGTAGTAAAGCACTTTTGGGACATTCTCAAGTTGTGAGAGGTGCTATATAAATGTAATTCTTTCTTTTAAGCTGATAATCTCACATGGAAAGGCTGTAGTGTGAATAAGTCCATGGAAAAGTACCTCTGCAACAACAGTAAGGGGTATTCTTCTGAGGTTGGGACAGAGGTACGTTGTTGGAATATTGTAGGGGTATCTTCAGTCTGCACCTCCAGATATAGGTGCCTTGGATGTACTTAGAGTCATAGAGTCATCACGGCACAGATGGAGGCCATTTAGTCCATTGAGTCCATGCCATCTTTCCGTAAAGCAATCCAGTCAGTCCCATTCCCCTGCTCTAAGTTGACTTTCATCAAGTCCCCATCCGATTTCCTTTCGAAATCATTGATCATCTCTGCTTCCACCACCACCCCCTGATCCCCCACAGGCAGCGAGTTCCAGGTCATTACCACTCGCTGGGTAATAATGTTCTTCCTCCCCTGTAAGTTTGCCCAAACCATTAAATCTGTGTCCCTCATCCTTGTCCCATCAGCTAGTAGGAACAGCTTTTCTTTGTCTACCTTATCCAAACCTCTCATAATCTTGCACACCTCGATCAAATAGTAATAATAATAATAATAATCAAAGTACAAGAGCAAGGAGGTTATGCGGATAATATATAAGGTTCAACCTCAGCTGGAATATTGTGTACAGTTCTGGGCACCACATTGCAGGAAAGAGGTGAACATACTGAAGAGAGTGCATAAGAGGTTTACAAGAATGGTTCCAGGGGTGAGAAACTTCAGTTATGAAGATAGATTGGAGAGGTTGGGACTGTTCTCCTTCGAGAGGAGAAGGCTAAGAGGAGATTTGATAGAGGTGTTCAAAATGATGAAGGGACTGGACAGGGTAGATAGGGAGAAACTATTCCCGCTCGTAAAAGGATTGAGAATGAAAGGGCACAGATTTAAAGTGATTTGCAAAAGAAGCAAATGTGATGTGAGAAAAAACATCTTCGCACAGCGAGTGATTCGGGTCTGGAACGCACTGCCTGGGAGTTTGATGGAGGCAGATTCAATCGAGGCATTCGAGAGGGCATTACATGATTACTTAAATAGAAACAATGTGCAGGGTTATGGGGAAAAGGCAGGAGAATGGAGCTAAGTCATAACGTTCACTCGGACAGCTGGTTCAGACACAATAGGCCGATTGGCCTCCTTCTACACCATAACAATTCTTTGATTTTGTGAAATCTCCCCTCAATCTCCTTTGCTCCAAGGGGAACAATCCTCAGCTCTTCCAACCTAACCTGGTAGCTGAAATCCCTCATTCCTGGAACCAATCTGGTAAAAATCTCCTCTGCACCCTCTCAAGGACATTCCCATCCTTCCTGAAGTGTGTTGGCCAGAGCTGTATGCAATACGTTAGCTGTGGCCTAACGAGAGCCTTCTAAAGGTTCAGCATAATTTCTCTGCTTTTGTGCTTAAGAGCATAAGAAATAAGAACAAGAGTAGACCATAAGTCCCGTCGAACCTGCTCCACCATTCAATACGATCATTGCTGATCTTGGCTTCAACTCCATTTGCCTGCCCACTCCCCATATCCCTTAATCCCCTGACAGACCAAAAATCTGTCTATCGCAGCCTTAAATGTATTCAACAATGCAGCATCCACAACCCTCTGGGGTAGAGAATTCCAAAGATTCACAACCCTTTGAGTGAAGTAATTTCTCCTCATCTCAGCCCCTAAATGATCAGTCCCTTGTCCTGAGACTTTGCCCCCGTGTTTTATATCCCCCAACGAGGAGAAACAATCTCTCAACATCTACCATATTGAGCCCTTTCAGAATCTTGAATGTTTGAACGAGATCGCTGCTCATTCTTCTAAACTCCAGAGAATGTAGGTGCAGCTGGGGGGAGATGGTGGTTTAGTGGTAATGTCACTAGACTAGTAATCCAGAGGCTCCAGCTAATGTCCTGGGGACCTGGGTTCAAATCCCACCTTGGCAGCAGTTTGTGGAATTCAAATTCAGTTAATAAATCTGGAATATGAAGCTAGCCTCACTAATGTTGGCCATGATAATTGTCATTAAAAACCCATCTGGCTCACTAATGCCCTAATAGGGAAGGAAAATCTGCTTACCCAGTCTGGGTATCCTTACCCAGTCTGGGTATCCTTACCCAGTCTGGGTATCCTTACCCAGTCTGGGTATCCTTACCCAGTCTGGGTATCCTTACCCAGTCTGGGTATCCTTACCCAGTCTGGGTATCCTTACCCAGTCTGGGTATCCTTACCCAGTCTGGGTATCCTTACCCAGTCTGGGTATCCTTACCCAGTCTGGGTATCCTTACCCAGTCTGGGTATCCTTACCCAGTCTGGGTATCCTTACCCAGTCTGGGTATCCTTACCCAGTCTGGGTATCCTTACCCAGTCTGGGTATCCTTACCCAGTCTGGGTATCCTTACCCAGTCTGGGTATCCTTACCCAGTCTGGGTATCCTTACCCAGTCTGGCCCTATGTGTGAGTCCAGACTCAAAGCAATGTGGTTGACTCTTGTCTGCCCTCTGAAATGACCTAGCAGTTTAAGGGCAATTAGGGATGGGCAGCCTGACCATGACAGAATTAAAAAAATTGTTCAGACCCTCATCCCAGGTACCAATCTAGTGAACCTTTCCTGTACTGCCTCTAATGTAGGGATATAGGACCAGAACTTCTGACTTCCCCACATATACTGCCTTGTTGCCCACTCAATTAACCTGTCCATCTCTCTTTGCAGCCTCTCTGCATCTTCCATTCCCACCCAGCTATGTATTGTCAGCAAACTTGGATACATTACTCTCTGTCTCTTTGCCTAAATCATTAATATAGGTTGTAAATAGCTGAGGTCCCTGCAGCACTCCGCGATTCACTGTCTGCCAGCTTGAAAATGTCCCGTTTATATCCACTCTCTGCTTCCTGTTCATTGACTGATTCTCTACCCATGTTTAGAATATGACCCCAAACTCCATGAATCCCTGAACTTGTGCATTAACCTTTTGTCTAGCACCTTATCAAGTGCTTTCTGAAAATGCAAATACATTACATCTACTGGTTCCCCTTTATCTACCCTCAAAAAACTCTAATAAATTTGTCAAATGGGATTTCCCTTTTGTAAAACCTTGCTGATTTGTTCTAAATGTGCTTTTCTAAATGCATTGGCAAGGCTTCCTTAACTATAGGTTTCAGCACTTTCCCAATGACAGGCTAACTGGCCTGTAGTTCCCTGTTTTCTCTCTCCGTCCTTTCTTGGATTAAAGTGTTATATTTGCCAACTTCCAATCTAATGGGACCATTCCTGGATCTAATGAATTTTGGAAAATCATAGCCAACACATCCACTATCTCTGTTTATCAAAGTCAACACTGGAATCTGGCAATATGTCCTGGCCCTCAGATCTGTCATCCTGCACATGATTCACACCAATTTTCTTTTTGGATGTCTGTCAGATACAGGACTGTCTGGACAGGGCTCAATCACAGGCTCCACAGATCAAACAGTAACTGGGCTGGTCATCTGAATAGGTAGAAGTGACCTCTTCACAGTGCCCACAAGGGTTCTTAATTTCAAATCTTTCAGAAGGTTAGATGTTTGTTAGGCAAGGGTATTAAGGGTTATGGAACCAGGCCTGGTCGGTGGAGTTAAGAAACAGATCAGTCATGATCTAAGTGAATTGCGAACAAGCTCGATGGGCCGAATGGTCTATTCCTGATTCTAACGGGCTTCACAGACGCTGGGAATCAGCGTCGATAGTTCAAACTGTGTTTTCTGGCAAAGAGAAAGCAAAGAACGGGCACTCAATGGACACTAGAACCCTTAGAACACCCACCCCTTTCTGCCAAGACCCTTCCCCATCTCACACCCCTTCCCCAACAAATTGCTGTTTAAACAGAAAGGAAGAAAAAATGAAGTTTATATTTAGATAGCACCTTCTACAACCTCAGGATGTCCCCAAAGTGCTTTTTTGAACTTTGATCACTGTTGTAATGTAGGGAAACATGGCGCACAGGAAACTTCCATCAACAGTGACATGGGGCATAACCAGATCGCCTGTCGGGCTGTGGATAAATATTGACCCGGTCACCGAGGATAGCTCCTTAGCTCCTCTTCCAGTTAGCGGCCGTGGACCTTTTACATCCACCTGAGGGCGGGGGGGACTCGGTTTAATGTCTCATCAGAAAGACAACACCATTGGCAGTGCTGCACCCCCTCAGTAGCACAACAGGAGCCTCAGGCTGGATTTTTGTGCTCAAGTCTCTGGAGTGGGAGTTGAGCCAATGACCTTTGGACTCACAAATGAGAGTGCCCCCCACCCCCACCCCGTCCCTCAGAAACGAGAGTGCCCCACCCCCACCCCATCCCTCAGAAGCAAGAGTGCCCAAACCCCACCCTCCGTCCCTCAGAAGCGAGAGTGCCCCCCACCCCCACCCCCACCCCGTCCCTCAGAAACGAGAGTGCCCCACCCCCACCCCCACCCCCACCCCGTCCCTCAGAAACGAGGGTGCCCCACCCCCACCCCGTCCCTCAGAAACGAGGGTGCCCCACACCCACCCCCACCCCGTCCCTCAGAAGCGAGGGTGCCCCACCCCCACCCCCACCTCTACCCGCCCCTCCCCCCACCCCGCCGGCCTCACTGGGCCATCCCGAACCCTCTGGATGTTGGTCAGGAATACCCACGGTTCGACAGGCGGCCAGGGCTCTTGGTCTTGGTCAAAGTCGGGAATGCTCCTGCTCTCGTCACTATCGTCCCTCTTGCTCTGGGTCCTCTCGCTGCAGTCGGTCTTGTCAGTCTTGTCAGTCTTGTCAGTCTTGTCAGTCTTGTCAGTCTTGCTGCTCTTGTCGCTCTTTTTGCTCTTCTTGCTCTCCTTGCTCTTCTTGCTGCTTGCTCGACTGGCCTCATAATATTCCCTCATGCCCTGGACCGGGGGTGGGAAGAGGGACGCAAAAGAGAAAAGGGAGAGAGGGGCCAATTATTCTTCGGCTATCAAGGGACATAAAGCAAAAGATATTCCCGTGTTACTCAACAGGAAGAGTTGGGCTGGGGGGGAGGAAGGGTCTACCACCTCGTTCAGTCGGCTAGGCATGGGAGTCAGAATAACGCCAAGAGCGCAGGTTCCATTCCCGTTCCGGCCGAGGTTGACTAGGGACCTGCCTCCTCAGCCTGCACCCCCCGCCCCCTCCCTGAAGGTGATGATAAACCACCACCAAACCAAAAAGCTGCCAAGGGAAATAGCCCAGGGTGAGGCATCAGTGGACAATAAGCCAAAGAGTTGCCTTCGGGCAGTGCACACCCAACATGACTCAAGAAAAAAAAGGTGCACCCAAAAAACGGAAAACCAAAACTAAAACTTTGGCGTCAAATGGGGATTTCCCCGATTTTTCACAGGGATGAGGGGCTCCCGTTAGCCGGAGAAGCTGGGATTGTCCTCCGACAGATAGGAAAGGGGATTAAAGAGGGGCGTCTTTCAAGAGCAATTCAAGGGAGGTGTCACAATACCACCAATGAAGTACATTTTTGAAATTGTATTGTCGGAAACATAACAGCCAATTGGCGCACAGCAAGCTCCCACAAACCGCAATGAGCAGACAGGGCCTTGGTTTAATCTGAAGGGCAGCACCTCCAACAGTGCAGCACTCCCTCATTGTGGCTTTGGGATTATTTAAGGGGAGGGGAGAGGGGGAGAGTAGAAGTGGGGGAAGGTAGGAGCAGTAGGGAGAGAATGGGTAGGAGGACAAAAGAGAGAGGGATGGTAGGAGGGAAGGGAAGAGAGGGATGGAAGAAGGGGAGGGAAGAGAGGGAAGGTAAGAGCAGAGGGTAGACAGGGTGGGTAGGAGGGGATGGGAGAGAAGGCGGGTAGGAGGGGAGGGAGGAGAGAGAGGGTAGGGGGGAAGAGAGAGGGTAGGGGGGAAGAGAGAGCAGGGTGGTGGGGGGAAGAGAGAGAGGGAGGGGAGGAGGGAAGGGTAGAGAGGGACAATAGGAGGGAAGGGGAGAGAAGGATGATAGGAGGGAAGGGGAGAGAGGGAGGCTGGGGGAGGGGAGAGAGAAAGGGGAGGGAAGATAGGAGTGGAGGGGAAAAAGGTGGGTAGGACGGGACGGGAGAGAAGGTTGGTAGGAGTGGAGGGAGGAGAGAGAGAGGGTAGGAGGGTAGGGAAGAGAGGGTGGGTAGGAGCAAGGGGAGAGAGGGCAGGTAGGAGGGGAGGGAAGAAGGGGTGCGTAGGAGGGGAAGAGAGAGCAGGAGGTAGGAGGGGAAGAGAGAGAGGGAGGGTAGGAAGGAAGGTTAGAGAGGGACGATAGGAGGGAATGGGAGAGAGGAAAGGTAGGGGAGGGGAGAGAGGGAGGGTAGGAGGGGAGGGGAGAGAGGGAAGGTAGGGGGAGGGGAGAGAGGGAGGGTAGGAGGGAAGGGGAGAGAGGGAGGGTAGGAGGGGAGGGGAGAATGAGAGGGTAGGAGGGGAGGGGAGGGAAAGGGAGAGAAGAGGAAGAGAGGGGAGGGAATGGAAAAGGAGGAGAGGGAAAGGGAGGAAGTGTGGAGTAGTGTAGGGAGCAGAGGAGGCGGAAAGAGTTGATTCGAGTGGGGGTGGAGCAGATTGGCCCCGAGGGATGTGGAATGGATTAGATGAGGGGAATGAGCAATGGGAAGGGGCCGATGGAATGGGGCCCAGGAAAAGCGAGTGCCTCCAACTGAGATGGGGAAAGGGAGCATCGAAACGGAACTCCCTGTTCAATGGTCACCCGCTGGTAACCGTCTCTGTTTCCGATACCCTCTGTGGTCAAGGCACTGATGGGCAACCCACCCACCCACCCACCTCCCCCCCTCCCACCCACCCACCCCCCCACCCACCCACCTCCCCCCCTCCCACCCACTCACCCACCTCCCCCCCACCCACCCACCCACCCACCCACCTCCCCCCCTCCCACCCACCCACCCCCCCACCCACCCACCTCCCCCCCTCCCACCAACTCACCCACCTCCCCCCCACCCACCCACCCACCCACCCACCTCCCCCCCTCCCACCCCACCAGCCCGGTTTGCCCCAGCCAGAGCCCCTCGTACCGGCGACATCTCGGGTGGCTCCAGTTGCCAGTCGGAGAGGGAGGTGACCGAGGTCTCCAGGCTGCCCTGCTCCAGGATACACTCGATCTCGGGCGTCACAGCCTCGTAGCCGTACACGTCCTCCGGGGTGGTGTGCAGGAGAGTCACCAGCTTCATCCAGCGCTCAAACACCTCGTTCTCGCAGTCCGGGTGCACGTAGAGCTGCAGGTAGAAGGCCCGGCCGTTGGCCAGCTTCAGCCGCAGGCGCCGGTTGTACACGTCGTGGATCGAGATGTTGACAAAACTCAGGGGAAAGAGCCTGTCCCAGAATCCAAAGAGGGAAGAAAACAAAACCAAGCAAGGAGATAGGGTCAGTGTCAGCAATTAAAGGGGAGACGGTGTTCTCACTGACTGGTATCCCAGAGACCCCAGGGTAACGCGCTGAGGACCCAGGATCAAATCCCACCACGGCCGATGGTGACATTTGAATTCAACAAAAAAAAACCTAGAATTAAAAGTCTGACGAAACCATTGTCGATTGTTGTTAAAAACCCATCCGGTTCACCAATGCCCCTTTAGGGAAGGAGATCTGCCCTCCTCACCCGGCTCTGGCCTACATGTGACTCCAGGCCCACAGCCATGTGGTTGACTCTTAAAAATGTAATTAGGGAGGAGGAGGAGGAGGAGGAGTGCAATAAATGCTGGCCTAGCCAACAACGCCCACATGCCAAGAATATATATTAAAAAATTCACACAAAGGCGGACTGGATGCCAAGCTGCGCACACACTCAAACTCACACCACTGAGAGCAAGAGGAACTGAGTCGAGGGGGAGAGAGAGAGAGAGAGAAAGCAAGCAGACTTGCATTTACGTAGCACCTTTCACAACCTCAGGATTTCCTAAAGCCCTTTAGGAGCAATGAAATGCTAAGTCACTGTTGGTAGGGAGCACAGCAAGATCCCACAAATGCTAATGCCACAATGACCAGATAACTCCCTTCCTAACAGCGCTGTGGGTGTACGTGGACTGCAATGGTTCACGCAGGTCACCTCCTCAAGGGCAATTCAGGATGGGCAATGAATACTAGCCAAGCCAGTGACCTCCCACATCCCGTGAGGGAATACATTTTTTAAAAAACGTTTGTTTTGGTGATGTTGACTGAGGGATAAGTATTGGTCAGGACACCGGGGAGAACTCCCCTGCTCTTCATCGAGGCCATACCACTGGATCTTGTAGATCTATCCGAGAGGGCAAACAAGGCCTTGGTTTGATGTCTCATCCAAAAAACAGCACCTCCAACAGTGCAGCACATCCCACAGTACTGCACCACTGGAGTATCAGCCTGGACCTTGGGCCCAAGTCTTTGCAGTGAGCTGTTATATTGTAATAAAAACACAACCTTTAAGGAAGGAAATCTGCCGCCCTTACCCAGTCTGGTCTATAGAGCAATGTGGCTCTCTCTTAATTGTCCTCTGAGGGAGCCTAGCAGTAATGCATCTGTACCAAATCTCCAGGGAAGTTAGTGAATGGGCAACAAATGCACTAACTTGAGAGTTAAGCATAGATCATGAGAATGTTTAAAAAATAAAGCAAGTTGAGGGTCATACAGACATGTTAAGGATTGGCTGTAATTTGACTATACAGATCTTCTAGCCTCAACCTCCTCCAGGTACCATGCCCTAAGAGGGCATTGGTGACCATGGGCTTCCATTGGATTGGTCCATGATTACACTTGGCAAAATACTGCAGTGGTTTGCCATTGCCTTCTGCTCCATGGCTGACCAGGAAACTCTCCCACTCTTACTGCCTGCCATCAGGAGTATTGGAAGGATTTACAGGCTGATAATCAGCCTGTCTGGCCACATTATGAACACACCTTCCATGGTCATTGAGTCCTGGAGTGGGGCTTGAACCCAGAGTTTCTGGTCTAGAGGTAGAGATGCTACTCACTGCGCCACAAAATCCCCCTCCCCTCAGCACAGTTCCTTAAAGTAGTCGCTCACTTCCTCCGCCCTGTCTCTGTGTGCGATGCTACGACCAATAATTTTCATTTACACATCCTCTGTAATATAGAAAAGCCTCCCAAGGGGCTCCACAGGATCGTTACCAGGCAAAATCTGACGGGGAGCCACGTGAGGAGGTATTAGGACAGGTGACCAAAAGCTGGGCCAAAGAGATAGATTACAAGGAGACTCTTTAAAAGATGGAGGTGAAGGGGTGGAGAGGCTTAAGGAGGGGATCCCAGAGCCCGGGGCCTTGGCAGCTGAAGGCGCGGCCGCCAACGGAGAAGTGAAAGAAGTGGGAATCCTGAACTACAGGGAGCAGTTTAAAAATAAAGGGGTGTCCTGCTGAAGATGGAGACAAGGAGGTATTTCTTCTCTCAGAGGGTCATTAGTCTGTGGAATTCTCTTTCACAGACAGCGCTGGAGGCTGGGTCACTGAATATATTCAAGGCCGAGTTAGACAGATTTTTGATTGGGTTATGCAGAGGCAGACAGGAAAGGGGAGTTGAAGCCACCAGCAGGTCAGCCAGGATCCTACTGCCTGGCAGAGCAGGCTCTAGGGGCCGAATGGCCTACTCGAGCTCCTTGTCATCTTATTTAGAGGCCGGAATGGAAGGAACGCAAAGTTTGCGAATGTTTGTAGGGCTGGAAGCGATGACGGAGATAGAGGGGGGGGGTCGTGAACACGGAGGGGATGTAAACACGAGGGCAGCGATTTTAAAACTGAGGCGTTGCTGGTCTGGGAGCCAAATCAAGTCAGCGAGCACAGGGGTGATGGGTGAACAGGGGGGCTTTGTGGAGAGTTAGGGCAGGAAAGTTTTGGATGAGCTGAAGAAGTTGTGTTGTTAAATTCAGGAAGCTGAGTTAGCAACGCAAAGAAAAAGTAACCCCCCCCCGAGTCCCATTCTGTTCTGCTGTTATCTGTCCCCCCTCCCCAGCTCCCTGGACATTTTACAGTTTCTGAAGCCATGGATCTGACTGCAGTCAGTTACTGCCACCCAGTGGCTAATTTGTGTGTTGCTCCTGGTCCCTGTGCAGCCAGAGTCCAGCAAAGCGAAAAATACGGAGGGTATTGGAAACCTGAAAGCTAGAAATATTCAGCGAGTCGGGCGGCATCTGTGGAGAGAGGAGGGCAATTAGGGATGGGCAATAAATGCCGCTCTAGCCAGCACCGCCCGGATCCCACGAACGAATCAAAGAAGAGCCGTTTCTGCTCAATGAACTTTCACCAGAACTGGAGAAAGTTAGCGATGTGCCAAGTTTTCAATTCTGCTTTCCCCATTTACACCTAACGTGCCCATTAGCCCTTTCATCTCTCCTGCCTTTCATCCGAGCACAGGCCATCAGACCTTCCCACTTGTCATCTCCCCCCTTTTCCCACCCCCTTCCCCTGCCTCCGGACTTGTTCAAACCCCCGTCACATCTCTAACTTTTTCCAGCCCTGCAGAAAGGTCATCGACCCTGAAACGCTAACTCTGTTTCTCTCTCTCTCTCCACAGATGCTGCCCGGCCAGCTGAGCACTTCCAGCACTTTCTGTCTCTATGCTGGGCGGAAAAGGCTCATGTTTGCACCTTCAGGGGTGACTTGCCTTGTGGGCAGACACAGCGGACACTCTGTGCACAGCAAGATCCCACCAACATCAAATAATACGAATGACCAGTACATCCATTTTAACAGTGAATTTTCGGATTTCCTCACCTCATTGGCTGGATTAATAGATAGAGGTTTTTTTTGAAGACATTCATTCATGGGATGTGGGCTTCGCTGGCTAGGCCAGCATTTAGTGCCCATCCCTAATTGCCCTTGTTCAGGGGGCATTTAAGAGTCAACCACTGTGGGTCTGAAGTCACATGTAGGCCAGACCAGGTGAGGACAGCAGATTTCCTTCCCTAAAGGGTATTAGTGAACCAGATGGGTTTTTAACAACAAAAGGCAATGGTTTCATGGTCATCATCAGACCTTTAATTCCAGATTTTTATGGAGTTCATATTTCACCAACTGCCCTGGTGGGATTCGAACCCAGATCCCCAGAGCATTACACTGGAACATCACTCCAGTGACAATACCACTATGCCACCACTTCCCCATGTTGAGAACTGTGAACGATTAGTCAGCGATTCTATTACTGTTATAAAAACAGAAAATGCTGGAAAAACTCAGCAGGTCCGGCAGCATCTGTGGAGCCGGAAACTTGAGTTAACATTTCAAGTCCGTGTGAGTCATATGGACTCGAAACGTTAACTCTGTTTCTCTCTCCACAGACGCCGCCAAACCTGCTGAGTTTTTCCAGCATTTTCTGTTTCTATTTCAGATTTCCAGCATCCGCAGTATTTTGCTTTTATCGATTACTGTTGCACCGCGGAAAGGCAAACTAGATGGACCTTAGTTTTTCTTCATATGTTCTCGCGACAGTGTGTGGAAATCGTAGGAAATTTTATGACCCAGAAGGAGGCTATTTGGCCCATCTTGTCTGGGCTAGTTGCCGAAGAGCGACTCCGTCTAATCCAGACAATGAATGTGTGTTCCCTTGCTGAAAGGTGAGACAAGCTCTGTTTGCACTTGGCCTCAGAACTCTTGAATCCCACCTCCGAACACTAACTTGGCCTCAGCTGGAGTACCGTGTCCAGTTCTGGGTAACGCACTTTAGGGAGGGTGTGAAGACTTTAGAACGAGTGCCGAAAAGATTCATGAGAATATTCCTGGGGATGAGGAGCTTCAGTTATGCAGAAAGGTTGGAGAGGTTGGGGCTGTTCTTCTTGGAGAAGGTTGAGAGGAGATTTGATAAAGGTATTCAAAATCATGAGGGGGGGTCTGGACAGGGAAAAGAGAGAGAAAATGTTCCCATTGGCGGAAGGATCAAAAACCAGAGGGGATAGATTGAACTTAATTGGCAAAAAAGGCAATCGCAAGATGAGAAAAAACTTCTTACATAGCAAGTGGTTAGGATCTGGAATACACTGCCTGATAGTGTGGTGGAGGCAGGGTCAACTGAGGCATTCAAAAGGGAATGGGATCATTATCGGAAAAGAAAAGCAATTGCCGGGTTACAGGGCAAAGGCACGGTACTTGGTGAATTGCTCCTTCAGAGAAACAGCACAGGCACGATGGGCCAAATGGCCTGTGCTGTAACCATTCTATGATTCTATCATTGCCACTCTCTCTTGCCACAATCACACAAAAGTCAATATGCGATGGAGTCAAGGAGATAAGGCACCATTCAGTACGTAAGATATAGAATTAATAGACTATGAGACAGCCCAATCCCCTACTTTATAAAACTCATAAATAATATGCAAAAGATCGAGAATTTAATGAACTCAATCTGACAACATGTGATCTATGGACTTTAATACAAAACGCAGAGTGAAGTAGGCCTTTCATTTTTATTTTATAAATTAAGGAGACCTGCGTTTTGCAGCATTAGTTGTATTCTGAAATGTTGATAATTGTGTGATCCTCCTATTACTTTATACTTAATTTAAATTTTAACGATGGTCTATAACAACGGCCAGCGTTTTCCACACCCCACCCCCCGACTCCCACTCCATTGCGGATGCAGCGAGCTTTTCAAATCTCTGTTCACTTCGGCGGGAGAGGAAGATCCCGCCCAATGTTATAAATGATGATGATTTGTTTTATCTGTATTAACATCGCAATTCGGCACCGGCCACCATGATGAATTTTCAATGAACTATCTATCTAGCTGCAATTGGTCAGTAGTTCTGTAGGCCACTCCTCTTTAAAATCGACTTTTTAAGTGTGACTGCCCCAGCCGCCTTTTCAGGCAGTGGGTCCCAGGTCCTTATCACCTTTTGGATGATAAAGTATTTCCTCAACTCCTCTCTCATCCTTCTACCAATACTTTAAGTCTTGAGTATTGCTGAGAAAAGACACTTTGTTGAAGTTTTCATCTTGCGATCATCAGGATAATTGCAAGAATATCAATATCAGAGGAAGCAACATTGTCCGACATTGGTACTCTTGCGATTGTCCTGATGAGTCCAAAATGAAAAACTTCGACAAAGTGTCTTTTTTCAGAAATTCTCAAGTTCTGTACTACCAAACAACTATTTGCCCTTGAAATCTATGGCCCCCTGGTTTTTTTGACCCCTCTGCTCAGATAAATTGGTCGTCCCAATTTACTCTGTCCAGGCCCCCTCATTATTTTATACAGCTCTAATTAGTATTTCTTAATTTACCACTTTTAATTTACCATTTTCGCTAACCTTGGCGCTGCCCTTAGCTGCTGGCCAGTGCCCGTCACCGCAATTCCTCAAACAAAGACATCCGCCAGGAAATACTAACCAGTTTTCTTACCTGGTGAGCTCCATCGGGCATTTGTCATCTGAAAGCGTGCAGTTACACATCATCTCCCTCAAACTGTTGATGGGCCGAGCCAGCAGCATGACATTAGGGAGGTTAAAGTTCGGGCTTGTGGAGGTCACACCCACAGTCACCACGGTTACCTGGTTATGGATGTTCAGGACTTCCCCCTTCTTCGTAACCTGCAAGAAAGAGCGGCCAGTGAACCCGGGAACTCAAAGCTCAGTATTATAGTGAGTAGGTCTCCCCAATTTTAACCATTGGTGGCCACGCCTTCAGCCACCTCAGCCACCAGCTCTGGAATACCCTCCCCAAACCTCTCCCCTTCTCTACCTCTCCTTCCTCCTTTAAGCAACTCCTAAAAAATTTATCTCCTTGATCAAGCATTTGGTCATCTGACTTCATGTCTCCCCCCCTGAGGCTCGGTGTTATGTTTGGATTTATAATGTGAGGCGCCTTGGGCCATTTTATGTTAAAGGCGCTATATAAATGCAAGTTGTTGCTGTGCAACCTGCACCACAAGACAAGGTTTAGGGCAAGGCGGGGGGGATATCGAGCCTTTCATGAGCTCAGCACATCCCAAAATGCTTCACAACAGATGACGCATGTTTGATAGTTTAAGCCAATGGGCAAAACTGTGGCAGATGTTCAGTGTAGGGAAGTGTGATGTCACTCAGTACTTTCTAAATGGTGAGAAAGCAAGAACAGTGGAGACGCAGAAGGATTTAAAGGTTCAGGTGCAGAGATTGCTAAATACTAGTGGGTAGGCACAAAAAAATATTTTGAAGGCTAATGGAATGTTTGAAGTTCTTGTGGCACAAGGGGTCGTGTCACTGCCTCTGGGCCAGAAGCTCCGGGTTCAAGTCCCACTTCAGGACCACTCGATGGCCAAGGAAGGTGCGTTCATAATGTGGCCTAACAGGTTTGAGCCTCAACCTGCAAATCCTTCCAACACATGCCAATGGCAGGTGGTAAGAGTGGGAGAGATTCCTGGTCAGTTATGTGATGGGAAGAAAATGGAGCCCCTCCATCGTTATCCATAGCTCCAGGCCACAGCATGCATGTAAAGGGGGGTGATGGGCAAAGGGGCAGGGTGGATCAGATTGGTACAAACAGCCAGTTGGCTGAGTGTGCTAGTAGCTACACTATCAACAACTTAAGATAATCAGTCAAGTGTGTAATGTGGCTTATTTATGCTTGCTAGAAGCAAAACACATTCATACCCAGGGACCCATTCTCTGCAAACAAAAGGAATTTGATCAAGCCTTACACCTTTTTTTTGAATTACCCGGCAGCCTGGGGAGCTTATAGTTCCCCGTTGCTTTCCCCATGGCAACGCCTCGGCCAATCACAGTCAACTTGCCAACCAATCGGCATCTTTTTCTCCTGTGGTATAAATTGTTGTGATCGTTTGAAATTTGGCATTCTCGCATTTGTCCTGATGAGTGGAAGATGAAAAGCTTCAATAGCCTGTCTCTCTTTTCAGCGATATTAAGGAGTGAACTCACTGAGGTTTTAAAGGTGATTAAAGGATTTGAGTGTGAGAAGTCATTTCTCCGGGAGATTGGGGCAGGGAGACCAGGACAAGTGGACTTAACATTAAAATTAGGGCCAGGTCGTTCAGGGGTGATGTCAGTAAGCGCTTCTTCACACAAAGGCTAGTGGAAATCTGGAACTCTCGCCACCTCCCCCCCGCCCCCAAAAAGCTATTGAGGCACGGGGTCAACTGAAAATTTCAAAACTGAGGTTGATAGATTTTTGTTAGGTATTAGGAGTATTAAGGGTTACAGAGCTTGGCTCAGGGAGTACACAACCTCCTCTTGTTTGCGTGCTCTTCAATCAAAGCAACTTGGTCGAGGACATACAGGCACTGGGGAGGGTACAGAAAAGGATTTGCAAGGATGATACCAGAACTGAGAGGTTATAGCACAGTTTCTTTCTACTCTTGTTTGCTTTAATTCCCCTTCAAGAGTTGTAAAAATCTCATTAAAATGCAGGCACCTTTAAAAGTGAAACTAAAACTCAACTTCTTAACACACAAATACAAATCAAACTCAAATATTAAATATATACCTTTTTCTTAACACACCCACATACACATATCTTGTTAGGAAACAGAGATAGTTTAAGCAAAGTTATAAGCGCATGAGGGAGGAAGGAACGGAAGGGCATGTTGGTAGGATAAGATAAAGAGGTTAAGGTGGAGCATGGACCAGTTGGGCCAAATGGCCTGTTCCTGTGCTGTAAATCCTATGTAAACGCCTCTACATGGCTAGTGTTTGGCGTCTAACTGCTTTTTACCTGAACGAAGTCACTCTCGAAGATGGGCGCGTATTTGAAGGGATCGTATTCACCGTAGAAGAGATGCTGCTGGAGTGCCCCTGGCGAGGGAGCATCAGTGCAGATGTTCTGCTTGGAGGTGGGGCTGCACAGTTTCGATGCTTCAGTATCCGGTGAGACCATTTTGCTTCCCTACCCCTAAACAAACGGCGAAAATGAAAAGGGTTGAATATTTTCCCTATAAGATGATAACTTGAAACAAAACCAAAACCAAAAATAAAAAAGAAAAGGAAAACAGCTGTGGAAACCGCTGGAAACGCTCAGCAGGTCTGGCAGCATCTGTGGAGAGAGTGAAACCAAATTCACGTTTAGGGTCGATGGCCTTTTGCCTTCACTGAAAAACCAATTCTGTGTTTCTCTCGCCACAGTTGCTGCCTGATCCATTGAGTATTTCCAGCATTTATTCTCTTTATTCCAGAACTCTGGCATCTTTTGCTTCTGGCACGGCTCAGAGTAACTTGGACAGTCAGGTCTTTAAGACATATGTCAACCCACTGTTGCGTTCTGCTCTGGGAAGCCTCACACATGAGATTCCTAAATCACTTATTCAGGGATGTGGGGATTGTCTTCTTTAGGATTCTGTGCAAAAAAGGAGAAAAAGAAAAACTCGCTTTTTTTATAGCGTCATTCACAACCACTGGACTTCTCAAAACACTTTACAGTCAATGAAGAACATTTTTTTTTTAAGTGTAGTCAGTGTTATGGAGGGAGGTCTTGTGGCGCAGTGGGTGGTGTCCCTGCCTCTGAGCCAGTAGCTCTGGGGTTCGAGTCCCACCCCAGAACTTAATGGCCAAGGAAGGTGCATTCATAATGTGGCCAAACAGGTTGATTATCAACCTGTAAATCCTTCCAATATACCTGATGGCAGGCGGTAAGAGCGGGAGAGTTCCCTGGTCAGCCATACTGCAGAAGGCAATGGCAAACCCCTTGCAATACTTTGCCAAGTACAATCATGGACCAATCCAATGGAAGTCCATGGTCGCCAATGCCCTCTTACAGCATGGTATCTGGAGGAGGAGGAGTCACTATTATAATGTTGGAAACACAGCAGCCAATTTGCACACAGCAAGCTCCCACAAACGGCAATGTGATAACGGCCAGATAATTTGTTCCCCTTGATGTTGATTGAAGGGCGAGTATTGGCCAGGACACTGGGGAGACACTCTCCTGTTCTTCTTCAAAATGGTGCCATGGAATCTTTCACATCCACCCGAAAGTTTAACATCTCATTAGAAAAACAGCACCTCTGACAGTACAGCACTCCCTCTGTATTGAGCTGGAGTGTACAATTTTGTTTTGATGGTCAAAGTGGGACTGGGACTTGAACACAGAACCTTACAAGTCAGAGTCAGGAGCGCTACTGAGCCACAACTGACATTTGACCTTTACAGTGCTTTCTCCGAGGTGGGCTGCACCAAGTCTATCGTCTAAACCCAACTGTTCTGTTTCAGATAGGGAATACCACCCCGAGACAATGGTTTCTCCATTGGGACACAGAGGGATGTTCCCATAGGGAATGAAGGAAATCCAGGAGGAGTTGCACATACCATCTAGTCAAAAAATCTACGGCAAAACACTAAAGCAAACTATTGCGGATGCTGGAAAACCTGAAATAAAAACAGAAAATGCTGGAAATTCTCGGCAGGCCAAGGCAGCGTCTGTGGGCAGAGGAAGAGAGTTAATGTTTCAGGTCAATGATGTTTCATAGGAACTGGAAAAATGTTAGAGATGTAACAGGTTTTAAGCAAGTACAGAGGCAGGCAAAAAAGAGGGATGGGAGGGAAGAATGAAAGAGAAGGTCTGTGATGGGGTGAAAGGCAGGAGAGATTAAATGACAAAAGGGTACGGGCACAAAAGGAGATGGTAATGGGAAAAGGAAAGGAACATAAGAGGAGGTGTAAATGGCAATAGCAGATCCACAACAAAAATTGCTGCAAAAAGGAGAGGCATGGCATAGTGGCGATGTCACTGGACTAGTAATCCAAAGGCCTCAGAGTTCAAATCCTCCATAGTTGCTGGTGTAATTTAAATTGAATGAATAAAGTCTGGAATTGAAAGCTAGTTTGGTGACCACAAAACTATCATCAACTATCATAAGGGAACCCACCTGGTTCCCTTACCTTAGGGAAGGAAATCCACCATCCTTTCCTAGTCTGGTCTACATGTGACTCCAGGCCCACAGCAATGTGGTCGATTCTTAATTGCTGTGGGGCATTGGCACAATAGAAAGTACAGAACTGGGGGCCACTCGGCCCATCTCTCTCGAGGAGCAGACCAGTTCGTCCTGCCTTCTTCCTATATTCCTGCAATTTTTTTTTTCTCCTTCCGGTATTTATCCAATTCCCTTTTGAAAGCCACTATTGAATCCACCACCCAATTAGGCAGTGCATTCCGGATCTTAACCCCGCAAAAGCTTCTCCTCATGTCTAACAGAGGAACGTTTAAAAAAATATAGAAACAGCCAGGGTTAGGTCACACTCCAATGACCACAGTCACCCTGGCTATTTTGGAAGTGGGCAAGGGCAAGGGCCCATGAGGGATGGATTGCACTGCAACGCCCTACCAAGTGGAATAGTCTGTCGAGGCACATTGAAGAAGAGTGTGAACATATGAACGTACATATGAAGATATGAACAAGGAGCAGGAGTAGGGCACTTGGCCCCTCGAGCCTGCTCTGCCATTTAATAAGATCATGGCTGATCTGATAGGAACCTGAAATCTGCATCCCGCCTACCCCCCGATAACCTTTCACCCCCTTGCTTACCAAGAATCTATCCACCTCTGCCTTAAAAATATTCAAAGTCTCTGCTTCCACCACCTTTTCAGGAAGAGAGTTCCAAAGACTCACGACCCTCTGAGAGAAAACATTCTGCCTCATCTGTTTTAAATGGGCGACCCCTTATTTTGAAACTAGTTCTAGATTCTCCCACAAGAGGAAACACCTTCTCCACATCCACCCTGTCAAGACGTCTCAGGGTCTTATAGGCAAGGTTACTGGAGGATATCTAACACCCACAGACCCAGAGACGAGCAGGGATCAGTACATACAGGGCAGCAGGTGGTGGGTTGCAGACCAATGGCGTCCTGTACATGATTAATAAATTTGGTCCATGATTCGATACACACCTGACAATACAGATCCTCTCGTGGGTGAGTCCAGAACTAGGGGGCACCGATTTAAAATTAGGGGTCGCCCTAATAGGACAGCGATGAGGGGAAATTTTTCCTCTCGGAGGGTTGTGCGACTTTGGAACTCTCTGCCTCTGAAGGCAGTGGAGGTGGGGGTCGCTGAATATTTTTAAGGCAGAGGTAGATAGATTCTCATTTGGCAAGAGAACCAAAGGTTATCCTGGGGTAGATGGGAATGTGGAACTCGAAACACAACCAGATCAGCCACGATCTTATTGAATGGCGGAGCAGGCTCGAGGGGCCGAATGGCCTACTCCTGCCCCTATTTCGTATGATCCTTTTGGTTGTCTCACTGATTTGATGCCCAAATTTTAGCCTCGCCAACATTTTCCCATCCCTTACCCGTCCCGGACGGCGCGGACTCTTGCCTCAGGAGGAAACAGGCGCCAGCGCTCCCTGGTTGGCCAAGCAGCCCTACTCCGCGTCTGAATTTAAGACAGCGCAGGCTCGGTGAGGGCTATTCCACCACACAAGGCATCGCAACCAGCCTGCTCCACTGCCACACTTTGCAACAAGGGAGCACCAGAGGGCAAATCAGGGGTGGGTAACCTTGATTGATGCCCTCCCTTGTAACACCACCCTCCCCAAGTATCTCTCCCTCTGAGCCCAAGGCCAATCACAATGCCCTCTAAGCAGTAAAATCTGAAATGAATTATAACAGGTCCAAACAGTCTTGTATCCTGGAAAATGGAACTCCAGTTGTACTGGCGTCAGTTGTATTGGTTTCTTGACACCTTTAAACTGGATTTTCCTGAGTGTGTACACAAAGCACCAAAAGCTCATTAAGCAATCCGCTGGGGTAGGGGAGAGGAGGGGTAGGGGAGAGGAGGGGGGGAGGCAGGGAATGGATTCGGCGCAATCAGGGCGTAAGTTCGACGGAAGACTCAGCGTTTAGCGCAGGAGGTTCCGCCTGGGAGGGAGGGGGGAGGGGGGAATTCCCCTTCTTAAAGGGGCCGCCGCAAACACAGGAAAACACCGGACGCGCGTCGAGAAAAGAAACGAACGCACAAGACAAAAACCAAAAAGAGTGAACATGCAAATCAAACACAAAATGCACCGACAGGCCCCACACCAAATTCGGGGCGTGGGCGAAAGGCAGAGTTGTGGTGGGGGTGGGGGGGGAGGAGGGGGACACTCACGCTCTTAAAGGAACCGCTCCGGCTGGCACATGAAGCGTTAGGTTGCGCCAATTGCTGCCTTGCCTGTGCCTTTAACAACTCCGTAGCGAACCATGAACACGCAGTCAGGAGGGGGGCTGGGCTGGGCTGGGCGAGGGGGTGGGTGGGGGGTTGTTAAAAAAAAAAGTTCAATTCAAGTTAAATCACCAAGTTTGGCCCCAAGTTCAACGTCAACGGGGAACCCCCCCACAGTGACGTAATTCCAACGCTCTGTCGTCATCGGGTTGTGACGTCAGCCAGCTCCTTCTTTTCGTTACATTCAAAATCAGCAACTTTTTCTATCTGAGTTGGAGTTAACTCTTTGCAAACTCTTCCCCCTATCCTTACCCCCTCCTTAAGCCAGGAGCTCAGCTCATCCCCCTCATCATGTCCCCTTAAGTCATTATTGAGTCATTTTTGTTTAATTATTAATAAAAATATGAGACATTTAAAGTAGGAGGAGGGGGGGTGGGGGGTGATTGCATTTATATGGCCACCAGTATCATTACTTTGGGGCATGCATTCCCCAATATCTATGTATATTCCATTTCTTTTTCAAAATTTCTCCATTCTTTTCCCAAACTCAGCTGCACAATGGCTCATCAAAGCACCTAATTTCTGCATATTTAATGATATGCTAATTAGGAAGGGGTGATGTCATCAGGGACAGTCATAAAGTGAAATTTGTGTCTGATGTTTTGCTGGTTATTTTTCTCTCTCTTCACCCCCCAAGCCCCCCCCCCACTTTCTCCTCCCCACACAATCTCTCTTCTCTGATGGGTACATTCCCTCAGTGCGGTATGGTACCGAGTGTGCAATAGTCCCAACCACTCCACTCCCCATCCTCCCCCCACTGCCGCCAGTATTAGCAGGCCATTTGGCTATGGAAGGCGTCGCTTGTGTTTCTCTCCTATGTTCGGCCAGGCGGCCCTTGTGACAGGGAGAGTCACTGCCTCTCCACCACCTCACCACCCCCCCACCCCCCTCCCCACTTAAAACCTATCTCTTTGACCAAGAGTTCGGAGACCTGCCCTGCTACCTCCCAATGTGGCTCGGAGGCAAATGTTTGTATGATCATGTCCTGGTTTTGGACGTTTCAGCTATGTTAAAGGCCCTATCTAAATGCAAACTGTTGCTGTTGGGCTGTGAGTGGATAACCCGGCTCTCCCCATGGCCTTCTGCCTTTCCTCCCTACATCAACCCCTGCACACCCCACCCCCACCCTCCAAATACCCCCCCCCCGCCCCCATTCCCATCACAACACAAGAGAGCAATTAGGAAACGTTTCTTCACTCAGGGGGCAGTTGAAGTTTGGAACTCTATTCAGCAAGAGGCAAATGATGCGAGATCATTAATCTTAAATCAGAGATTGGTTGATCTCCTGTTTACCAAAAGGTGTTAAGTGATATGGGACATACGGGAAGAAGGTAGGCGAATGGGGTTGAGAAACTTATCGGCCATGATTCCAGACTCGATGAGCTGAATGGCCTAATTTCTACTCCTATGTCTTAAGGTCTTATGGACATATGGAGATAGGTCACAGATTAGCCATGTTCTGATTGAAAGGCAGTGGAACAGGCTTGAAGGGCTGAATGGCCCCCTCCTGTTCCGATATTCCTATTTGTTGTGGACACTATCAAAGTAACTATGAAACTCTACAAGCCTGTAGCCAGAAGGATAAGCTTCAGTAAAAATTAAAGGGCCTGGAATTGGAGGTAACCTTGACGCATGGGCTGGTTAATTGGTTGGGAGATAGGTGACAGCAAGTAAGGAGAAAGAGGGATATACTCTGATTGGCAGGTTCTGACAAGTGGTGCTTTCCAGGGACCTGTACAAGGACCTCAGTTTCCACATACCTGATAACGTCTTGGTTGAAGAATTAGGAAGTCATATATCCAAGTTTGCAGATGACTGTAGGTCTGGAGGAACAGCAAATTGTGTGGATTAGAGGAGGAAGTTACAATAACAGCAACAGCTTGTATTTATATAGTGCCCTTAACACAATGAAATGTTTTGTGATACATTATAAAAGGGGCCACAAGGTCTCACAGTGTCAGGATGCAGGGTAGGCCATTTACGACTGAGATGAGGAGAAACATCTTCACCCAGAGGATGGTGAACCTGTGGAATTCTCTACCACAGAAAGCTATGGAGGCCAAGTCACTGAATATATTTAAGAAGGGAATAGATAGATTTCTAGATTCTAAAGGCGTCAAGGGGTATGGGGTGAGAACAGGATTGTGGCGTTGAGATAGAGGATCAGCCATGATCATACTGCATGGTGGAATAGGCTCGGAGGGCTGAACGACCTACTCCTCTTCCTATAAAGTGAAGTATGGCACTGAGCCAAACAAACAGATGACCAAAGGTTTGGCCAAAGAGGAAGGTTTTAAAGAGTGTCTTAAATAAGGAAAGTGGGGTAGAGAGGCAGGAGGGAATTCCAGAGCTTTGGGTCTTGGCAGCTGAAGGCACAGCAGCCAAAGGTGGAGCAACTATAATCGGGAATGCACAAGAGGCCAGAATTAGAGAAGCGCAGATATCTCCAGAGTGGTGGAGCTGGAGGAGATTACAGAGCTGGGGAGGGGGTGAGGCCATACAGGGATTTGAACACAAGGATGAGAATTTTAAAATCAAGAAGTTGCTTGACCAGGAGCCAATGTAGGTCAGTGAGCACACAGGAGGGACAGGGGAATGGGACTTGGTGTAAGTTAGGACAGAGGCAGCAGAGTTTTTTGGTGACCTCAGGTTTACGGAGGGTAGAATGTGGGAGACCAGGAGTGCGTTTAAGTCGTTGAGCTTAGAGGTAACGAAGGCATGAATAAGGGTATATAGAGGGACATAGACAGACTAAGTGAGTGAGCCAAACTTTGGCAGAAGGGGTTATATGTGAAGATATCCAGTTTGCATTTGACAATGTCCTTAATGGTAAGAGACCAGGAGTTGTAAAGAAAGTAAAGGGATTGAGCATGCCTGTACGCAGGTCACTAAAACTGCTTGATGGGCAATCACGGAGTCAAATGGCGAATTTGAAAATTAAACCCACTGAATCTCAGGAGAAGTTGAGCTGGTTAACAGTTTGCATTAGGTGTTAATAGACTCCACCCGAGGAACAGAAATGCACTTCCACTGTTTTCATAATTTCATATGAATTTCCAGTTTTCCTTTGGACATCTGCAATATACATCCCCCAACTTGGGTTCTGCAGTTCAGGGGCCAAGGCACAAGACTAGTTAAAATCCTCGACTTGTTCCTCTTCACCTCTATATGATTGTGGGTATCGGGGCAGCAGCCACGCTGTGTTTTAATATAAGTGACATTGAGTGCTTTCCAAACTCTCCAGGAGAGGACGCTGTTCACCAACTCATGCATTCGGGGCTGATCAGCTAACACTCAACAAATCATAAGACCTTATCCAGGTTGGACACTCATTGAGGGATTTGGATAGTTTAAATACAGATTAGAGGTATCTGGAAGTGAGTTACAGAATCACAGAACTGTTATGGCGCAGAAGGAGGCCATTCGGCCCATCGTATCTGCACCGGCTCTCCAAATGAGCATTATGGCTCAGTGCCATTCTCCCCGTACCCTTACACATTGTTTCTATTCAAATAATCATCCAACGCCCTTTGGAATGCCTCAACTGAACCTGTGATGGGCTGGAACTGACACAAGTTATTTATATATAGAACGGACAGCCAAGATTCTAGCTCTGGAGATATCTGCGCTCCTCTAACTCTGGCCTCTTGTGCATTCCCGATTCCAGTTGCCCCACCTGTGGCTGCTGTGCCAAAGCTGGATTCTAAGCGAGAGATTCAGGAATGAGGGGGCTCCTGGTTATGGGAAGAGAACCGAGAAAATGGAATTGTTCGCCTTAGGGTAGAGAAAGTTAGGAGGGATTTAATAGGTTGGGCGGGGGAACTGTGTGGGGAAGTGGTGGCATAATGTTAAAGTCACTGCATTGGTAAACCAGAGGCCCTGACTAATTCCCTAGGGATGTGTTTTCAAATCTTTCCACAGTGGCTGGTGCCAAATCGATTCAATTAATTAATAGAAGTCTGGAGCTGAAAGCAAGTCCCGGTAATGGTGACTATGAAGCTTCCATTAATGGTCGTTAAAACCCTTCTGGTTCACTAATGTCCTTTAGAGAAGGAAATCTGCTGTCCTTACCTGGCCTGGCCTCTGTATGACTGTGGTTGACTCTGAGATGGCCACTCAGTTCATGGGATGGGCAGCAAATACTGGCCTTGGCAGTGATACCCAGATCCCATGGAAGAATAAAACAGAAAGTAGAGGTGTCTGAAATCAGGATGGGATTTAATAGAATAATTAAGCTATTCCTGTTAGCAGCTGGCTCATTATCCTTTTTCTATTCATTCACGGGATGTGGGCTTCGCTGGCCAGGCCACCATTTATTGCCCATCCCTAATTGCCCATTGAGAAGGTGGTGGTGAGCTGCCTTCTTGAACCGCTGCAGCCCATGTGGTGTAGGTACACCCACAGTGCTGTTAGGGAGGGAGTTCCAGGATTTTGACCCAGTGAGAGTGAAGGAACGGGGATATATTTCCAAGTCAGGATGGTGAGTGGCTTGGAGGGGAACTTCCAGGTGGTGGGTGTTCCCATCCATTTGCTGCCCTTGTCGTTCTGGATGGTAGTGGTCAAGGGCATTACAGGAAGGATGTAATAGCTCTGGGAGAGAGTGCAGAGGAGGTTTACAAGAATATTGCCAGGGTTAGAAAAGTGTAGCTATGAGGAAAGATTGGATAGGTTGGGGTTATTTTCCTTAGAACAAAGAAGGCTGAGAGGTGACTTGATTGAGGTGTACAAAATTATGAGGGGAATAGATAGAGTGGACAGGATAAAATTGTTTCCCTTGGTGGAGAATTCTAGAACCAGGGGACATAGATTCAAGATAAGTGGCAGAAGGTGTAGGGGGGACATGAGGAAGAACTTTTTTTACACAGAGGGTAGTGGGTGTCTGGAATTCGCTGCCCAAGTTGGTGGTAGAGGCAGAAACTTTAAACTCTTTTAAGAAGTACCTGGATCTGCACCTTAAGTGCTGTAAGCTGCAGGGCTATGGGCCGGGTGCAGGAAGGTGGGATTAGAAAGGGCACCTGGGTGTCCTCGGGCTAGCATGGACAAGATGGGCCGAATGGCCTCCTTCCGTGCTGTAACTTTTCTATGGTTCTATGGTGGTTCTATGGCACAGGTGTAAGAGGCAAAGGAAACAGGGGAGATGAGGAGATTTTTTTTAAGCAGTTATGACCCGGAAGGTGCTGCCTGGAAGGGTGGTGGAAACAGATTCAATCGTAACTTTTAAGAATAACAACTTGCACTTATATCGCATTTATATAGCTCCCTTCCCCTCTGCACTGTACCTGCACCAGGTGGACGGCAGCGGTTCAAGAAGGCACTCACCACCACCTTCTCAAGGGCAGTTAGGGATGGGCAATAAATGCTGGCCTTGGTTGACTGGGAGCCAGTGTGAGTCAGCCAGCACAGGGAGTGACAGGTGAATGGAATTTGGAATGAGTTAGGATAAGGGCAGCAAAGCTTTGGATGAGCTCAAGCTTATGGAACGTGGAATATGGGAGGAGGGGGTTAGACAGGGGCAATAGTCAAGACTAGAGGTACCAGAAGGCTGGATGAGGGTTTCAGCAGAAGCTGAGCTGATGCAGGGCCGGGATCAGGCAATGTTTCGGAGGTGGAACATGGAGGTGTGTGGTCGGAATCTCAGCTCAATGTCAAATGCAACACTGAGGTTGCAAACAGTCTGGTCATTGCCAGGGAGAGAGGTGAAGTCATTAGCTAGGGAGAAACTTCTTTACTAGACAGTGGTGAGAATATGGGACTCAAGACCCTATGGAATCGTAGAATCACAGATTTATTACAGTGCAGAAGGAGGCAATGTCTGCACTGACTCTCTGAATGAATAATTCACCGAGTATCAATCCCCTGTCTTCTCCCCATAGCCTGGTACATTCTTCCTTTCCAGATAATAACCCAATTCCCTCTTGAATGCCTCGATTGAACCTCCCTCCGCCGCATTCTCAGGCAGCGCATTCCAGATCCTAACCCCACTCGCTGCGTGAAAAAAGTCTCTCCTCGTGTCTCCATTGCTTCCTTCGCCAATTACCTTAAACCTGTGCCCTCTCATTCTCAATCCTTCCACCAGTGGGCACAGTTTCTGCCTATCTCCTCTGCCCAGGCCCCTCTTGATTTTGAACCACCTTGATCGAACCTAAATGGAGTGGTTGAGGTGAATAGTATAAAAGAGATTAAAGAGAAGCTGGATAAGGACATTGTGGGGGTGGGGTGCAGCGAGGGAATAGAAGGATACGCTGATAGGATGAGCTGAGGTAGAGTGGGAGAAGGTTCGTGCAGACCATAAATACCAGTTATGCAGAAATACATAGACCTTACATCATAGAAAGAGGCCATTTGGTCCATCCGGTCTGTGTTGGCGTTAATGCTCTAATGTCAGTCCCGCTCCTGAGTTCTAAATTCCCTGTCCCAATCCCAAAAGGCCCTCAGTTAAACAAACAGGGAACTCCCCAACAGTGGAGTTGCTGAGCTGCTCATTGCAGAAGCTGGAACATTAAAGTTTTCGAGAGGGAATCCTGATTCACACTGAGTGACTCATGCTCAATATTGTTCCACTGAACTTTGGTGAGAAAGGGTTGGTGTGGGGGAGGGGTGGGGGCTGGGGGTGGATTGAGGATAGAGAAAGAGAGGGAGAGAGAGAGAGAGAAAGGGAAATTTCCCTGACAATGAGTCATCATCACAAGCTTGGAGTCTCCTCACAGGCAGCCTGCACTGCCAGACATAAACACACACACAGCAACAGAGGCTGGGATTGTCCCCTACACCCCTGGTGCAAGGGGTAAAACTGGAACAAGCTGGGGAGCTGATGGCCCTTAAACTCCAGGAGATCAACCCCAGAAGAGCTGAACAGCAAAGCTGTTCCCCTCTGGGGGACTCTGTGTACTTAACCCCTTCACTGTTACACATTCATGCTCATTCAGATAACCTACATGTGGTCTTTCCGACCCCCCTACCCAGCCCATTCCACTGACTCTAGCCTCGCTGTGCCTTCAGCATCCTAGATCCCGCTTCCTGGAACTCCCCCCCTGCCCAAACCCTTCCACCTCTCCCACAAGGGTGGACACCATCACTGATTCCCACCCTTCCCCACTTGCCGAACACCACCCGCCCCTCACCTCCCTCATTCCCTCAGCTAAGGAAGGGTCACTAAGGTCAGCTTCCCAGGCTGTTTAACTCCGCAGAGGTGAGCAATGAGGAAAGGCTTGCATTTATATAGCGCCTTTCACAGCACCCCAAAGCACATTACAGCCAATGGAGTGCAGCCACTGTTGTCATGTGGGCAACCAATTTGTGCACAGCAAGCTCCCACAAGCAGCAGCGTGATGACAGCCAAATAATGGCCGGGATTTTTCGGCCCCTCCCAGCGGCGGGCACCACCGCAGGGGGGGGCAGGAAAATTTGGAGAGCTGCGACCCTTCCTGCCTGCGACAATGCCCATCGGTGCCAGGGCTGGAAAATCCCACCCAGTCTGTTTTACCGATGTTGGCCGAGGGGGTAAATATCCCTGCAGGATACCCGGGTGGAGGGGGGTGGCGGAGAACCTCTGGCTCTTCTTCAAGGCCGTCCAATGGGATCTTCCGCATCCGCCTGAGAGGGCAGACAGGGTCTCGGTTCGACATCGCATTCAAAAGGCGGCGCCTCCAACAGTGGATCAGCTCCTCAGCACTGCCAACGGCAGGCCAGGTTAAATGCCCATGCGCCTGGAGTGGGATTCGAACTCACAGCCTTCTGACTTGGACGTTGCCCTGGCACATCCAGCGGCGGCCAAAGCTGGGAGGGGAGGGGGTGGGAGGGCATTGCTCTGTATCGCACAGTTCGACTGACCAGGCAGTACATTCACCCCCTTGTCAGGGAACTTTCCCTGCTACAATGGGGCGGGTGCAGAGGGACTGGGGCGAGATGAAATCCCCCCCCGGTCAATAGAGTCAGCGCCAAAAAAACCCCATTGGCAAAAATCACAGAGCTGGAAGAATTTATGCCGTGAGGTTTTCAAACCCTTGTTGGCGTAACACTGATCTGCAGGTAACTGTGACAAACAGCACATTATTGATGGACACTGCAGTAAAGAGAGAGCAAGGAACAAAAATAAAGAAGGAAGCTGTGTGGCTAAGCCAGGACTCAAGTACAATAAAGAGGGAAAACCATCCCATGCCTGGGATGAGCTCCTGGGTGCAGGAGATGAGTGTTGAATGCTGGCATCATTAAGTTTGGATGGTAGGATTTTGGGGAAATCCTTGTGTTGTTTCTCTCTCTCTCTCTCTCTCTCTCTTCCTCTGGTTCAGTGTCTTCGCTCTAATTCCTGGCTGAATGAGGCAGGTGCAGTCAACGTCAGCACTGACAGTCTTGCCTGCTCCTGGCACAGTGTGCATCCTGCGTCTCCATGGCAACATCTCTGACTTCGTGGTGGGGGGGGGGATGGGGGTGGGGGGTGTGTGTGTGTGTGTGTGTGGTGGTTGGGGGAGGAGGTGTTTGAGATGATTAAACGAATTGATTAAAAAGAAAGCGCTGTGAATGGGAGACAAAGAAATCAGGTTGGGGAGGGGGCGTGTGTGTGTGGGTGGGGTGGGGGCGCACTCTTTGTGAATGAACGGAGGGAGCCGGTGGGGAGGGAAGGTGGGAGGAGAGAGGCAGAGAGGGATAGAGAGAGTGAGGGAGGGAAATAAAGAGGTAGCGAGGAGTGGCAGAGATGGAAGAGGGGAATGAAGTACGTGCGAAACAGAAAGAGGACAAGGAGATATGAAGGGGACTTATGAGAGGGAGAAGAGAGGCAAGTAGTGAGTGAGGGGTAGTGGGAGTAACTGTGACTGTAAACAATGGTGTTAAACAGACAATAGCAAATCAACCACCCGATACAGGGCGCTCATGAGTTTTTATTTCCATTGAAGTCAGTCGAGGATGATGTTGCTCAGTTAAGTGATTCGACATTGCCCCTTTAATATTGTCACTCAGAGTTAACCTTTCCCCCACCAACCCCTGCAAATGAGAGAGATGTAAAGAATGTAAAGAAGTTGGGGAACACGCCACCTTACATCTACCACATGGGGAGGCAACATGGAATCATACAAACAGGAGGAGGCCATTCAGCCCCTTTAGCCTCTACCACTACTCAACTACATTGTGACAGATCTGTATCTTAACCCCATCTACCTTGTTTTCACATCTCTCAATATCCTTACCCCCCCAAAAACATCTGTCGATCTCTGTTTTGAAACTTTCAATTAACTCCCAGCTTAGCAGCTTTTTGCATGTCGGAGAGTGTTCCATTGTCATTTGAACGAGGGAGTGAGAGAGAGTGTGAGGGAGTGTGAGGGAGTGTGAGGGAGTGTGAGGGAGTGTGAGGGAGTGAGAGAATGTGAGGGAGTGTGAGGGAGTGTGAGGGAGTGAGAGAGAGAGTGTGAGGGAGTTTGAAGAAGCGAGAGGGATTGAGAGAGAGTGTGAGGGAGTGTGAAGGAATGTGAGGGAGTGTGAGGAAGTGAGACAGAGTGTGAGAGAGTGTGGAGGAGTGTAAGGGAGTGTGAGAGAGTGAGAGAGACAGTGAGGGAGTGAGAGAGATTGTGAAGGAGTGTGAGAGAGTGTGAAGGAGTGAGAGAGAGTGTGAGGTATTGAGAGAGAGTGTGAGGGAGTGAGAGAGAGTGAGAGAGAGCGTGAGGGAGTGTGAGGGACAGTGAAGGAGTGTGAGGGATTGAGAGCAAGTTTGAGAGAGTCTGAGGGAGTGTGTGTGAAGGAGTGTGAAGGACTGAGAGAGAGCGTAAGGGAGTGTGAGGGGGCGTGAGGGAGTGTGAGAGAGTGCGTGTGAAGGCCTGAGAGAGAGTTTGAGGGAGTGTGAGGGAGCGTGAGGGAGTGTGAGGGAATGTGAGAGAGTGCGTGTGAGGACTGAGAGGGAGTGTGAGGGAGTGTGGGGGAGTGTGAGAGAGTGCATGTGAAGGCCTGAGAGAGAGTGTGAGGGAGTGAGGGAGCATGAGGGAGTGTGAGAGTGCATGTGAAGGACTGAGAGACAGTGTGAGGGAGTGTGAGGGAGCGTGAGGGAGTGTGAGAGAGTGCATGTGAAGGACTGAGAGAGTGTGAGGGAGTGTGAGGGAGTGTGAGGGAATGTGAGAGAGTGTGAGGGAGTGTGAGAGAGTGCATGTGAAGGACTGAGAGACAGTGTGAGGGAGTGTGAGGGAGCGTGAGGGAGTGTGAGAGAGTGCATGTGAAGGACTGAGAGACAGCGTGAGGGAGTGTGAGGGAGCGTGAGGGAGTGTGAGGGAGTGTGAGAGTGCATGTGAAGGACTGAGAGACAGTGTGAGGGAGTGTGAGGGAGTGTGAGGGAGCGTGAGGGAGCGTGAGGGAGTGCATGTGAAGGACTGAGAGACAGTGTGAGCGAGTGTGAGGGAGCGTGAGGGAGTGTGAGAGAGTGCATGTGAAGGACTGAGAGACAGTGTGAGGGAGTGTGAGGGAGCGTGAGGGAGTGTGAGAGAGTGCATGTGAAGGACTGAGAGACAGTGTGAGGGAGTGTGAGGGAGCGTGAGGGAGTGTGAGAGAGTGCATGTGAAGGACTGAGAGACAGCGTGAGGGAGTGTGAGGGAGCGTGAGGGAGTGTGAGAGTGCGTGTGAAGGACTGAGAGACAGTGTGAAGGAGTGTGAGGGAGTTTTGCTCTGCACTTCACTTGTTCTGTACTTGACCTGAGAGAGCACAAAGATGAATAATGATAACACGTTGTCCAGTGTTTGTTGTTGCTCAGTGGGTAGCACTCCTGTTTCTGAATCTAAATGTTGTGGGTTCGAGTCCCACTCTAGAGACTAGAATGCATCACCTAGGCTAGTCCTCCCAGTGCAGTACTGAGGGAGTGCCACAGTTTAAGGGCTGTCACCTTTTACCCTCCCAGGTGAAAGTAAAATACCCCGTGTTCCTCTTTCAAAGAAGATTTTCCCTGATGTCTAAGCCAATATTTATTCCTCAAACAACACCAGTGAAAAGCAGATGGTCTGGTCATTATCTCAATGCTTTTTGTGGGATCTTGCTGTGTGCAAATTAGCTGGAGCGTTTCTTTACATTAAAACAGTAGCTACACTTCAAAAGTATTTCATTGGGTGCCAAAAACTTTGGGACACCCCGAGGACGTGATAGTTGCTATATAAACGCAAGCTTTTTTCTTTCTTTCTTGATATTCTTCACATTTAAAAGCAGAGCAACCCCCACACCCACCCACCCAAATCCCACACCCACCCATCCAAATCCCACACCCACCCATCCAAATCCCACACCCACCCACCCAAATCCCACACCCACCCACCCAAATCCCACACCCACCCATCCAAATCCCACACCCACCCATCCAAATCCCACACCCACCCATCCAAATCCCACACCCACCCACCCAACCCCCACACCCACCCACCCAAATCCCACACCCACCCACCCAACCCTCAGGTCTGAACCAGAGACAATTCCATTCAGATCAAACCCAACAGGAGCTCTTCTACATTGCAATAGGGAATTCGATTGAGTTGACCATAGGTGAATCCCTACCTTACATTGGCCTGTAACACTGCGTCCCTGTTAAGCACGTGGGCAACGGAGCAGCAATTTGGGACTGCAGGAACTTACCAAGACTCCTTTGACAGCACCTTCCAAACCCACGACCACTACCATCTAGAAGGACAAGGGCAGCAGACACATGGGAACACCACCACCTGGAAGTTCCCCTCCAAGTCATTCACCCTCCTGATTTGGAAATATATCGCCGTTCCTTCACTGTCGCTGGGTCAAAGTCCTGGAACTCCCTCCCTAACTGCACTGTGGGTGTACCTACACCACATGGACTGCAGCGGTTCAAGAAGGCAGCTCACCACCACCTTCTCAAGGGCAATTAGCGATGGGCAATAAATGCTGGTCCAGCCAGCGATACCCACATCCCGTGAATGAATAAAAAAAAACTTCTGTTAACATAACAGTGTTGCCTTTTCCTCGTGAACAATAGGAGATAATCCGTGCTTTCATGGTTAGCTGTGTACAGTGTCCCAGGCAGGAAAGATCCTAAACTTCAGTTCAACAGCAGTGAGGGATGTGAACACAGATGCAGCACAAGGCAGGGTAAAGAATAAGAGCTGGAGTATAGGCCACTCAGCCCCTCAAGGGGCCCAAATGAGCTGCCCTTCTCCACCATTCAATCAGATAATGGCGGATCATCATCCTCGACCCTACTTTCCTGCTGGAGAGCCATAGCCCTTGGTTCCTTTCCTGTCCAAAAGTCCTGAATATACCCAATGACTGAGCATCCACAGCCCTCTGGGGTAGAGAGTCCCACACGCTGAGTGGCAGATTACCCAAGGAGGCACAGCCACCACTAACAAACAGCACAGCTCAACGTGAGGAAGCTGATTCACCCATAGACTGTGGGGTTTCCAGCAGTGCTTCATCCACAGGGTGTGGGGGTCACTGGCAAGGCTGGCATTTATTGCCCATCCCTAATTGCCCTTGGGAAGGTGCTTGTGCTTGATCTGCCGCAGCCCGGGTGGTGTAGCGACACCGACAGCGCTGTTAGGGAGGGAGTACCAAGGTTTCGACCCAGCGGCGATGAAGGAATGGCCGACACGTGTACCAGCCTGGCTGGCGCGGGTGACGTGGCTGTGTTGGTGTTTCCATGCGCCCACTCGGAGGAGCCGGTTTAAAATGGAGAGGGAGGGAAAATATGCACCAACTACCCCAAGTGCCAGGCTTCCAAGCTGGGGGCTGCGGGTAGAGATTCAACTTGGGACAGTCACATAAAGCAGGCATGATCAAACTCCAGCCTGCCCTATAGCCTGCCCAATACTCGCCCCGATTCACTGCGACGAAACTTGAGTGTCGGGGCACATGGCAGGGCAGGCCAATCCAAAAATGCCTGCTTCACCCTTCCGGCTCCAAGGCAAATACCTACCTCAGGGAAAGGATGGGCAATGGGGAGGGGGCGGTGTTGAGGGGCAAGTGAGGAAAGGTGGTGCTAAGTCAGAAAGCAGAGAGATGAGCATTAGCCGCCGGTCCTGAAAGGGTTAACTGGTTAACGCCCGTTGTCCAATGGGAGAGGGGCCTTTTATGTGGAGGCTGCTAACCTTGCTCCCCATTGCTCCGTTGTGCTAAGCCGCTGGGAGCCTACGCATGAATCTCCCATTCAGTAGTCTGTGCACGAGCTCCTGTGCTTCTATTTCTGGCTCTGCAGGGTCAGTGCCTTCAAAACTTGAACCTGCTCTATTTTTAAACATTTCGAATCACATCACACGCAGACAGACCTGGGAAGACTGCAGAGTTAACCCCCGCCACGCCAGCTTCCCCGTCACGCCCCATGCACCACTCTACAGCAAGTTGAAGAGACAGGGAGGGAGAGAGAGAGAAAGAAAGAAAACAAATTGGTGCCCAGATGTCGGTGAGGGAAAAGTGAGTGAAAAGGGGGAGAGGTTTGCCAATGGTAGAAAAAGCGTTGACATGTTTTTGCGTCCACCTTGTCCCACCCTCACCTTGATGGGAGATGGTTCCATCGCTGCCCCGTGCTATCTCGCCAAAGCAACTATTCCTCACCAGTCAATTAGTTTTGCCAGGCACTTCCACTGCTGAGGGCATCGCACATGAGCCCAGTCGAGTCCTCTCATGATGACTCTAACCCATGCACTTTGTATTGGGATCGCTCAACGGTGATTGGACGAAGGAAGATGGGCTGATTCTCCCCTCCCTGTTTGAGGAGCGCCGAGCCCAATTCCCACACGTCCATCAAATCCCCAGCTCTCAGCAGTGAACGCAAACTCAAAACGCTCACTCCCTCCACTGTGAGTGCACAGCGGCAGCAGTGTGTGTACCATCTACAAGATGCACTACAGCAACTCGCCAAGGCTCCTTCGACAGCACCTTCCAAACCCACGACCTCTACCACTTCAAAGGTCTTCTGGCTTTTGACCCTTCAGCCAAAAGGGAAACAGTTTCTCTTTATTTGTTCTCTAAAACCTTAATGATTTTAAACACCTCCATCAAATCCCCTCATTGCCCTTCTCTGCTCCAATAGGATGGTTAGCCCTCTCTACACTGTCGTTGGGTCAAAACCCTGGAACTCCCTTCCTAACAGCACTGTGGGTGTACCTACACCACAGGGACTGCAGCGGTTCGAGAAGGCAGCTCACCACCACCTTCTCAAGGGCAATGAGGGATGGGCAATAAAGGCTGGGCCCAGCTAGCGACGCCCACATCCCGTGAATGAATATTAAAAATAAATTCTGTGCAGACCTGTCCTGGGCAGCGCGTTAGGTTTTCTGGAACAGAAGCTCAATCATTTCCACGTTCGCTGTCTGCGCAGATTCTGTCAGGACAAAGTCACGGAAGGTGGCAGCCCCCTCGTAGGCAGAGCTCCCAAGTGGGCTGGCACAAATCGAACAGAGGCTGCTTCGATGGATTGGCAGAATGGAAGACGGTCACGTACCCCAAGGACCTTCTGTATGGTGATGACCAGTGGGGCACCCAAGGCCACGCTTCAAGGATGCTTGCCAGCGAAAGCCCTAAACATCGGCTATCGCATCCGGGAGTCCCCAGCTGGTGAAAGAGGCAAATGGCGACACTTACTGAGGGGGGTGGGCGTGCACTGCCATGATGACCAGCGCCTACAGCAACATGGCAACCAGTGCCAACGCCAAAAACAATGTCATGTGGCAGCTTCCCGTGAGGCGCTTGTGGCAGGACTTGCCCTTCACAGCCGTCAGCAAAGGGGCACCAACTGAAGACCCCCCACCCCCACCCCCACCCCCACCCCACCCCCACCCCACCCCCACCTAGATGGATTGCCTGCTGCGCGCCCATCATCTCTAGTAGATGGAATAAGGACAGCTCACGCAATGATACTGCGAGCAGGGTCAGTAGGGCTAGATTGTAATGCGTTTTGATCCCTTTTCATTCCTCCTGGTAAGATGCTCCTTAAAACTTGACTGACCAAGCACCGTGAGTTTTTTTTTTATTCTTTCATGGGATGTGGGCTTCGCTGGCTGGGCCCAGCATTTATTGCCCATCCCTAACTGCCCCTTGAGAAGGTGGTGGTGAGCCGCCTTCTTGAACCGCTGCAGTCCGCGTGATGTCAGTGCGCCCACAAGCGCTGTTAGGGAGGGGGTGCCAGGATTTTGATCCAGCGACAGTGAAGAAACGGTGACATATTTCCAAGTCAGGATGGTGTGTGGCTTGGAGGGGAACTCCCAGGTGGTGGGTGTTCCCATTGTTATGACGCCTGGGGGGGAACCATGAGCCAAAATAACCATATTTACCAAATGACCGCCAAATGAAGAAATTGCCAACAAGATTTCAATTTTTGTGACTTTTTACTTTAACATGAATCAGAATAAATGTAAATTAATATGAATTAACAGACAAATGATACTTCAAATAAAAAGATAAATTTCACTTTAAATAGTTGATACGACAAAGGTACGACTTTCAGAACCACAAGCATTCACATCACTCCCGCCATAAATGTAGCACAATTTGTAACTCACAGTCTTTTCAACTCAATGGATTCAGCCCTCGAGCCACACTCACCAACTGGCGTATTCCATCCGAGTGATATCCCCAGATATGGTCAGCACCGCCAATGCTCTCTCAATCTAGCCAGTCTTGATGGCACAGCTTTCCAGTATTCCTTTCATTCGACCAACCAATGACAACCGGTTCACAATTGGTCCTCTGACGCAAACTCCCAGCTCCTCCGCATGCCTGAGCTATTCCCGCCACTTTTTAGGATTCAGTCCTTTTAGCTTTCTTATTCATTGGTACCCCAAGAGCCCCTGGAATTCTATTTTTCTCCTTATGGCTAAACAGAACCCCAAACTTTCCATAGAGCTTTGTTGGCTTCTCATCACATGAATTCTGTGTTCCTCCTTCTGTCTCTGCCTGCTTTCTCTTTCTATATGCATCTACGTGCAGATCGCCTTTGCCCTCCAGCTGTCCTGCTTGTAGCTCTCCTTTATGTATGGTCACATGGGTTTTTTCCTGCTAAATTCCTTGCTGTTACTGCTGCTTCCAGGTCAAAGGTCACCAGATCACATGCACCAGTATTTCTCATTATTCAAGAAAATCACTATTGACCCCTTTACAATTGATGCAAACTCTCAGAAGTCCTTCACAAAGACTCTTAAAAACAATGACTGATTCCACTGATAGTTAAAGAAATTATAAATGTTCCTTACTGTACTGCTTCTGGGTCAAAGATCATCACACTTGTCCTTCTAGGTGGTAGAGGTCGTGGGTTTGGAAGGAGCTGCCGAAGGAGCCTTGATGAGTTACTGCAGTGCATCTTGTAGATGGTACACACTGCTGCTACTGTGTGTCGGTGGTGGAGGGAATGAATGTTTAAAGTTGTGAATTGGGTGCCAATCAAGCGAGCTGCTTTGTCCTGGATAGTGTCAGCCTTCTTGAGTGTTGTTGGATCCACACTAATACAGGAAAGTGGGCGTTATTCTATCACAATCCTGATTTGTGCCTTGTCAGTGTTGCACAGGCTTAGGGATGTCAGGAGGTGAGTTACTCGCTGCAGAAATAGGAGCGGAAATAGACCATACAGCCCCTCAAGACTGCGCCACCATTCAATAAGATTATGGTTAACCTTTGACTTCACCTCCATTTTCCTGCCCTATCCCCATGATGCTTGGTTCCCTCGAGATCTCTGCCTTGAATATGCTCAACTATGAAAAAAAAACTACTGAGCATTCACAGCCCCATGGGGTAGAAAATCTCAAAAATCCTGAGTGAAGAAATTTCCCCTCATCTCAGTCCAAAATAGTCGACCCCGTATTCTGAGGCTATTCTCGAGTTCCAGACTCTCCACCAGGCGAAACAGTCTCTCAACAGCAAATTATAAAACCCCCAATGGGTTTGATATGTTTTTAATGAGGTCACCTCTCATTCCTCTAAACTTTAAATAATATAGGACCTTTCTATTCACCTCGCCTTGTCGGACAAGTCTCACCCCTCAGGAATCACTCTACATACTCTACATCACTCTACGTATGATTCTTTCCCCAGAATCTTCTCTTTCTTTGACTCAACATTTCTCCCTGAATTTTTTTTACTCTTCGCAACCTCGTTCGAGTGATCTCTATCAGTCCATTAGTGAGAGATGGCTTGATCCCTGACATGACCACTACGTCCCAATCTGTTTTTTATCACCCAGCTGCTGGCGTCCCCATCTCCACTCTCCACCCTCTGGCCAACACTATAAAGGGACATCGCAACAGAAGCCACTGGACAGCGATGATGATGTTTTCCCCTGGCTGGAGAACAAGGGGGTCACAACCTCAGGATGCAGGGTAGGTCATTTAGGACTGAGATGAGGAGAAACTTCTCCACTCAACGGGTGGTGAACCTGTGAATTCTCTACCACAGAGGGTTGTGGAGGCCAAGTCACTGAATATATTTCAAGAAGGAAATAGATTTCTGGTCTTTTTTTTAATTCATTCACGGGATGTGGGTTTCGATGGCTGGACCAACATTTATTGCCCACCCCTAGTTGCCCTTGAGCCTTCTTGAACCACTGCAGTCCCTGTGGTGTAGGTACACCCACAGTGCTGTTGGGGAGGGAATTCCAGGGATTTGACCCAGTGACAGTGACAGGGCAATTTTCCACATAGCCAGGTAGATGCCAGTGTTGTAGCTGTACTGGATCAGCTTGGCTAGGGGCGCGGCAGGTTCTGAGCACAAGTCTTCAGTACTATTGCCGGAATATTGTCAGGGCCCATAGCCTTTGCAGTATCCAGTGCCTTCAGCCATCTCTTGATGTCACATGGAATGAATCGAATTGGCTGAAGACCAACATCAGTGATGCTGGGGACCTCCAGAGGAGGCCGAGATGGATCATCCACTCGGCACTTCTGGTTGAAGATTGTAGCAAATGCTTCAGCCTTATCTTTTGCACTGATGTGCTGGACTCCCCCATCACTGAGGATGGGGATATTTGTGCAGCCTCCTCCTCCAGTGAGTTGTTTAATTGTCCACCACCATTCACGACTGGATGAGGCAGGATCGCAGAGCTTAGTTGGTTGTGGGATCACTTCACTCTGTCTATCACTTGCTGCTTATGCTGTTTGGCATGCAAGTAGTCCTGTGTTGTAGCTTCACCAGGTCGACACCTCATTTTTGGGTGTGCCTGGTGCTGCTCCTGACATGCTCTCCTGCACTCTTCATTGAACCAGGTTTGATCCCCTGGCTTGACGGTAATGGTAGAGTGGGGGATGTACCGGGCCATGAGGTTACAGATTGTGGTTGAGTACAATCCTGCTGCTGTTGATGGCCCACAGCACCTCATGGATGCCCAGTTTTGAGTTGCTAGATCTGTTCAAAACCTATCCCGTTTAGCGCCACACAACACAATGGAGGGTATCCTCAATGTGAAGGTGGGACTTCGTCTCCACAACGACTGCGCAGTGGTCACTCCCACCGATACTGTCATAGACAGATGCATCTGCGGCAGGCAGGTTGGTGAGGATGAGGTCAAGTGTGTTTTTCCCTCTTGTTGGTTCCCTCACCACCTGCCACAGACACAGTCTAGCAGCTATGTCTTAACTCTGTCTAACACTTACTGCTTACGCTGTTTGGCACGTAAGTAGTCCTTTGTTGTAGCTTCACCAGGCTGACACCTCATTTTTAGGTGTGCTTGCTGCTGCTCCTGGACTTGGACAGCTCGGTCAGTAGTTGTGCTACCGAGCCACTCTTGCTGATGGACATTGAAGTCCCCCATGTATGTCCCCCGGCAGGCCCCCTGAGTATGTTCTGCGCCCTTGGTGCCCTCATTGCTTCCTCCAAGTCCTGACCTCTCTAAAGGCGTCATTGGGTATGGGGAGAGAGTGGGAGTATGGCGTTGCGATAGAGGATCAGCCATGATCATATTGGACGGTGGAGCAGGCTCGAAGGGCCGAATGGCCTACTCCTGCTCCTGTTTCTATGTTTCTAATGTGGAGCTGGAATCCTGGCTCAGTTACCCACACCTTACACCAGGGACACCGTGGCCATTTTGTAGCTCTCCTGCTACCAGCAGCCACCTCAGCTGGGGAATCAAGGCTCCGTTCCCTGCCAGCACTGTGCGTGCGCTGTTCGAGTGCGTCGCTCCGTGACATCATTTGGAGTGACAGAGTAGGCAGCGGCCAGGACCAAAGATGGCGCTTCTCAAGACATCACGGACCAAGCAAGGGGCAATCCTTTTAACCTGCGCTTGGAGCAGAATTGTGAAACGGTTTGAACTTGCATTCGTCCAAAATCGATCTGAAAAGCCAAATGCAGCCTATCCTGGGCAGAGAGCAGTCCGGGCAGATCGCCACCTCAGGCAACTTCCACCCACCTTAGCGCTTCCTCGACGGGGAAGAAGCCCCCGGAGCTACAAACGGAATTTGCAGCCATCACCGGGTGGATCAGAAGCCTCCCCCTCCACCCCCCCACTCCCCCCCACCCCCAACCCGCCACTCCCACCACCCCTCCCCCCACCCGCCACTCCCACCACCCCTCCCCCCACCCGCCACTGCCACTACCACCACCCCTCCCCCCACCCACCACTGCCACCACCCCTCCCCCCACCCGCCACTCCCACCACCCCTCCCCCCACCCGCCACTCCCACCACCCCTCCCCCCACCCGCCACTCCCACCACCCCTCCCCCCACCCGCCACTCCCACCACCCCTCCCCCCACCCGCCACTGCCACCACCCCTCCCCCCACCCGCCACTGCCACCACCCCTCCCCCCACCCGCCACTGCCACCACCCCTCCCCCCACCCGCCACTCCCACCACCCCTCCCCCCACCCGCCACTCCCACCACCCCTCCCCCCACCCGCCACTCCCACCACCCCTCCCCCCACCCGCCACTCCCACCACCCCTCCCCCCACCCGCCACTCCCACCACCCCTCCCCCCACCCGCCACTCCCACCACCCCTCCCCCCACCCGCCACTCCCACCACCCCTCCCCCCACCCGCCACTCCCACCACCCCTCCCCCCACCCGCCACTCCCACCACCCCTCCCCCCACCCGCCACTCCCACCACCCCTCCCCCCACCCGCCACTCCCACCACCCCTCCCCCCACCCGCCACTGCCACCACCCCTCCCCCCACCCGCCACTCCCACCACCCCTCCCCCCACCCGCCACTCCCACCACCCCTCCCCCCACCCGCCACTCCCACCACCCCTCCCCCCACCCGCCACTCCCACCACCCCTCCCCCCACCCGCCACTGCCACCACCCCTCCCCCCACCCGCCACTCCCACCACCCCTCCCCCCACCCGCCACTGCCACCACCCCTCCCCCCACCCGCCACTGCCACCACCCCTCCCCCCACCCGCCACTCCCACCACCCCTCCCCCCACCCGCCACTCCCACCACCCCTCCCCCCACCCGCCACTCCCACCACCCCTCCCCCCACCCGCCACTCCCACCACCCCTCCCCCCACCCGCCACTCCCACCACCCCTCCCCCCACCCGCCACTCCCACCACCCCTCCCCCCACCCGCCACTCCCACCACCCCTCCCCCCACCCGCCACTCCCACCACCCCTCCCCCCACCCGCCACTCCCACCACCCCTCCCCCCACCCGCCACTCCCACCACCCCTCCCCCCACCCGCCACTCCCACCACCCCTCCCCCCACCCGCCACTGCCACCACCCCTCCCCCCACCCGCCACTCCCACCACCCCTCCCCCCACCCGCCACTCCCACCACCCCTCCCCCCACCCGCCACTCCCACCACCCCTCCCCCCACCCGCCACTCCCACCACCCCTCCCCCCACCCGCCACTGCCACCACCCCTCCCCCCACCCGCCACTCCCACCACCCCTCCCCATCCCGATCCCTGGAAACTGCCGGTCCCTTGCACAGATTGGCACTGGCGGCCACCTGGCTTTGGCAGGGGACACGGTGGGGAGAATCAAACCTCCTGCTCCCAGCGGCTCAGTCCCACATCAGACAACACATTTCCCGAAGGAGCCATCTGCAGAAGCCAAGCTCGTTTCCAATCCCATCGAGCTATTTGCTCTGGGTGGTGCCTCAGGCTGTACCCCAATTCTTTCCTCTTGCGCATCTTCCTTCACCCCACCATTGCAGCCATGTGACCAGCCGGCAAGACTCCTAATCTCTGAGTTTTCTCCCTGAATCACTCCCCTGCTCTTTCTCGCTCTTTAAGACATTCCTTAAAACCTATATCTTTGCCCAGACAGTTTTCACCTCTCCTGATTTCTTTTTCTTTTTCTCTCCGTGCCGAACTTTGTTTGCTAACCGCTCTTGTGCAGCACCTTGGCACGCTTTACCGCAGTATAGGCGCTACATAAATGCAAGATGTTGTTGAGAGCTTTAACTGGGAATAACTGGACCCTTAGATGAAATTAAATCATATTTTGACAGCGTTGCAGGGAAATGGGAGGGTGAGGGGGACGTTGTGGGAAGGTGAAGGGATCGATACAGACGGCAGATAAAAGTCAAACACTGCGGATGCTGGAAACCTGAAACGGAAACTCAGCCGGCCTGATAGCAACTGTGGAGAGAGAAACACCTTTCGAGTCCGGATGACTCTTCTTCAGAGCAGAAGAAGAAGGGTCTGAAGAAGCTCTGGAGCTCTGAAGAAGAGTCATCCGGACTCAAAACGTTAACTGTGTTTGTCCCTCCACAGATGCTGCCAGACCCAGTATAGGCGGCACTTGCTTTTCAGGTGGAAATCGGCAGCAACTTATTTCTGGACTCGAGCCCCCCGGGCCCGATCGTCATGGCTGCCCCCATATTGGTCTTTGTTGTCTTTGGCCATCCCGGGCGGCTGCCTGAGGGCACCTTGCGCCTGTGCAAGGACCTGCCTGCAATATTCTCGGAGAAACTAGTCAGAGCAAATTTCGCCAATGCTCTGAGCATTTTCTCAAAGTCTACAGTGGAATTAAACCTTAAAGGCCAGGGAGAGAAATGTAGGTTTTGTCCCGTGCATGATACCTGTACAATTAGTAAATAAAACTGTTCATTTTTTTATATGCATATAAATGTCCTCATGACTCACCTTCTGATTTTGCTCACAATGGTTTTCTGGTGATCGTTTCTCACCCGTCCAGGGAAATCCTGGAGGGTTAGCAGCACAAGGAGTAACAGCGTGGTCTGTACACTCTCCTGCCATTTTCCACCACCCCCACCACCCACAACCCCCCTCCCATTACCCCCCTCCCTCACCCATACATCGCCCCCCCCAACCACCCCACACACACCCCCCCTCCCATTACCCCCCTCCCCCACCCATACATTCCCCCCCCCACCCCACACACACACCCCCCCCATTACCCCCACCCATACATCGCCCCCCCCACCACCCCACACACACACCCCCCCTCCCATTACCCCCCCTCCCTCACCCATACATTCCACCCCCCCACCACCCCACACACACCCCCCCCTCCCATTACCCCCCTCCCTCACCCATACATCGCCCCCCCCACCACCCCACACACCCCCCCCATTACCCCCCCTCCCTCACCCACACTTCCCCCCCCGCCACCCCACACACACACACCCTCCCCCACCCATACATCGCCCCCCCACCACCCCACACACACCCCCCCATTACCCCCCTCCCCCACCCATACATTACACCCCCCCACCACCCCACACACACCCCCCCTCCCATTACTCACCTCTTCCCCACCCATACATCGTCCCCCCCACCACCCCACCCACAACCCCCCTCCCCCACCCATACATCACCCCCCCACCACCCCACACACACCCCCCCTCCCATTACCCCCCTCCCCCACCTAAACATCGCCCCCCCCCCACCCCACCACCCCACACACACCCCCCCTCCCATTACCTCCCCTCCCCCTCCCATACATCACCACCACCACCCTCACTGGACCTATTGACAGATCAGTTCAGTGCCAAACCAGCCTAACTTGAGAAGGCCTGGAGTTTTGAGCTGTATCGGGGCATCAAGTGCGGCCCAGTCCCAGTGATGGCTGCGCCAAGGTGCCATTATTGCAACGAGGCCCAAGGGCCAGTTTCTTATGGCCCTCAGGCACTCAGATTGTTCCCTTTGGCCCATTTGCTGCCCCAGGACAGACATAAACCAATTTTCCACCCCAGGAGATTGAATGATGTTCACATGTGTGAGGCTGTCATCCAGACATGATCCCCGCGAAACCAAAACACTGGCGCTGCCCCCTGTGCACTTGTAAACAGGGTGGCACTAGGCTGAAACTTGCAAACCAAGTTTAACCATTCACTATCCCAATTTTTGGGCAGACCTTGCATCAGGCGCTCACCAATCCCCCCCAGTAACAGGGGGGGCCTAATGGAAAGACTTGCATTTATATAGCACCTTGCACAGCACCAGAACATCCCGAAGCACTTTGCAGCCAAGTCACTGTTGTAATGTAGGAGATGAGGCAGCTCATTTGTGCACAGCAAGCTCCCACAAACAGCAACATAGTGGTGGATTACAGATCACTCAGGGAGTCTGAGTTGCTGTGGCAACATGCACTTTTCCATGCATGCTGTAGTCTGGATAGTGATGATAGAGACTCTAACATTCTCCCCATTGCATAACTGGCCAGGAATCTCTCCCACTCTTACTGCCTACCGTTGGCGTGTGTTGGAAGGATTCACAGGTTGACTCTCAACCTGTTTGGCCACATTATGGACACAACTTCCTTGGCCCCACACCCTGGGGTGGGACTTAAACCTGGAGCTTCTGATTCAGGGGCAGGGACACTACCCACTGCACCACAAGACCTCCTGGTGCTGTGATAATAACCAGGTAATCTGTTTGGAGTGAAGTTGGTTACAGGACATTTGTTGATCGATACACCAGAGACAATTGCTATGCTCTCCAAAATACTACCAGGCCAGGGTGCTGCCTGTACATGAAAGACACAAATAGGCATTAAACTGCAATACTCTTTCTAGATCCCACTTCTATGTTTTTTAGAGACCTATTTTCTTTACATTGTCATAGTTATCACTTGGCACATGGGTTCATCCGCACACCATCCATTTTGAATTGAGGATCCACATTAGTAAAAGCCTTTCTCTGATTTGTTGAAAATCAGTTCTAAAGGTTAGTTTATTTTACCCCTTTGGCCCAGGCCCATTGAGAACTGTCGGTCACCGGAAAAGAACGTTAGAAAGTTCGAAAGGACAGCACCTAATTTGTCACCACCCCTGGACCAGAGTCAAACAATTCTGCAAACACACAGCAAGCCTGTGCAAATGATGATCTCACAGGTGTTAAACCAAACTGCTTCAGAAACACTTTAGCAGCAAAAAGTTTGATTAAAGACTCAAGAGTGTTAACTGATGGTAGATGGGGAAGGAGAAGCCGTGACTGACCTCAGGAGTTCTGGGCTACAGTGGAATCATATCAGCCAGAATGTCTGCTTCCAATTTTTATCTGATCACCTCGTGCGTGTATCGCATATGTGTGTATATGCTGTGGTGTATCTGTTTGTGTGTGTGTACATCTGCATGTGTGTGTGTATATGCTGTGGTTTACCTGTTTGAGTGTGTGTGGGTGTGTACATGCACATGTGTGTGTATAAGCTGTGGTGTATCTATTTGTGTGTGTGTACATCTGCATGTGTGTGTGTATATGCTGTGGTGTATCTGTTTGTGTGTGTGTACATCTGCATGTGTGTGTGTATATGCTGTGGTGTATCTGTTTGTGTGTGTGTACATCTGCATGTGTGTGTGTATATGCTGTGGTGTATCTGTTTGTGTATGTGTACATGCGTGTGTGTGTGTATATGCTGTGGTGTATCTGTTTGTGTGTGTGTACATGCGCGTGTGTGTGTATATGCTGTGGTGTATCTGTTCGTGTGTGTGTGTGTGTACATCTGCATGTGTGTGTATGTGTATAAGCTGTGGTTTGTCTGTTTGTGTGTGTGTGTGGGTGTGTACATGTGCGTGTGTGTGTGTATATGCTGTAATGTATCTGTTTGTGTGTGTGTGGGTGCATGTATGGGTGAGGAAATGTACATGTGTGTGTATATGCAGCAGTGTGTCTGTTTGTGTGTGTGTGAGTGTGTGTATACATGTTTGTGCATGCATGTGTTTTTGTGTGTGCCTGTTTGTGTTTGTAAGCATGTTTCTGTGCGTGCTTGTGTATGTGCGAGCATGTGTGTGTGTGTATGTATGTGCTTGTGTGTGTCAACATGCCTGCTTTTGTTTGTGCATGTATGCAGATGTGTGTGTGTGCCTGCATGTTTGCGTGAGTTTGTGCATGTGTGTGAACATGCCATATGATCGGGCGTGGCTGTAATGGCCCTCCACACTTGAAAATTCTGCCGGCAATCACAGTCCACGTTCGCTCACACAGAACGGCTAGCTGAAGGTGCAAATCTCCTTTAGAGAGCACGGGAAAAGAAGAGAGTATAAATGGGGGAGGGAGAGAGAGCACAAAAGATCGAGGAGGCGAGATAAGCTGAGAGGCAATGAGTTAAGAGACGGAGGAGGATGCCGAGGGAATGTGGAGCTATCTCCTAGCCTGCTGTCAGGAAGCGAGGGGGGAAAAAAAACAATGAAAACAACCATCTCATGAAAAGAGTTGTGAGTGAAAATGATGATTATTGGGAGGTTAAGGGATGCTGATCTTAATGAAATAATAAGCAGTGGCTCTGCCACACTGCGTCTCTGGCTACAGAATTGCTCCCTTAGCACTCAGAGAGTTAATCATTGAAATTCTGGAAACAGACTCCATGTCAGGGGTCCGAGATTTATCAAAGGGGCTCACGTGCTGAATTGCGTCAGCAGCTCCCCCTTGAGAGCTTCAAATGTTCTATAAACAGAATAGAAAGAGTCGATGCTGCCCCAAGGCATCTTGGTCTGAGGGTTTTATATAGATATAAAGGTACCAAAAATAGCAACGTGTCTTCAGCCGACAGGTTCTGAAGAGGCAGACGGACCGAGAGACACAGACAGATAGATAGACAGATAGACAGAGAGAGAGATACAGACAAAGTCGAGAGAGGACAGAAAGAACCCAGTCAGAAACTGGATGAAATTCATCGTCATGAATAAAAAGCAAAGGTTCATTCTTAAAAATGCGACACAGGCAGGCAGCTCTGAATGAAAGAATTAGCCATTCAAGTGCATCAGTTTTCATTCATCCCCTTAGATGCTTTTTCTTAATCCTGCTTTCTTGCTGCCTCCTCCCCCTCTTTGTCTCTTATACATTCACAGTCTCTCACTGTCTCTCTCTCTCTCTCACTCTCTCTCTCTCACTCCTTTTGTCTGCTTCATTGTCCTTTTGTCCCATTGTTTGTCATCATTTCCTCTTTCTGTGCGTCTTTTCTATTCCTCTGCTTACACCCTGTCTTTTTTTTATTCTGCCTTTATCTCTTCCCTCTATCCTTTCCTCTATTTCTGTCATTGCCCATCCCCTTTGCTTTTTTCTCCCTGCCTTTTCTCTCTCTCTCTCTCTTCCCTAGTTTCTGTATCTCTCCCTCACTCTTCCCTCTCGCTCTATTTCCTCACTTTCTCTGCCTTTGCACCCCCACCCCGCACCATCCCCAGGGCGTAACTTTCTGTGCCCGCTGGTGTCGGGCGTGATTGGTGGCGCGAACGGACAATATGACGAGAAGGCCAAAAATCGGTTTCACGACATCGTGAAACCAGTTTGCGATTGTCCGCTCCGCCCGTCGCTGACAGGCCACGTTTCCTGCCATCAGACGTTGGGAACACCATTGTAATACATCTGCATATCATTATAATGCTGGAATCATCCCCCCACCCCACACTGGACCGTCCGCCCACGTTGGTGGGAAAACAAGCCTACGTGTTTCACAGCAGCGTATTTAAGGCGTGCACATGGCAGGCTTCACTTTGCTCGGGACTTCAAGATTTGTTTGCCTACCTTTCTTCGGGCAGTCATCAGTGCCAGGCTTCACAGACAGCACCTCATCACTTTTAGGGGGGCTCATGGGCAGGTCATGTGTGGGTGGCCTTTCAATAGCTGCAGGGTTAGGTCTTGCTTGGCGATGAGGGAGAAGTGGCCTCAGGCAAGGGAAGAGGCTGCAGGGTGAGGGCTGTACTGGGGAAGGAGGGTATCCCAGGGTGTGTGTAGGGGGCACATGTTGACTTGTGCAAGTGGCCTCAAGATGGTGAGGGCTGAGGAGGCAGTCTCCAGAGGAGATGAGGCCAGATGGAGATGTGAGGGTGTGTGTGAGAGAGGGGGTGGTGATGTCCCTTGAGCTGGCAGTGAGTGAGATGTCAGTGAGTGTGTGATGGGCTTGTGAGTGTGTGAGTTTAGAGTGATGAGATGGTTGTCTTACCCTGGCTGCACAGATGAGATCATTCACCCTCTATCTGCATTGGATGGCCAACCTCTTCATTGCAGCATTGGCACTGATCGCCACTGCTATTGCCTCCCAAGCCAGGGTGGTAATGTTGCTGCCCCTCCTGCGGCCAGAGCGGGGGTGAAGAACACCTCAGTGGGCCTCCATGACGTCCAAAAAGCGCTCGAGGGCTGCAGTCCTGAGAGGTGTGCGCGCGGCTAATCTTCAAATGAGGCACCCGGTGTGATGAAGCGATGAGGTGATGGCACGGCCAGCGAATCAGAATGGCATGTTTCCCGGGAACGCATAATTAATGCGACGTGGTTGGGGCGATGCGGCGTGAGAAGCCGACATTGCGGCCGACGGGTAAAGCGCCATTTTTCCCGCCCGCTACTGCACTTTGCGCAAAATCTGGGACGATTCCGTTCCTCTTCTCTCTCCGCCTGCCCCCTTTAACTGGTCTCTGTCTCGCTGCCTCCTCCCTCTTGGACACACACGCTCAGGCAGACTGGGGGAAATGTCAGTGGAGCCGAAGCAAAAGTAGCCTCTGCCTTTAAGTTTTGGGCAGCTGAGGAGGGTATGAGAGAACAGCAGAGCAGCGCGAAGTCAGGGCATGTCCTTTCAATCCGATTGTGTCTTTCACATGAGGGGCTGGAGAGGCCTTTCTGTTTAACGAGCTTTCCATCTCCTTCTCCTTGTCCTATTCTGCAGTGATCGGAGCCTCTCGATTCTCGGGTGGGGCTGAGATTACCCGTCAGTAAAACGCGTTTTTAAAAAAAAAGGTTTGCGTGGTAAACATTAAGGTTGCCAACTCTGGTTGGACGTATTCCTGGAGGTTCACATTTCAGGGCTTGAGTACAAAAATCAAGTCTGGCAGTCCGGTGCAGTACTGAGGGTCTGCTGCCTCCTCGGAGGCACTGTCTCTCGGGTAAAATGATAAACCAATACCCCGTCTGCCTGCTCAGGTGGATGTAAAAGATCCCGTGACACTATTTGGAAGAAGAGCAGATGAGAACTCCCCTGGTGCCCTGGCCAATATTTATCCCTCAACCGACATCACTAAAACACATTATCTGGTCATTATCACGTTGCAGTCTGTGGGAGCTTGCTATGCAAAAATTGGCAGCTGCTTTATTTTAGTGATTCAGCATTTATTGCCCACCCCCAATTGCCCTTGGGAAGGCGGTGGTGAGCTGCCTTCCTGAACCGCTGCAGTCCATGTGGTGTAGGTACGCCCACAGTGCTGTTAGGGAGGGAGTTCCAGGATTTTGACCCAGTGACAGTGAAGGAACGGTGATACATTTCCAAGTCAGGATGGTGAGTGACTTGGAGGGGAACTTCCAGGTGGTGATGTTCCCATGTGTCTGCTGCCCTTGTCCTTCTAGATGGTAGCAGTCGTGGGTTTGGAAGGTGCTGTCTAAGGAGCCTTGGTGAGTTCCTACATTGAAGTCCTACATCCTACATTGCAACGGTGACTAAACTTCAAAAGTGCTTCATTGGCTGTAAAGTGCTTTGAGACATCTTGTGGTCGAAAGGCGCCATATAAATGCACATATTTCTTTTACCACATGACCTCCCACTGTCCAATCAAACATCCCATTTTCCGCCATAATATTTTTGTAATAAATAAACAAAAGCGTTCAAAGGAAATACAGAATTATTTTTTGGTTTCCTTATCCATGAATATCCTCCTGGTTACTGTTGTATTGTATCCCGGAGATGAATCTTTAATTCCTGGATCCTCCGGGACAATCCTGGAGATCTGGCAACCACCTGCATAACTCGTATCGTTGGCGCTGACTCCATCATTTTTAATTCCAGCCCCAAGGCTTCCCAAATCCTTGCTGATGGCTCCATTGTCTCCCTTTCAGAGATGGATAACACATTGAGCTATGAAGGTCATAAGTTCAAGTCCTGGGCCATGAGTACATAATCTGTGTCGACACTCCCAGTGAGGTTAACGAGACTTGCCGCACATTCAGAGATGCTGTCCTTCACAAGGGATGTTAAACCCAAGGCCCACTCCCAGAGGATGTTAAACATGGGCTATAGCCAACTCCTGTGCAAGTTAATTGTGGGCTGGTTGGTGCATTTTATGTTAACACGTTGTTAGGAACTAGGGAGCTTAAGTAAGCTCTGTTTGTATTTGTGTTTTAGGGATGAGTTTTAGCTTTAATGTTTAAGTTTGATTTGTATTTCTGTATTTGTGTGTTTCGGAAATGGAGAACTTGAGTTTTAGTTTCACTTTAAAAGAAGCATTTTAAGGAAGTTTACGACTCTTGAAGGGGAGTTAAAACAAACAACAAGGTAGAAAAAAACTGTGCTGTTGCCTAGCAACTGGGGTCCAGAGAGAGAGAGAGAGGCCCCACACAGACACAGAGAAACCGAAAGTTTGAGTTCAGTTGGAAGGAGCTGCCAGGAGAAGCAGCACAGGAGAGGGACAGATAGCAAGTCCCAAACTAAAGTTGGAAGCAGCTGCCGGGAGAAACTGGATCCAGGAGAGGGAACTGCAGGAAGCAGGTTCCAAAAAAACTAAAGAAGAAAGTCCCCAAAACCAGGGGCAGAATTTTACTTTCCGCAGACACACGCCCGAACCAAATGGGCATAAAATCTCAGGATATTTCGCTTAGTAGGTGCACGTGGCAGTCAGAAGCGCGTCTGCCGACAATTAAGCAGGCAATTAAACCCAGTAATGGCGCAATTGTGGCGATTTTCCGTGGTCCATCTAACTTTACAGTTGGCGGACGGGCCAATCGGCCATGAAACCTCATCCAAGGGCGGGATGAATTCTCCGTTAGGAAATAAGATAAAGAGAAATATCTGGGGACAGCATTTTTATGAGGTTTGCTTTCAGGTGCTTGATTGTGTTGCATGGACATTGCCGCTTTTCTGTGTGTTATTTTACTATTTGGAGGTCTGCAGCTCCCTGAGGCATTGTCTGCTCACCCATGCCCGTGGTTACATCGTTGCCCACCCTCTTCCCGCCCCCACCCCTGGCAGCGCTGAGCTTTTCAGCACGAGTTTCACACTGGCCAGGCAGCATGAAATGGTGGCTTGGGGGCCAATCGTGTTTGGGAGCCTGTTTCCTGACCACTCCCGAGCCTGCCAAACATGTGCGCCCGACGAGGGAAAAATTCAGGTCTAGGGGATAGAACAGGAAAGGTCCCAAGAGGACAGTTAAGTCAAAGGACAAGGGCATGAATCTGGGAAAAGGTCAGGTTAAGTCAAGTTAAGAATGAGGTGTAGAGAAAGGCTCCAAGTTTAAAGTGGGAAAGCTGCAGGATGCAGGCTTAAAACAAAATTGGCTAGCGAGAAGCCAGAAGATCCAAGGAGTCAGCCGAAGGTCTGTAATGCTTTACTATGTGAAGGGATGATGTTCGGTTGGCCTGGCTGAACCTGAGAGAGAGAGCGTAGAAGGCGAAGCTTGAATGCACGTGTGGTGCTCCAGGGGAGAGGAACATCGGAAACAGAGTTCAAAACCCATGGAGGTAGATCCTTGTGGGAGGCATCCAAGAGAAAGCGTCGTTTGGGAGAAGATTTTAAAGTGGGTTCTTTGAGAGTGGAGATTGGAAACACCCGTGTGAAAGACGGAGTGCAGTGAGACCGATTGGCTCACAGCATGACAAGCGTCTGGGGGGAGTTGAGGAGAGGTCCATAGCATCTGTCACTTGGTTCCAGAGTGTGGTTTGCCTGACCACAGGTCGCCTATTTGTTTACATGGACTGTGCACTTACTGTGAACATTACAGTATAAGATAGCTTTTGTAACTTGTGTTATCCTTACGAATCTATATATATCAGTAAAGGTATAGTTGTGGGTGAAGGAGTATTGTAATATAATTCATCTTTTCTTGTTTAATAAATGTTTTATTCTTTTGTTGAAAGTTAATCAGCTGATTCCTGTGACTCTGTTCAGTAGCCGCCCTCCACGTTTCTAAATAAAAAATAAAAGTTAGGAGCTATCAAGCTGGGGTCCACCCTGGGATCTAACTTGTCCAGTAGTAACATCAGCTGGGATCATAACAACAATGTGTATTATGTCCCTCCTCCCCCACCATCTCCGTCAAGAGCCCTGATGGCAAACAGTTCTGTTTTCAATTCAGCATCTCATTCTCTCACATCAGAGGATGTATTTTTTACAGCCCCTTCACTGTGCTTAAGCAGCAACCTGATGCGAAAGAGCTATTAGGTCGGAGATGAGGAGAAATTTCTTCACTCGGAGAATCTTGTGAATTCCCTATCTCAGAGAGCTATGGAAGTTCAGTCACTGTGTATATTCAAGGCTGAGACCAATTGATTACTAGACACTGAAGGAATTAAGGGATAAGGGATTGTGGCGAGGGGGGGCGGATTTGGAAAGTGGGTTTGAAGTTGAAGGTTAGCCATGATCTTATTGAATAGCGGAGCAGGTTCGAGATGATGAGTGGCCTACATCTGCTTCGATTTCTTATGTTCTTAAACAGTAGGACACGGGAGTACAATGGTTATGTTACTGAACCAGTGCTTCAGGGACCTTGACTAATAAGTTACAAATCCCATCAATTTGATAATTTGAAAGGTGAGTGGCATGTTGGCCTTTATTGCAAGGGGTTAGTGTATATAAGCAGGAAAGCCTTGTTACAATTGTACAGGGCATTTGTGAGACTGCATCTAGAGAACTTAGTACAGATTTGGTCTCCTTATTTAAGGAGGGACCTACTTGCATTTCAGAAAAGATTGAGTTCTGGGATCAAGGGGTTATCTTATGAGGAAAGGTTGAACTGTTTGGGCCTATACTCATTGAATTTTAGAAGAATGGGAGGCGATCTTATTGAAAAATAAGATTCTGAGGGGGTTTTGGCAGGATAGATGCTGAGAGGATGTTTCACCTCGTGGGAGAATCTGGAACTAGGGGACACAGTTTCAAAATAAGGGGTCTCCCATTTAAGACGGAGATAAGGAGGAATTTCTTTTCAGAGGATCGTTAATGTTTGGAATTCTCTTCCCCAGCAAGCAGTGGAGGCTGGGACATTGAAAGCATTCAAGGCTGAGTTGGACAGATTTTTGACCAACAAAGGGAGTCAAGAGGTTATGGGGAGCAGGCAGGAAAGTAAAGTTCAGGCCATGATCTTATAGAACGGCAGGTACAACAAATAATTAGGAATAGAATGTTATTATTTATTGTGAGGGGAATTGACTACAAAAGTAGGGAGGTTGTGCTTCAGTTATAAAGGGTATTGGTGAGAGCACATCTGGAGCACTGTGCACAATATTGGTCTCCTTATTTAAGGAAGGATGTAAATGCGTTGGAAGCAGTTCAGAGAAGGTTTATTACACTAATACCTGGATTGGATGGGTTGTCTTATGAGGAAAGGTTGGACAGGTTAGACTTGTATCTACTGGAGGTTAAAAGAGAAGAGGCGATTTGATTGAAACAAATAAGATCCTGAGGGACCTTGACAGGGTGGATGTGGAAAGGATGCTCCCTCTTGTGGGAGAATCTAGTACAAGGGGCCATAAGTGGTCTCCCATTTAGGACAGAGCTGAGGAGAATTTTTATTTCTCTGACCTGAGGGTCGTGATCCTTTGGAACTCTTGCCCTGAAAAGGCGGTGGAAGCAGAGCCTTTGAATATTTTTAAGGCAGAGGTAGATAGACTCTTGATAAGAAAGGGGGTGACAGGTTAAAGGGGCAGGTGGGAATGTGGAGTTGAGGTAACAATCAGATCAGCCATGATCTTATTGAATGGCAGAGCAGGCTCGAGGGGCCGAGTGGCCTATTCCTGCTTCTACTTCTCAGGTTCTAATGTTGATTTTGAGGAACAAACTCTGGAAATGAAAAGCTGGTATAAGAAAATAACAAGTGACTCCCAAAACTGTCAGATTATCAATAGAATCCCGTCTGGTTCACTCAAGTCCAATAGGGAAGGTAGCTACCCATCCTGACTTGGCCTGGCCTGTATTTGACTCTGGTCCCAAACCAGCATGGTTAGCTCACCACGCCACTCCATTGTATCAAATCACTAGATTCTGTGAATCAACAAGCAAAGCACATTGGAATTTTTATGGTCAATAAATGCCCACATCCTAAGAATGAATGAAAGAAACTACAACGCAGTTCATCAGTCTGAAGACAGAGACAGGTCTGCAGAGAGGAATCCTCCTATCTTTTGTTTCAGACAATGTTGTGCTGAAGCACCTTAACTGCTCCGCAATTCTATCTATAAATAGCATTCATATATTCTGGGTCACAGGACTGTAGGAGAGGAAGAGAAACCATTTAACTGCCGGTGATGACTCCACGCCCTGATACAAAAGAAGCAGACCTTTCCCCTTAACACTATGACCATTTGACTGCAGAAGTTATCAGAATGTCATATCAGCTTTAGTTAACAAAGCTGTTCGGAGCTGAAACACTGATAGCCTCACTGTGTTATCTTATTGATACAACCTACAGCAGGCAACTCAAAGCACTGGAGAAGTATCACCGCCTCCACAAAATCCTCCAGATTCGGTGGCAATGTTGTAATGGTCCAACAGCAGTGTCCTCTGCCAAGCCAATTTGCCCAGCATGGTGGCACTAATCACTCAAAACCAGCTCCATTGGGCAGGACATGTCGCTCGTACGCCTGACCCCAGATTCCTGAAGCAACTGCTCTATTCAGAGCTCGGTCACAGAGGAGAGGGGAGACACTTGAGGGATGGGCCCTCAAAGCATCCCTGAAGAGGTCAAACATGCCCGCTGACTCATGGGAAACCCTGGCTTGTGACTGACCCAAATAGGGAAGGCTCATTCATCGAGAGACTTGGCCGGGAAGGTGCAGAGGCGAAGTCGGGGTCTGAGAGAGCGCACAAAACCCCTGCAACCCCATCTACCCGATCCTTCACGCACCCCCACCTGTCCCACGTGTGGCAGGTTCTGCAGGTCGTGCACTGGACTTATCGTCTATCTCAGAATCCATCGAGCGGAAGCAAGTCATCCTCGAACCCGAGAACTGCCTAAGAAGAAGATCATATTGAGAAACCCAACACACAGCAGGACAGCACCTGGGTTGGAAAGAGTGCGGGAGAAGGCTGATTAAATCAGGAAGCAAGACTTTGTGTTGGAATAAAGATGCTGTCCTTTTCTCATCCATTACAGCAGTGGTCAAGTGGAAGTTTAATATGTCCTGTGAAGGGCATCATTAGCACGTAACCTCCATTGTTCATCTTTGAATAGTGCCATGGAATCTTTTATGTCCACCTGAGCAGACAAACAAATCCTTGGTTTATCGTCTCATCAGCAAACATAGCATCTCCAACAGTGCAGCACCCCTTCAGTACTGCATTGAAGTGGTAGCCTAGGTTATGTGCCTTTCTTGAGCGGGACTGAAGTGAGGGACCCAAGTAGTGGTTATCTGAGGTCAGGTTTGGGTCGTAAAAGCTTTTAAAATGTTTAAATTAATAGTTGACTTTTAACCGTCCTCGGAGTGGCCTAACAAGCCACTCAGTCGGGCTACAAGGGGATAAGCAATAAATGCTAGCCTTGCCAGTGATGCCCCAAATCCCGAGTATGAACTTAAACAAAATGGGCTTGATTTACAATACAGGGTCGAGAACCTGATGGCCAGATAACTTCCAGGTCATGCCCCACTTTATGAGATGAGCAATGCAATCGTCAATCATCCTCGGCCCAACCATCTTCAGCTGCTTCATCAATGACCTTCCTTCCGTCATAAGGTCAGAAGTGGGGATGTTCGCTGATGAAAACACAATGTTTCACACCATTCGCGACTCCTCAGATACTGAAGCAGTCCATGTCCAAATGCAGCAAGACCTGGACAATATCCTGGCTTGGGCTGACAAGTGGCAAATAACATTTGCGCCACACAAGTGCCAGGCAATGACCATCTCCAACAAGAGAGAATCCAACCATTGCCCCTTGACATTCAATGGCATTACCGTCACTGAATCCCCCACTATCAACATCCTGGGTGTTATCATTGACCAGAAACTGAGCTGGACTAGCCATATAAATACTGTGGCTACAAGAGCAGGTCAGAAGCTAGGAATCCTCTGGCAAGTAACTCACCTCCTGACTCTATAGAATCATTGAGTCATAGAACTATAGAAAAGATAGGGCACAGAAAGAGGCCATTCAGCCCATCATGTCTGCGCCAGCCAAGAAAGAAATTTTTTAAAAAAATTAGCAGCCCATTCGAATCTTACCTTCCAGCACCTGATCCATAGCCTTGCAGATCACAGCACTTCAGGTGCATATCCAGGTACCTTTTAAATGAGTTGAGGGTTTCTGCCTCTGCCACCAGTTTAGGCAGTGAATTCCAAACACCCAGCAACCTCTGGTTGAAGAAGTTTTTCCTTATGTTTCCTCTGATCCTTCTACCAATCACCTTAAATCTGTACTCCCTGGTAATTGACTCCCAAAGCCTGTCCACCATCTACAACGCACAAGTCAGGAGTGTGATGAAATATTCCCCGCTTGCCTGGATGAGTGCAGCCCCAACAACACTCAAGTACATACCATCCAGGACAAAGCATCCCACTTGATTGGCACCACATCCACAAACATTCACCCCCTCCACCACTGATGCACAGTGGCAGCAGAGTGTACCATCTGCAAGATGCACTTCAGGAATTCACCAAGGCTTCTTTGACAGCATCTTCCAAACCCACGACCACTACCATCTAGAAGGGCAAGGGCAGCAGGCACATGGGAACACCACCACCTGCAAGTTCCCCTCCAAGCCACACACCATCCTGACTTGGAAATATACCACCATTCCTTCACTGTCACTGGGTCAAAATCCTGGAACTGCCTCCCTAACAGCACTGTGGGTGTACCTACACCACATGGACCGCAGTGGTTCAAGGAGGCGGCTCACCACCACCTTCTCAAGGACAATTAGGGAATTAATGCTGACCTAGCCAGTGACTCCCACATCCCATGAAAGAATTTTTTAAAAATCAAATGTAAGTGCACAAACCAGGCCTGTGGCAGGCCCAATTAGTGGCATTGGGTGTAACAAGGATGTGGGAGCTACCTGCAGGGAATTACCGGCAAAGGAAAACAGCAGCCATGATGGAGCCTGCCACTGCCTGGCAGAGGAGAGCGGGCAGAACCTCGAAAGGCCAGCATCCTCACCGAGCACAAAAGTGGCATAAGGCCCGAACAGAAGGTAAAACACTTAATCACTGTTTGATTCCTGATTCCCCCAGCTGCCGAAATGTTTCAATGGAAAGAAAACTTTACCTTCTGCCTGCTCTGAAGATGCACTGGACTGTTCCGGTTCAGCGATTTTCACTTTGAAAAATGCCTGCTCAGCCCATTAACAAAGCTTTTCAGGGAGCTTAATTTTTATCATGGGATGTGGGCATCACTGGGCAAGCCCAGCATTTGTCGCCCATCCCTAATTGCCCATGAACTGAGTGGCTTGTGAGGTCATTTCAGAGGGTAGTTAAGAGTCAACCACATTGCTGTGTGTCTGGAGTCACATGTAGGTCAGACCGGGTAAGGATGGCAGATTTCCTTCCCTAAAGGGGCATTAGTGAATCAGATGGGTTTTTAAAAAGTAATTGTTTCATGGTCACCACGACTGAGACTGGTTTTTCAATTCCAGGTTATTAATTGAATTGAAACTCCACTGGTTGCTGTTGTGGGATTTGAACCCCTGTGACCAGACCATTAGCCTAGGTCTCTTAATTAATACTCCAGTGACATTATTACTGCGACACTGCCTCCCAATTCATTGGGTCAGAGCGGTTTCCCCATTCCCCCACTCACACTCTCCCTTTGTAAATTGCAGCGCATTTCATAGGCGTTGGGCTCCAACACCGTTCCCCTGGAACCCGCTTTTCAAATCGCGCCATCAACCTTTTTCTGACCCCACTGGTGGTTGAAAATCCTGACCCACATTCCTAATTGTGAAAGGCTGCAATGGGAAAAACTGAAGAAACAGGCTGGAGTGAGGTGTGAGGGGTATTTTTTTTATTCGTTATAGGATCATGAGCAGTCCAGCAGTTATTACCTGTCAGTAATTGCCCTTGAGAAGGTGGTGGTGAGCCGCCTTCTTGAACCGCTGCAGCCATTGTGGTCAGGGCATTGGCGAGGCCGCATCTGGAGTACTGTGTTCAGTTTTGGTCTCCTTATTTAAGGGAGGACATCATTGCATCAGAAGCAGTTCAGGGAAGGTTCACTTGACTGATTCCTGGGGTGAGGGGGTTATCTTTTGAGGAAAGGTTGAAGAGGTCGGGCCTGTATCCATTGGAGTTCAGAAGAATGAGAGGTGATCTTATTGAAACATATAAGATCCTGAGGGGGCTTGATGGACTGCATGCTGAAAGGATGTTTCCCCTTGTGGGGGAGACCAGGACTAGGAGACATAGTTAAAAAATCAAGGGTCCCCCATTTAAGACTGGGATGAGGAGAATTTCTTTCTCTCAGAATGTCATGAATCCCTGGAACTCTCTTCCCTAGGCAGTGGTAGAGTTAGGATCATTGAATATTTTTAAGGCAGAGGTAGCTAGATTCTTGATTAACAAAGGAGTCAAAGGGTATTGCAGGGTAGGCAGGACAATCAGATCAGCCATGAACTTATTGAATGGCAGAGCAGGCTCGAGGGTCCGAATGTACTACTCCTGTTCATCATTCGTATGTTTGTATGGCCTAGGCGCGCCCAGAGGGCAGTTTGGCAGAAAGTTTTAGGATGTTGACCCAGCGACAGTAAAGAAAAAGTGTTGGATCTTCCAAATTGGAATGACGTGTGACTTTGAGGAGAACTTGGAGACAGTGGCCTTCCCTTGCACCCGTTCCCCATATTTCCCAAAACACGGTTTTGGTGAGATCACATCTGGAGTACTGTGTGCAGTTTTGGTCTCCACATTTAAGAACGGTTATACTTGTGTTTGAGGTCTTTGGGATGAGGCGGGTGTCCTATGATGAGAAGCTGAGTAAATTGGGCTTATATTCTCTGGAGTTTAGAAGAATGAGAAGGGATCTCATTGAAACCTACATCATTCTGAAGACGCTTGATAGGGTGGACGCTGAGAGATTGTTTCCACTGGTTGGAGAATCTAAAACATGGGGGCACAGCCTCAGGATAAGGGGCCGATCAATTAGGACTGAGATGAGGAGAAATTTCTTCATGCAAAGGGTTGTGAATCTTTGGAATCCTCTACTGCATCATTGAATACATTTAAGGCTGGGATAGACAGATTTTTGGCGTCTCAGAGAATTAAGGGGTATGGGGAGCAGGCAGGAACATGGAGCTGAAGCCCAAGGGCAGCCATGGTCGTACTGAATGGCAGAGCAGGCTCGCTGGGCCGTATGGCCTACTCCTGCTCCTAGTTCTTATGTTCTTCTAGGTGGCAGGTGTCACAGGTTTGGAAGGTGCTGTTGAAGAAGCCTTTATAGCCTGAATTTTGCCCTTGGCGGGCGCGCGTGATCGGCAGGCCTGGAGCCGGTTGAGAAACAGGCCCCTGACTGCGCTTGGCCTATGACCATGATTTCACACTGGCTGGCCAAGTAAGGCCCACCCGGCGTGACACGCGTCTTCCCCATGGCCGGGAAGGGCAAGGTGGGGGCTGGGCACCAGGTCCAATGGCGACCCGGCGACCGGTTTAAAATTGGCCCAGGCAGCTCCTTGAAGGCTGCCAGGAGAGAACATACCTCCTGCGTTCTGGAGAGTGAAGCTATGGCCTCAACAGCGGCTGGTGATGCCAGGCGGGAGGGCAGGTCAGGTAGGCACTTGGCCCCCTTCAGTTTTCTGATGACTGCCTCGTGGTGCCCTTGGAGGAGGCAGCTGCCAGGAGTGCCACCCTCACCCGCAGAGATGGAAGGAGGAGGCCACCGGTCTAGACAAAAAAAGTTTGGGAGGAGGTGGCAGCCGAGGTCAGAACGGGTTCAGTGTTGCAAAAGGTTCAACAACCTGCTGTGCTCAGAAAGGGCGCGTACTGTGTTGCCATGGGTCAGTGCGGTGAGGTGTTATAGGCTCCCATGGAGCTCAGGGGTGTTGGAGTCTGAGTGCCAACTGTCAATGATGCCGGAGCTGGCCAAGGGGGTGAGCCTGGCTGCTTGGACTGAGGGCCTTAAGGCTCGAGGGCCATGATTCGGATGTGCCCTGCAAGGTGTTCCTCAACTGGGGTTGGCCAGGCTGAAATGGCGCTGCAGGTAGAGAGTGGGCTCATCAATGCTCCTCTGTCCTTTCAGGAGAAGACGAGCCATAACAACATTGAGAGGTCACAGACAGGCAGAGGCCTCCCAAACCTCCTAACCCTGACCAGATTTGAGCAGGATGCCTTGGAGCTGGAGACGTGCCACACACCCCGTTCAGCTGGTCGTGGAGAGGTTGGGGTGTCAGACGAAGGTAAGAGTGCAGCGCACAGAGGTGAGAGTTTCGGATGGTGCAAACATTCTTGTGTAGCCTCATCATTAATGGGAGCCTCAAAACTGGAGTCCCCTCTGATCATTGAAAGACGATGGCACCATGATGCAGATCTCCATTGTCTCACCAGGGCACCTGGTATGCACAGTGACAGTGTGAAGACTTAAACTAATAACATGTCGTTGTTCTCCTTTAGATTCACCAGCAGGCATTTGTTCGCAGGATCCCGAATAGCTGCCCCTGATGCCAGAGGACCTCTGGGATTCAGCTGCACCTGCATCACACCCACTCTTTGAACCAGGCATCAGCACAAATATCAACATCTTGGTGGGCGTTAGATCATCGGCTAGAATGTTGGTGCACAGCGATGAATGTGCTTCACACTCACTTGAGGAGCAGGTGGAGGCAGAGAGCGCCTATGGCACTGGCAGTTGAAGAACTTCTGGCAATCAGGAAGATGCTCAGTCGAAGGCAGTTGATGAGTCTCGGGAGTTGTCCATTAGGCGGCAGGTGCTGAATGTCCAGCAGGGTGTGTGGGAAGATCTGGCGAAGATCCATGAGGGTATGTGTGCCACGTTCTCTGTCGTGGAGGAGTCCACGCGGAGCACAGCGTTGACCCTCATGGCTGAGCTCACTGCCTCCTCCATTGAGAGAGCGGAGACTCTCATGGAGAAGCTGCTCCAGGAACAGAATCAGGGGTCGCGCTCGGACCTGCAAGCCCTCAAACAGGCAATGACCTCAGGTGGTCAGTGCCAGTGTGGGGGATGGATGAAGCACCCAGTATCCCAGCTAGGTGACCATCCATCAATGGCAAGCAGGGAGGTCCAGAGCGACCTCATGTTGGCACACGAGCTGCTTGTCGTCTCTGTGGGCTCCTGTCAGGGTGCCCTGGATTATAGCAACAGCTCCTCTGCCCCTCTGCCAGTGACCATGGCATCTGATGAGGCTGCGCTGATAGGGGGATACTAGGCATGGCACTGGCTGCACCCTCCTAGGTGAGGCTAGCACAGGCTCCACTGGCCAGAGGATGACCACTAAGGTCATCAAGGCCAACAAGACAGCAGAGTCGGCAGGCTGTCTCCAATGCCAGTGCCAGCGAATCGGGGGTACCAAGACATAGCACTCGCAAACGTAAGTTTAAGGCACCGCGATCACAAGAGAGACTGGTCATGGATGATCTTCTGTGCTGTAATGTTTTGTTTATGTTCACTGGTGTGGAAATGGTGTGGTAATGTTAAATAGTCTGCAATTGTCAAAATGAGATCAATTTTGTTTTTGATGTCATGGCCTGAGAATGCTTCACCTTTTTATTTTATCCAGTACGTAATGCTGGATGTGAGTGGCTGTAAACTTTATAGCACAGGCACTGAGTGGACTTTGGGTCATTTCAGACACCCGGGATGGAGGCGGCAGACCTGGCATGAGGTGGAAGCAGATCTTTGGCAGCCTAGCTGAAGGACTGTTGGATCAAGGCGCCCTCGGTGTCCCTGCCTCCCTGAAGGTTACAGAGGTCTGCCTCCACACTCCAGCATTCTCCTCACCAGGCTTCTTTTCTGACTCACTACTGGTCTCATCTTCTGTGGCCTGTGGAGCTGCCTCAAGACCCTCTTCCTCCAGTGGGTCTCCCCTTGCCAGTGCCAGATTGTGAAGAGCGCAGTATGCAACCACGATCAGTGACCCCCTCTCTGGGGGGTACTGTAGTGCTCCCCCTGAACAGTCCAGGCATCGGAAGCGCATCTTCAGAGGCCCCGTGACCCTCTCTATCATCACCCTTGTAGAGGCATGACCCCTATTATAACGCTGCTCTGCCTCTGTTCTTGGGTGTAAGAGGTGTCATATGCCACCTTTTCAATGGATAGCCCTCATCACCAAGCAGCCATCCACCCAGTCAGACTGGTGCACTGAATAACCTTGGCACCTGGGAGTGTCTCAGGATGGAAGCTGCCAGGGTACCTTGCACAGACTCGCAGAATTTGCATCCTGTGGTCACACACTAACTGGATGGTCATGGAGTGGAATCCCTTCCTGTTGACAAAAACACCCGGCTGATCCACTGGTGCCTTGATAGCCACATGTGTGCAGTCGATTGCACCCTGGACGTGGCACCCCCGGCAATCGCTGCAAAGCCTCTGGCTCGCTCAGCCTGGCTGGCCTCGTCCGTATGGAAATGAATAAAGGTCAGTACCCGCCTGAACAGAGCTTCTGTCACCAGCTTGATGCAACTGTGGACAGCTGATCGGGAGACTCCACAAAGATCCCTCACTGACCCCTGGAAAGAGCCGGAGGCATAGAAGTTGAGGGCCACTCTGACCCTCAGAGCCACTGGCATGGGGTGTCCACCCACACAGTCGGAGCTGATCTCAGGCCCAATCATCTGACAAATGGAGGTTACAGTCCCCTAGAGAGGCAGAGCCTCCTTCGGCACTGCACCTCAGACATATTGAGGTAGCTGCATCACCGCCTGTAAACCCTGGCAGCAGGATAGTGGCATCTTCTGTGGCCCCTTCCGCCTTGGACTTCCTGCTGGCCCTGCGCCCCTTGTGTCTGCGCCTCTCCCCCCATAGGTCCCTCCCCTGGAAGCTGCATTGGGACACCCGGCCTCCTCTCCCTTCTGCCCCTCTCTTCCTCCTCAGAGGAGGTGCCACCCGCGGAGACCACAATCCCCATTCCCGGGGTAAGGGAAGACTGTCTGATACCTGGAATGGTCCACACGGTCAAAATCCTCCGGGGGCCTTGGAGACACCAATGAGTCCTAAAATGAAGCCTGGAAGTACTAAGAATGAAGCTCAGAACGGAGATGACGCCGTCAAGTTGAAATAAGCAACCAGCAGCAAACTATCTCCTGAACTCTTCACTACTCACAATGGCAATGCCGCTGACCCTTTCCATTCCACCCATGGATGAGGTTTTGTAAAATGTGGGCCTGCCCGTTTTGCCCGTGTGATGTGCGCCAAATCACACGGGCAATGTAAAATCTGGATCAATTGGCTTTATAATGGCCTTAAGTGGCCTTTTAATTGATGGCAGGCGCGGCTCTAACACATGCGCGTGCCCACCGACCTGAAGATGCACACACGCGGGATGACGTCAAGACACTCGTCCAATGTCTTCTCGCACTATTTTACGCCCAATCAGGTTTACGCCCATGAGGCGTAAAATTCTGCCCTATGAATTGCTGCAGTCCATCTTGTAGATGGTGCCCACTGCTGCCACTCTGTGCCAGTGGTGGAGGAAGTGAATGTGATAGGAGGTGGATGGCATGCAGAGCAAGGGGGCTGCTTTGTCCTGAATGGTGTCGAGCGTCTTGAGTGCTTCTGGAGTCAGGAGGTGAGTTAAACACCATGGAACTCTGAGCCTTTGATCTGCTCTTGTAGCCACAGTATTTATATGGCTGATCAGTGGTAACCCCCAGTATGTTGATGGTGGGGGATTCAGCAGTGGTAATGCCATTGAATGGCATGGGGAGTCGGTTAGATTGTCTCTTTTTGGAGATGGTGTTTGTCTGGCACTTGTGTGGCGCAAATGTGGCTTGTCACTGATCATCCCAAGTCTGAATGTTGCTCGGATGTAGTTGCATTTGAGGAATGTGAAGATGGATGTTAGCTTTTTTAATATTTTTGGGACTATGGCAGTATTCTGTAAAGAAGGCTATTGGCAGGATTTTCCGCACCTGCCCATAGCCGTTATCTTCCGGTCCCGCCGCAAGTCAATGGACTCCTGGCTGGAGCGTCACCTCGCCTGTGGCAGGTCCCACCCGCAACGGGGCTGGAAAATCCAGGCCTATATGTGTGTGTGCCCATGATTAATTAAACTGAGGGAAAGTTAGTAAAAACAGCTTGTCTGTGGGAACTCACAGATGAAAGGTAAAGGGGCTAGATGCATGCATTTGTAATGAGAGGCTATGGTGAAGTTGGAATTACAAGTAAATAAGTTGGGTTTTAAAATTTGCATTAGGTGATAGGTAAGGACTTGACTTTTCAGCTGCTAAATTCCAAAGGGAGTTTAAGGGATTTTTACAATTTACAAAGGTTTCATAAGTAAACAAGGGAAGGTTATTACATTTTATTTGATGTGAAAGGGGAGGCAATAGGAAGACATGAAATATTTTTATACTTTGAAAAAGTTGAGTTCAAAGAAGTGTTTAGGACAATGGAGTCTAGGATGAAAGGGAATAAAAGATATTTAAGGGAGATGTTTAGCTGAGTTGAGGTAGCTGTGTGGGGTAAATGTCCTGAAATCAGCTCTGTGCTAAGAAAAGTTATGAATTTGAAGCAATCATCCAGTTTCAAGCCAGAGAAGTCTTTGTTTTCAGAGAGCGGTCTGTTTCCGAACTTCCTTCAGATTTCCACAGCAGAGTGGAAGAGATTGAGAAGTCGTGTGGTTTTAGCCTTGGGTAATATTACTGGATTTTTAGGGTTAAAAATCTATAAGGGAGCTGTTGCTAAGTAGTTTACTTGTGTGTTTTGACCAAGTGGGTTTTTTGAGGGGAAATGTTTTGTAAGACTGTTTTCAGCTATGTTATTTTAATCTTGTGCGTTTAAGTTTTTTTCTTCTTCATAATAAATCTTTTAATTTTAAAATCTTAAAAGTGTTACTGGGATTCTATGCTTCTGGGGTCAGTAGTTTTCCCCTCGTTTTCAAAATGCAAAACAAAAAAAAAGCTGTGAACAGTAAGACAAGTTTCCCCCTGGGATTTGGCTTGCTCAGTGAATAACATTGGTTGCAGTTGCAACAGGAGTTGTAAACTGACATACTGATCATTGTGCCATCATTGGTGAACGTTCCCACTTCTGACCTTATGATGGCGGGAAGGCCTTTGATGAAGCAGCTGAAGATGGCTGGGCCTAGGACACTACCCTGAGGGACTCCTGCAGTGATGTCCGAGGGCTGAGATGATTGACCTCCAAAAACCCCAAACACCTTCCTTTGTGCTAGTTATGGCACCAGTCATTGGAGAATTTTCCCCCTCATTCTCATTGCCATGAATTTTACAAGGGCCTCTTGATGCCACACTCAGTCAAATGCTGCCTTGATGTCAAGGGCAGTCACTCTCACCTCACCTCTTCTGTCCATGTTTGGACCAAGGCTGGAATGAGGTCAGGAGCTAAGCATTCCTGGTGGAACCCAATTGGAGCACCAGTGAGCAGGTTATTGCTGAGTAAGTGCCGCTTGATAGCACTGTTACTTTCTATCACATTGCTGATGATCTAGAGTAGGTTGATGAGGCGGTAATTGGCCGGATTGGATTTGTCCTGCATTTTGTGGATAGGATATACCTGGGCAATTTTCTACTTTGTCAAATAGATGCCAGTGTTGTAGCTGTATTGCAACAACAGCTTGGCTAGGAGCACGGCAAGTTCTGGGGAGCAAGTCTTCAGTACGACTGCCAGAATGTTGTCGGTGTCCAGAGCGTTTGATGTATTCAATGTACTCACCTGTTTCTTGATATCACATGGAGGGGATCGAATTGGCTGACGACTGACTTCTGGGATGGTGGGGATCTGAAGAGATCTAGTAGGCTTTTCCTTAATGCTGGTTTTCTCACCACCTGGCACAGGCCAAGTCTGGCACCTCTGGACTTGGTCAGCTCGGTCAGTAGTGGTGCTACCGAGCCACTCTTGATGCTGGACATTGAAGTCCCCCCACCCAGAGTACATTGTGTGCCCTAACTACCCTCAGTGCTTCTTCCAAGTGGTGTTCAACATGAAGGAATACTGAATCATGAGTTGAGGGAGTGAGGGGGGTGGTGGGTGGTGGTAATCAGCAGGAGGTTTCCTTGCCTACATTTGATCTGAGGCCATGAGGTGTCATGGGGTCTGCAGTCAAAATTGAGGATTCCCAGAGCAACTCCCTCCCGACTGTATACCAGTGTGCCACCACCTCGGCTGTGCCTGTGTTGCCAGTGGGACAGGACGTATAGAGGAATTTGGGACATTGCCCGGAAGATATGATTCTTTGAGTGTGACAATGTCAGGCTGTTGCTTGATTAGTCTGTGGGACAGCTCTCCCAATTTTTGCATTGGACCTCAGATGTTAGTGAGGAGGCATGTTCAGAGTGAACTGGGCTGGTTTTGCCTTTTCATGTTCGGTCAATGCTGGCTGCAGCAGTTTTATTCTTATTAGTTTTGCCTAAGCAGTTTGGTACAACTAAGAGGCTTGCTAGGCCATTTCAGAGGGCAGTTAAGAGTCAACAGCATTGTCGTAGGTCTGGAGTCACATGGAGTCCAGAGCAGGTAAGGAGGGCAGATTTCCTTCCCTAAAGGGGATTAGTGAACCAGATGGGTTTTTACAACAATTCAGTAGTTTCATTCTCATCATTACTGAGACTAGCTCTTTATTCCTGGGCTATCTAATTAACTGCATTTAAATTCCCCAGTTGAAGTGGTTGGATTTGAACTCATATCCCCAGGTCATTGCTCTAGGCCTCTGGATGACTGGTGTAGTAACTTAATCAAGATGCTAATGTATCCACAGAGAGCGCTTTCCTACATCAGAGAGTATTACAGGGAGGGGTGTGGAGTATATCAGAGTGTTACAGTGTGAGGCGTGGGGTATATCAGAGTGTTACAGTGAGGGATGTGGGGTGTATCCGAGAGTGTTACAGAGAGGGGTGTGGGGTATATCACAGTGTTACAGATGAGGGATGTGGGGTGTATCCGAGAGTGTTACAGAGAGGGGTGTGGGGTATATCAGAGTGTTACAGTGAGGGATGTGGGGTGTATCCGAGAGTGTTACAGAGAGGGGTGTAGGTATATCAGTTTAATGACACAGCCGATGGTAAAGGCTGAGTTGCTCAAATCCCAGAGGGAAACTTGAAACAACTGTCATAACCCATTTTTGCAATTTGTATGTTTTGAGATGCAGGCTTTGAATTCAGTAGTAATAAGATCACCGAGTCTCAAGACGTTTTTTATAAGACTAAATTAAACATTTATTAATACATGAAAAATTGTAAGCACATACATATGCTTACAAAATTGCTACTATAATAACTACAAAAATCCTCTAATTAATCTGACTCTCAGTTACACCCCTGTTAAGGCAACAGTAAATCTCATAGATTTAAACAGACACCTGGCAGAGCACACCCTGGACCGTCTCATTCAAAATGAGTTTCTTTCAGCTCTGGGTCCTTGCAGACAGACTTGAGGTTTACAGGTTGGAGGCTTCTCGCACTTGATAGATCTTAAAATGCCTCTGCCTTACACACTATCTCCTTTTTCCTTTATACATATCTTTCGCTTTGAATGTACATTTCCCATTGTATTACTAGGTTTTTAATTTTACCTCTTCTAACTATAACATCATTTGATTCCACCAGCTTTACTAGCAAGCTAAAAAAATAAAGAGATTGCTTGGCATCTCCTAGCTAGGTGCAAGATTTCACCCATTCTTTTGAACGCTTTATTTAAAAATGCAAATTGTCTCCCTGACACCTATGTTTCCAAACATCCCCATGTTTATCTAATTACCATTTCAAACCTATTTCCTTCTATATATCAAAGCACCCAGACTAGCTGGTTTTAATCCAATTAAGACACACACAGACACATAGACACACATAGACACAAATAGACACAGACATCTCTCAACTTTATTCTAAAAAATAATTTCCAATAACATTATAGAAATCAATCTCTTCATGACAATCAGAGTGTTACAGTGAGGGGTGTGGGGTATATCAGAGTGTTACAGTGAGGGATGTGGGGTATATCAGAGTGTTGCAGTGAGGGGTGTGGGGTAAATCAGAGTGTTACAGTGAAGGGTGTGGGGTATATCAGAGTGTTACAGTGAGGGGTGTGGGGTATATCAGTGTGTTACAGCGAAGGGTGTGGTGTATATCATAGGGTGTTTGTATCAGAGAGTGCTATATTGAAGTGAGTGGGTATATCAGAGTGTTACAATGAAGGGCGTGGGTATATCACAGTGTTATAATGAGGGGCGTGGGTATATCACAGTGTTACAATGAAGGGCGTGGGTATATCAGAGTGTTACACCAAAGGGTGTGGGGTATATCAGAGTGTTACAGTGAGGGTGTGGGGCATATCAGAACATTACAGTGAGGGTGTGAGTTACATCAGAGTGTTAGAGTGAGGGTGTGGGATATATCAGAGAGTTTTACAGTGAGGGGCGGGGGTATATCAGAGAATGTTACAGAGAGGGGTGTGGGAAATATCAGTGTGTTACAGTGAGGGGTGTGGGGTATATCAGAGTGTAACAGTGACGGGTGTAGGGTATATCAGAGTGTTACAGTGAGGGGTGTAGGGCATATCAGAAGATTACAGTGAGTTACATCAGAGTGTTACAGTGAGGGTGTAGGATATATCAGAGTGTTACAGTGAGGGATGTGGGGTACATCAGAGTGTTAGAGTGAGGGTGTGGGATATATCAGAGTGTTACAGTGAGGGATGTGGGGTACATCAGAGTGTTAGAGTGAGGGTGTGGGATATATCAGAGAGTTAAAGTGAGGGATGTGGGGTACATCAGAGTGTTAGAGTGAGGGTGTGGGATATATCAGAGAGTTACAGTGAGAGGCGGGGGTATATCAGAGAATGTTGCAGTGAGGGGTGTGGGAAATATCCGTGTGTTATAGTGGGGGGTGTGAGTTATATCAGAATGTTACAGTGGGTGGTGTGAGTTATATCAGAGTGTTACAGTGACGGGTGTGGGGTATATCAGAGTGTTACAGTGAGGGTTGTGAGTTATATCAGAGTGTTACAGTGAGGGGTGTGAAGTAGATCAGAGTGTGTTACAGTGAGGAATGTGGGCTATATCAGTGCGTTACTGTGAAGGGTGAGGGTATATCTGACAGTGTTACAGTGAGGGATGTGGGGTATATCAGAGTGTTAAAATGAGGGGTGTGGTGCATCAGAGAGTGTTACAGTGAGTGGTGTGGGATATATTGGAGTGCTGCGGAGAGGGGTGTGGGGTATATCCAAGATTGTTCCAATGAGGGGTGTGGGGTACATCAGAGTGTTTTACAGTGAGGGCTGTGGGGTGTATCACAGTGTTATAAAAGGGGGTGTGAGGTATATCAGAGAATGTTACAGTGAGTGGTGTGGGATATATCAGAGTATAATAGTGAGGAGTGTGGGGTATACCAGAGTGTTACAGTGAGAGGTGTGGGGTATACCAGAGTGTATCAGTGACGGGTGTGGGGTATATCAGAGTGTTACAGTGAGGGGTGTGGGATATATCAGAGTGTTACAGTGAGGGGTGTGGGATATATCAGAGTGTTACAGTGAGGGGTGTGAGGTATATCAGAGAGTGTTACAGTGAGGGGTGTGGGATATATCAGAGTGTTACAGTGAGGGGTGTGGGATATATCAGAGTGTTACAGTGAGGGGTGTGGGATATATCAGAGTGTTACAGTGAGGGGTGTGGGATATATCAGAGTGTTACAGTGAGGGGTGTGAGGTATATCAGAGAGTGTTACAGTGAGGGGTGTGGGATATATCAGAGTGTTACAGTGAGGGGTGTGGGATATATCAGAGTGTTACAGTGAAGGGTGTGGGGTATATCAGAGTGTTACAGTGAGGGGTGTGGGGTATATCAGAGTGTTACAGTGAAGGGTGTGGGGTATATCAGAGTGTTACAGTGAGGGGTGTGGGGTATATCAGAGTGTTACAGTGAGGAGTGCGGGTTATATCAGAGTGTAACAGTGGGGGGTGCGGGTTATATCAGAGTGTTACAGTGAGGGGTGCGGGTTATATCAGAGTGTTACAGTGAGGAGTGCGGGTTATATCAGAGTGTTACAGTGAGGGGTGTGGGGTTTATCAGAGTGTTACAGTGAGGGGTGTGGGGTTTATCAGAGTGTTACAGTGAGGGGTGTGGGGTATATCAGAGTGTTACAGTGAGGGGTGTGGGGTTTATCAGAGTGTTACAGTGAGGGGTGTGGGGTTTATCAGAGTGTTACAGTGAGGGGTGTGGGGTATATCAGAGTGTTACAATGAGGGGTGTGGGGTATATCAGAGTGTTACAGTGAGGGGTGCGGGATATATCAGAGTGTTACAGTGAGGGGTGTGGGGTATATCAGAGTGTTGCAGTGAGGGGTGCGGGATATTTTGGAGAGTGTTTGTACCAGAGAGTGTTATAATGAGGGGTGCGGGTTGTATCAGAGTGTTACAGTGAGGGGTGTGGGGTATATCAGAGTGTTACAGTGAGGGCTATGGGGTATATCAGAGTGTTACAGTCAGGAGTGCGGGATATATATCAGAGTGTAACAGTGAGGGGTGTGGGTTTTATCAGAGTGTTACAATGAGGGGTGTGGGGTATATCAGTGTTACAGTGAGGTGTGTGGGGTATATCAGTGTTACAGTGAGGGGTGTGGGGTATATCAGTGTTACAGTGAGGGGTGTGGGGTATATCAGAGTGTTGCAGTGAGGAGTGTGGGGTATATCAGAGTGTTGCAGTGAGGGGTGTGGGGTTTATCAGAGTGTTACAGTGAGGGGTGTGTGTTATATCAAAGTGTTACAGTGAGGAGTGTGTGGTATATCAGAGTGTTGCAATGAGGGGTTTGGGATATATCAGAGTGTTACAGTGAGGGGTGTGTGTTATATCAAAGTGTTACAGTGAGGAGTGTGGGTATATCAGAGTGTTACAGTGAGGGGTTTGTGTTATATCAGAGTGTTACAGTGAGGGGTGTGGGGTATATCAGAGTGTTGCAATGAGGGGTTTGGGATATATCAGAGTGTTACAGTGAGGGCTATGGGGTATATCAGAGTGTTACAGTCAGGAGTGCGGGATATATATCAGAGTGTAACAGTGAGGGGTGTGGGTTTTATCAGAGTGTTACAGTGAGGGGTGTGGGGTATATCAGTGTTACAGTGAGGTGTGTGGGGTATATCAGTGTTACAGTGAGGGGTGTGGGGTATATCAGTGTTACAGTGAGGGTTGTGGGGTATATCAGAGTGTTGCAGTGAGGGGTGTGGGGTATATCAGAGTGTTGCAGTGAGGGGTGTGGGGTATATCAGAGTGTTGCAGTGAGGGGTGTGGGGTATATCAGAGTGTTAAAATGAGGGGTGTGGTGCATCAGAGAGTGTTACAGTGAGTGGTGTGGGATATATTGGAGTGCTGCGGAGAGGGGTGTGGGGTATATCCAAGATTGTTCCAATGAGGGGTGTGGGGTACATCAGAGTGTTTTACAGTGAGGGCTGTGGGGTGTATCACAGTGTTATAATAGGGGGTGTGAGGTATATCAGAGAATGTTACAGTGAGTGGTGTGGGATATATCAGAGTATAATAGTGAGGAGTGTGGGGTATACCAGAGTGTTACAGTGAGGGGTGTGGGATATATCAGAGTGTTACAGTGAGGGGTGTGGGATATATCAGAGTGTTACAGTGAGGGGTGTGAGGTATATAAGAGAGTGTTACAGTGAGGGGTGTGAGATATATCAGAGTGTTACAGTGAGGGGTGTGGGGTATATCAGAGTGTTACAGTGAGGGGTGTGGGATATATCAGAGTGTTACAGTGAGGGGTGTGGGATATATCAGAGTGTTACAGTGAGGGGTGTGGGATATGTCAGATAGTGTTAGTATCAGATGGTGTTATATTGAGGGGAGAGAGTATATCAGAGTGTTACAGTGAAGGGTGTGGGGTATATCAGAGTGTTACAGTGAGGGGTGTGGGGTATATCAGAGTATTACAGTGAAGGGTGTGGGGTATATCAGAGTGTTACAGTGAGGGGTGTGGGGTATATCAGAGTGTTACAGTGAGGAGTGCGGGTTATATCAGAGTGTAACAGTGGGGGGTGCGGGTTATATCAGAGTGTTACAGTGAGGGGTGCGGGTTATATCAGAGTGTTACAGTGAGGAGTGCGGGGTATATCAGAGTGTTACAGTGAGGGGTGTGGGGTTTATCAGAGTGTTACAGTGAGGTGTGTGGGGTTTATCAGAGTGTTACAGTGAGGGGTGTGGGGTATATCAGAGTGTTACAGTGAGGGGTGTGGGGTTTATCAGAGTGTTACAGTGAGGGGTGTGGGGTTTATCAGAGTGTTACAGTGAGGGGTGTGGGGTATATCAGAGTGTTACAGTGAGGGGTGTGGGGTATATCAGAGTGTTACAGTGAGGGGTGCGGGTTATATCAGAGTGTTACAGTGAGGGGTGCGGGTTATATCAGAGTGTTACAGTGAGGGGTGTGGGGTATATCAGAGTGTTGCAGTCAGGGGTGCGGGATATTTTGGAGAGTGTTTGTACCAGAGAGTGTTATAATGAGGGGTGCGGGTTGTATCAGAGTGATACAGTGGGGGGTGCGGGTTATATCAGAGTGTTACAGTGAGGGATGTGGGGTATATCAGAGTGTTACAGTGAGGGCTATGGGGTATACCAGAGTGTTACAGTCAGGAGTGCGGGATATATATCAGAGTGTAACAGAGAGGGGTGTGGGTTTTATCAGAGTGTTACAGTGAGGGGTGTGGGGTATATCAGTGTTACAGTGAGGGGTGTGGGGTATATCAGAGTGTTGCAGTGAGGGGTGTGGGGTATATCAGAGTGTTGCAGTGAGGGGTGTGGGGTTTATCAGAGTGTTACAGTGAGGGGTGTGTGTTATATCAAAGTGTTACAGTGAGGAGTGTGTGGTAGATCAGAGTGTTGCAATGAGGGGTTTGGGATATATCAGAGTGTTACAGTGAGGGGTGTGTGTTATATCAAAGTGTTACAGTGAGGAGTGTGGGTATATCAGACTGTTACAGTGAGGGGTGTGTGTTATATCAGAGTGTTACAGTGAGGGGTGTGGGGTATATCAGAGTGTTGCAATGAGGGGTTTGGGATATATCAGAGTGTTACAGTGAGGGCTATGGGGTATATCAGAGTGTTACAGTCAGGAGTGCGGGATATATATCAGAGTGTAACAGTGAGGGGTGTGGGTTTTATCAGAGTGTTACAGTGAGGGGTGTGGGGTATATCAGAGTGTTAAAATGAGGGGTGTGGTGCATCAGAGAGTGTTACAGTGAGTGGTGTGGGATATATTGGAGTGCTGCGGAGAGGGGTGTGGGGTATATCCAAGATTGTTCCAATGAGGGGTGTGGGGTACATCAGAGTGTTTTACAGTGAGGGCTGTGGGGTGTATCACAGTGTTATAATAGGGGGTGTGAGGTATATCAGAGAATGTTACAGTGAGTGGTGTGGGATATATCAGAGTATAATAGTGAGGGGTGTGGGGTATACCAGAGTGTTACAGTGAGGGGTGTGGGGTATACCAGAGTGTATCAGTGACGGGTGTGGGGTATATCAGAGTGTTACAGTGAGGGGTGTGGGATATATCAGAGTGTTACAGTGAGGGGTGTGGGATATATCAGAGTGTTACAGTGAGGGGTGTGAGGTATATCAGAGAGTCCTACAGTGAGGGGTGTGGGATATATCAGAGTGTTACAGTGAGGGGTGTGGGGTATATCAGAGTGTTACAGTGAGGGGTGTGGGATATATCAGAGTGTTACAGTGAGGGGTGTGGGATATATCAGAGTGTTACAATGAGGGGTGTGGGATATGTCAGATAGTGTTAGTATCAGATGGTGTTATATTGAGGGGAGAGAGTATATCAGAGTGTTACAGTGAAGGGTGTGGGGTATATCAGAGTGTTACAGTGAAGGGTGTGGGGTATATCAGAGTGTTACAGTGAGGGGTGTGGGGTATATCAGAGTGTTACAGTGAGGAGTGCGGGTTATATGAGAGTGTTACAGTGAAGGGTGTGGGCTATATCAGAGTGTTACAGTGAGGGGTGTGGGGTATATCAGAGTGTTACAGTGAGGGGTGTGGGGTTTATCAGAGTGTTACAGTGAGGGGTGTGGGGTTTATCAGAGTGTTACAGTGAGGGGTGTGGGGTATATCAGAGTGTTACAGTGAGGGGTGTGGGGTTTATCAGAGTGTTACAGTGAGGGGTGTGGGGTTTATCAAAGTGTTACAGTGAGGAGTGTGTGGTATATCAGAGTGTTGCAATGAGGGGTTTGGGATATATCAGAGTGTTACAGTGAGGGGTGTGTGTTATATCAAAGTGTTACAGTGAGGAGTGTGGGTAAAGCAGAGTGTTACAGTGAGGGGTGTGTGTTATATCAGAGTGTTACAGTGAGGGGTGTGGGGTATATCAGAGTGTTGCAATGAGGGGTTTGGGATATATCAGAGTGTTACAGTGAGGGCTATGGGGTATATCAGAGTGTTACAGTCAGGAGTGCGGGATATATATCAGAGTGTAACAGTGAGGGGTGTGGGTTTTATCAGAGTGTTACAGTGAGGGGTGTGGGGTATATCAGTGTTACAGTGAGGTGTGTGGGGTATATCAGTGTTACAGTGAGGGGTGTGTGTTATATCAAAGTGTTACAGTGAGGAGTGTGGGGTATACCAGAGTGTTACAGTGAGGGGTGTGGGATATATCAGAGTGTTACAGTGAGGGGTGTGGGATATATCAGAGTGTTACAGTGAGGGGTGTGAGGTATATCAGAGAGTGTTACAGTGAGGGGTGTGAGATATATCAGAGTGTTACATTCAGGAGTGCGGGATATATATCAGAGTGTAACAGTGAGGGGTGTGGGTTTTATCAGAGTGTTACAGTGAGGGGTGTGGGATATATCAGAGTGTTACAGTGAGGGGTGTGGGATATGTCAGATAGTGTTAGTATCAGATGGTGTTATATTGAGGGGAGAGAGTATATCAGAGTGTTACAGTGAAGGGTGTGGGGTATATCAGAGTGTTACAGTGAGGGGTGTGGGGTATATCAGAGTGTTACAGTGAAGGGTGTGGGGTATATCAGAGTGTTACAGTGAGGGGTGTGGGGTATATCAGAGTGTTACAGTGAGGAGTGCGGGTTATATCAGAGTGTAACAGTGGGGGGTGCGGGTTATATCAGAGTGTTACAGTGAGGGGTGCGGGTTATATCAGAGTGTTACAGTGAGGAGTGCGGGGTATATCAGAGTGTTACAGTGAGGGGTGTGGGGTTTATCAGAGTGTTACAGTGAGGTGTGTGGGGTTTATCAGAGTGTTACAGTGAGGGGTGTGGGGTATATCAGAGTGTTACAGTGAGGGGTGTGGGGTTTATCAGAGTGTTACAGTGAGGGGTGTGGGGTTTATCAGAGTGTTACAGTGAGGGGTGTGGGGTATATCAGAGTGTTACAGTGAGGGGTGTGGGGTATATCAGAGTGTTACAGTGAGGGGTGCGGGTTATATCAGAGTGTTACAGTGAGGGGTGCGGGTTATATCAGAGTGTTACAGTGAGGGGTGTGGGGTATATCAGAGTGTTGCAGTCAGGGGTGCGGGATATTTTGGAGAGTGTTTGTACCAGAGAGTGTTATAATGAGGGGTGCGGGTTGTATCAGAGTGATACAGTGGGGGGTGCGGGTTATATCAGAGTGTTACAGTGAGGGATGTGGGGTATATCAGAGTGTTACAGTGAGGGCTATGGGGTATACCAGAGTGTTACAGTCAGGAGTGCGGGATATATATCAGAGTGTAACAGAGAGGGGTGTGGGTTTTATCAGAGTGTTACAGTGAGGGGTGTGGGGTATATCAGTGTTACAGTGAGGGGTGTGGGGTATATCAGAGTGTTGCAGTGAGGGGTGTGGGGTATATCAGAGTGTTGCAGTGAGGGGTGTGGGGTTTATCAGAGTGTTACAGTGAGGGGTGTGTGTTATATCAAAGTGTTACAGTGAGGAGTGTGTGGTAGATCAGAGTGTTGCAATGAGGGGTTTGGGATATATCAGAGTGTTACAGTGAGGGGTGTGTGTTATATCAAAGTGTTACAGTGAGGAGTGTGGGTATATCAGAGTGTTACAGTGAGGGGTGTGTGTTATATCAGAGTGTTACAGTGAGGGGTGTGGGGTATATCAGAGTGTTGCAATGAGGGGTTTGGGATATATCAGAGTGTTACAGTGAGGGCTATGGGGTATATCAGAGTGTTACAGTCAGGAGTGCGGGATATATATCAGAGTGTAACAGTGAGGGGTGTGGGTTTTATCAGAGTGTTACAGTGAGGGGTGTGGGGTATATCAGTGTTACAGTGAGGGGTGTGGGGTATATCAGAGTGTTGCAGTGAGGGGTGTGGGGTATATCAGAGTGTTAAAATGAGGGGTGTGGTGCATCAGAGAGTGTTACAGTGAGTGGTGTGGGATATATTGGAGTGCTGCGGAGAGGGGTGTGGGGTATATCCAAGATTGTTCCAGTGAGGGGTGTGGGGTACATCAGAGTGTTTTACAGTGAGGGCTGTGGGGTGTATCACAGTGTTATAATAGGGGGTGTGAGGTATATCAGAGAATGTTACAGTGAGTGGTGTGGGATATATCAGAGTATAATAGTGAGGGGTGTGGGGTATACCAGAGTGTTACAGTGAGGGGTGTGGGGTATACCAGAGTGTATCAGTGACGGGTGTGGGGTATATCAGAGTGTTACAGTGAGGGGTGTGGGATATATCAGAGTGTTACAGTGAGGGGTGTGGGATATATCAGAGTGTTACAGTGAGGGGTGTGAGGTATATAAGAGAGTCTTACAGTGAGGGGTGTGGGATATATCAGAGTGTTACAGTGAGGGGTGTGGGGTATATCAGAGTGTTACAGTGAGGGGTGTGGGATATATCAGAGTGTTACAGTGAGGGGTGTGGGATATATCAGAGTGTTACAGTGAGGGGTGTGGGATATGTCAGATAGTGTTAGTATCAGATGGTGTTATATTGAGGGGAGAGAGTATATCAGAGTGTTACAGTGAAGGGTGTGGGGTATATCAGAGTGTTACAGTGAGGGGTGTGGGGTATATCAGAGTGTTACAGTGAAGGGTGTGGGGTATATCAGAGTGTTACAGTGAGGGGTGTGGGGTATATCAGAGTGTTACAGTGAGGAGTGCGGGTTATATCAGAGTGTTACAGTGAAGGGTGTGGGCTATATCAGAGTGTTACAGTGAGGGGTGTGGGGTATATCAGAGTGTTACAGTGAGGGGTGTGGGGTTTATCAGAGTGTTACAGTGAGGGGTGTGGGGTTTATCAGAGTGTTACAGTGAGGGGTGTGGGGTATATCAGAGTGTTACAGTGAGGGGTGTGGGGTTTATCAGAGTGTTACAGTGAGGGGTGTGGGGTTTATCAAAGTGTTACAGTGAGGAGTGTGTGGTATATCAGAGTGTTGCAATGAGGGGTTTGGGATATATCAGAGTGTTACAGTGAGGGGTGTGTGTTATATCAAAGTGTTACAGTGAGGAGTGTGGGTATATCAGAGTGTTACAGTGAGGGGTGTGTGTTATATCAGAGTGTTACAGTGAGGGGTGTGGGGTATATCAGAGTGTTGCAATGAGGGGTTTGGGATATATCAGAGTGTTACAGTGAGGGCTATGGGGTATATCAGAGTGTTACAGTCAGGAGTGCGGGATATATATCAGAGTGTAACAGTGAGGGGTGTGGGTTTTATCAGAGTGTTACAGTGAGGGGTGTGGGGTATATCAGTGTTACAGTGAGGTGTGTGGGGTATATCAGTGTTACAGTGAGGGGTGTGGGGTATATCAGTGTTACAGTGAGGGTTGTGGGGTATATCAGAGTGTTGCAGTGAGGGGTGTGGGGTATATCAGAGTGTTGCAGTGAGGGGTGTGGGGTTTATCAGAGTGTTACAGTGAGGGGTGTGTGTTATATCAAAGTGTTACAGTGAGGAGTGTGTGGTATATCAGAGTGTTGCAATGAGGGGTTTGGGATATATCAGAGTGTTACAGTGAGGGGTGTGTGTTATATCAAAGTGTTACAGTGAGGAGTGTGGGTATATCAGAGTGTTACAGTGAGGGGTGTGTGTTATATCAGAGTGTTACAGTGAGGGGTGTGGGGTATATCAGAGTGTTGCAATGAGGGTTTTGGGATATATCAGAGTGTTACAGTGAGGGCTATGCGGTATATCAGAGTGTTACATTCAGGAGTGCGGGATATATATCAGAGTGTAACAGTGAGGGGTGTGGGTTTTATCAGAGTGTTACAGTGAGGGGTGTGGGGTATATCAGAGTGTTGCAGTGAGGGGTGTGGGGTATATCAGAGTGTTAAAATGAGGGGTGTGGTGCATCAGAGAGTGTTACAGTGAGTGGTGTGGGATATATTGGAGTGCTGCGGAGAGGGGTGTGGGGTATATCTAAGATTGTTCCAATGAGGGGTGTGGGGTACATCAGAGTGTTTTACAGTGAGGGCTGTGGGGTGTATCACAGTGTTATAATAGGGGGTGTGAGGTATATCAGAGAATGTTACAGTGAGTGGTGTGGGATATATCAGAGTATAATAGTGAGGAGTGTGGGGTATACCAGAGTGTTACAGTGAGGGGTGTGGGATATATCAGAGTGTTACAGTGAGGGGTGTGGGATATATCAGAGTGTTACAGTGAGGGGTGTGAGGTATATCAGAGAGTGTTACAGTGAGGGGTGTGAGATATATCAGAGTGTTACAGTGAGGGGTGTGGGGTATATCAGAGTGTTACAGTGAGGGGTGTGGGATATATCAGAGTGTTACAGTGAGGGGTGTGGGATATGTCAGATAGTGTTAGTATCAGATGGTGTTATATTGAGGGGAGAGAGTATATCAGAGTGTTACAGTGAAGGGTGTGGGGTATATCAGAGTGTTACAGTGAGGGGTGTGGGGTATATCAGAGTGTTACAGTGAAGGGTGTGGGGTATATCAGAGTGTTACAGTGAGGGGTGTGGGGTATATCAGAGTGTTACAGTGAGGAGTGCGGGTTATATCAGAGTGTAACAGTGGGGGGTGCGGGTTATATCAGAGTGTTACAGTGAGGGGTGCGGGTTATATCAGAGTGTTACAGTGAGGAGTGCGGGTTATATCAGAGTGTTACAGTGAGGGGTGTGGGGTTTATCAGAGTGTTACAGTGAGGTGTGTGGGGTTTATCAGAGTGTTACAGTGAGGGGTGTGGGGTATATCAGAGTGTTACAGTGAGGGGTGTGGGGTATATCAGAGTGTTACAGTGAGGGGTGCGGGTTATATCAGAGTGTTACAGTGAGGGGTGTGGGGTTTATCAGAGTGTTACAGTGAGGGGTGTGGGGTTTATCAGAGTGTTACAGTGAGGGGTGTGGGGTATATCAGAGTGTTACAGTGAGGGGTGTGGGGTTTATCAGAGTGTTACAGTGAGGGGTGTGGGGTTTATCAGAGTGTTACAGTGAGGGGTGTGGGGTTTATCAGAGTGTTACAGTGAGGGGTGTGGGGTATATCAGAGTGTTACAGTGAGGGGTGTGGGGTATATCAGAGTGTTACAGTGAGGGGTGTGGGTTATATCAGAGTGTTACAGTGAGGGGTGTGGGGTTTATCAGAGTGTTACAGTGAGGGGTGTGGGGTTTATCAGAGTGTTACATTGAGGGGTGTGGGGTATATCAGAGTGTTACAGTGAGGGGTGTGGGTTATATCAGAGTGTTACAGTGAGGGGTGCGGGTTATATCAGAGTGTTACAGTGAGGGGTGCGGGTTATATCAGAGTGTTACAGTGAGGGGTGTGGGGTATATCAGAGTGTTGCAGTGAGGGGTGCGGGATATTTTGGAGAGTGTTTGTACCAGAGAGTGTTATAATGAGGGGTGCGGGTTGTATCAGAGTGTTACAGTGAGGGGTGTGGGGTATATCAGAGTGTTACAGTGAGGGTTGTGGGGTATATCAGAGTGTTACAGTGAGGGTTGTGGGGTATAACAGAGAGTGTTACAGTGAGGGGTGTGGGTTATATCAGAGTGTTATGGTGAGGGTTGTGGGGTATATCAGAGTGTTACAGTGAGTGGTGCGGGAAATATTAGTGTTAAAGTGAGGGGTGTGCGTTATATCAGAGTGTCACAGTGAGGGGTGTGGGGTTTATCAGAGTGTTACAGTGAAGAGTGTGGGGTATATCAGAGTGTTACAGTGAGGTGTGTGTGTTATATCAGAGTGTTACAGTGAGGGGTGTGGGGCATATCAGAGTGTTACAGTGAAGGGTGTGGGGTATATCAGAGTGTTACAGTGAGGGGTGTGGGGTATATCAGAGTGTTACAGTGAGGAGTGCGGGTTATATCAGAGTGTTACAGTGGGGGGTGCGGGTTATATCAGAGTGTTACAGTGAGGGGTGTGGGGTATATCAGAGTGTTGCAATGAGGGGTTTGGGATATATCAGAGTGTTACAGTGAGGGCTATGGGGTATATCAGAGTGTTACAGTCAGGAGTGCGGGATATATATCAGAGTGTAACAGTGAGGTGTGTGGGTTTTATCAGAGTGTTACAGTGAGGCGTGTGGGGTATATCAGTGTTACAGTGAGGGGTGTGGGGTATATCAAAGTGTTGCAGTGAGGGGTGTGGGGTATATCAAAGTGTTACAGTGAGGAGTGTGGGTATATCAGAGTGTTACAGTGAGGGATGTCGGGTATATCAGAGTGTTACAGTGAGGGGTGTGGAGTATATCAGAGTGTTGCAATGAGGGGTTTGGGATATATCAGAGTGTTACAGTGAGGGCTATGGGGTATATCAGAGTGTTACAGTCAGGAGTGCGGGATATATATCAGAGTGTAACAGTGAGGGGTGTGGGTTTTATCAGAGTGTTACAGTGAGGGGTGTGGGGTATATCAGTGTTACAGTGAGGGGTGTGGGGTATATCAGAGTGTTACAGTGAGGGGTGTGGGGTATATCAGAGTGTTAAAATGAGGGGTGTGGTGCATCAGAGAGTGTTACAGTGAGTGGTGTGGGATATATTGGAGTGCTGCGGAGAGGGGTGTGGGGTATATCCAAGATTGTTCCAATGAGGGGTGTGGGGTACATCAGAGTGTTTTACAGTGAGGGCTGTGGGGTGTATCACAGTGTTATAATAGGGGGTGTGAGGTATATCAGAGAATGTTACAGTGAGTGGTGTGGGATATATCAGAGTATAATAGTGAGGGGTGTGGGGTATACCAGAGTGTTACAGTGAGGGGTGTGGGGTATACCAGAGTGTATCAGTGACGGGTGTGGGGTATATCAGAGTGTTACAGTGAGGGGTGTGGGATATATCAGAGTGTTACAGTGAGGGGTGTGGGATATATCAGAGTGTTACAGTGAGGGGTGTGAGGTATATCAGAGAGTCTTACAGTGAGGGGTGTGGGATATATCAGAGTGTTACAGTGAGGGGTGTGGGGTATATCAGAGTGTTACAGTGAGGGGTGTGGGATATATCAGAGTGTTACAGTGAGGGGTGTGGGATATATCAGAGTGTTACAGTGAGGGGTGTGGGATATGTCAGATAGTGTTAGTATCAGATGGTGTTATATTGAGGGGAGAGAGTATATCAGAGTGTTACAGTGAAGGGTGTGGGGTATATCAGAGTGTTACAGTGAGGGGTGTGGGGTATATCAGAGTGTTACAGTGAAGGGTGTGGGGTATATCAGAGTGTTACAGTGAGGGGTGTGGGGTATATCAGAGTGTTACAGTGAGGAGTGCGGGTTATATCAGAGTGTTACAGTGAAGGGTGTGGGCTATATCAGAGTGTTACAGTGAGGGGTGTGGGGTATATCAGAGTGTTACAGTGAGGGGTGTGGGGTTTATCAGAGTGTTACAGTGAGGGGTGTGGGGTTTATCAGAGTGTTACAGTGAGGGGTGTGGGGTATATCAGAGTGTTACAGTGAGGGGTGTGGGGTTTATCAGAGTGTTACAGTGAGGGGTGTGGGGTTTATCAGAGTGTTACAGTGAGGGGTGTGGGTATATCAGAGTGTTACAGTGAGGGGTGTGGGGTATATCGGAGTGTTACAGTGAGGGGTGCGGGATATATCAGAGTGTTACAGTGAGGGGTGTGGGTATGTCAGAGTGTTACAGTGAGGGGTGTGGGGTATATCAGAGTGTTGCAGTGAGGGGTGTGGGATATATCAGAGTGTTACTAAGTGAGGGGTGTGGGGTATATCAGAGTGTTACAGTGAGGGGTGTGGGGTATATCAGAGTGTCACAGTGAGGGGTGTGGGGTTTATCAGAGTGTTACAGTGAGGGGTGTGGGGTATATCAGAGTGTCACAGTGAGGGGTGTGGGGTATATCAAAGTGTCACAGTGAGGGGTGTGGTATATCAGAGTGTTACAGTGAGGGGTGTGGGGTATATCAGAGTGTTACAGTGAGGGGTGTGTGTTATATCAGAGTGTTACAGTGAGGGGTGTGGGGTATATCAGAGTGTTACAGTGAGGGGTGTGGGGTATATCAGAGTGTTACAGTGAGGGGTGTGGGGTATATCAGAGTGTTACAGCGAGGGGTGTGTGTTATATCAGAGTGTTACAGTGAGGGGTGTGGGGTATATCAGAGTGTTACAGTGAGGGGTGTGGGGTATATCAGAGTGTTACAGTGAGGGGTGTGTGTTATATCAGAGTGTTACTAAGTGAGGGGTGTGGGGTATATCAGAGTGTTACAGTGAGGTGTGTGGGGTATATCAGAGTGTTACAGTGAGGAGTGTGGGGTATATCAGAGTGTTACAGTGAGGGATGTCGGGTATATCAGAGTGTTACAGTGAGGGGTGTGGGGTATATCAGAGTGTTGCAATGAGGGGTTTGGGATATATCAGAGTGTTACAGTGAGGGCTATGGGGTATATCAGAGTGTTACAGTCAGGAGTGCGGGATATATATCAGAGTGTAACAGTGAGGGGTGTGGGTTTTATCAGAGTGTTACAGTGAGGGGTGTGGGGTATATCAGTGTTGCAGTGAGGGGTGTGGGGTATATCAGAGTGTTACAGTGAGGAGGGTGGTGTATATCAGAGAGTGTTGCAGTGAGGGGTTTGGGGTATATCGGAGTGTTGCAGTGAGGGGTGTGGGGTATATCGGAGTGTTACAGTGAGGGGTGCGGATATATCAGAGTGTTACAGTGAGGGGTGTGAGTTATATGAGAGTGTTACAGTGAGGGATGTGGGGTATATCAGAGTGTTACAGTGAGGGGTGTGGGGTATATCAGAGTGTTACAGTGAGGGGTGTGGGATATATTGGAGAGTGTTTGTACCAGACAGAGTTACAGTGAGGGCTGTGGTTATAACAGAATGTTATAATGAGGAGTGTAAGTTATATCAGAGTATTACAGTGAGGGGCGTGTGTTTTATCAGAGTGTTACAGTGAGGGGTGTGGGGTATATCAGAGTGTTACAGTGAGGGGTGTGTGTTATATCAGGGTGTTACAGTGAGGGGTGTGGGGTATATCAGAGTGTTACAGTGAGGGGTGCGGGATATATCTGAGTGTTACAGTGAGGGGTGTGGGGTATATCGGAGTGTTGCAGTGAGGGGTTTGGGGTATATCGGAGTGTTACAGTGAGGGGTGCGGGATATATCAGAGTGTTACAGTGAGGGGTGTGGGTATATCAGAGTGTTACAGTGAGGGGTGTGGGGTATATCAGAGTGTTACAGTGAGGGGTGCGGGATATATCTGAGTGTTACAGTGAGGGGTGTGGGGTATATCGGAGTGTTACAGTGAGGGTTGTGGGGTATATCAGAGAGTTACAGTGAGGGTTGTGGGGTATATCAGAGTGTTACAGTGAGGGTTGTGGTGTATATCAGAGTGTTACAGTGAGGGTTGTGGGGTATATCAGAGAGTGTTACAGTGAGGGGTGTGGGTTATATCAGAGTGTTATGGTGAGGGTTGTGGGGTATATCAGAGTGTTACAGTGAGGGGTGCGGGAAATATTAGTGTTAAAGTGAGGGGTGTGAGTTATATCAGAGTGTCACAGTGAGGGGTGTGGGGTTTATCAGAGTGTTACAGTGAAGAGTGTGGGGTATATCAGAGTGTTACAGTGAGGGGTGTGTGTTATATCAGAGTGTTACAGTGAGGGGTGTGGGGCATATCAGAGTGTCACAGTGAGGGGTGTGGGGTTTATCAGAGTGTTACAGTGAGGGGTGTGGGGTATATCAGAGTGTCACAGTGAGGGGTGTGGGGTATATCAGAGTGTCACAGTGCGGGGTGTGGGGTATATCAGAGTGTTACTAAGTGAGGGGTGTGGGGTATATCAGAGTGTTACAGTGAGGGGTGTGGGGTGTATCAGAGTGTCACAGTGATGGGTGTGGGGTTTATCAGAGTGTTACAGTGAGGGGTGTGGGGTATATCAGAGTGTCACAGTGAGGGGTGTGGGGTATATCAGAGTGTCACAGTGAGGGGTGTGGTATATCAGAGTTTTACAGTGAGGGGTGTGGGGTATATCAGAGTGTTACAGTGAGGGGTGTGTGTTATATCAGAGTGTTACTGTGAGGGGTGTGGGGTATATCAGAGTGTTACAGTGAGGGGTGTGGGGTATATCAGAGTGTTACAGTGTGGGGTGTGGGGTATATCAGAGTGTTACAGCGAGGGGTGTGTGTTATATCAGAGTGTTACAGTGAGGGGTGTGGGGTATATCAGAGTGTTACAGTGCGGGGTGTGGGGTATATCAGAGTGTTACAGTGAGGGGTGTGTGTTATATCAGAGTGTTACAGTGAGGCGTGTGGGGTATATCAGAGTGTTACAGTGAGGTGTGTGGGGTATATCAGAGTTTTACAGTGAGAGGTGCGGGATATATCGGAGAGTATTTGTACCAGAGAGTGTTGCAGTGAGGGGTGTGGTTATATCAGATTGTTATAATGAGGAGTGTAAGTTATGTCAGAGTATTACAGTGAGGAGTGTGGGGTATATCAGAGTGTTACAGTGGGGGGTGTGGGGTATATCAGAGTGTTACAGTGAGGGGTGTGGGGTATATCAGAGTGTTGCAGTGAGGGGTGTGGGGTATATCAGAGTGTTACAGTGAGGGGTGTGGGATATATCAGAGTGTTACAGTGAGGGGTGTTAGTTATATCAGGGTGTTACAGTGAGGGGTGTGGGGTATATCAGAGTGTTACAGTTAGGGGTGCAAGTTATATCAGAGTGTTACAGTGAGGGGTTTGGGATATATCAGTGTTGCAGTGAGGCATGTGGGGTATATCAGAGTGTTACAGTGAGGCGCGTGGGGTATATCAGAGTGTTACAGTGAGGGCGGTGGGATATATCTGCGTTTTACAGTGAGTGGTGTGAGTTATATCAGAGTGTTACAGTGAGGGGTGTGCGTTATATCAGAGTGTCACAGTGAGGGGTGTGGGGTTTATCAGAGTGTTACAGTGAGGGGTGTGGGGTATATCAGAGTGTCACAGTGAGGGGTGTGGGGTATATCAGAGTGTCATAGTGCGGGGTGTGGGGTATATCAGAGTGTTACTAAGTGAGGGGTGTGGGGTATATCAGAGTGTTACAGTGAGGGGTGTGGGGTATATCAGAGTGTCACAGTGAGGGGTGTGGGGTTTATCAGAGTGTTACAGTGAGGGGTGTGGGGTATATCAGAGTGTCACAGTGAGGGGTGTGGGGTATATCAGAGTGTCACAGTGAGGGGTGTGGTATATCAGAGTGTTACAGTGAGGGGTGTGGAGTATATCAGAGTGTTACAGTGAGGGGTGTGTGTTATATCAGAGTGTTACAGTGAGGGGTGTGGGGTATATCAGAGTGTTACAGTGAGGGGTGTGGGCTATATCAGAGTGTTACAGTGAGGGGTGTGGGGTATATCAGAGTGTTACAGTGAGGGGTGTGGGGTATATCAGAGTGTTACAGTGAGGGGTGTGGGGTATATCAGAGTGTCACAGTGAGGGGTGTGGGGTTTATCAGAGTGTTACAGTGAGGGGTGTGGGGTATATCAGAGTGTCACAGTGAGGGGTGTGGGGTATATCAGAGTGTCACAGTGAGGGGTGTGGTATATCAGAGTGTTACAGTGAGGGGTGTGGGGTATATCAGAGTGTTACAGTGAGGGGTGTGTGTTATATCAGAGTGTTACATTGAGGGGTGTGGGGTATATCAGAGTGTTACAGTGAGGGGTGTGGGCTATATCAGAGTGTTACAGTGAGGGGTGTGGGGTATATCAGAGTGTTACAGTGAGTGGTGTGGGGTATATCAGAGTGTTACAGTGAGGGGTGTGGGGTATATCGGAGTGTTACAGTGAGGGGTGCGGGATATATCAGAGTGTTACAGTGAGGGGTGTGGGTATGTCAGAGTGTTACAGTGAGGGGTGTGGTGTATATCAGAGTGTTGCAGTGAGGGGTGTGGGATATATCAGAGTGTTACTAAGTGAGGGGTGTGGGGTATATCAGAGTGTTACAGTGAGGGGTGTGGGGTATATCAGAGTGTCACAGTGAGGGGTGTGGGGTTTATCAGAGTGTTACAGTAAGGGGTGTGGGGTATATCAGAGTGTTACAGTGAGGGGTGTGGGGTATATCAAAGTGTCACAGTGAGGGGTGTGGTATATCAGAGTGTTACAGTGAGGGGTGTGGGGTATATCAGAGTGTTACAGTGAGGGGTGTGTGTTATATCAGAGTGTTACAGTGAGGGGTGTGGGGTATATCAGAGTGTTACAGTGAGGGGTGTGGGGTATATCAGAGTGTTACAGTGAGGGGTGTGGGGTATATCAGAGTGTTACAGCGAGGGGTGTGTGTTATATCAGAGTGTTACAGTGAGGGGTGTGGGGTATATCAGAGTGTTACAGTGAGGGGTGTGGGGTATATCAGATTGTTACAGTGAGTGGTGTGTGTTATATCAGAGTGTTACTAAGTGAGGGGTGTGGGGTATATCAGAGTGTTACAGTGAGGTGTGTGGGGTATATCAGAGTGTTACAGTGAGGAGTGTGGGGTATATCAGAGTGTTACAGTGAGGGATGTCGGGTATATCAGAGTGTTACAGTGAGGGGTGTGGGGTATATCAGAGTGTTGCAATGAGGGGTTTGGGATATATCAGAGTGTTACAGTGAGGGCTATGGGGTATATCAGAGTGTTACAGTCAGGAGTGCGGGATATATATCAGAGTGTAACAGTGAGGGGTGTGGGTTTTATCAGAGTGTTACAGTGAGGGGTGTGGGGTATATCAGTGTTGCAGTGAGGGGTGTGGGGTATATCAGAGTGTTACAGTGAGGAGGGTGGTGTATATCAGAGAGTGTTACAGTGAGGGGTGTGGGGTATATCAGTGTTACAGTGAGGGGTGTGGGGTATATCAGAGTGTTGCAGTGAGGGGTGTGGGGTATATCAGTGTGTTACAGTGAGGAGGGTGGTGTATATCAGAGAGTGTTGCAGTGAGGGGTTTGGTGTATATCGGAGTGTTACAGTGAGGGTGCGGATATATCAGAGTGTTACAGTGAGGGGTGTGAGTTATATGAGAGTGTTACAGTGAGGGATGTGGGGTATATCAGAGTGTTACAGTGAGTGGTGTGGGGTATATCAGAGTGTTACAGTGAGGGGTGTGGGATATATTGGAGAGTGTTTGTACCAGACAGAGTTACAGTGAGGGGTGTGGTTATAACAGAATGTTATAATGAGGAGTGTAAGTTATATCAGAGTATTACAGTGAGGGGCTTGTGTTTTATCAGAGTGTTACAGTGAGGGGTGTGGGGTATATCAGAGTGTTACAGTGAGGGGTGTGTGTTATATCAGGGTGTTACAGTGAGGGGTGTGGGGTATATCAGAGTGTTACGGTGAGGGGTGTGGGGTATTTCAGAGTGTTACAGTGAGGGGTGCGGGAAATATCAGAATGTTACAGTTAGGGGTGTGAGTTATATCAGAGTGTTACAGTGAGGAGTGTGGGGTATACCAGAGTGTTACAGTGAGGAGGGTGGGGTATATCAGAGAGTGTTGCAGTGAGGGGTTTGGGGTATATCGGAGTGTTGCAGTGAGGGGTGTGGGATATATCAGAGTGTTACAGAAAGGGGTGTGGGTATATCAGAGTGTTACAGTGAGGGGTGTGGGTATATCAGAGTGTTACAGTGAGGGGTGTGGGGTATATCGGAGTGTTACAGTGAGGGGTGCGGGATATATCAGAGTGTTACAGTGAGGGGTGTGGGTATATCAGAGTGTTACAGTGAGGGGTGTGGGGTATATCAGAGTGTTACAGTGAGGGTTGCGGGATATATCTGAGTGTTACAGTGAGGGGTGTGGGGTATATCGGAGTGTTACAGTGAGGGTTGTGGGGTATATCAGAGAGTTACAGTGAGGGTTGTGGGGTATATCAGAGTGTTACAGTGAGGGTTGTGGGGTATATCAGAGTGTTACAGTGAGGGTTGTGGGGTATATCAGAGAGTGTTACAGTGAGGGGTGTGGGTTATATCAGAGTGTTATGGTGAGGGTTGTGGGGTATATCAGAGTGTTACAGTGAGGGGTGCGGGAAATATTAGTGTTAAAGTGAGGGGTGTGAGTTATATCAGAGTGTCACAGTGAGGGGTGTGGGGTTTATCAGAGTGTTACAGTGAAGAGTGTGGGGTATATCAGAGTGTTACAGTGAGGTGTGTGTGTTATATCAGAGTGTTACAGTGAGGGGTGTGGGGCATATCAGAGTGTCACAGTGAGGGGTGTGGGGTTTCTCAGAGTGTTACAGTGAGGGGTGTGGTGTATATCAGAGTGTCACAGTGAGGGGTGTGGGGTATATCAGAGTGTCACAGTGCGGGGTGTGGGGTATATCTGAGTGTCACAGTGCGGGGTGTGGGGTATATCAGAGTGTTACTAAGTGAGGGGTGTGGGGTATATCAGAGTGTTACAGTGAGGGGTGTGGGGTATATCAGAGTGTTACAGTGAGGGGTGTGGGGTATATCAGAGTGTTACAGTGAGGGGTGTGGGGTATATCAGAGTGTTACAGCGAGGGGTGTGTGTTATATCAGAGTGTTACAGTGAGGGGTGTGGGGTATATCAGAGTGTTACAGTGAGGGGTGTGGGGTATATCAGAGTGTTACAGTGAGGGGTGTGTGTTATATCAGAGTGTTACAGTGAGGGGTGTGGGGTATATCAGAGTGTTACAGTGAGGTGTGTGGGGTATATCAGAGTGTTGCAGTGACAGGTGCGGGATATATCGGAGAGTATTTGTACCAGAGAGTGTTGCAGTGAGGGGTGTGGTTATATCAGAATGTTATAATGAGGAGTGTAAGTTATGTCAGAGTATTACAGTGAGGAGTGTGGGGTATATCAGAGTGTTACAGTGGGGGGTGTGGGGTATATCAGAGTGTTACAGTGAGGGGTGTGGGGTATATCAGAGTGTTGCAGTGAGGGGTGTGGGGTATATCACAGTGTTACAGTGAGGGGTGTGGGGTATATCAGAGTGTTACAGTGAGGGGTGTTAGTTATATCAGGGTGTTACAGTGAGGGGTGTGGGGTATATCAGAGTGTTACAGTTAGGGGTGCAAGTTATATCAGAGTGTTACAGTGAGGGTTTTAGGATATATCAGTGTTGCAGTGAGGCATGTGGGGTATATCAGAGTGTTACAGTGAGGCGCGTGGGGTATATCAGAGTGTTACAGTGAGGGCGGTGGGATATATCTGCGTATTACAGTGAGAGGTGTGAGTTATATCAGAGTGTTACAGTGAGGGGTGTGCGTTATATCAGAGTGTTACAGTGAGGGGTGTGGGGTATATCAGAGTGTTACAGTGAGGGTTGTGGGGTATATCAGAGTGTTACAGTGAGAGGTGCGGGATATATCAGATTGTTACGGTGAGGGGTGCAAGTTATATCAGTGTTATAGTGAGGGCTGTGGGATATGTCAGAGTGTTACAGTGAGGGGTGCAAGTTATATCAGAGTGTTACAGTGAGGGGTGTGGGATATATCAGAGTGTTGCAGTGAGGGATGCGAGTTATATCAGTGTGTTACAGCAAGGGGAGTGGTCTATATCATAGTGTTACAATGAAGGGTGTGGGGTATATTAGACAGTGTTGCAGTGAGGGGTGTGGTGTATATCAGAGTGTTACAGTGAGAGGTGCGGGATATATCGGAGAGTATTTGTACCAGAGAGTGTTACAGTGAGGGATGTGGTTATATCAGAATGTTATAATGAGGAGTTTAAGTTATGTCAGAGTATTACAGTGAGGAGTGTGGGGTATATCAGAGTGTTACAGTGAGGGGTGTGAGTTATATCAGGGTGTTACAGTGATGGTGTGTGAGTTATATCAGAGTGTTATAGTGAGGGGTGTGGTGTATTTCAGAGTGTTACAGTGAGGGCTGTGGGATATATCGGTGTTATAGTGAGGGGTGTGGGATATATCAGAGTGTTACAGTGAGAGGTGTGGGATATATCAGTGTTATAGTGAGGGGTGTGGGATATATCAGAGTGTTACAGTGAGGGGTGTGGGATATATCAGGGTGTTACAGTGAGAGGTGTGGGAAATATCAGTTTTATAGTGAGGGGTGTGGGATATATCAGAGTGTTACAGTGAGGGGTGTTGGGTATATCAGAGTGTTACAGTGAGGGGTGCGGGATATGTCAGTGTGTTACAGCAAGGGGAGTGTTCTATATCAGAGTGTACAATGAGGGTTGTGTGTTATATAAGAGTGTTACAGTGAGGGGTACGAGTTATATCAGGGTGTTACATTGAGGGGTGTGTGTTATATCAGAGTGTGACAGTGAGGTGCGCGGGATATATCAGAATGTTACAGTGAGGGGTGCAAGTTATATCAGTGTTACAGCGAGGGGTGCGAGTTATACCAGAGTGTTACAGTGAGGGGTGTGGGGTATACCAGAGTGTTACAATGTGGGGTGTGGGGTATATCAGAGTGTGACAGTGAGGGGTGTGTGTTATATCCAAGTGTTTCAGTGAGGGTTGTGTGTTATATCAGAGTGTTACAGTGAGGGGTGCGAGTTATATCAGGGTGTTACAGTGAGGAATGTGGGGTATATCCGAGTGTTACAGTGAGGAGCGTGGGGTATATTAGAGAATACGCAGTGGTTCTGCTGCCAGTTCATTTCCCCTGCTTGTTGCAGGCGACAGGACTTCATCCCTCATCTCCAACCAATGGCCTTCATGAAAGTAACACTGTTGGTGTGTGACTAGGTCAAGTGAAAATAAAGACCCCCAATGGGGCAATGCTGGCACCCCACACACCCCCACCTTCCCACCGTTCCCTACCCCCGCTACCCAGTGGCATAATTATTGCATGTGAATTTCTTTATGGCTGCTCCCCTTTCCCTGGTCTAACATTTCTGCCCAAGGAAATTCCCCTCGTTCCTTTGTGTTTAAACAATCAGTTAACACCATTTAACATGTTTTAAAACAATAGAGACACTTTATTGATAGGAGCAGGCTGTAAACATATACTGGCAAAATCAAATTTCATATCGAATACAATAGGTTGAGATACGGCTGCCAACTCTGGTTGGATGTATTCCAAGGTATTTCATCACACGTCCTCTAAATGCCCCGCCCTGAGACTTCCGCCATTGGTCGCCCAGTGTTCTGAATCCTCACGAATCTCCGCCTTCCCATGCCAATTGGAACAGGCACTTCCTCACCTGGTTGGATGATTCTTGAATGTCAATCACCCAACCTTCCCAACGCCCAACTGCATTTTCTCTTCCATCGAACAAAGGGAGGTGTTCAAACAAAATGAAAAAAAATACAAACTTTAATTCATGCCACAGGGATTTTCCCAATAGGAAAAAACAGTTCAGACCCGTACTCTTAATTCCCAGTTTCTACTGATGTTCCATTTTAAGCCACACAAGACCAGTTTGGGTCGGTATTCTTATTCCCCAGTTTTTACTGTTCTTTTCGTTCTGGGTTCTCCTGGGTGTTTGCGCACAGCAGTATCCCAGTGATTAACCATCGGTCAACCATTACTCACCCCCTGTCTCCCCAAAGCCTGTCCACTATCTACAGGGCACAAGGCAGGGGTGTGATTCAAATTCTCTGCTTCCCTGGATAAGTGCAGCTCCAACAACACTCAAAGGAGCTCAGCACCATCCAGGACAGAGCAGCCTGCTGAATTGGCACCCAATTCATCACCTTAAACATTCACCCCCTCCGCCATCGATGCACAGTAGCAGCAGTGTGTACCATCTACAAGATGCACTGCAGCAACTCATCACGCCTCCAATGACAGCATCTTCCACACTACTGACCTCTACTAGCTAGATTGACAAGGGTAGCAGATGCATGGGAACACCACCTAGAAGATCCCTCCCCCAAGCCACACCACATCCTGACTTGGAAATATATCGCCATTCCTTCACTGTCGCTGGGTCAAAATCCTGGAACTCCCTCCCTAACAGCGCTGTGGGTGTACCCACACCACATGGACTGCAGCGGTTCAAGAAGGTGGCTCACCACCAATTGCTTAAGGGCAATTAGGGATGGGCAATGAATGCTGGCCTAGCCAGCGACGCCCACATCCTGAGAAAGGATTTTTTTTAAATCCTGGGAAACAAGAGAGTTGGCAACCCTATCTTGAGAAGAGACAGGATACAAAACACAGTTTACATAGTACATGTTTCATTCAGTTATGTAAAGTCCGAGTTAGGCCACAACTGTTGTTCTGTGAGCAGTTCTGCACTACACCTTAGGAAAGACATACTGGCGTTGCAGGAAGGACAGTGTAAATTTACCAGAATGATACCTGGATTCCAAGGACTAAGTTATGAGGGGAGATTACACAAACTCGGGTTGTATTCCCTGGAATTTAGAAGATTAAGGGATCATCTGATTGAAGTATTTAAGATACTAAGGGGAACAGATAGGGTAGATGTGATGGAGGACAAAGGGAGCAGACGCATGGGAACACCACCACCTGGAAGTTCCCCTCCAAGCCTCTCATCATCCTGATTTGGAAATATATCGCCGTTCCTTCACTGTCGCTGGGTCAAAATCCTGGAACTCCCTCCCTAACAGCACTGTGGGTGTACCTACACCACATGGACTGCAGCGGTTCAAGAAGGCAACTCACCACCACCTTCTCAAGGGCAACTAGGGATGCAATAAATGCTGGCCCAGCCACTGAAGCCCACATCCTGTAAATAAATAAAAAGATGAAGAGAAACTATTTCTGCTTGTTGGTGGGGGGGTCTAGGACTAGGGGGCATAGTCTAAAAAGCCAGACTTCTCAGGAGTGAAGTTATGGATGGTAGAATGGTATGAATGGTAGAAGTTTGGGACACAAATGGGAGTTGTTGATAGATCAATTTTTAAAAAATTTGTTCATGGGATGTAGGCATCACTGGCTAAACCAGCATTTATTGCTCATCCCTAATTGCCCTTGCTCAGAGGGCATTTAAAAGTCAACCACATTGTTGTGGGTTTGAAGTCAAATGTAGGTCAGACCAGGTAAGAATGGCAGATTTCCTTCCCTAAAGGACGTTAGTGAACCAGGTGGGCAACAATCAGCAATGGTCCTCATGGTTGAATTTTATTGAATTCAAATTTCACTGTCTGGCGTGGTGGGAATCAAACCCAGGTCCCCAGAGAATTACCCTGGGTGTCTGGAATACTAATCCAGCGACAACACCACTATGCCACCACCTTCCCTTAAAATTGTTAGTTTTAATTCGGAGATTGATAGATTTCTGTTAATCAAAAGTATTAAGGAATGTGGGGCAAAGGTGGGCGAGGTTAGCGGGCACCAAGGATGACCATTGGTCAAGGTGCCAGAAGGTGCCCAGGACTCATGGGAAGTTTATTTTTCCAAATATCTTACATGTGTCCTCCAGTTACTAAGCCTTCTACCAGTGGAAGCTGATTTCTCCTTATTTGCTCAATCAAAACAACTTCAATTAGGTTTTTTTTTCTTTAGTAATATTGTAAATTGTTAGAACAGTGCCACTTGGGTTGGCACAGGTTACCGTGCAGTACTAAAGCTCCCATATCTGATACCAATCCTTTGATGATTCGATTGTTCAAAAGCTCCGTGTGAGTGTGAGGGAAAACCCTCGGATATTAATCATCGGTACAAAGTTCCCCTCATTTGTAAGGCTAATTTGTGACATCTTGTCAAATCTACATTGTTCTTTCTGTAATGTGAGAGTGTGAGTTGGCTTCAATAGCCTCAGTAGAGAAGCAGTCCCTTTGTTGCATATGTGCCACGTAGCGTCGTTGAGTTAATTCAACTCTAGTGTTCAGACGAGCTCAGAAATTCCTTCAGTGTCCTTTCTGGGTGACCTCATCGATGTTCTGCCAACGGGATAACAATCACTATTAATAAGGAAGAAAGCGCAAGGTTCTCAAAGCTAAAAGTGATTCCTTCTTGATATGTTTTCTAGTTGTGCTGATGTTGGCGAATGATTGAACGTTCGGGGAATGGATGGAACAGTTGTTCAGACTCTCTCAGAGGCCAAGTGCCAGCTCCTGCCAACACAAAGCCTGATTGGCCAGCAGCTCTTCAGTCCCTCCAGGCACAGCGCAGCAGTGGCCGGAAGAGGTACTGCAAGGAGCTGCCTGGCACTACGTCCCGGGAACCAGAGGACAGGTAAGTGGCAAGGGTCCCAGGACGGCAGGGGGGGGGGGGGGGGGGGGGGGGTGGTAGGGGAGGCCTGGGAGGGGTTGCGAGGGGTGCGATCGAGGTCTCGGGGGCTAGGGCGGGGAGTGGGGAGGAAGGAACGGAAGTCACCGAACCTTAAGGGGAGGGCGCCTCCAGTCAGAAAGAGGCTTCTGATGGAGGAGCACCCCCCACCCCCACTGCCTTCAAGATCGAACATAATTTATTTTCATGTCAGCTGCCATCCGCCCAACCGCCAGCCTAAAAATTGAGGCTGGGTGAGAAAAGGCCCTTAGGTTGACATTAAGTGGCCATTTAAGGGCCTTAGTTGGGGCAAGGGTGGGCTCCCCTCCGAGGCTCTGTCCGCCCCAGCATAAAATCACTACCGGGTCAGGGCGAGTGGGAACCCAGGTGGGAATCCCATCCAAGCAATTTTACGCTCCCCCAGCCAGCTCAAAACCCGCCTGAGTTGGTGGGGAGGTGGTAGTGGAGGGGGGAAGCATAAAATTCTGGCCCTTGAATGCCCCCTCAGCCCCCACCATCTTTTCTTTTGCCTATTAGCTTGAATCTACGTCCTTTGGTTACCGACCCACCTGCCAATGGAAACAGCTTCTCCTTATCTATTTATTTATCAAAGTCCCTGTGAGATTTTCTTTTTCGATGATGATCTGCGTTGCCTGTTTCTGAGTTTGGCTCTTCCCCAATCATCTTACATATTTGCCCCCACCGGGTGCCTGATCGCTGGGTTACTTTCCCCCGGTAGTGTTTTTTTTTGGTGTAAATCAGCCAGTCTGGACTCTCCTTCCTCACATGGAAGCTAAACCTCAATGTCCTTGTCAACTTTATCACCAGCTGACGCATTCTGGTCAATGGTCGTGAGGATCATTTCACCCCAGTCACCTTTGGACTGGTTTTAACACCCAAATTTCATCTCTCCAAAGACAGTCCATTCAGCCATTTCACAAATAAAAGCAAGTTATGGCCCATACTCCACTTTAACATAAACCGAGGCCCAGATTTTTGCCACAACAGGAGAGCTTCTCCGGCACGACGAAAATAGCGGGACTGCCGGAAAATTGTATGTCGCCAACACGGCACTTCCCATTCCCGCAGGGATTGGGTGCATTTCACACATGTGCATTTTACGGAGGCTGTTAGCCATTTAAATCACTCACCGGCTCCACTCAAGTCGGTTTTGGTAGCCTAGCAGAGTGAGACCCAAAGTCTGCAAAGTAGACCTAAGAGCAGGCCTGAACTTGTAATTTTTTGGGATAGCCAGGGGACGGACCCCTTTGGTGTGGTAAGGGCACCCCTGTGGAATTTGCCTTAAAATTTTATTCACTGCCACAGAAGTGGCACTAAACGGATTCCGCCTTAAGCCAAGAGAGTGGGAGGGTGGGGGTCCTGGTCTCGGAGGGCAAGTACTGTGGCCCCTACTGAATCGTGCACCCTGGTACCAGGAGGGACTTTGTGCTGGGGGAAGGCTTGTAGCACGTCATGTGAAGGAGCATTGAAGATGAGCATGGCACCCTCACCCATAGAGGCCATAGAAGCCATTCACCTCGAGCAGCTAGAGATCAGAGGGAGGGCAGAAGGTCAGGCGGAGGAGGCTGCTGCCCATGGAGGAGGAGGAGAAGAGGCAGGACAACCAGGTAGAAGTTCCCCTGTGGGAACTGTATACAGACCGAGGACATCCTACCTAATTGTGATGGAGAACAAGTGTCGAAGGCGACTGAGGCTAAGCCATGAGATGGTGACAGACGTATATCACATGGTCCACCTGCAACTTGAATCGCAATTCATCAATCCCCCATGTCCTGCCAGTGGCTGTGAAGGAAGCTGTCACTCTCAATTTCTGTGCCTAAGGATCTTTCCAGGGATCATCAAGAGACCTCTCTAGTGTATCCCAGTCAACAGCACACATTAAGGTTGTAACTAATGCCCTGTTTGCTTGTGTGGGGGACCACGTTAACTTCCCTATAGATTTGACATCTCAGACGCAGGGGACCATGGCCATTTCCCAATTAGCAGACTTCCCTCAGGTGCAGGGTGTTATTGACTGCACCCATGTCGCCCCCAACTCAACATTCAGACAGCTTTGTCAGCCGGGACTCCTTCCACTCAATCAATCTACAGGTGGTTTGTGACCACCACAAGATCTTTCTTTGCAGGGAGGTGGTTGTGTAGTGGTCTTGTCACTGGGCTAGTATGTCTAGAGACCTAGGGTAATGCGCTGAGGACCCAGGTTCAAATCCCACCGCGGCAGATGATGAAATTTGAATTCGATAAAAATCTGGAATTGAATATCTGATGATGTCCGATTCCAGTAAAAGCCCGCCTGGTTCACTAATGCTGTTTAAGGATGGAAATCTGCCATCCTTATCCAGCCTGGCCTACATGCGACTCCAGCAATGTAGGTTGACTCTTAAATGCCCTCTGAACAAGGGCAGTTAGGGATGGGTGATGCCCACATCCCATGAATGAATAAAGGAAAAAAAAACGTACATGCAAAGCTCCCTGGTAGCTACCATGACTCCTTCCTACTAAGGAGATCCCAACTCCCTGACTCCCTAACAGCCACCAATGCAGATTCATGGTTGGCTTCTAGGGGATGAGGGTTACCCCTTAAGAGCTTGGCTAGTGACCCCCATGAGGAGCCCATAAATGGAGGCAGAGTGAAACTACAACAGCAGCCTTGTTGTCACCAGTAGAGCTGACTCCGTGCAGGAGGGTATCATTGCCAGATGGGTCCTTGTGCAAAATAGATTCTCATAAGGTCCTCCTATAGCACAATTGCCATCAGCCAGTCCCTGGTGACCTGCTTCCACCTAAAGAATGTTGTACATTGACTCCACAATTACTCAAAGTGACCGCCCATCCCCCACACACCCTCAACATCGTAACCATGGGCCTCATCATATTGCAAACAAACACATTAGTAAGTTATTCACAACCTGGCCCCTTCATATAAACACCAATGAAGGTCCCATGCCACCAAATTGTCCATAATCAAACCATGCCCACAATTCTGAGCGTGACCCAACATCAGAATTCAAACTCTATACATGTGATAGGATTGTATGTTGAAGCACACATGCTGATAAGGCATCTCATGCAAGAGGAGCTCATAACTGAGCAACAGCAGCCCTTTGAAAGAACTTACACACCATCCATTCTGGAATGGTCCGGTTTCTGATGCAGGCGCCTCATACAACATTCCTGGCTGCGATATACCTCCGCACACCACACAAAGCACATCCTGTGACACCTGGAATGAAAACACAGGGGCTGCAATGCTTGCACCTGTGCCCCTGACCCATCTGGCGAGGATCCCCTCCTGCACAGAGCCAGCCCTGGCTACATGTCTCCCAGCTGCGCTGCCATTGGTGGCCTCCTCATCCTCATCCTCATCCTCACCCTCATCCTCATCCTCACCCTCATCCTCATCCTCATCCTCACCCTCATCCTCATCCTCATCCTCACCCTCATCCTCATCCTCACCCTCATCCTCATCCTCACCCTCACCCTCATCCTCACCCTCATCCTCACCCTCACCCTCATCCTCATCCTCATCCTCACCCTCATCCTCATCCTCATCCTCACCCTCATCCTCACCCTCACCCTCATCCTCATCCTCATCCTCACCCTCATCCTCACCCTCATCCTCATCCTCACCCTCATCCTCATCGTCATCCTCATCCTCACCCTCATCCTCATCCTCATTGTCATCCTCATCCTCACCCTCACCCTCATCCTCATCCTCACCCTCATCCTCATCGTCATCCTCATCCTCACCCTCATCCTCATCCTCATCCTCATCCACATCCTCACCCTCACCCTCATCCTCACCCTCATCCTCATCCTCATCCGTTTCAAAATTTTCCAAATGGACCGGGGTTTCTTTCTTTTCCTCACCTTCTTCCTCCCCAGAGGCTGGGGCTCTGCCCAAGGCGCTGTCGTCATCGATTTGTAGACCCCTCCGCTGTGAAATGTTGTGCAGCGTGCAGCATACCCCTATTACTCATGACAACCTCGCTGGGACACATTGCTGAGCTCCACCCTGAGTGACCGAGGGCACCTGAAGGGCATTTTTAGAATGCCAGCTGCCTGCTTGATGGCACTGCTGGTGAGAACATGGTTGTTGTTGCACTCTGCCTCCATTTGTGGACTCTTAGAGGGAGTCACTAGCCAAGCTCTTAAGGGGTAGTCCTCACCCCACAGAAGCCAACCATGAACCTGCATTGATGGCTGTAATAATGAGGGAGTTGGGAACTCTGGTAGTCATGGCAGCTACCATGTGGCTTGCACGCACATGAAGGAAGATCTTGCGATGGTCACAAACCACGAGTACATTGACTGAGTGGAAATGCACCCAGCGCTCATGCTTGAGATGCACCCACAGCCCAGCATCTGTTCATGGAGCCTGATCATCGAGCCTCCCTTAAAGCCAAGCTTGGATGGACAACGAAAGGCATCTCAGCGTTTGAGCCTTTCAACACTGGAATCTTCCCTGATGCAGCAGAGAAGGAAGATGCCCTCTGAAACATCACAAATCAGGTGCTGCTGACAGCATGTGGATATGGCCCTCAGCCTGTTGCCCTCATTATTACTGGTGAGAACCACCTTCAGAATGTTACCATTCTTTTTGAGCTCTCTATTATCCAAACACACACCGAGTCATGTACAAGTGTAAGTAAATACCTTAAAGAATTGCTGAAACGTGCCAGAAACTGCAGTGAACTCATTAGTCTCTGGGTAAGATGGTGTCCTTCCCTCTCGCACACTCCTACAAAGTGCCCCTTGTGTTGCCTCGAGGGAGGTGGAGGCAGCTTGCTGACTTCTTTGTCTAAATGGCAATGAGGAGCGTGGTGACCTGCCCCATCATGCACCCCTTCGTCCTGTGTTGTAGCTTCACCGGGTTGACATCTCATTTTTAGGCATGGCTGGTGCTGCTCCTGGCATGCCCTCCTGCACCCTTCATTGGTCCTGGGTTGGTCCCCTGGCTTGATGGTAATGGTAGAATGGGGGGAATGCACGTATAACTCCGCATCTCTGCAGGGGCAGCCATGCTCACCGGAGCATCAGCAGCAGGCGAGAGCTCTGGTGGAGAGGCTGAGGAGGTGGAGGAAGATGAGGGTGCCGAGGCGCTCTCAGCACCGTCACCCTCCTCAGTGACCTGCACTGCCTTTGTTTGGCCTTCGCTGGTGCGCAGGAGTCACCCATTCCAGCAGCCATCCTGTTAAGTGTATGCAGCTCCTCACGTGTTCCATGGATGTCAGCACTCAAACTCCAAACTGACTGATCCAGGCTACCGAGGAAGGCTTGCACTCTTCCCTGGCCGATAGGCTGCTCTCTCTCTCTGCATCTGCTCTGCGTGTTGTTGCACGTGTCCCTCCATGAGATTGGCCAATCTCTCATGGTCAGAACTCAGATGGCTGAGCCCCTGGGACAATGTGGAGCTCATGAGGGCGATGGACTCCCCCATTCACCGTTCTCGAGCTCCCGCTGCCTCAGGGAGCTCTGCCAGATGTTCACACATCAGCTGCTGATGGTCGAAATACTGCGCCCCAAAAGGTGACTCCTCTGAGGCTCCACATTCCAGCCCACTGGAGCATCATTGTAACCTTCCTCCCTCCTCTGAGGGGAACTGTGTACAGATGTCTCTGACTCTGACACCTCCTCCTGCACTCTGACATCCCTGTACCACTGACTCTGCACGTGCGCTACATCCTCCCAATGTGCTGGTACCTGAGTTGGTGGAGTGTAGGCAGATGTAATGCTGGACATCTCCTGCTCCTCTCGATGGCCTAGGGATGATCTGGCTCAGGGGCGGGGGAGGTGGCGAGGGAGCAGAGCTGGGCCCATGTGTGGGGCACAAAAGGAGTTATGCTATTGCCTTGACAATGTTAACCATGCCCTAATGGCGTAACACCATCCTTGCTCTCTCTCTCATGCCAATGTCCCCTTGTGCTCAGCGAAGTGACATCATGACCTCCACCATTACCACTGTGTGCCAAGGCGATTTCCATGCCACCTTTATCACTGCTAATGGTGCTTCACCATCACCAACAGACAGCCGTTCAGTCAACCTGGCAATCTCCATGGCCATCTGTCCCACAGGATGGATTTATCTCAGCCTGGCTGAGTCCAGGCCATCTCCATGGCGCTCTTCATCCTTTTGGAACGACAGAGTTTATGTTAGCCTGATATATAGTGCATGGAGGGATATTGCCCCTTATTGTGTCTGTGCACCACAGTGTATTCTGCATGCACCTACATGAGTTGCATACAAATACAAGCCTCAGCGCTGAAGCAGAGGGCTGTGCCATGGTCTCCCACCTTGGCTGCCAGGTGCAGATATGACCCTTCCCTTGGAGCTCTGTGTGGATGAGCCAAGTTGGAATGCAGCAGGTCATTGAACCTTTCCCAGTGCTGAATCGACGAACGCTGGTGGGCAGAATCGTCTGGTTCCATTGGCGGTGAGCGTCACAGCAGGCGGGGGTGGTTGGGACAATTCGGCGTGAGGGGAAGGAATCAGTTTCACGCCGGTGTGAACTCACAGCGGGATCGCCCGATGTGCCGGCCGTGGTGGAACACGAATCCCGCTGGAGGCCAGCGTGAACTCAATTTGCATCCCAGTAATGGGGGCGCAAAGTCAGGCCCGGCCAGAATCGTCCCCCCCGCCACCACGCCCGATTTACCAATACGCTGGCGGGAAACCACGCCGGCCCAGAACACCTCTGGACAAGTGTGACGCGCAGAAGTCGGGAGTTACTATTAGGCCCTTGCTCAGATGGCGGACATCCGGAGAGCAGTAGTTGCTGGATCTCTACAGCTACCGGACCCTGGAGGAACACCTGCACCTCACGCTGGGTGGATCCTCATGGCCCTGGCTCCACCACGAGGCCATTCTCAGAAGGTGGGAGGTCTCTGTTGATGTCTCGGGTCTGCTTCGGAACATCACGGTTTTCGCTATCGGGCGCTATAGATAATCAGTGAAGGGGGGAAGAGGAAGGTCCAGCTGTGAGTGGGAGAGCAAAGTGTACCGGGGGTGTGAGGTTGAGAGGGGGAATGAAGGTATCGGGGGTGGAGGGTTTGAGGGGGGGAATGAAGGTGTCGGGGGGTGAAGTTGGGAGGGGGGTGATGAAGGTGTCAGAGGGGTGAGGTTGGGGTGGGGACGAAGCTGTTGGTGGGGATTGAGGTTGGGGAGGGGTGGTGGAGGGAGTACAGGGGGAAGAGGGTGTAACAGGGGACAATGCTGCGTGAGGAGGTAGGTGTAAGGGGGTGAGGAAGGTGTAATGGAGGGAGTTCGGAAAGGGGAAGGTGTCCGGGGCGGGGAGGAGGGAGTTTGGAGAGGATAAAGTGTCCATGATGGGGAGGGAGTTCAGAGGGGGAATGGTGTCCAGGGGGAGGAGAGAGTTCAGAGGGGGGAAGGTGTCCAGAGGGGGAGAGGGGAGAATTCGGAGGTGGAAAGGTGTTTGGGAGAGTAGGGAGTTCGGAGGGGGAAAGGTATCCGGGGGAAAGAGGGAGTAAGGGTAGAGGAGGGAGTCAGAGGAAGGGATGTCCAGGTGAATGTGCAAGAGAGGGGTCTATGGAGTCAATGACTGCCTCCTAGGGAGCAAACTGAGGGTGGGGGTGGTAGGAGGGAATGGTGAGTGTGAGAGGGGGCAGGGAGAGCCGGTAGGGTGGGAGGGTGAGGGTAATGGTAGAAGGGACGGTGAGGGTGGTTGGTGGGGACTCGGAGGCAGACATGGACCCTGGGGGTGGGATGGAGGAGGTCGGGGAGGTCAATGTGGATGGGGGTGGGATTCTCAGGAAGGTAGGGAATGTGCACATTCACCTGGACATCCTGGAAAGACAAGGGTTCAGGTTGGTAGGTGACAGTGGGGAGGTGGAAGGTGATGCCAGAGGTGTCAACAGTGATGGGGGAAAGGACATGGGTGACTGGGGGAGGGTAAAGGACAGGGGAGCTGACGAGATACTTGACTACGACCATCGTTGTCGAAATCGAAAGTGAGCGGAGCCTCGTGTTGGACGGGCAGAGGTGCTGTATGGGAGCGCAGTCAGTGGGCAGGCGGAGATGCAGGTCAGCTCCGAGGGACAACTGAGAGAGAACCCCAGCAGGCAGCATTGAAGATGCTCGGGGCAGAGAGATGGATGAATGCTCCGCGTGTGTGGGAGAGAGTTTACACCAGGCTCCAAAACGCCCTGCCACACTCACACTTCTCCCTCCAGAATCACTCCTGGTCCAGCTGTGTGCAGCTGAACTGCTAGTGGGGGAATGCAGGGGGAGGACTCGCGAAGCCTGTCAATGAAGCTGAAAGACAACATTACACATTATTCAGTGAAAGTAAATATAATTTCAGATTATAAAGTGACAAAATGTGTTCACCCATGCAACCACTTGTGATCAGAATTTCTTAACTTTTCTAGACCTACCACTTCTTCTAGGTGCTGCCCTGACATTGCAGGACGGGTGGAGACAGCCTGTGCAATGGTTGGCTCTGTTGCCTCTCATGACTTTGACGTGGGTCCTCTGGAGAGCTGAGGCCTGGAGGGCCCTGGCTTGCCTTGTCTGTCCGCCTGTGGGCAGCTGCTCCCTCTGCACTGACAGAGGATGAGGTTGTAGGGGTCACAGGCAAAGGGGAATCGGAGGGAGCAGACAGCCTCTGAGATTCCTGAGTGGGTGACCCAGGGGTGTCCAGCTGCCGCTCTTCCTCCCTTTGGGTGCCCGAGGACCCTGGTCTGACTCCTCGAGGGTAAGGAGCACCTGGAGTGATGTCAAGGTGCCCCATTTCCTTCTCGCGTTGCCACTGCAGGAACTCACCCATGGCTACCGCGAGGAGTGCGCGTATCTCCGCATTCTCCTGGACCAGGGCCTCCATGGTGTCTGCCATCCTCCCCATGGAGGCCTCCATATGAGCACATGTGGGCACCACTTTATCAGAGAGCAGGCAGACGCACTCCTCCAACTCGTGAGCCACCTGTTGAGGGTTTCCAACAGCTCTGCGTGATGTTCCCCGGCCTTCTGCTGATTCTCCAGGATGAGTTGGGAGGCCGAATCCAGAGGCTCGTCATTTGACTAGGACCTCACAGATGCCTCTTCCTCAGTAGTCCTCCCAATGTTGGGGAGCTCGGCTGAACCTGCCTCCTCCTCCTGCGGACATGTATCCGTATCCACCAGAGTGTGAACCCGAGCCTGTTCTAGATCTAGGTCCCACCGAGGCGTGTGTCTCTGCGCTGGTGGAGGGTGTGGGTAAGCGCTGTGATGGGTCTTCCAGGCTGCTTATTTCCAAATCTTCAATGGAGGAGGTGTCCTCTTGGCTGGAGGGGAGGATGTGGATGGAGCTGAGGGTCTGGCTGGCTGAGGGTGTCGGTCACTTGGCAGAGCTCCCTGTGAACCAAAGTAGAGATAATTAGTGCCTGGCAGCAGAGTCACAAGCAGGAGAGAGAGAGACACTCACAGTTACATTGAGAGGGGGATGATGTGGTGCAGGATTCTCATGTGGGTGTTCACCACCGACCTCACTGTCACCACAGGCACAGTCCACGTCCTCACCAGTCAGCGCGATGGCACACTCCTCAAAGTGAGTGAGGGGCCTAATGTGGGCCACACCACCCCGCCTGGTCTAGGACCTCTCCCTGTTGTTGTGAGCCAGCTTCTCCTGCATGAAAACAGATGGAGAGAGTGTGAGCAGGACACAGGGCACTGAGTGGAATGTTTGTGTGGTGAGCGGAGCCATGGACGGGATGAAGGTACGAGCTCCAGAGGATGGAGCTGTGAGATGTGAGGGTGTGTGTGAGAGAGTTAGTGACGTTGTCCCTTGAGGTGTGAGGTCTCTGTGGATGAGTGGTGGGTTTGTGAGTGTGTGAGTTGAGAGTGATGAGGTGGTTGACTTAACCTGGTGGGATGGATGAGAGCATTCACCCTCTCCCTGCACTGGATGTCTGACCTCCTCTGCGCTCTGGTGGCACTGACCGCCCTTGCCACTGCCTCCCAGGCTGGGTTGGTGATCTCTGCAGCCAGAGCCGAGGTAGAGGACATCGCGGTGCCCTTCCACTGCATTAGGCTGGCACCCCAGAGAGGCGTCACTAAATTTGGGGGCTGCCGTCTTCTTTGCTACCAGAGCCATCTGTCGCCTGGGGCGGGTCCTGCTCTGTAGACAGGAAGTGGGCTGCGCTTTAAATATGGCGCACGGAGCAAGGAAGCGCCGAGGTCATCGCGTGGCGGGAAATTCCGAGCCCAGCCACCAGCAATCCGGAGTGTTTCCTGTGAATGAGGCGGGACGGCCGGGATAGGGCCGATATGGTGCGAGAACCCGCCATTGCAGCCAACGGGTAAAACGTCTTTTTTTTCACGCCCGCTACCGCACTTAGCGTAAATCCGAGACGATTCCACCTGGCGTCTCGGGCTGCACTCAGCTGCAATTTGCATCTGAGCTGCCTTGGGGGCTGCAGGGGCCAATACAGCGGCCAGTGGGGTAGAGGATTGGCCTCCTCTTCTGGACCTCTTCTGCCAAAACATTGAAGGGCCTGGTCAGAAAAGCATGGGTCAGCTAGACCCACCCCTTCCCCCACATCCCCTCTGTGTGACATCCTGTGAATAAAAATGTATGGTGAATAGGGCCGTGAACTATTCAGATTACAATGCTCTCACTCACTTCTTGTGCTTCTATGCACCAACCATTTTCACTGTACCGCTAGCGATTACTGGGAAGGTTTGGTAGGGAAAATGGCTCTGCGCGAACGCTTGGCTGCAGCTGTAACTCCAAGGTAGCTTGCTGTGCTCCATAACCGCTGACAGTCCTGCTAGTTTCCCTCCCTCTTAGTCGCACTGTTATGCCATGACAGCGTGCAGCTGTGAGGGACCGGGTTAAGGGTCAACAGTGTGGGCACATCCTGACAGATGGGTGGCAAGAGGGGCAAGCGGATGGGATAATGAGCATGGCACTGTTCATCATTCATCCACCCACCAAGCCTTGGCCACGTTGGCCATTAACAGGTCCAGGAAGCGGGCGATCGAGGGGGTTGTCCGACCCAACAGTCTGCCCCTCTCCCGCGGCTACGTTCACGGCCGGGTGTCCCTGGAGAGGGCGCACGCGGTGTCTGCCGCCGCTGTGCTCGGTGGGCACCCCGGAGACTGGGGCGATTTACTGACCCTCTTAATCACATTTTGGTTTAATGTTTGCAAGTTTCCTTTAAACTTTGTCTTTGTTTTTGCAGTTTCCCTTTAAGGGGCTGCTTTTTACTTTGTCCCTGGTTTTGTTACTTTAGTTTATTTGGTTGACTCAAAAGAGTTGCAGCTTCCTGACTGGGCTCAGCTGCATCTCATTGCGGCCTGAGTGGGAGCTGTTGCTGTCTGCTGGCTATGGCTGCTGCTACTGGGAGAGGTACAACCTGCTGCTACTATTGCTTTTTCCACCCACTGAGTCTTGGCAGCTAACTATATGACTGCAGAATACCTGTACCAGGTATCGGTGGCAAGACAATGCTATATCCATGGCTGTGTCCTGAGAATCCACTCCCTGCTTTTAGTGATTCAGTGGAGTACACTTTTGATTAGGTAGCAAGAATGAGAATTCTCCCATAGGGGAAGCCCTGTGATGGGCCATCCGTTCCAGTGTCAGCTAACAGCTGGGCAACACTTACAATGCGGACACTCACCTGACAATTCAATGATGGCTCCTCCGAGGCACAGGGTCTTCACCATTGGCGGCCAGCTTCTGAAGGCCAGCTTTTTATCTGCACCCGAGTTGCCTGACCCGTGCTGGGTCCTCCTCCGGGCCTCTCGCTATCTCCGGGGTCAGCCTCCATCAACTCCTATTCTAGCCTCCCCCCTTTGGACTGAAAATCAATAGTCCTGGCAGGCATTTATAGAGGTCGGATCCCTGGAGCTGGGAATTCTCCCACCTTTGCACGCCCGAACCAAAGAGCGAAAACCTGAGCCTGAGTGACCGCTCACGAATACAGTAGCATGGGGGTGGTTGTGTCACTCAGTAATTCAGAGGGCCAGACTAACATCCTGGCGACTTCAGTTCAAGTCCCACCATGACACTCGGTGAGTTAGAATTCAGTTAATTAAATATATCTGAAGCCAAGAGCTAACTTTGAATATAAGTCTGTTGGCTTGTTACGAAAGCTCAACTGGTTTACAAATGCTGGACAAGGAAGGAAATGTTTAATTGGTCTGCGCGGAAAAGCCAGTATAACTTGGAGATGACTGGTACTGGTCTGAACTGGAGTTCCATTTTAAGGTATGCACGGCCAGTTCAGACCAGTACCCGTCATTTCCAAGTTATAATGGTTTTCCATATGTGACTCCAGACCCACAGCAATGCAACCGGCTTTTCACTGCCCTTTGAAATGAGCAAAATGCGAGTTGTATCAAAGCTCGGCCAAAAAAAACGTCACCACAGGGTGACAGTGTTTCGGGAAAGCAGCCCAGCCCAATACAATCACAAGCGCAGTTAGGGATGGGCCTTCCCAGTGACAATGACTTCCGGTGAGATAGTAAATAGGTCTTATTGTTCACTTGTGTATATCTTGTAGCTGCACCAGCCAATGATGCAGCTTCAACATGTTTCTACCTTACATCGTGCGCTGGTGACCATACTGTTCGTGATTCATTGATTAGCCCGAATTTTGTCATGGTGGCTCCCCTTGCAGCCTGCCCATTTAGCTAAACTACGTTCTTCTTTTCATTCTTTCGCAGGATGTGGGAATGGGGAACGAGATGTTTGAGCGCTGGATGAAGCCGTTGACTCTCCTGCACACCTCCCCGGGGGATGTGTAACGTCCCCGAGGCTGTGACACCCGAGGTCAAGTGCATCTGGGAGCAGGACACCCTGAAGACTTTACCCTTGGGCAGGAACATGTTTTTGCCTTGCAAGTTGCCGGAAGTGCAAGTTGGTAATGTCAGAGTTGGTAATGACGATGGGTATTTATTGCCCATCCCTAATTGCCCTTGAGAAGGTGGTGGTGGTGAGCCACCTCCTTGAACCGCTGCAGTCCATGTGGAATAGGTACACCTACAGTGCAGTTAGGAAGAGTTATCTGCTCATTGTGCCATTAGTGTTTGTGGGAACTTGCTGTGTGCAAAATGGCTGCTGTGTTTCTACATTACAACAGTAACATACAACACTTTGAAAAGTATTTTATTGGTTCTAAACGGCTTTGGGGTTGTGAAAGGTGCTACATAAATGCAAGTCTGTTCTCTCTTGCTTGCTTTCTCTCTTTCTCCCTCTCTTCCTCCTTTCCTCCCCCTCTCTCTCTCTGTTTCATTCAACATAGTTCCTCTTGCTGTCAGTGGCGTGGGTCTGAGTAGGTGGACCTCAGTCACTGACGGTATCTCTTTTTTTGGTGTCCAGTTTGTATTTCTGTGAATGGCTGACGCTGACCCTGTGTTCATGCTGGTTTCTTTTGTTCTTTGGATTCTGGAACAGACTCTTTCCCCTGAGTTTTGTCAACATTTCCATCCATGACGTTTGCAACCAAGGGCTATGGCTGAAACCAGCCAACAGGCAGGCTTTCTACTTGCAGCTCTACATCCACCCGCACTGTGAGAACGAGGTGTTCAGGTGACCCTCCTGCACACCTCCCCGAGGGATGTGTATGGTTACGAAGCTGTGACACCCAAGGTCAAATGTATCCTGAGCAGGACACTCTGAAGACCTTACCCTTCAGCGCAAACATGTTTTTGCCTTGCAAGTTGCTAGAAGAGTGAGTTGGTAACACCAGAGTTGGTAATGGCGAGGGCATCTGAGCAGTTGGGACTATAGTGAACAATGGGACCACCAGTTTACCTCCTTAAGCAATGGGACTTGAGGATTGAGAAAATAAGAGGAATGATGGTGAAGAAAATAAAGTGAATTAGTACCAAATTAGGAACAGAAAGAGAAATAAAGAGAAGGAAAGAAATAATGGATTAGGAGAGTGAGAAGGAGATGAAAAGGAATAGCAAGCAAAAAAATGTATTACCTGTAGGAATGAGATTCCACAGTTTCAATTACAACATTTCTGGGTGGGAGAGCTTGAATGACATTGCAGGAGCATATTCCTCCTCATTTGAGGTGGTCCTTACGCTGTTAAGTACTAGACCTAACTTTCTGCTGTCACTTTAGCTGGCAATTAATGCACAAATGCAGCAATTTCCTGAAAATGATGGGGAGATTGATGATGCACCAACACTTTAGTTAGGCTAATGGCGGTGTGGTGCAAATCATTCAGGAACTTGTGTCAATCCCCTTCCTCTCTACACACTGCTGGATGATGTGCACGATGACAACTGAGGGTGCCATTAAACTCGCCGTCATTTTGGCAGCAGTGCCTGGGCCATTGTTCTTTCTGGACTGGCGAATGCCTGGACCAAATCTTGCTCGAGCAACTGCCTTTGAAGGTTCCCACGTTCTCTTCCTTCATTTGTCCTGTCCCAAATCAGCAGTCATTTTTGAAGACTTTCCCTGCTGATTTGCAAAGATTTTCCCCAGGTTCTTGATCACTTTCTGCAGATTATCCTTGCGCTGTGGACCTGGTTTCAGATCAATCGTTGAGGATTTTTTGAGGTTAATGCTTTCAGTGGTGAAGTCACCCGTGGCGATGCCACTAGTTCAGTGACTCCATTTCTTTATTCAATCTGAAGATTACAATCCAGTGACTTCAAGTACTTCCTGGGATAAGTCCCACCCGATTATATTGCCCTTCCGTCCCTGAGACATCTTTATGGCTATCAAGTGGATGTGAAGAAAGTGGATTTCTTACTGGAGCCAATGCTAAGTCAAATGGTGGTGACAAAACATTCACACTTTCCTCAAGGAGTGTTGAACTTTCCTAATTTAGAGCTTGCTTTATCCACTTTCAGTTGCCAGAATCCTAAGGTGCTAAACTATTTGCCTGTTGCAATTATACCATAGCTTCCCCCTACATTGGAAGCTTATTCCGTAATAATGTTTATTCATGTAAGGAAATTTGGAAAAGAAACATGTCTGATGTGCCACTGTCTCCCCCTTCAGGGTAATCAGTGTCAAGTCAGTGTAGAACAGAGCACCAGCCCACGACCCAACCAACCTCCAATATCCTCTCTGTCACAAATTCACCTCACTCCCAGTAAATGACTTTGAAAATGATTCTCTAATAGATCCTATTGATACAGATCCTGGAGTAGATCCTACCTAAGTCTCCAAACCCAGTCTGCACTTAACGCCATTAACGTTGGTTCCTTTATTCAGTTTCTTACAGGAAGTGCTGCAAAGGAGAAATAGTTCTTTTTCATGGTTTGTGAGCATCGCTGGCTAGGCCAGCATTTATTGCCCATCCCTAATTGCCCTTCAGAAGGTGGTGATGAGCTGCCCTCTTGGACCGCTGCAGTCCATGTGGTGCAGGTACACCCACAGTGCTGTTAGGGAAGGAGTTCCTGTAAGGATTTTGACCCAGCCACAGTAAAGGAACGGCAATATATTTCCAAGTCAGGGTGGTGAGAGAATTGGAGGGGAACTTGCTGGTGGTGGTGTTCCCAGCTATCTGCTGCCCTTGTCCTCCTGGATGGTAGAGGTCATGGATTTGGAAACTGCTGTTGAAGGAGGCTTGGCGAGTTGCTGCAGTGCATCTTACAGATTGTACACACTGCTGCCGCTGTGCACTGGTGTGGAGGGTGTGAATGTTTAATGTGGTGGATGGAGTGTCGATCAATCGGGCTGCTTTGTCCTGGATGGTGTCGAAGTTCTTGAGTGTTGTCGGAGCTGCACTCATCTAGGCAAGTGGGAAGTATTCCGTCACACTTCTGACTTGTGCCTTGTACAGGCTTTGAGGAGTCAGGAGGGGAGTTACTCACAGAATTCCTCTGACCTGCTATTGTAGCCACAGTATTTATATGGCTAGTCCAGTTCAGTTTTTGGTCAATGGTAACCCCCAGGATGTTGATAGTGGGGGATTCAGTGATGGTAATGCCATTGAATATCACAGGGAGATGGTTAGATTCTCTCTTGTTGGAGAGGGTCATTGCCTGGCACTTGTGTGGCGCGAATGTTACTTGTTGCTTATCAACCCAATCGTGAATGTTTTCCGGGCCTTGATGTTCACTACGTTTTCTGTGTGATGCTGCAACTCATCCCACTTCCATTATTATTAGCTGCTTTGAATATCCCATCCCATAACTTGCTGTAACTTAGACCTATGCATTGATCTCTTGCATGCAAGCTCAGAGATGACATTCCCTTCTGCTCCTTTATGTGGTTTACATTACATTAAATTTACAGCATCGGAACAGACATTCAGTCCAATTGGTCAATATCGTTGTTTATGCTGCACACAAGTCTCCTCCCACATTACTTCAGCGAACGTATCAACAGCAAATTGTAGAAGGATAGATTGAAACAGAACAGAAGGAGGCTTCTCAACCCTTCGTGTTTGTGCTAGCTCTTTGTTGGAGCTATCGAATTGACCCCACTTTCCTGCTATTTTCCCAAAGCTGTGTAAATGTCTTTCCTTAACTTAGTTGTCAAGTTCCCTTTAAGTGTTGATATTGAATCTGGTTCCACCATCCTTTCAGGCAAAGCATTCAAGAACACACTGTGTAAAAATTTGTTTCCTTATATTGCCTCTGCTGCTTTTGCTAATCACTTTAAAACTCATGTCCTCTGGTTACTAACCCTTCTGCCACTGGAAACAGTTTCTCCTTGTTTACTCTAACAAAAGCATTCATGATTTTGAACACCGCTACTAAACTTCCCTTATCCTTCTCTGCTCTAAGCAGAACAGCCTCATTTCCTCCAGTGTCTCCACGTTACTAAAGTTCCTCGCCCCAGTACCATTCCAGTAAACCTCTTCTGCACTCCAAAGCCTTGACATTCTTCCTAAAGTATGGTGTCAAGAACTGAATGCAATACTCCAGATGAGCAACCCAGTGATTTATAATTATTTAGCATAACCTAGGCTAGTATGCAGGCCCAGCAAGTAATTGGGAAAGCTAATAGAATGTTGTTGTTTATCATGAGTGGAATTGATGTGTAGGGAGTCGGAAGGTTATGCCTCAGTCGTACAGGGCACTGGTGAGACCATACCTGGAGTATTGTGTACAGTATTGGTCTCCTTATTTAAGGAGAGGTGTAAATGCGTTAGAAGCAGTTCAGAGAAGGTTTACTAGGCTAATAGCAGGAATGGGCGGGTTATCTAATGATATAAGGTTGGACAGGTTAGGCTTGTATCCACCAGAGTTTAGAAGAGTAAGAGGCGACTTGATTGAAACCTTTAAGACCCTGAGGGGTCTTGACAGGGTGGATGTGGAGAGGCTGTTTCCTCTTGTGGGAGAATGTAGAACTAGGGGACACTGTTTAAAAATAAGGGCTTGCTCATTTAATACAGGGATGAGGAGAATTTTTTTCTCTCAGAGGGTGGTGGATCTTTGGAACTCTCTTCCTCAAAGGGCAGTGGAAGCAGAGGGCGGAATTTTCCCAAATTTGCACTAAGTGCAGTAGTGGGCGGGTAAAACGTTTTACCTCCTGGCCGCGGTGACGGGTTTTCACGCCACATCGACTGAAACCTGCCTCGTTATTTATGCACTCCTGGGAAACACGCCATTTCCATGGCGGGCGGGTTCCTCATTCGCCCGCCCGCCATCACCCCCGCTGCATCACGCTGGCTGCCATGTTTAAAGTCCAGCAGCAAACGCGCATCTCAGTGCTTCCAGTTCACCACTGCTTCACGGGAGACATGGCACCGAAACTGAAGAAGATTGCGGCCCCTGGTTTAATGGCGGGTCTCCCGAGCGACCTTTGGATGCCGTGGAGGCCCGCCGGGATGTCCTGTACCTCCACTCTGGCCGCAGGATGGGCAGCAATGTGACCAATCTGGCTTGGGAGGCGGTGGTAGGGGTGGTCAGCGCCAATGCCCTTCAGAAGGGGACAGCCACCCAGTGCTGCAAGAGGATGAATGATCTCCTCCGTTCCCCCAGGGTAAGTCACTCTACTCATCACTCTCAACTCACACACTCACAAACCCATCACACATCCACAGCGATCTCACTCGCTGCCAATTGAAGGGACATCACCATTCACTCTCTCACACTCACCTTCATTGTCCTCATCCCATCCATGGGACCACTCACCACCCACATAGGCCAGGCATACTTATCATCTGGCCTGACAGGCGTCCTGCTTACACTACCTCCATCTTTATTCATGTAGGACAAGCTGGCACACAACAACAGGAAGAGGTTGCAGACTGGTGGCGGTACGCCCGAAATCAAGGCCCTCATGGACTTTGAAAACAGAGCCATCCAGCTGGCCGGTGAGGATCTGGACCGGTTCTGTGCTGACGGTGAGGTCGGCGCTGCTCTACCCAGCAGTGCAACATCGATCAGATAACCATGCCGTGAGTGATGTGTCCTCTTTCACAGGCCGTGTCATACACTAAGTAACTCCCCTTGCTTACACAGGCACATCTGCCAAACAGAGTCCATGACCCAGGGCCTCCAATCAAGCCCCGAAGAAACCTCTGAAGAGGAATCTGGAGGCAGCCTCCCTGAAGTCCCGTCACAGCGCTCACCCACACCCTCCACCAGCGCAGAGACACACACCTTGGTGGGGCCTAGCTTTAGAGTAGCCCCGGGATCACAATCTGGTGAGCACATTGCACTGTCTGATCCACTGCAGGCGGAGGCAGGGACTTCCCAGGTGTCCGGCACTCGAAGGACTGCTGGAGGCTGAGTCAGATGGGAGCCTCTGGACTCGGTCATGTCACAGTTGCTGGAGCTGCAAAGACAAGCTCAGGAACATCAGGAAGGGATGTCCGCTGCACTCCTCAGATTGCAAGGCACGATGGAGAAGTCTGTCCGCCTTCAGTCTGAGGTGATAGCACCATCATGCCAAAGCACCGAGATCAACACTGGTAGGATGGCGGCCACCATGGAGATCTCGGTCCAGGAATTTGCACCTGAACTATTGCGTGGGCTCAACTCCATAGCTGATGCCATAGTTGGCCTCCAACAGTGTGCACGTGAGAGGGGTGCTGGGTAGCTCGATCTCACTCCAGCTACCCCTGATCCTCAAGGAGTCAACTTGGAGCTCCCAGGCACCCATAGGGAGGAGGGTCCAAAGGTGCACACTCCGGACCCATCCATCCAGGTGACTCTGAGATTTTCCGTGAGATGGCTCTGGTAGTGGGGCACTGGCTCCTGAGGGAGGGTTCGGAGCCAATGTGGAATTCTGTCCGAACAGGGGTACACTCAGACGGAAGACCACCACGCACCTGCGCCACCTCAAGGCCCAGTATAACATCGGGAATAGTTTCATGGGTCACCATTATGGAGACTCGTTTTTTTTTAATTGCCCTAGCGAGCATGGTGTGGTGAGATTTGAACCCATGTCCCCAGAGCATTAACCTGGGCCTCCAGATTATTAATACAGTGACATTACCACTATGTCCCCATGAAATTAGTGAACCAGAGGGTTTTTTACAACAAGCAGCAATGGCTTCATGGTTATCATTAAAGTTCTAATTCCAGATTTTTATTGAATTTAAATTCTGCCAAGATAGGATTCGAACCCAGGTCCTCAGAGAATTACCCTGGGTCTCTGGATTACTAGGTCAATGACAATACCACGACACCATCACCTCCCCGATCTTAAATACATAGCTGTGGGTCTGGACTGGGTGAGGGTGGCAGATTTCCTTCACTAAAGGACATTAGTGACCAGATGGGTTTGACAGCAATTGATGATAGTTTCATGGTCACCATTACTGATATTAGCTTTCAATTCCAGATTTATTCATTGAATTTCAATTATTACCAACTGCCATGATGAAATTTGAACCCATGTCCCTTGAGCATTAGTCTGGGTCTCTGGATTACTAGCCCAGTAACATTACCACTATGCCACCATATCTACAATAAGGGCACTGTAGTTGATGTGGTGTATATGGGCTTCCAAAAGGCATTTGATAAAGTGCCACATAATTGATGTGCCTGCAAATCTGAAGCTCATGGAATAAAAGGGAAAGTGTTGGGATGGGTCGGAAGTTGAGTGAGTGATAGGAAACAAGAGAGAAACAGCCAGAACGAGCTGTGGCCCCAGCCAAGCTGTTCCTGTACAGCTACAACACTGGCATCTACCTAGCAATATGGTAAATTGCCCAGGTATATCCTGCCCACAAAAAGCAGGACAAAACCAACCCGCCCAATTACCGCCCATCAGTCTGTTCTCAATCATCAGCAAAGTGATGGAAAGTGTCATCAACAGTGGCACTTACTTAGCAATAACCTTTCACTGATGCCCAGTTTGGGTTCCACCAGGGCTACTCAACTCCTGACCTTATTACAGCCTTGGTACAAACATGGACAAAAGAGTTAACCTCAAGAGGTGAGGTGAGAGTGACTGCCCTTGACATCAAGGCTGCATTTGACCGAGTGTGGCACCAAGGAGCCCTAGCAAAACTGGAGTCAATGGGCATCAGGGGGAAAACTCTCTGCTGGAGTGGGTCATACCTAGCACAAAAAGACGGTTGTGGTTGTCGAAGGTCAATCATCTCAGTCCCAGGACATCACTGCAGGGCCAGGATTTCCCGGTCAGCAAGCAGGGGGGCGGGGCCCGCTCGCCGACGCATAAAATGCTGCAGGATGATGTCGTGTGGAACTCCTGACATCACCCCGCCTCATTTCAATTTTCAGGTTGGCGGGGGCTCAGCCGAATCAACTGTGCGCCCACTGACCTGTGTGGAACAGAATTTTGGGGGGGAAGTTCAGGAGCGGGCGCACCTCCGATCAGCGCCTGCGATTGGGGGCGCGCCGCCATTTTACATAAACGGGCCAATTAAGGCCCACCCAGCGTGACGTCTGCGAGGAAGCGCCATGTGCTCCGTGTGCGGGCGGGGTGGGGGGATTCCCTGTGCCGAGAGTGCGCTCTTTCGCCTATTGAGGCCATTGACAAAGTAATTAAAGTGATTAGTGGATCTGCCCGTCCAACCTTAAAGTTGAGCCCTGGCGGGCTTCGGAGAAAGTATCAAACCTCATCCACGGGCGGGATGAGGTTTCAAGTAGATTTTTAAAAATTTAATAAAAGTGTATTTAAAAGTGATGGACATGTCCCAACTCATGTGACAGTGACACACGAGGGGACATGTCAGGGAAATTTTTTTTTCTCTGTTTTTAAGGTTTTTTTATTGTGGAGCCGATCTCCCTGGGGCAGCACTTAGCCTCAGGGAGATGAGTGCGCATACGCAAAAGAGCGCACTCTCGGCTCAGGGAATCCCCCACCCCCGCCTGCACAGGGAGCACATGGCGCTTCCTTGCGGACATCACGCTGGGTGGGCCTTAATTGGCCCATCCACGTAAAATGGCGGCGCGCCCCCAATCGCGGGCTCCGATCGGAGGCGCGCCCGCTCCTGAACTTCCTCCCCGACGGGGGGGAGAATTCTGCCCCAGGAGTTCCTCAGGGTCGTGTCCTCGGCCCAACTACTTTCAGCTGCTTCATCAATGACCTTCCCTCCATCAGAAGGTCAGAAGTGGGGATGTTCGCTGATGATTGCACAATGTTCAGCACCATTCGCGACTCCTCAGGCACTGAAACAGTCCATGTCCAAATGCAGCAAGACCTGGACAATATCCAGGCTTGAGCTGACAAGTGGCAAATGACATTTGTGTCACAGAAGTGCTAGGCAATGACCATCTCCAACAAGAGGGAATCTAACCATCTCCCCTTGACAGTCAATGGCATTAACACCGCTGAATCCCCAACTATCAACAACCTGAGCGGTTACCATTGACCAGAAACTGAACTGGACTAGCCATATAAATACTGTGGCTACAAGAGCAGGTCAGAGGCTGGGAATTCTGTGGAGGGTAACTCACAGACTCCCCAAAGCCTGTCCACCAGCTACAAGACACAAGTCAGGAGTGTGATGGAATACTCTCCACTTGCCTGGATGAGTGCAACTCCAACAACATTCAAGAAGTTTGATACCATCCAGGACAAAGCAGCTTGCTTGATTGGCACCCCATCCACCACCTTCAACATTCACTCCCTCTACTACCAACGCTCAGTGGCAGCAGTGTGTACCGTATACAAGATGCACTGCAGCAACTCACCAAGGCTCATTCAACAGCACTTTCGAAGCCACCTAGAAGGACAAGGGCAGCAAATGCATACGAACAGCACCACAAGTTCCCCTCCAAGCCACACACCACCCTGACCTGAAACTATATTGTGGTTCCTTCTCTGTCGCTGGGTCAAATTCCAGGAAATTCCTCCCTAACCGCACTGTGGGTGTACCTACGCCACATGGGCTGCAGCAGTTTAAGAAGGCAGCTCACCACCACCTCCTCATGGACAATTATGGATGGTCAATAAATGCTGGTCTGGCCGGTGAGGCCCACATCCCACGAATGAATTTTTAAAAAAGTTGAACAGTTGTTTTTCAGGTTTGAGGTAAGTATACAGTGGAGAGGGGTCAATACGAGGACAATTGCTTTTCTTAAGTATATTAATGATCTAGTCAAAGGTGTTCAAGGCGCAATTTCAAAATTTGCAGATGACACAAAACTGTGAACTGTGAGGGGAATACTGATAGACATCAAACAGACAGAGACTGCCTGGTGGAAAGGGCAGACTGGTGGCAGATGCAAAAAAGTGGAGTGATACATTTTAGTAGGAAGAATGAGGAAAGGCAATACAAAATAAAGGGCGCAATTCTAAAGTGGGTGCAGGAACAGAGAGACCTGAGGGTATATGTGTACAAATCATTGATGGTGACAGGACAGGTTGAGAAAATTGTTAAAAAGACATATGGGACCCTGGGGGAATCTCGAACTAGGGGGACATAGTTACAGAATAAAGCGACACTCATTTAAAACCGAGATGCGAAGGGATTTCTTCTCTCAGAGGGCAGTGAATGTCTGGAATTCTCTCCCTCAGAGATTTGTGGAGGCTAAATCACTGCAAGTAATTAAAAGGGAGGTAGATAGATTTTTAAAATATCGCGGAGTTCAGGGCTATGAGGGGCTGGCATGAAAGAAGAGCTGAGGCCTGGGGCAGGTCAGCCATGATCTTATTGAATGGTGGAGCAGGCTTGAGGGGCCGAATGGCCTCCTCCTGCTCCTATTTCTTATAAGTACAGGGAAAGAAGTTATGGTGAACCTTTATAAAGCTCTGGTTTGGCTACAACTGGAGAGTATTATGTCCAATTCTGGTCATCACACTTTAGGAAGGATGTGAGGTGAGAGTGAAACAAAAACAGAAAATGCTGGAAAAACAGAGTTAACGTTTCGAGTCCGTATGACCCTTCTTCAGAGCTTCACAAATAGAGGGGAAAAGGTTACGGTGCTTTTTCCAACATTTTCTGTTTTTGTTTCAGATTTCCAACACGTGCAGTAATTTGCTTTTTTATTATATGTATGTGAGGTGAGAGTGACTGCCCTTGACGTCAAGGCCGCATTTGACCGAGTGTGGCATCAAGGAGCCCTAGCAAAACTGGAGTCAATGGGAATCAGGGGGAAAACTCTCCACTGGTTGGAGTCATACCTAGCACAAAGGAAGATGGTTGTGGTTGTTGGAGATCAGTCATCTCAGTTCCAGGACATCACTACAGGAGTTCCTCAGGGTAGTGTCCTCGCCCAACCATCTTCAGCTGCTTCATCAATGACCTTCCTTCTATCATAAGGTAGAAATGGGGATGTTCGCTGATGATTGCACAATGTTCAGCACCATTTGCAACTCCACAGATACTGAAGCAGTCCATGCCTAAATGCAGCAAGACCTGGACAATATCCAGGCTTGGGCTGACAAGTGGCAAGTAACATTCATGCCACACAAGTGCCAGGCAATGACCATCTCCAACAAGAGAGAACCTAACCATCGCCCCTTGACATTCAATGGCATTACCATCATTGAATCTCCCACTATCAACATCCTTGGGGTTACCATTGACCAGAAACTGAACTCGACTAGCCATATAAATACTGTGGCTACAAGAGCAGGTCGAAGGCTAGGAATCCTGCAGCAAGTAACTCACCTCCTGACTCCCCAAAACCTGTCAACCATCTACAAGGCACAAGTCAGGAGTGTGATGGAATGCTCCTCATTTGCCTGAATTAGTACAGCTCCCACAACACTCAAGAAACTTGACACCATCCAGGACAAAGCAGCCTGCTTGATTGGCACCATATCCACAAATATTCACTCCATCCACAACCGATGCACAGTAGCAGCAGGGTGTACCATCTACAAGATGCACTTCAGGAATTCACCAAGGCTTCTTAGACTGCACCTTCCAAACCCACAACTACTACCATCTAGAAGGACAAGGGCAGCAGACAGATGGGAACACCACCACCTGGAACTTCCCCTCTAAGTCACTCACCATCCTGACTTGGAAATATATCACCGTTCCTTCATTGTCGCTGGGTCAAATTCCTGGAACTCCCTTCCTAACTGCACTGTGGGTGTACCTACACCACTTGGACTGCAGCGGTTCAAGAAGGCAGCTCACCACCATCTTCTCAAGGGCAACTAGGGATGGGCAATAAATGCTGGCCCAGCCAGTGAAGCCCACACCCCGTGAATTAATTTTTTAAAATGTGAAGACTTTAGAGAAGAGAACAGAAAACTTTTAGGAGAATGGTTCAAGGGGTGAGGGACTTTGGCTATGTGGAGAAATTGGAGAAGCTGGCATTGTTCTTTGACAAAGAAGGCTGAGAGGAGATTTGATAGAGGTGTTCAAAATCATGAGAGGACTAAATGGAGGAGATAGAGAGAAAAGGTTCCCACTGCCGTAAGGATCGAGACCAGATGACACTGACGTAAGGTGAATGGCAAAACAAAACAACAACATGAGGAAAATCTTCTTTACGCAGCGCGTGGTTAAGACCTGGAATGCCCTGCCTGACAGTGTGGTGGAGGCAGATTCAACTGAGGCTTCAAAAACAGAATAGGTTAAGCAGCTGAAGAGAAAAAAATTGTTGAAGGGCCATTGGGAAAAGGGCAAAGATGCTGAGTCGCTCTTGCAGAGAGGCAACACAGACACGACGGGCCGATTGGCCTCCTTCTGTGCTGTAACCATTCTATGACCCTAAGATAATTAATATCTCTTATGAGTGGTTCTATTAGTTTCCTAAAATCACATGTCATCACGTGAATCTGCAATTCTACCAAATACTAACCAAATGTCTCGGCCTATTTTCTGCAAACTTACCCCAGCTGTACCTATTGTACGTCACACTCCCTTGGCTCAATGGCAGCTGTCTCCCGTCTTCATCAGAAGGTTGTGGGTTCAGGTCCCACTCCAGAGATTTGAGCCCAGAATTTAGGCTGACACTCCAAGTGCTGTACTGAGGGAGTGCGCCCCTGTCAGTTGAGACGTTAAACCCGAGGCTACATCTTTCCTCTCAGGTGGATGCAAAAGATCCCATGGCACTACTTTGAAAAAGAGCAGGGAGTGTCTCTTGCTCACCAACATTTATCCTTCAAGCAACATTCCTCGCTCAGCATTATCACACGACTGTTTGTCGGAGCTTGCTGTGTGCAAACTGGCTGCTGTGCTTCCTGTATTTGGTTAAGTATTTTGTTGGTTGTAAAGCAATTTGGAATATGAAAGGAACTATATAAATGCAGGGTTTTTAAAAACCTAGTTTCATAGCCGGGATATAGTTCAACATGGACTGCAGCGGTTCAAGAAGGCGGCTCACCACCACCTTCTCAAGGGCCATTATGGATGGGCAATAAATGCTGGCTTAGCCAGGAACGCCCACACCCCATGAATGAATAATAAAGAAGGAAAAAAATTGGCAAGAGCACAAAATGGTAGACGTGGATCAAAAATTTAGGCAGGGGTGTGCAGGAGAAAGTGTATAGATAATGGTGAGAATGTAGAACTCACTACCACGTGTCATCAGGGAGTGGATGAGGCGAATGGTATTGATGCATTAAAGAGGAGGTTAAATATGATGGAGAAAGGAATAGAGGTTACATTAATAGATTTAGATGAGGAAAGATGGGACGAGGCTCGAGTGGAACATAAACACCAGCGTGGACCAGTTGGGCTTAATGGCCTGTTTCTGTGCTGTTTATCTGATGTAATCCTATGTAAAACTGGGGACAAAGTAAAATTTCACTACCTGTAACACTGGAAAATATTTATTGTTACATTCAGCAGCAGATTCTCCTATTCACTAAATTGTCAATCTAGGTATTCTAAAAATGTAGTGCTGCCTTCACAGTAACATGCCATAAAATGGATACTTTCACCATCGTCAATTGTGGTGGAGTGACTGTGTTACTGAACTGATAATTTGGGGGCTTAGATTAATAATCCAGAGTTCAAATCCCCCACCATGGCAGCTTGGGAGTTTGATCGTGGTTCAGATCAAATCTGAAAATTGAAAAGCTGAGATCAGTGTCAGTGGTAACCACAAGGCTGTTGGTTTGTCATTTAAAAACCCCCCTGTCGGTAAGCAAGCCTGCTACCCTTACCTGGCCTGGTCTCTATGTCACTGCCCACCGAAGTGGTCTATCGAGGCAGTGTTAAAACTATTACCAGCAGTTCGTGAAGAAGGCTCACTACCTACTGCTCAGGGTAACTCAAAATGGGTGTGAGATGCCAGCCTAGCCAGCAATGCTCACATCACAAGAATAATTAAAGCAATATTTTCATTTCTTTCTTCCTCTGCTTCAATGCATCGACTATACAAGTTATAAGATTTCTGGCTGCTCGAGGGGCAAGTGTTATTGGCAATTGCTGCATTTTGACCAAGGGATAAGTATTTCCCCGAAAAGCCATGCAGAAATGCCATGCTCTTCTTTGAAGCGGTGCCCTGAGGTGTCAGTTTAATGATTCACCCAAAAGACGGTACATCCAACAGCCCAGCACACCCTCAGCACTGGGTAGAAGTGTCAGCCCAGATTTTGCCCTTTCATCAGAAGTCTAGAATGGGACTTAAACCCACAGCCTTCTGACGTCAGAGGCAAGAGTGTCACTCAATGAGCCCCTGGCTGCAAGAGATAAGTGGGAATTGTCAGGGATACTTAACAAGTGCTTCACCGCAATGTTTCCAAAAGGGACGAATATTGGAAAGGAGCTGATTTTTGAGTCGGTTAAAAGAAAAGTGCGATGCACTGGTATAAACAAAAAAAAGGAAAGTATCAGAGAGGTCAGGTAAACTAAAGGAGTGTGAAACGCGGGAACACCCGAGGACCCTGAGGATAACTGGGTAGAGAGGGGATGTACAAGGGGGAGAAATTATGGAGGACCTTGAAAGATTATACTGCAGTGTTGTGTGGTTTTGAGGGTGAATGTTTGTCACAGGACTGACGAATGGTCAAAAAGAGAGTCAAGACTAACCTGGGTAATTACAGGCTAATTAAACATCAGTTACAGGAAAAATGTTGGAATCTTTATTTAAGGATGAAATCACTAAATATCAAGACAATGAGAAACATTTAGAATAGGCGAACATAGATTTCAGGGAGAAAGATCAGGTTTAAGATATTTGATTTTAAGGAATTGCATTAGATGGAATTTGCCAATATCTGTCTAATAATTCAATATATAATACCGGTTTATTATTTTGATAAAGTTATTAAGTAACTGGGTGATGAATTTTCCTTGGTTCTTTCCCTACTGTTTTTTTTTCAATTCTGTTTTCTCTAAACTAACTACACCCCGGTTAAGATTGAGGTACGCTGTGGGACTGAAGGGACTGCCTGATTTTAAGCAACGGTGGGTTAGAGACAAATCCTGTACTGTACAGGACTGTGCTGCAATGATTTGAAATCCACAGGTTTGTGCTTGATGCAGGCTGTTTGTACCCAGCGTCACTATAGCCCTTACACTCAGCTCCATGGAGATATACTTCACTGTTAAGCAGTGAGTGTCGGGGACAGGAGGAATGCCACACCAGTGAGACATTAAAACAGTACTCAGCAGACAGATAATTCCAGCATTAATTTATCGTCCGTGCATTTATTTTGCTACCCTGTCTCACTAAATTCGCTGATTAAAAGAAAAATCCTGGTCAACAGGGTTTGAATTCAATTTTAATTCTATTAATGAATGCTTGCTTTTCCTCCTGCAAAATCATAGAATCTTACAGCACAGAAGGAGGCCATTCGGTCTATCGTTCCTGTACCAGCTCATAGAATGAGCTATTCAATTAGTCCCACTTTCCCCATAGCCCTGCAAAAATTTTACTTTTCAAGGAAATAACCAATTCTCTTTTGAAAGTTACTGTTGAACCTGCTTCCATCACCCTCTTGGCTGGTACAGTCACTATAACATGCACCGCATTAAAAAAACTCGTCTTTTCATCTTCCTCCATGTTCTTGCATCATTTTATTATTTTAATGACCAACTTGTCAGTGGATTTGGTTTCTCCTTATTTACTCTGTCAAACAGCAACGTGAAAATCTAGCCAAATCTATCAAAACACCATCATTTTCAATGCCCCTATTAAATCTCTATTAACCTTTTCTACTCCAAGGAGATCAACCCAAGCTTCTCTAGACTGTCCTTATAAGAAAACGCAGAAGCCAATTTGTACACAGAGCCTTTCACAAACAACAAAGTGGGGGTGACCAGATAACCTGTCTTCTTTTAGCGAACTTGATCGAGGGATAAATATTGGCCAAAACCTCTCTTTCTCCTTTCTCTGTCTCTCGGAATAGTGCCATGGGATCTTTCACATCCAACTCAGAGGGCATCTAGTTGAAAGTGGCACCTCCTGACAGTGCAGCAGCCCCTCAGTGCTGCACTGCAGTGTCAGTCCAGGCTTTGTGCTCAGGTCACTGTGGCTATGAATGTCCACTCAGCGGAGATGTTGGAGAGTGAACTCTGGACCCTAGCAAGTGTTGGCCAATGGGCTCAGAAAAGTAGGGGAGGAAGCTGGAGCAACTTGGGGAGTTCAAAATGGTTGGGGAGATGATGGCATAGTGGTACTGTCACTGGGCTAATGCTCTGGGTTCAAATCCCACCATGAATTCAATTAATAAATGTGGAATTAAAAGCTAGTCTCAATAATAGTGACCATGACAAATATCATCAATTGTCATAAAACTCCATCTGGTTCACTTAGGAAGGAAATTTGCCAAACATTATTCCTTAACTAGTCTGGCCTACATGTGACATCCAGACCTAGAGCAGGTTGACTCACTCTGAACTGGCCTAGCAAGCCACTCAGTTCAAGGGCAATTAGGGATGGGCAACAAATGCTGGCCTCGCCAGTGACACCCACATGCCATGAATAAATAAATCCAACATGGATTGCAGAAGAAATCTCTACCCAGAGAATGGTTAGAATGCAGGACTCAAGCACCTCAGGGAATTGAGGTCGGTGAATAACACTGATGCATTTAAGATGAAGCTGGATAATACATGAGGGAGAAATGAATAAAAGGATATGCTGATGGGGTGAGATGAAGTAGGGTAGGAGGAAGTTTGCGTAGAGTGTAAATAGCAACATTGACCTATTGGGTCAAATGTCCTGTTTCTGTAAATTCAATGTCATTCTACATAACTCAGCAAGATACCCTCAACCGTCCTTGGAAACACTGAAATGTTAAAACTGTGCATTATCTTAAGCAGCCTCATTATTCAATCACTGGGCAATCTGTGGTTATGCAGCACAACTGTCAATTTAATCATTCATTGCACAATACTAGCCACAGGGCCTTCCGTCATATTCAGCCTCAGCGCACTGGGATTATTCGGAGCATTCTGGTCAAGAGGGAGAAAAGGCATAATTTTAAATCGTGTCTCATTGGGTTTGAAAGGTCCCATGGCACTATTTGGAAAAGCAAGGGATTTCTCTCCAGTGTCCTGCCTCATATTGATCCCTCAACCAGCATCAACAAAACCGATTGTCTGGCCATTATCACATTGTTGCTTGTGGGAGCTTGCTGTGCACAAATTGGTTTCTGTGTTCCTTACATTGCAACAATGACTACAATTCGAAAGTACTTCATTGGCTGTAAAGCACTTAAGGAACTTCCTGGGTTCCCAAAAGGCACTACATAAACGCAAATCTTTCTTTTTACCGATGTGTCCCCAAATTAAATAGGGTAAAGGGAGTGTGGCAATTTTCAGTTTCTTTAGGACTAGTACAATGGTGAGCATGTAACCAGGAGCAGTTCCTGCTCACAAGGCACTTGAAACTAATTGTTCCCCTTCCCCACTTCCCTCACTATCTGACCAAACAAAGAAAATAAAATTTTTTTATCCTTTCATGAGATGTGGACATCACTGGCTAGGCCAGCATTTGTTGTCCACCCCTATTTGCTGTTGAGAAGGTGGTGGTGAGCCGCCTTCTTGAACCACTGCAGTCCATGTGGTGTAGGTACACCCACAGTGCTGTTAGGGAGGGAGTTCCAGGATTTTGACCCAGTGACAGTGAAGGAACGGCGATATATTTCCAAGTCAGGATGGTGTGTGGCTTGGAGGGAAACCCGCAGTTGGTGATGTTCCCATGCACTTGCTGCCCTTGTCCTTCGAGGTGATAGAGGTCACGGGTTTGGAAGGTGCTGTTGAAGGAGTCTTGGTGAATTGCTGCAGTGCATCTTGTAGATGGTACACACTGATGCCACTGTGCATTGGAGGTGAAGGGAATGAATGTTTAAGGATGTGGATGAGGTGCCAATCAAGCGGGTTGCTTTGTCCTAGATGGTGTCGAGCTCCTTGAATGGTGCTGGAGCTGCACTCATCCAGGCAAGGCATTCTATTGAGGTTGAGAGTACAGTCAGATCAGGACATTGACATTAGCAGCTGTTACCAATATGAGATACTGAGGGTCAATGTTGAGGCTGCAAATGATCCCCTCCGTGGTTGCACGCCAGCTTGCCTTGGACATATATCACTCATTCCTTCAACAGCGCTGGGGCAAAATCCTGGAACTCCCTCCCAAAAAACAGTGTGAACACTGTTACCACATGGATTGCAGTGGTTTAAGAAGACAGGTCACTACCACTTTCTCAGTGGTGAACTATGAACAATTAATGCCAGCCTGTCAGCAATGCCCATACCAGGGAAAAATGAAAATGAGGTGAGCCTGGGCTGAGAAAGATTGGCTTTGAGTGCAGCTGGTGCTGCCCCTAAGTCTTCTGCTAATTTGGCAATCTCTTACACTTTCCATGTTTGGCTCGGTCACTTTTTCCTCAGGTTTGATGGTTGAATTTAGCTCAAGTCATTTTAGCGAACATTGCTTGGTCTCTGCAGCCATTTTGAGCTGCAGAGTAATTTGATGCCTTCACTACAAGACCAGGAGACTCACCCGAAAGTACAACTTGTTGATGAAAAGTATGCACCAAAGCCCTCGATCTGCATGTGGATTTAAATTGTTTTCAAATAAATCCTGTGCGCATGAATCTGAATTCAAGTCAGTTCTCACAGACGATGGTGCAATGAGATCATTATTGCACTGCACAAAATGGAGGTGTAAAAGACAGGCAATCTCCCCATAGCTTTCCATCAATATGTGTGTATATGTGTGTTGTCTCTGCATGTACAAGGCCTCAGAGTGCAGGCACCAGGCAGGTCCACAAGATCTGGCTGAATTCGCATGTGTCAATATTGCTTATTCTGTCTCCAATCCTTGTGTCTCTCTCAGTTTTAGATCCTTCAAGGTATCTCTCCCTCTGTCTCTGATCTCCCTCTCTCTCTTTCTCTCTGCCATTTCTCACTCACTCATCATCTCCCTGCCTGATCAAAATGATTTTTATTTTGTCCACGTTTATTTTCGTCTAGTTATAGTTTTGTTGAGGGAACAGCTAATCTAGCTGAGTTTAATAAGTGTTATGGACAGCAACTTGTCAAGGCTCCTTAGACAGCACCTTCCAAACCCGCGACCTCTACCACCTAGAAGGACAAGGGCAGCAGATACATGGGAACACCACCACCTGCAAGTTCCCCTCCAAGCCATTCACCATCCTGACTTGGAAATATATCGCCGTTCCTTCACTGTCGCTGGGTCAAAATCCTGGAACTCCCTCCCTAACAGCGCTGTGGGTGAACCTATACCGCATAGACTGCAGCAGTTCAAGAAGGCAGCTCACCACCACCTTCTCAAGGTTCAATTAGGAATGGGCAATAAATGCTGGCCCAGCCAGCAAAGCCCACAGCTGATGAACGAATAAAAAAAATGTACCTATGCATGGATGTGTGTGTTCAGTGCTGTGCACATATTCAATGGTGTATTTAATAAGGTAGTAATTTGGTCTGGTTCTTTCTCAAGAGCACAACCAACATTGCACAGAAAGTGCACGCCCACAACTGGGAGACCTAAGGTGCTTCCCTAATTGGGCCACAGACCTCACTTTAATCATTTGAATTAGCTACCAGAACATGGGAACATAGGAGCAGGAGTAGGCCATTCGGCCCATTGAGCCTGCTCCGCCATTCAAACAAGTCATGGCTGATCATCTACCTCAATGCCATTTTTCCCCACAATCCTCATACCCCTTGATGTCATTAGTATCCAGAGATCTATCGATTTCTGGCTTGAACATACCCAATGACTGAGCATCCATAGCCCTCTGGGGTAGGGAATTCCAAAGGTTCACCAACCTCTGAGTGAAGAAATTCCTCCTCATCTCAGTCCTAAACGGCCTACCTCTTATTCTGAGACTGTGTCCCCTGGTTCTAGAGTCACCAGCCAGGGGAAACATCCTATCCACATCTACCCTGTCAGGCCCTGTAAGAATTTTGTATGTTTCAATGAGACTGCCTCTCATTCTTCAAAACTCTAGCGAATACCGGCCCAGTCTCCTCAATCACTCACTTGTCATCCCTTTGGGAGTCAACTCACCTGTTTCAGGTCGCTTACCTATCTGGCAAAACACTTTTTAATCTCAAAAGAAGGATTACAGGTGATGTTGAGCCAATTGTGGGCTCCCTGGACTGCTGTAGAGTCTGGATGAACAGGAACACACCCCTAAACTAATCCTTTTGCATGCCCCAGCCATCACAATCCAGAAAATAACTGCAACGAGGGCTAGATTCTACCCCAGCATACTAGCATTTCAGTGGCAGTGTTACATCTCACTTTGTGCATGTGATTTAGAGACACTCCCTTAATGACCCATATCTGAAAAGGTGGCAGATTGGGTTCAAAGTGGGAAAGTATGGGAGCTCACCCAGCTTGGACTCAAGAAAAAGAGCCCCGATTATATTCTAAATGGCAAGCATCTAAGAACTGTTTGGATAGGGAGGGAGATTTAGGGTTAAATGTACAGAAATCATTAGAAACTAGTCGACAGGTTCAAAAATAATTAAAAAGGCTAAATGGAAAGTTGGCCTTAAGCAAGCATGCTGGAATATAAAGAGGTGGAAGTCACGCTACAGTTATATTAAACTCTGGTCAGACCCCATCTTGAGTAATGCATTCAGTTCTGGGCATTGCATCTCAGAAAAGATATAGTAGCCTTAGAGCGGTGTAGCGGAGATTCACAAGAATGGTGACAGGACTAAAGAGGCTAAATTATGAGGATACGTTGCATAGGCTCGGTTTGTATTTCATTGAGTATAGATTAGGGGGTGACTTAATTCAATTTTGTAAGATAATTAAATGATTTGACAGGGTAGATGGAGAGAGAAACTACTTTTTTTCTGGTGGGACAGTCCAGAGCAGAGGAGGGATAACTTAAAATGAGAGCCAGACCATTCAAGGGTGATTTTAAAATATATATATTTGTTCATAGGATATGGGCGTTGTTGGCTAGGCCAGCATTTATTGCCTATCCCTAACTGCCCTTGTTCAGAGGGCATTTTTAAGAGTCAACCACATTTCTGTGGATCTGGAGTCACATGTAGGCCAGTTGAGGACAGCAGATTTTCTCCCCTAAAGGACATTCGTCTATCAGATGGGTTTTTATAACAATCGACAATGGCTTCATGGTCATCATTAGACTTTTAATTCCAGATATTTATTGGATTCAAATTCCACCATCTGCTGTGGTGGGATTCGAACCCGGGTCCCCAGAGCATTACCCTGGGTCCCTGGAAAGGGTAGTAGAAATCTGGAACTTTCTTCCCCAAAAAGCTGTTGATGTTGGGGGTCAATTGAAAATTTCAGGACTGTGATTTGTAGGTTATTGTTGCGCAAGGTGACTAATGGTTACAGAACCAACGCAAGTAAATGACATTAAGATACAGATCAATCATGCTCTAATTGAATGACGGAACAAGTTCAAGGGGCTGAATGGCCTCTTCCTGTTCCTGTATTCCTAATTAACAACAGGCTCCGGATGGACTACCAGAGCATGTGGAGTTTATTTAGCTAAAACTGAACTGCTGACGATATTGGTCTATAATATGTTATCAAAATAACCAGTGGCTGATGGAGCATGTTTCTTGTGTGCAAACGCTAAAGCGACTTAAGACAATGGCAGATGTGTGGCTAAGCATGGAAATCCAAAATTTGCTATCTGAGACGCACTGGTCGCTTGTTAGCTTTGTATAAATAGCATCTTGCTGTCCATATCACCAGTTAGGGGAAGAGGGTGGCGTCACTGGGCCAGTAATCCAGAGGCCTGGCTAATTGCACTGGGGTCATGGGTTCAAATCCCACCACGGCAGCTGGTGGAATTTAAAATCAGTGAATAAATCAGAAATATAAAGCTCGTCTCAGTAATGGTGAGCATGACAACTATCATTGATTGTTGTAAAACCCATCTGGTTCATTTATGCCCTTTAGGGAAGGAAATCTGCCATCCTTACCCGGTCTGGCCTACATGTGACTGCAGACCACAGCAATGTTGTTGACTCTTAACTTCCCTCTGCAATGGTTTAGCAAGCTACTCAGTTCAAGGCAATTAGGGATGGTCAACAAATGCTGGTCTTGCCAGTAACGCCCACATCCCATGAAAGAATAAAGAAAAAACCCATTAACACCTCGTTGAGAGGTATGAAGTTGCTGTATTTGCACAGTAGATACAAACTAAACCATTTGAAAGTTAAGACTTGACCATTTCAGTTTAAGTATCCTTTTGATGACATAGTAATTGCTAATTACTGCCAGTCACCTCCCTCTGATACTGAAAATTAACTATTACAAATATGGGGTCTTCTTCCTTTAGGGTTAAATTGTTGGAGATTTTAAAATGTCAAATTTCATTTTTTTTTACTCATCCTTCCGGTCTCTTTTCTCTCTCTCTCTCTTGATCTAATTTTTCTTTCATCCTCTAAGTTATCTGCACTCCACCAATTCTGGCCTCATGCATCTCCAATTTTAATCACTGCGTCACTGGCGGCCGGGCCTTCAGTTGCCCTGGCCCTAAGCTCTGGAATTCCCTCCCTAAATCTCTCCTGCTCTCTACCTCATTCTCCTCCTTTAAGATGCTTTTTAAAAGCTACCTTTTTGACTAAGCTTTTGGTCACCTGTCCAATATCTCCTCACGTGGCTCGGCATCAACTATTTTTTGGCATAACTCCTCTGAAGCGCCTTCGGGATGGTTCACTAAGTTAAAGGTGCTATATAGATGCAGATTGTTATTGTGCAGTGTGTATCCTCAATGCACCATATTGTTCCCCTGTGTGTATGCATATGGTATGTAATTGCACTAAACCCCAACCCCCCAATGTCAACCATATTTATATCTCTCCACCCATACTATGTTTCCATTTTACACGTGTCATCCATTATATATCCACTGCATATCTCCTTGTCTCCAATGTGCATCTTCTCTATAGACCTCTATTCCCAGTGTGCCTTCTTTCTATATATTGATGTTTCCCAGTGCATATCATCTCTCTATCTCACTGTTGTCTAGTGTATATTTTCTCTATATCAGTGTTCCCCAATGCATATCATTTCTATATTGTCTTGTTCTCCATTGCACCTTCTCCCCAAAGTAATTAGGCTCTATATCTCTCTGTTCCTCAATGGATTGTCTCTGTACATCTTGCTGTCCTGCAGTTGTCTGTTGGCACTTGATACCACTTGAAGACTGGTCATTTGTGTGCAATTTCAGGAGTATGCGGGCACCCAATAGAGCAGCGGGACCTTTGGAGAAGAGGACACTCCAAAAGCAGCATCAGACCAACAATACTGAGGATTATGAGTGATTGAGAACTCCTCAGGAGTTTCACACCCTTGATACATTCCATAGGACTTGTATAAATTGAATGTCAGTGGTAAACAAGGCTCTTTAATGGTTAAATTTAGTTCAAAGGAAAGTAGTTAGAAAATTATGGAATTTCACCCTATGGACATTTGCCTTGGGAAAGAAATAAACACTTCAATGTTGGTAAATCCTCTGTAGACATTTACCATTGAATGCTGCATTTTCCAGTCTGCAACTTTTCCCAGTAGCTTTCAAAGAGAATGCTCCATGGGATACAGGGTATGAATAGGGGGAGGTGGTGGCATAGTGGTATTGTCACTGACTAGTATTCCAGAAATCCAGGGAAATGCTCTGGAGACCTGGGTTCGAACTGAGATGGTAAAATTTGAATTCAATAAAAATCTGGAATTAAAAGTCTGAAGGTGACTGTGAAACCATTGCTGATTGTCATAAAAACCCTAATGCCCCTTTGGGGAATGGCACCTGCTGTCCTTATCTGGCCTACAAGTGACTCCAGACCCAAGGTAATGTGGTTGACTCTTAACTGCCCTCTGAACAAGAGAAATTAGGGGCAATAAATACCCCACGTCCTATGAACAAATCAAAAAATAAAACACAAGATATGATGTGTTGATGAGTAGAACATGCGTGGAAGGAACATATGACCTTGGAACCATGGTTCCCAAATCTCCCCACCACTAGGGATTTTCCTCACCTCATTCTTGTGACTGTTGGTGTAGAAAGGAAATGAGATGGACCTTTTGTAATCTAGCAAATCCACTATTCTCCCCCTTCCTGTGCCAATTTTTGAACTGGTCTTCAGATTGCAGGTAAATTGGAGGCTTCAACAGCAAAGCAGGTTGGCCTGTCTGTCGGTCCACCATTATCTTGGGAAGCGTAAGTTTGAGAAGGCCCCAGGTTTGACCCTGATCCATGCACGTTAGCTGATCACAGACATTTACTGTAAGTGGGGATGCTAGAATTGGCCTTGATGTCCCTAGCTTTTGTGGGGGGAATTTGGGGGGGTGGGGCGGTGGGGTGGTTGGTATTGGACGGCATGTAGGGTTGAGGAAGACATCAGTCAAGGCTCCTGCTCCTGATTGCTTCCAGTTGGAATAGGCATGTCAGGTGAGATTCAGTTGGGATGTCCACCTTGGTCCAATTGTGCCTATCCAGTTGCATGGACTTGCATGTGGTAATTGAAAGCTATGAGGAACCTGTAGGCCAGCAACAGACAGTCCCTTCAGCAGGAGGGGATCAGACGGAGGGGGTGGGGGCTGGAGAAGGAGATATAAGAAGCTGCAAAATTAAAGACCATGACTCTTTCAATAGTTACATGGGACACAAGGTTGGAATTTAGACCAAGTTATTATGGGCTGGAATCCACTGCCTAAAAGCGTTATGGAAACAGATTCATAGGGCCTAATTTTTTGCTTTGTATAATTAATGAGTTTTTAAAAAAATTATTCTTTCGTGGGATGTGGGTGCCGCTGGCAAGGCCGGCATTTCTTGCCCATCCCTAATTGCCCTTGAGCTGAGTGGATTGTAAGGCCATTTCAGAGGGCAGTTAAGAGTCAACCACATTGCTGTGGGTCTGGAGTCACATGTAGGCCAGACCGGGTAAGGACGGCAGATTTCCTTCCCTAAAGGGACATTAGTGAATTTACAACAATCAATGATAGTTTCATGGTCACCATTACTAAGACTAGCTTTCAATACCAGATTTTATTCATTGGACTTGATTTAAATCCCATCAGCATTAGCCTGGGCTTCTGGATTATTAGTCCAGTGACATTACCCCTGCGCCACCCTCTCTCACCCCCCACCCCATCTCACCCATTGCAACTTTCAAAAGGGAACTGGAGAAATAGTTCAATGGGGAGAAATTTGCTGGGCTGTGGGGAAAGAGTGGGACTAATTGAAATGCTCTTCCAAAGAAGAGGCACTGGCACAATGGACCAAATGGCCTCCTTCCCTACTGTGCAACTCCATTATTCTACAAAATGCCCAGCGCGTTGAAGTGGTGCAATGCTACACACACTTTCAGTGCAAAACTGGGGACCAAAAAGATAAGACAGAGCCCCAATAAATCCAAAAAAAAAGGACTTCAGGGAAAACTTATTTTCCCAGAGAGGAGAAGAAATGTGGAACTTGCTGCCATTTGGAGCAGTTGAGGGGAAGAGTGGGTGCATTTCGGTGAAAGAAAGGAATAGAAGATGGCATGGGATGAAGTGGGCTGGGAGGAGGGTCGTGTGGAGGACAAAGATTGGCATAGACAATTGGCTCATTTCTGTGCTTTGAACTCCAGGAAATTCTGTGTGCTAAGAGAACGAGTGCAAGGTAAGCAACACCTGGTCTTTTCAGAGGGGATTTTATTTTCCTGTATGCCTCAGGGCCGAGAAAGTTTTTGCACTCGCCAGCCGGCTGAGGTGAGGATTCAGGGGAGAAACGACGTTAACTTTCCGGGGGTGGGGAGTGGGTGGAATAGCCTCATTTAAAATATTTTTCCAGAAGGGGCCGGTGGTAATTAGAAAAAAAATTAACGATTAGACACAAATTAAGCACATTCATTCGAAGCCAGGGGCGCTCCTGTCAGTTTTCCAAATCTAACACGACCCAGGTTTGTGTGTGTTCGCCAGTGTCGTTCGGCCCCATACTATAATTGCTGGTGAGGTCTAATCGCAGCAGATATTCCGATGTGCAGGGATGGGCAATAAATGCTGGCCCAGCCAGCGAAGCTCACATCCCATGAATGAAGGAAAAGCCCCCTAAATTTTACCAACAGGTTTGGGAGACTTTTTTTTTAGCTTAAAAATCATAGCCCCCTACATAGTCCCGTCCTTCCCTTCACCTCTCCTCTTTTTAACGTAAATTACGGCGAGAAAAGTTGAATTGAGTGCCAGTGAGCTATTCTGTTCACGGGATGGACCCTGCGCTACCTCTGAATGAGCATCTGCCTCAGTCACAGGGGCTGGGACAGTGGCTGGGGATTGCGAACGCCTTGGTTGCATTACTCAACGAATTTCGTTGCTGGCTCTCAGGGAGCGCAAAGATTCGGCGCAAACCTGCCGGGGTGAAATTTGGGAGAGAATGCAAGAGTTAGAGTTCTTGGGGGAGGAGGGGGGGAAGAGGTGGCGATGGATTTATTTATCTGCCAACTCACCCTCTTTTACTGTGCCCCTCCAACAATACGGCCAATCCCAATCCTCCCCCTTTCAATCTGTCCCTGAACAGGCTTTCGTATGTTCTTGCACCCCCTTACCCTCCCATTCTCCCCTCCCCGTCCCACCCCCACCCCACTTTCTCACAAGGCAGGCTGTTTTCGTTTGTAATGCCTATTTTTACCTGACCATAAACTCATGGAACTTGTCTCAATCATTATGGGCATCAGCTCTTCGTTCTGGTAGCTTCATCACTTTAAGCCACAATTTTTGCTCCGTTTTACCTATTACCGAGAATCTACACTCAGGGGGAGTTTGGCTGAAATCTTCATTTTAAGAACAGGATGCGTGTTAAATTTATCGAATCGCCTCTGTTAGTCGGTCCTGCGTCTTTGTACTTTGGCCACATGTAGAGGGCGAGTTTCCACAATCAACAGTTGGAACCAATTCGTTTAATGGTTATGTATTGCTAAAATAACCTTTGGTGTTAATTACAAAGGCGTTTTAGCTCCCCTGTATCTGTCCCCACCTTTCCCAGTTACCTTTCGAAGCGTACCAAGTGTTGAGCAGATACAGGTGCAAGGCAGCTGTGTGCATATACAGAGAGGCGGAGGCAGGAATGGCTGTTCACAGCGAATCGACAGTGCTAAAACTTCTTGGGGAATTCGATAGATTAGTAGACAGTGGAGTTTTGCTGCAAACGTGCACGCGGGAAGTTGTCCAAATGGATACATTTTCTGACACTATCATACCCCATCACACTCCCACCTTATAACACTCGGACACTAGTGCGCTGGCACAAACTAATGCAAACTCACACTGAATCAGGCTGATTGTCGTCACTTACAAATACTAACCCGCCGTGCAAACACACTTATTCACAATAATACACAAAAGTAAACACATTAACACACACACACACACACGTGCAGGAAAGCAGGCATGTCCAAACACAAATATATAAACTGAGGCGCATATGTCTAAACATGGTAATTCACAAAGAGTCATCATTTCACCAACACACACACACACACACACACGCAAACCCATTCATACCAGAACACACAGGTTAAATTTTTTAAAAAATCATGCATCAACTCACATTAACATCACTGAAAACCCCAACATTCATGCTCACATTCAAGCACAGCAAGATGTAACGACAAGCAAGCAGGAAGACACCCTCTCACGTTCACTATCCTAGCAACACACTCGCCAACACAATAGCAGACACACCAACCTGAACGCACTTTAAAAGTTCACACTTGCAAGGCTTAGGAATAGCCAAACACGAGTGCACAGGGCAACACCACACAGACTAACTCGGCACACAGCAATAGTGACCACTGACACACGCAAAAGCACACATTGGTACTCACTGATGAGAGTGGAACACACACAAACTTGGGATCCCAACAACTCACAGCGGAAGCAGCGAGTGTCACCACGCGTTAAAGACCCACACTTGTAGCACACACAAAGCTCACACCATTAACATACTAATCACACACACTCAAACCCCCCCTCACACACTGGGTGGGTGCAATGGCTCCTGGTTATTCACTGAAAACAACTCGGTCAAAACGCTTCTGCCTCCGAAATCAGTTCCCTTGATGGTCAGTGGAGAAACCCATCCCGCGCCATTTTATTCCCTTTCCTGATAGACATCAGTCTTGGAACTTAAGAGTGGTCAGAGGAAGCCAAGGCGGTGAGACAGAGGGGCAGAGACAGGGAGCAACAGAAGCAGAGACGCGGGCACAGCCATTAAGTGAAGAACAGGGAGAAATAAAGAGTGAAGAGTAGGGAGACAGTTAGCGTCAGTCAGAGAGGTAGGTATATGAAGGCTGACAGAAGTAGGTTTGGAGAAATTAAACGAGGGAGAGAGAGAGAAAGGCACTGATAGAGGGAGAGTAGTTTAGGGTTCTGAGTGAGATGCACAGGGCCTTTTTTAATATTCTTGAATTAAAGCAAGCACAACTGGACAATTAAAAAGTATTCTGTATCTCTGAGTTTAAAAAAAACCACTCAGAGGCATTAATTTATGAACCTTCTGTTTGAAGGCAATACTTAAAGATCAGTTTTTAAGTCAACAGAGAGACGCTGGCACTGGCTGTATTGTTAGACATAAGCTTTATATTTTATACAAATTCTATTACCAGGTGATAGTCCGCGTTTCAACTCAACTTGGACTAATTTGAAAGCCAGTGTGTATGGATTGAATGGTTTGCCTGTTCATTATGTTTGCATCACTTGTATCTGAGGTGCGCAGACTTCAGCCAGCTTGGAAAAAAAAGAGACGCAAGTACTTGGAAAAAAACTTCAAATGTTCTTAAGGGTGAGTTAAGAAAACATTGGGGACGTGAAATATGCCAGGTCGTTCTTCATTGTGAAACAGATGTAAATTATATTAAAAAAAATTCACGGAAGACACGGCAACCTCAACCAAATGTGGGGAGGGCTATTGGTTTTTTATTTGGAGGGAGCAGGTCTGGTTATTCCGAAGCACAACTGCTGAATTAAAACATAACCTGCTTTAATCCATGTCTTTGAAAAAAATATAATGGTTTAAATGTCATTTTAAAAAAACAGTCATTTGACTTAATGAAACAATTCTGCACTACAACTAGTCAAGGGTTCATTTCGCCCAGCTTAGCTTCCGTTAACAAGCCTTTCCCTCAATTCGAGCAATGTGACTAGATGTTTACGTGTGTATGAGCGTGTGTGTGTGTGTGTGTGGGAGTGTATGTGTTTGTGTGTGTGCGCGTGAGTTTGCGAGTGTGTGAGAGACAGTGTATGTGTGAGAGAATATATCTGTGTGTGTGCGAGTGCGCGCCTTTGTGTGTGAGACAGTGTGCTTCTTTGAAAGTGTGTGCGCGCGTTTGTGAGAGAGAGTGCGTGTTTGTGTGTGTTTGTGTGTGAGAGTGTGTGTGAGTACGTGTGTGCGTGAGATAGTGTACGTGTGATTTTGTGTGAGAGAGAGAGGCTGTTTGTGTGTGAGAGAGTGTGTGCGCTTGTGTGTGTGAGAGAGACTGCGCGTTTATGTGAGAGTGTGCGTGTTTGTGTGGGACTGTGTGCGCGTTTGTGTGAGAGAGAGGGACAGTGTGTGTGTTTGTGTGTACGTGAGAGAGTGTGTGTGTGTGTGTGAGAGAGAGTGGGACACTGTGTGTTTGTATGTGTGAGAGGCATTGTGTGCGTTTTTGTGTGAGGGACAGTGTGTGTGTATGAGAGAGACAGTGTTTGTGTGTGTGAGAGAGTGTGTGTGTGTGTGTGAGAGAGAGAGAGACAGTGTGCGTGTTTCTGTGTGTGTGAGAGAGACAGTGTGGTTTTGTGTGTGAGAGAGTGTGTGTGTTTGTGTGTGTGAGAGAGACAGCGTATGTTTGTGTGAGAGAGAGCCAGTGTGTGAGAGAGAGGGACAGTGTGTGTGTGTGAGAGAGAGACAGTGTGTGTGAGAGAGGGACAGTGTGTGTGTGTGTGAGAGAGAGAGAGACAGTGTGTGTTTGTGTGTGAGAGAGGGACTGTGTGTGTGTGAGAAAGAGATGGACAGTATGTATATGTGAGAGAGACAGTGTGTGTGAGAGAGAAAGAGAGGGACAGGTTGTGTGTGTGTGAGAGAGAGGGACAATGTGTGTGTGTGTGTGAGAGAGAGGGGGACAGTGTGTGTGTGAGGGACAGTGTGTGTGCGTCTGTGTTTGAGAGAGAGACTGTGTGTGAGAGAGAGGGACAGTGCGTGTGTGCAAAGATACCGTTTTGCTGTGTGGAAGCCCAGACTGTGCTTTGGGCAGGGGTGCGCTTCTTTGCACACTTGATGAAAACCCAGTGAATTATTATCTTAATTACTATTATACAATAAATCTTTACACCCTGCTGATTACCCACTGAGTTATTTCGCAGTCTTTGCTGTTGACTAGTTTGCTGCTGTTGTTTAGTGAGAATGTTATTTAATTGGGGAAAGAAAGCAGACGCGCCGACGGCCACCTGGAATCCCTGGGAACCTGGTTGTTGTATATTGTTACTGCTAACTTGAAGGAGCTGTGAAATGGGAGGGGGGGGAGGTTAAAATGGAAGGGGGTGGGGGGCGTGCAGTCAATTTCAGAGACCCCGTTATTTTATAATTGATTGTTTATTAAGTGAATGAAGGATTCTTGTTCTGAGGGGGGGTTGCTGGTGAGGTATCCTGTCTTTCCAGTGTTTACAGTCTTTTGCCACCATGTCTTCGCCAGCCGGTGCTCACAGTTAAATTCCTGATAAGATTAACGTGAAGGCAAGATAGAAGTTAGCCTTAACTGGGATGTGTGTTCTTATCAGGGAGAGAACAGTTTCCCCGGGTGGTGTCGGGGTGGGAGGTGGGGGGACAGGCTGCACAGGTTGCTGGAGGACAATTGCCATTATTGTTTTCTCAGTGCCCTCCCCACCCTTGTCCTTCCCAGTCTACCTCTAGAATGTAAATACATCAATGATTTGAGATATTTCATTGAGTTCCTCTCTGGGAGGATGGAAGACGGGGTGGGATCCGGCTAGGACTGGGGGAGGTGGGTTATCCAACGATGTCAGTGTCCTCCTCAAACGCTTTTTGTGGTAAGGGCTTTCCGACCAGATTTGGACAGAAACAGAAAGCCCAGACCGCAAAAAGATTCGAGGGAGACTTCGCTCTCTCCCTCCGTGGCCTGGTAAGGTGGCACCGACTCCTGGATCCATTCTCTCTGCCTTCTCCGGTCTTGCTTTGAAGGATTCTTCTTTCCCACACTGAGGACCTCCCTCGTTTTCCCTGCTTCAGACTTGGAGTGGCGGGGTGGGGGGGGGGAGAGGAGTTCCAACCTGCGCCTCGCAAAAAATCTCCAACCCATCCCCACTGCCCATGTTAGACCCAGGAGCCCATCTATTAAACCAGCCGCCCGGCTGCAAAGCGCTATCTTCGCCTTAAGAGTTCTCTTCCTCCCCCTTTCCCTCTCTCTCTCTCTCGCTGCTCCGCTCACTCTCGCAGTCTGGTCGAATCTGCGTAAAGAAAGAATCTAACCTCCAACCCGAGCCAGTTAATAAATAGCAAGGCGTGCGCATGTGCAAACTCAGCCCCAGCGTCACAGCACGTTCGTCCCCAGCCTATCGCATTTATCCTGTGCAAAACTCAGCCTGTCGCATTCACTCTTTGCAACCCTCAGCCTTCTGAAACTGTCTCTCGCATCCACCCTTTGCAAGCCCTCCGACAGTCTCTCGCACTCCCTCCTTTGCAAACCTGTTACCTGAACCTCCCTTCAGCCTCCTCCCCCAGTTATCAGCCTTGCCACACCTCTTTTCTAAAGCCTTCTCAGTCCCCACTCCAAACTCCAACCTTCAATACCCCCTTTTGCAAAAAAAAAACCTTTTTTTCCTTCAATTTTCAACCCTTATAACCAAAGTTTGCCTAGCCACTCTTTCCAAAGCCTAGCCTTGTGAAGTCCTTCCCCGGGTTTTACACTTCCACCTCCTCCTAATCCAGAGCATCTCTTCCCTAAGGGATTTTTTTTTTTGTAATCATCCTCGTCAAACCCTAGCTTTCTACAATAAATTCCGCCCTTTCCACAACCCGGGCCTCTCAATAGGCTTCCCCATGCACCCTTTCCAAATCCGAGCCAACTCTATTTCTTTTCACGGCTTTCACGTTCATCATTTTAAACAAACAAAAAACCATTTGCTGACTCTCTCGGCCAAGCCTCTCACATTCACTTCTTCCATGCTTTGATCTTTCACTCCTCTTTCCTCAGGTCTACCCATCCTTTTTTTTTTCAATCACGCACTTTGTCGGTCCCATTCTTCAGGGAGGATGCGAAAGCCTTGGAGGGGTAGCAGTGAAAATTTACCAGGGAAGAGGGACTATCGTTATGTAGACAGCTGAAAGATCAGGGAAGAGGTGTTTAATAGAGGTGTTCAAAATTATAATGGGTTTTGGAAGGGAACATAGCGACTGTTTCCACTGGCAAGAGGAATGGTAACCAGAGGAGACTGGCTTGAGGTCGTTGGCAAACGCCGAGGTGGACAACGATTTATTTTTATTTTTCTCTACACAGCGAGTTGTGACCTGAATCGCGCCACCTGAAAGGGCAGTGGAAGCAGATTCAACAGGAGGTTTCAAAAGGGGGAATTGGATAAACACTTGAAAAGGAACAACTTGCAGGGCCATGAGGAGAGGGGATGGTGGAGGGAGGGGATTGGACAGCTCGTTCAAAGAGCTGGCAAGTGGAATCGAATGCCATTTGGACTGTGTGACTGTCCAGTTCAAATCCTGCCCAATCAATTGACCTCATCCCAACCAAACCCCATTCAGACTACATTTCTCACGAAACATTGTAGACATTTTCCTCTTTTTTACATGCCTACTTCCCACAGAAAGAATAGAAACAGTTTTGAATTGCTAAGTCAATGGGCGCCCATCTTATTCATGTGTTTCAGATTCGAATTGGAGCCGTGTACATAAAAATGGTACTCAAAAATAAATCAAATAAAGATCGTTCTAAATTCTCCTGCAGTCTGATATTCAGAGCAAGGTGGATTTGTTAGAAACTGGCTTATGATTTCATTGCCTGGAGAAGAGTCATTTCCCAACACCTATTTGCTGAAAGACCTGTTTATTAATCTATGCCCCAATTGACTACAGAAGCAAATATATACACACGCAAGCCCCAATGTCAGAGCATGTTAGTTCACACCTACCCATTATCTATAGAGGAATTTAGACATGAGACTCCAGTTTATGCATGTCTTTGTGTGGGGGTGATAGGACTGTCCCTTATAACCAGCTCTGCTGCACCCCGACCCCTCAGAGATGTGGGAGTTGGGGACGGGGATTCCCCCACTTTGATATATCTTGCCTAAAGAGAACTCAGGAGCAGGACGTTGGGCAAGTGCTGTAAGGAGAGCCAATGTACGTTCCATCTTGCCCCCTCCCAAACACAAGTTACGGATTTCCTATTGAGTTTCCCAATGGCTTGACCACCATCCCAGTCTCGCACCGTTGCCATGGGAAGATCAATGTCACATGACCTGAAACAAAGTGCTTACGAATGGAGGCATTGATAGATTTAAGGGTGGTAACTCAAACCGATGCATAAATTAATATTTGTCGATATGGATAAAGCTTGCCTTCCAAGTCAATTGAAATGCTTCTGATCAATATGACCTGTGACGCCAGGATTGAGTGATTCTATCTCTTGCCTTGAGTCCCTTTCCCACCAGCTCTGCTGTGCTGCCCCAGGCCAGACTATGATTCCAATGGGCTCCACTGACCCTTCAGCACCTCAGTGTTTGCAGACCTGAGCACTGACCCTCAGAGAGCTGTTCAACTGTGGAGCGCAGCTCTCCTCAGTCTCATCCTCGCTGCACACTCGCAAGCACTAGAGAGGAGAGGAGCCGGAATTAGGAGCAGCACTCATTTTATAGTGCCTTAGACATTGATACTTCCCCATAGCTCTGTAGATAACGTGTACCCACTGAACCATGGTGGCGGGGGTGGTGGGGGGGTGGGGGGGAGGGGGAGGAGGGGGGATGTTGGGGTTCCGTCTCTACACATATATTGGCCCTATCAGCGGATAAACACCAACGTGGCCTTATGCTAAACTGACAGCATGATGCATTAAGCTTTCCTCTACATTGATGTCAACCGAGACGGTTAACTTGTTCACTTCTACCAGTAGGAGTGTGTACCTGCCACTAACCCCTCTCCCCCCCCCCCCCCCCCCCACCCCCCCCCACCACCCACGCCTCCCCATCCCTCACCCCTGCCCTCACTCGCTCCAGTGGGGTCAAACTGGTGGGGCGAGGGGGCTGATTCATTTTAAGTGGAAGGCAGATAGTCCATTCTATTTAACATGCTGACTCTGTTTGCCTGCCATTCCAGATGATGTTTACAGGCTGGAGGGAGCAAATCTGGGGATTGGAAGCGAATTGCCCCGTGTGGAGACTAGAAGTTGGCGAGGAGGAGATTGTTCTGCCCAGCAACGCCTTCCCCCATCCCCTCAAAATAAACAAGTAAACAAAACAATGTGTTACTGGCGTCCCTGACACATAGAATAAGATCTTGATGTTGACAAGAAAGCAAGGGACTATTTTGACGAATGTGGGAGATGCTGTCTTATAACCCTTTACTCCAAAGTCAGTTATTGCTTCTATTACATAAAAAAATGATAGATGTAATTGTTTTTTTAAAAATAAATCCTAAATATAGTCTCCCTCCCTCCCACACCGCTCTCATGCAGAACTATCGGACCAGGCTAAACTTAATCCAAAGATCAAACCGTTTCATTTTTTGCTTTCGCACCGATATCCCTGATCCCTACTCAACACAGATTTAACCTCTCAACGAACGGGCGCAGGTTAATGCTCATCTCGACCTGGCCTCCCGATCTCTTTCAAATGGGTCATTTCCCAAGCTAGCCGAGATCGAAAAGACAAGAACAAACAAACATATTACAGGGGGGTTGTGGGGGGGCGGGGAGGGGGGTTGGTGGGGGAGAGATTTAGGGATGGGTGAAACTCTTGCCGGGCAAGTGCTTCGTTTCACCTGGGAATCGGGGCACCATCCTCGGTGTACCGGGTTGGGAAGTGTCTGGCTTCATAATTAACAGTCCGCAGAGTCCCGCTGTCTCGCCAATTAGTGTATTGGAACATAAACCAGTGCTCAATGTTGCCTGAATCTGGGCAACTCTCAACCTTATCCTAGCCCTTAACTTTCTCAAAGCCTGTTGCCTCGTATGTGACAGTCTCGACTAACTCGCTCTGGAAAGCATTCTGAATCGGGAGCGAAAGAGAGGGAGAAAATAAAACAGGATCAGAGGGCTAAAAATAAAACCGGTACCTTTTCGTTGCTATCCGCTTTGGCGCTGGTTCTTCCCTTGGCTCCGAGAAAGATTTCACCGTTGCAGGCAGAGTAGGGACAGATACACAGAGCCAGTAGCCCGGTCTCTTAATTGCAAGCAGCGAGCCCTCCACACACACACACATACACACACACGCAGTGTTACAACCCCTCCCCTCCCCCACCTCCCATCGCTACTCCATTTCACAGTCACGATTTCAGTGGGAACCTCCGTCTCTCTGCTCATGACGCATCCCTGAGGCAGTCACGACTAACACTCAATGCTCTTCATTAATCAGATTATTTTTTAAATTATTATTTTTTTTTGAGAAAGCGCTGGCACATTCCAGTCCCAAAGTACGAGAGTGGACAAGTTCTCTCTGCATGGTGGATTTCAGTACCATGGACAGCTCCCGCGATTATAACCAAGCACCCGCTGTCGCTGTCCAAGGCTGAAAAGGGGCATCTCTCCAACAAGCGCTGCCGCTTGGCATGTCACGGATGCCAATTCATCAGATTATTTAGGCTGGCATTTTATTTTTCTCTCTCTCGTGACCGTTCCATGATCTTTGCAGAGGCGCCAGACTGTCAGCACCTCACCGCTCCCCGCACCTCCACCCCCCACCCCCCGCCCCACCACCACCCCCACCCACTCCCCCTCCAAACAAATCTCCAATTCATCCACTGTCACTTTGTGAGCCAGACAGATGCCCCGTGTTCAAACTAGCTGCTTCCACACCGGTGCAACTCCTTAAGTTTGTCAATTTTATTCCACATACCCTGACGTTTCAGGACAGCTGCAGGGATGAGTGCACACAGAGGCTTGGGAATCGCGCAATTCACAGGCTGGCAACACTCCGGGCTTTTGCTTCGCCAGCGTGCTACCGAGCTATTTTAGTAACTTTCTGCAAGTAAGCGGGCTGCCCCGGTTGTTTCAAGGCTAGACGGGCGCCCAGTGGGAGGACGAAGACGGCGATCCAACTATAATCTCTCTAACAACAACAAACAGCCCCCACCACCACCACCCCACCCACCCCCCCCCCCTCCCCCCATTCCCAGCACCTCACCCCGCCTTCCTCAGGGAATTAAAAGCAGTTAATAATGCTATTTTGGTGCATTGGTTAAGGCATTTGTGTCATCCCTATAATGAATTAATGGATGCACAAAAATAGCTGACACAGGAAGTTGATACAAATATATACTAAATTATATATTAAACAATTAACATTATGTACTAAAATAAAGGAAATTTTTCAACTACTGTCTAGAATGCTTATGCACTCTATGTTTATGTTGAACCTGCCAATTAAAAGCTTATAGTTAACAGAAAGCATATGTTATTATTGCAGAGAAACTCAATTTATTGGTTTCCTTGAAGTTTCCCAACAGTAAACTCTGCCCTCTCCAAACAGACACAAGTTCATGTACCTACACTGTGTCCCATGATTGAAAGGATGGGGAACCTATGTCTGGATGCACCCCCAGATATGACTATAGCTTTTCTAGCAAGCATTACTGAGATGTGCACAAATGGGCACCTTCATTGGTGATGTCACCACCCCCCCCCCCCACCTTTTATGGTGATAACTGGCATGCTTGTACCCAACAGAGAAAACTGGTGTTTAGATTTGCATCTAAAGACATGACTCTCAGAGCTGAGCATTCAGTAGGTCGAGCTACTAAATCAACAGTGTTAAATTTCTCATGGCCTTCAACATAGCTCCCATAGAACAGTAGGTAAATGGAATAGGATACAAGTATTGAATGTTTATTGGAGAAGAAGAGATTTGAGTTGGCCTTAATGAAGGCTTTTGAGGTGTTGAAAAAAGATTGCTGATGCATAATCAGCTAGATTGTTTTTCAGGGTGAAGCATTCAAACACAATAGAGCACAAGTTGAATATTAGAAAGAAAGAAATTCAGGTAGAATTCAAAGAGTAAAAGATGCATAGAATGAATTAGCAGGGACTGAGGTAGATGGTGCAAATGGATGGTTTAGTGATGAGATGTGTTTCTGAAGAGAGAAGAGTTTTATGGGTTTAATGAGAAGATGATTATGTTGGATTGATTATGTTGGATGGACTTGTTAGACCAAAAGGCCATTTTATTTTGTACAAATGATGCTCAAGATCTTACATTCATTTATACTAGGGCTGCACAGATATCTAGTGATGTAAAGAGGTGAAAATAATTAGACAAATGTACCATTTTGATTAAGATAATACATGTGTCATTGATGCAACACAGTATGATCAAGGTTGAATAAATTAAATTGCAAGTTTGACATCAGGTTCTTTTTATTGAACTGTTTTGAGGGTCATGGTGACATTTCACAGCTCTCTGTTCCTGACAGTGCTCCGTGCTGTTGTTGACGTCTTTTGCAGAGATTAAATGACTTGGCATCACCAGAAAATGCAAAATGTGTTTGGTCTGTTGAGAGAAGCAGGTTAAATGGGCCAAATGACACTTGTTCCATATTTGCTTACATTCTGTCCCAATGATAGGTACAGAGTGACATTGGTGCAGCCCTGGAAGTTCTTTCACCTACCTTTTGGCTTGACTGAAGAATGAAACAAGCATAAAGAGAGAGCATAACAAACTAATCTTTCACCCTCTACAATTGACCACAGCACTCCTGGGCTTCGAAGGGGAAAATTCAGCTTGAGTTCCCATTTCTATAGCTTTATCCAGTGTACCGTACCAGAAGGGGCAAGTTTGTGGATATTGGGTGACAACAGAGTTAGGGTGTAATGGACTCTATGTTTCAAGAGCCAGCTGACATTTCAGATCTGGGCTCACACTGAAAACACCCAACTGGATATGACCGAGAATCCCTGGAATTACACTTCAGGGGGACATTTGTGGTAAAATAAGAATACAACAAAGTAAGAGTAGAGCAACCATTTCATCCCAGCTCCCCATGTCATTTATGTCTGTTCATACTGGTCTTTAACTCCCTGTATTCACTGTTAGCCAGCAATCAACCCATCTTGTACTTTCCAATCCTTTGGCCAAGTTGTGATTCATTGAACTGGGTGGCTATATGTTGAATATCACCTGCAATAGGTTCTTCTCAAGTCCCAGTTGCTGGTTTACTGGAACAGATTAGAGTGTATAACAAAGTGTCTCACCAACAGAGATTAAGATCTTTCTTCTTCTCTTAGAATACTACCTCTTTTTAGGTACACCTGGCACTACTACTGAAAGATTGCCAAAGTGGGCATTATCCTTGTGTGAGACTAAATAGTGGGCATTGGCAGGTTGGATCAACTGTGCAATTCATTGCGTCAAATATAAATTATGTTGGACTTCCAACTGTATTTTACACCACAGACCGCTGGATGGCAATGGGAGTGGAAAGGCTTAGAAAAAACTTGCATTGATGTAATGCCTTTCATATCCTTTATATGTTGTAGAGAGCTTCACAACCAATGAAGTTTTTTAAGCATAGCCACTTGTAGTGTTGGGAAAAGATGTAGTCAATACATGCACTGATGGCTCCCCAAAACATCAAGAATGAATTAACTTGCATTTACATAGCATCTTTTATAACTTCAGGCCATCCCAAAGTACTTTGCAGCCAAATAAAGTGTAGCCACTGTTGTAATGTAGGAAATGGAGTGGCTAATTTGTGCACAGCAAGCTTCCACACACAGCAATGTGATAATCGTCACATCATCCATTTCTAGTGGAGTGAATCAAGAGATCAGTGTTGCCCAGGTCAGTCCTCCTGCTCTTTTTCAAGACTAGTGCCTTTGAATGATTTATGCCCACCCATGAAGGAAGCTGGGGCCTCAAAAGACGACATCTCAGATGGTACAGCGCTCCCTAAGTGCTGTGCTGAAGTACCAGCCTGGATTATATACTGGTTCTTGGAGTGGGGCTTGAACCTACAACACTTTTGTTCAAAGGTGAGAGTGTTACCTAGTGAATGAATGACACTTCTACTGTTCCTCACCTGCTTAGCTCTATTATAACCATAGTCATAAATCACAGTGCTGTAGAAAAAAATGCGGCAAGGGAAAAACAGCAATCATGCATGCTGCATGTTCACAGACTCATATACTGCACAAATGGCAAGGTCCTGTTTTGTCATTGTTTGAGGCAGGTTCTTTTCATCTCCACCTGTCCAAAACAATGGTCCATTGCAGGTTGAGTAAGGTACATCAGGAGTCATCCTTTTTGATAGTTGGACATCGTGCCTCCTCCAATCCTCTAGTCCTCACTGAGAACCAGCAGAGTGAGCGGGAGGACCAGCAGGTTCTATTTACAAAGAGCCCCATTACAGCTTCCCCAGCTAACACCAAATGATAGAAGGTGGGCTGTAGCTTTAGGAAGGAGTTACCAGCTGCATTAGTGCAACCTAAGACTTAATGTGTTAAACAATGGAATCAATGCACAATGGTGTGACACAGCTGCCTATCATAGTCCTTTAAGGAAGAGAAACCAACAATCTCCAAATGTGACATGCTTCCTGTAGCAGTTTGTTAAAGGCACTGAGCTTCAATAGTGCCCTTAAGGTGATAAGATCACAATATGGGGCAGTGACCTCATTTTATGAAACTCTGATAGGCCTAACAGATGCAGAACGATGCCAACAGTGTAGGTTCAATTCCCGTAATGGCTGCAGTAGTTCATGGAGACCCTGCCTCCTCACCTTGCCCCCATGCTTATGAAGTGGCACCTCTCAAGCTACGAGTAGCCAAAAATGTCTCTCTGATGGAGAGAGATGCTTATGGTCCTTTGGGACTATGGCTAGATGAAATGGACCTAACACATACCGGGATGCACAGACCTCAATGTCTCCAGTACTTACCCACCAAACCCAACAAACTGGAACCTAACTGTAGCATTGGGACCGGCTCAATAGAATTTAAATGAGTAAGCAAATCTAATTGAGGTTTCAGATAGTTTCTCCTTTGAATAATGAGTGCCTGTATATTGGGCAACTTGGGCAATCTTATCAAGTATAAATAATTGAGATTTCTGATTTTAAGTTACAATCGTGTAAAAACCTTTCGTGAATAGCTCATGCTGTGTTCACAGTGATTTGCTATTAACTGGTTCCATAAAACAGGATGGTTAATCAAACGTCATGCCTAACTAGAGGCCAACGACATAGCATTCAATGCAAATTAGCCTGGTTCAACTTTCCCAATTTCTTCATTAAAGCAGATAGGCAGATGGGTGAAAGAAAGATAAGTATGACATGAATCACAAAAAGTTAGTATGCAGATACAGCAAGTGATTAGAAAGGAAAATTGGATGCTCATTGGAAGAGGAATGGAATATAAAAGTAGGGGTCTTTTGCTGCAGTTGTACAGGACATTGGTGAGACCATGTACTAAGCAGAGTTTTGGTCTCTTATTTAAGAAAGGATATAAATGCATTAGAAACAGCTCGGAGAAGGTTCATTCAACTGATTTCTGGGATGGAGGAGTTCTTTTATGAGGAACGATTGGACAAGCTGGGCCTGTATCCATTGGTGTTTAGAAGAATTAGAGGTGATCTTACTGAGAGATATAAGATCCTGAGGGGACTTGACAGGGTGGATGCTGAAAGGATGTTTTCCCTTGTGGAAGAGACTAGAATTAGGGGGCACAATAAAAAGTAAGGGGTCTCGCATTTAAAATGGAGATGAAGGAAATTTTTTTTCTCAGAGGGTCGTGAGTATTTGGAACTCTTTTCCCCAAAGGATATCAGAGGCAGGCAGGAATGTAGAGTTGAGGCCACAATCAGATCACCCATGATCCTATTGAATGGCAGAGCAGGCTCAAGGGGCCAAATAGCCTACTCCTGCTCCTAATTCATATGTTCGCATGTTCATACGTAGGTAGAAATAGGACAAAAGGGAGAAGAGGGTTCAAAAGAGCAAGTAGATAAAGGGAAAGTGACAAAATAGGAATAGAAAGGGAGAGAGGAGAATAGAGATAATGAGAAAGGAGATAGGGAGAAAATATAAAGAGGGAAGAAGAAATGATAATGGAAAAGAAAGAGGAAAGAAGAGGTGAGAGGGAGAGAGAGGATAGAGAAGAGAGAAGATAGCGTATAAATACATCTCCATATTGTAAACCTGATGATCAGCTTTGAAGGTTTATTGATCAATACCTGTGAGAGAACCAATGTAAATTCAGTAAAAATATAATTGGAGAAGATTTCTTAAGCAGCCCTCTATTCCAATTTTTAGCAAACCATATCTTCAGAAAGGCCTGTGAGGATCTACAAAGTGGATGGGTAGGATATCAAATGCAAAGAACATCTCTTCCTGTGGATTAAGCTCAAGCAATTCCACTGACCTGATAAAAACAAAAAACTACTGCGGATGCTGGAAATCCAAAACAAAAACAGAATTACCTGGAAAAACTCAGCAGGTCTGGCAGCATCGGCGGAGAAGAAAAGAGTTGACGTTTCTAGTCCTCATGACCCTTCAGCAGAACTGAGTAAAGTTAGGAAAGGGGTGAAATATCCACTGACCTGATGACCATTGTAGGGCCCAGAGCATGTAAATGTCTGGTTATTAACTGCTGATCCCTCATACAAGACTGAGACAGCACGCAGTGGGGCCTATCTTCAAAAACTTACCTTGACATCAGTCCAGTGTCTCAGTTGGTAAAAGCAGAGACCAGGATTCATAATAATAGATGAAAAATGTCGGGATGGGAGAACAGAATGCAGAAAATTTTGATCAGTGTGTAATTCAGACTTAACCATCAGAAGACCCCAAGTCCGAATCCCAACTGAGCTAGCTGAACTGAACTAAAATGGTAGTGGGTATTACAATGGACTAGAAAGGAGAAAATCTAATTGGGTCCCTGCTCCTGATATCCAATGGTGCCTGCTGGAAGATGTGCATCTGTGAATGCCATGGGTGCATGGGATTGGATGTGGGTATGATGCCTACTGACAATGCCTACTTTAATGCATGTCCACATTTGACAGGGTATCAGCGGGCAACATGGCCAATTCAGAGAAGTGCAAAGAGGGCAATAAAGGGCAACTTAAGGGACTGCCTTGCTTCTGTTTGATTGTAAAACAAAAGAAGAGCAAGGTTAAAATTAAAAACGGCTTTCTTTTTGCACAACATAATCAAGCTGCCTTTTCCTTGCTGGACTAGATTTTTTGCAAGTAACTTGGATGTATTAAACAAAGAAAGCATTTGAGTGAGTGAAGCAGGAGACTTTCTCTCCTCTTCTCCCTTAAAAGCACACACACCAAGACAATTCTGTTTCATATAAATAAAAAAACTGGTCCCTCTTGCTCCCCGCATCCTCACTAAAAATTATCAGGGTGGCTAATCATACCTGTGTGCAAAAAATACATTGATTAACATAAGTCACCATCCAAAAGAGTATTTATTGTTTAACTTTTATTTAAATCTGACAGTAATGGGAGGCATGAGTCGATGAGTGGTAATGAACTGTATTGTTAGAAGAAATTTTCAGCACAATAGCCTTGTGTGACACATTGGTATGGATACTTAACATGTGCATTTTGCCAAGCAAGGAAGTGCTTGCATTTATATAGCACCTTTCATGCCCGAAGTCCAATCCAAAGTACTTTGCTAAGTTTTTTTGAAGAGTCATCACTGTTAAAGTGTAGGAAATGTGGTGGCCAATTTACACACAGCCAGATCCCATAGCAATGTGATAATCTGGTTTTGTGATTTTGGTTGAGGGATAAATATTGACAAAGACGCCAATGAGAACTCCCCTGCTCTTCTTCAGATAGTATCATGGTATCTTTTTCATCAACACTGAGGGGCAGATGGGACCTAAGTTTAAGGCCTCAGCCAAAGTTCAACAGCTGCAGCACCTCCCTTTACTACTCTACAGACATGTTAATCCAGATTATTTGTTTAAACTTCTGGAATGGGCTTTGTATCATCTTGAACAATCTTCAACTCAAAGACGAGAGTTTTACCAACTGTCATAAGGGACTAAAAGCTGACAAATCCCCAGGATTTAATGGCCTACAACCTATTGTTCTAAAGGGGGTGGCTGCAGAGATAGTAGATGCACTAATTAAGATTTTCCAAAGTCATTAGATTCTAAAATGGTCCCAGTGAATTTGAAGTTAGCAAATGCAGTACTGCTACTTAAGAAAGGAAGGGTGGAGAATAAAGGGAACCACAGACCAATTATCCTGACATCAGTTGTTGGGAAATACCTGGAACCTATTATCAAGGAGGTATGAATAATGCACTTAAGAAAATCATTGTATGATCAGAGTCAACACAGTTTTACTAAAGGGAAATAGGATTTGATGAATTTATTAGAGTTTCTTGAGGATGTAACTAGTCATGTGGATACAGGGAATCCAGTGAATGTAGTATACTCGGATAAGCTAACATAAAAAGTTAATAAACAAGATAGTGGCTCATAGAGTTGGGGATGATATATTAGCATGGATGGAGGATTGGTTAACGGACAGGAAACAGAGATAGAGATAAATAGGGCATTCTCAATTTGACTAGTGGACCTTCCAAAGAATCAATGCCGGAGCCTCGGCTATTTACAATCCATATTAATGACTTAGATGAAGAGACCGTGAATAAGGAATACGGGCTTGTTTCTGACACAGAGTTAGGTGGGAATGTAAGCTGTGAGGAGGACACAGAGAGGTTGTAAACAGATAGACATAGGTTAAGTGAGTGGGCAACAAGATTGCAGGTGGAGTATAATGCGGGGAAAGGTGAAGTTATTCAGTGTGGCATTAAGAACGGAAAAACAGAATGTTTTTTTAACAGGTTCAAAACTTCTAAATGTTGAACATCAGAGGGACTTGGCTATAATCGTACAAGGAACACAGAAAGATAGCATGCAGCAAATCAAGCGATTAGGAAGGGAAATGGCATGGTGGGCTTTATTGCAAGGGGATTGGAGTACAAGCAAAAGGGAGTCTTGCAACAATTGTGCAGGGCTTTGCTGAGTGACTGGATTACTGTGCACAATTTTGGCCTCCATATTTAAGGAAGGATATACTTGCATTGCAGGTAGTACAGCAAATAAAAGCAAAATATTTCAGATTTGGAGATCTGAAATAAAAACAGAAAATGTTGGAAAAACTCGGCAGGTCTGGCAACATCTGTGGAGAGAGAAACATAGTTAATATTTTGAGTCCAATATGACTCTTATTCAGAGCATTTGCAGGGCAGCAATTGCTCACTGGGTTGGTTCCTGGCGTGAAAGTGTTGTTCTATGATGAGTGGTTGAGCTAATTGGGCTTATACTCTTTTGAATTTAGAAGAATGAGAGTTAATCTCATTGAAACATACATGATTCTGAAGGGATCTGACAAAGTAGATACTAAGGGGTTGTTTACCCTGGATGGGGAATCTAGAACAGGGCACAGTCTCAGGATAAGGGGTCAATCATTTAGAATTAGATGAACAGAAATTTCTTCACTCAAATGGTTGTGAATTTTTGGAATGTACCACCCAAGAGATTTGAAAATGCTCCATCACTGAGTATATTTAAGACTGAGATAAGATGGATTTTTTCTCTCAGGGAATCAAGGGATATGGGGAGTGGGCAGGAAAGTGAAGTTGAGGCAGAAGATCAGACATGATCATATTGAATGGCAGAGCAGGTTTAAGGGGCCATTTGGTCTACTCACGTTCTTATTTCTTATGTTCTTATATTTAAATAAGCTGCAACTAACACCATGAAATCCTTATTGGAGTAGAAGCTTTAAGCTATTTCACATAAATCGGTTGGAATTCTATTAAAATAATGAAGAAAGAAATTAAATGTATTAATACCACACAGCACCATTTAAAGGCTCATATCTTCACAATAAATTCATTTTTAAATCAATATTAATAGAATGAGACACTCTGTGGGTGTGGTTTCCTAAAGGATTAAACACTCCCCTAATCCCAATGAGATAAAAGGCTCAATTTTGTATTTCAAGATCATACCCAATCTTACCACTCATTACAAGCCCCTTCATCGCACTGAATGCAAGGGTATATTTTAAGGAAGTAGATGGCAAACATGCATCTCTCTAACTCTCCAGCAAGATCAAGGGTCCTCTGGGGTTTGAACTCCCACTAGATGACTATAAAAAGATAAGCCCTCCATTAGACCACAAGGATCAGATGGTCCTTCTGTAAACCTAACTCTTAATTCCTCACACCGCCCCAAGAGCATGTGATTTATTTTAAATAAAGAAGCACCTACCTCTGCTGTTTTGGTCCCATCCAAGGATGATTGTCATTCACCAGCAGGCTTTGTGATGGGAAGCCAAGGCTAGATTAAAGAACTTGAGCTACAGTTGCAATGAGATAGCCACTCCCCTAATTTTATTTTCAGTTCAGATTAAATATGGAGCATTCTCAGATGGACCATAATTCAGCTAATTTGCAAATTATTCCAAAATTACATGATTTCAGACACTATGGGTTATCCACACTGGTTGAAATTCAGACTTGGTTTCTGCTGAAGTGGACAGTATGCATAGATTAGGGTATGTATTGTAAAGGTTGACTGGTTAGGGATGAATTACATTACAGTTTCTTCTTCCATTTTCAATCTTCATTTTCATCCTGGTTCATTGCATTTAGTTAATCTACCATTTCTTCTATGAAGTGTGCTTTTCTTCCTCAGTTACCTTCATTTTATGTCTTGTTCCCCTGAAGTCATTAAGACATACTGAAGTATAGTCTGTTAAGCAATTGAAACCCTTATAGCACCTAGCTAAGTGACTCTTTATGGGTAAGATATGTAGATAGTACCAACAGGTAATTTTGCCAAGAGCGTATCACAGCCACGGCCAATCATATACTCAGATATATTAATACCTTCCAAAAAAGGGCCACTGGGGACCAATCAGAAGAGGGAATTCTAATGTTCTCCTTCCCTAACCCAGGGGTGCCTTAGCTTGATTGTACCCTGATGCTACCTCTTTGACTTAGATCAACTAACTATGCATTGACAAAGGTTAAGGTGTGATGCATTAATTGTATAAAAATGTATTGGCTTCCAATGGGTGGGTAAGTGTAATACAATGTCGTCACCTTTGCTGAGGAGGAGCATGGCTGGATTACTGGTATGCACCCATGAATATCATAGAACCATAAAACCATATAAATTTACAGCATGCAAGGAGGCTATTCAGCCCATTGTGCCTGTTCCAGCCAACAATTAGCTATGCATAAGGCATCCTACTTTCTAGCTCTTGGGTCTGTCTTCATTGTAAGTTACAGCACTTCAAATGCATATCCAAGTACTTTTTAAATGGGGTTTTTGTCTCTACCACCCATTCAGGCAGTGAGTCCCAAATCCCCAACACCATCTGGGTGAAAGAAAATTCATCTCAAATCTCCTCTAAACCTCATACTTCTTACCCTAAATCCATGCTCCCTGGTTATGACCCCAAACCAAAGTGAATAAGGCCTTCCTGTCCATTATATTTAGACTCCTCATAATGCCATACACTTCAATTTGGTCACACCTCAGCCTCCTCTGTTCCAAAGAAAACAACCCCAGCCTATCCAATCTTTCCAATCTCCCATCTATTAGATAGTAAACTTTCCCAGGGACGTGTATGTATTTCCATCATTGCCTTATTTTTGTTTTTAAATTAACAAGATGCTCATCACCAATTATATTACCACTCTCTCCTGCTTCACCAAACTGGCAATGTTTCTTGCAATAAAGTTAACACCTTTGAACCTTGACCACTCCTATAGTGTGTGGACTCTAGACTGGGATATTCTCTACTATTCTTACGCGAGGAAATCAAAGACTACAGCTCAATTAGGTAATTCAAAGTATCCATTTAGTGCAATATGGCATTTGGAGGATGGCTTGTCAGTCAATTTGTTGTAGATTTTCAATCCGTGTGGCCACAGAGGGAGGAAAGTAAAGACCACAGAAAATGAACAACTCACCTTTGCTGTCTGTGCTTTAGTTATGACAACAGCTTATTTTTTAAAAAGATGAAAAGATTTAATTGGGAATCCAGGTTGATTTCTTACACTATAGGGTTATAAGGATAAATACATCATTACAATAATGATAATATTAATGTTGACTTACAGGGCATGAATCTGCAAATGACTGGAGAAAAGTGGGTTGTTGTGCATTTTATAGTAAAATGTTAATAATTAAGGGGGAGGTGAGGCTGCCTGGAGGGTGTGTTATTCAGGATTCACATAGTCACGCTGTGTTTAAGAAGAACCCAGGGAGGTGGGCGGTTTGGTGCAGACAGTCTGTAAACCATCCCAGGCACTTTAATTTAATGTTTACAGCAGTGTGTAGTGTCTGTATTTGTATATGGGAAAGAGAACAAGAGACAGAGGGTGATTGCAAAGGACAGAGAAAGGAAAGATAATAGAGAGGAAACAATGGGAAAGAAGAACAGAGAAACAGAGAGAGAAAGGGAATAGTGATTTGGAGAGAGAAAGAGGGAAAAGAAAGAAAGGGATAGAGCAAAAGAGGAGAGAAAGAGAGAAATAGAGAGAAAAAGAGAGTAGTAATTTGGAGACAGAAAGAGGGAAATGAAAGAGAGGGAAAGAGATAAAGGAAAAGAGAAAAGAAAGAGAGTAGTGATTTGGAGAAAGAGGGAAAGGAAAGTGAAGGAAAGAGATAAAGGAAAAGAGAAGAGAAAGAGAAATACAGAGAGAAAGAGAGATTTGGAGAGAGAAAGAGGGAAAGAAAAGGGAGAGAGGAAGAGGCAAGGGAAAAGATGAGAGAAAGAGAGAAATAGAGAAAGAGGGGGAAGAAAGTCTGAAAGAGACAGAGAGAAGCCAAGCAGAGAAACAAGGGAGCTCCTCAAAATTGTATAAAAATAAAGTTATAGAAAGAGAGAGGAAATGAGAGAGAGGGCGAGATAGTGCAAAATAGCAGAGTGTGGGAAGTTGAATAGAGAGGAGAAAAACAACGAGGGAGAGACATAGATCATGAATAGATTGAGAAAAGGGAACCCCTCAGAATGTAGATGATCAGAAATAGGAAAACAGACTGACGAACCAGGGGAAGTAAGTGAGTCAGTCATGTAGAAATACATAACTACGGGGTGGGGAGGGGGAGTCAGATGGGTGAAGTATAATCTCTGTGGCGAGGCAGAAAGAGAAGCAAAGATTATAAGCAGCGAGCTGAAAAGAAGCCAAGTGACTGAGTTATATATTACACATGACAGAGAGAGAGAGCAAACAGCCCGTGGAGAAGGAAGAAGATAGGCAAAAAATAAAGTGTGGGGCTGAGAGGCAGACAGAGTAAACGCTGGGTAAAGATATTGCCTGCACCAGAATTTCAACAGGTTTAGCTGAAAGGTCTCGTTGGCTTTCTCGCCAGCGTAACAGTAGTAAATCTAAGTCCATGCACGATCCGTGAACTAGCTATTGGCACAGAAGATTCACTGAGTTCCTATCTGTGCTGGTTCCTATGTTTTAGATCCCTGACACTGGAAAGCCTTTTTTTTTTAAAAAAAGAAATGAATAGATCTGAAAATAAACTATATTTTTATGCAAATCTAACAATTCAGCATTGCTTTTCCGTCAAGTTGATGAGTTAAGGTTAAAAAAAAATTGCAATAGAGCAGATTTAGCAAATACTGGATATTAAAAAAAAGATGCATTGGCTTACCTGGGTGTTTCTTCCCTCCGATATCATTCTTTTTTGTCCTCGCTTGACACCCTCAACCGCATATAAATAACTACAAGCTTGCAAGCAATGTAATGCTCCTACCCTTACTGTGTTTTCTCTCTCTCTCTCTCTTTCTCCCTCCACCCACCACCACCCCCCGCCCCCCCCACCCACCCTCCTCCCCCTCACCGTGGTATGAGCAGCAGGAGGGAGACTAGCTCGAAGCTGTAACACCAACTGCTTGTCCTGCACTTTTTAAGGGACTTTTTTATAGGCGGGTAAAATCCTGTTATTTTTGGCTCTTCTTTCCATTTTTGGACATGCTAAAAATTGCACAGGCTCACTTGACCGATGCGTATGGTTGGAATCATTAAATATGCATTAAGGGTTTTTTTTTATTCTTGCGTTGTCCCTGGAGGACTCTGGCGAGAACCTTGTCAGAATTTTAAGAATGCGGTCGGTCCATTGAGAAAACAAGATTACTATATCTCTTTCCCGAATTCCTCTATTAATTTTTCTCTCTCCTTCTTGTTAGTTACATTCTCTTTCCTTCTTTGAGATAGTTGATCAATCTCGGTTTGCTTCCAACTTTCAGGATGTTGTAACAGCATGCAGCTAAACCGGGGACACGAGTGTAAATGGTGCTGAAATATCATTTGAAAAGAAAAATATAGATAAACGCGTTTCAGCACCATGGATAGCTCTCCTCCCCATGTTTAGTTGTACACAGAGATTTCAAGTTGAACTGGAGTAACAACGTTGCGGTATTGTAACACTTTCAGGATTTACAGTGGGAAAATAACGGGAAAACATCTCTGCTGAAGAAAATAATAGAATGGCTTTTTGGGGGGATTCATTTGCCTCTTTTATGCACGCTCTGATTGTGTGGTAAGCTGGTAGAAGGGGAACAGAATGTCCCGAGGCTCTGTCTCTTTTTTAATTACATAAACAACCTTTGAATTAACATTGGGATCAAATATGAGATAGAATCTATAAACCCAACTCCCGTTAAGGAGAAAGGAACACGCGGGTTTGCGTGGGACTTCGACCCACAAGCTGGGTTGGGGGTGGGGGGTGGGGGGGGGGTGGAGGTGGGGTAGGTGGGGAGAGAGAGAGAGAGAAAACAAATTTCAGCAATCAAGCCTTGAAACAAATCAGGAGTGGGTTGGTTATTTCAAACTCCCAAGCATACACACACACACACAAAATTGGTTTGAATCCGCTTCCTTTTACACACACACACACATACAGAAAGCTAGGAGCTCACAGTTTTCTAGACGCTTTGATAATTAGCTGGGGATTGACTCCCTAAAGCCAGACTCAAGTCTTGTGCCAATGACGTCACTCTGATCCTGTGGGGACTTTGTGCCCCCTCCCTCCCTTTCTTGAAAATAAAACCTTAAAACCTTCAATGGAAAATCCTACACTTTGTTGAAGAGAGTTCCAGTTTTGCCACACACTGTCGAATTAATTATCACCGCTAGTTATCAAAGGGGGGGCGGGGGGGGGGCAAGGTTAAAATTGTGATAACTGAGGGAGAAAGGGACAGGGTGAGATGGATGAAAGAGAAAGGGAGGAACTGATGGATAAACACGAGGGGAAAAGGAGAAACGTGAGAAATCAGATAGGGCGAGGAAAAGACAAGAAGGGGAGAGAAAAGAAAGAATCAGGAATATATTGAGATAAAAATGGATAGCTTTCATGAGCCATCGATTGCTAAAATGAGGATTAATTCACTCGATTTGTCAGTGAAGCCGTCTGTCTCTTGCAGTGACGCAAATAGCAGAAACCCTGACTACGGTTTCCTATTCCAACGCCCACACATGGAGCTGGACCGCCCACGTACTGACCGAGAGAGAGAGAGGGAGAAAGAGTGAGGTGGAGGCGGAGGGGTGGGGGTGGGGGACGGACACAGCAAAAAGCCAGATTCTCAACAACATAAAACAGGGAAACACAGAGAGAGCAAAAAGGGTGGAGGGAGGGAAGGGAAAGAAAACAAGACTGATGCAAAGTCCCACTTAAATCCTGCGTAATCCATATTAGCTTTACACATGAGTGATACAGGGAGGGGGAGAAAGAGTGAGGACATTAAATTAACAAGAGAAATAAGGCACTCAAAGAAAGAAGAGAGCGCGGGGGAGCCACCTCCGCCCACACAGCACAATGTCAGTCAAGAACAAGGCATAGAATCACTCGGAATATTGGTCTCTGTTTTTTTTTGAAGAAATTCAACAGCGAAAACGTTTTTGCCTCCTTCCTTCTAAAACATTACCTGTGTTGAGTGTTTTGCCTGCAATAAGCTTTCGAAGTATACAGGGAACTGCCACATTAGGCCACTGATATCACTGGCAAATATCAGAGGGGTCCTGAATAAAAAGAGGAATTAATTTTTATTTTATTTTATCACTTGGTCGAGCTAAAGTTGTATGAGATAAGGGGTATGTTCTCCTTGTAATGAATCATTCTGACACATGCTACCCGTTGCCCATGAATCTGAGCTGTTGACATCCTTTGTATCCAGTTCCATTTCTTTGGGGAGGGCGAGCTTGGCACTCCGAGGTGTCTATGTATGGTGATGATCTTCATTCAGGATCATTGGACTCCTGGCAACCATGATCCCAAGGCTTTCTATTCTCTATATAATGGGAATGTATAGTGATGATCAGTAGTGTGGTTATGAAAGCTGTGCATCATTGAAAGTAAAGGTGCAATGCAACCTGCTCATATCTCGTAATATGTTCTGGATTACATACCCTGCAAAAGAACACATGAGAAGAATGAGTTCTGAAGAAGAGCCATATTGGACTTGAAATGTTAACCCTGTTTCTCTCTCCTCGGATGCTGGTAGGCCTGCTGAGCTTTTCCAGCATTTTCTGTTTTTATTATTGAAGAATGAGCTCCTCTGAGAGCGGCCTGGTGGCACAGTGGTTAGTGCCTCACAGCTCCAGGGGACCTGGGTTCAATCCTGATTTTGGGTGTCTGTCTGTCTGGAGTTTGTACATTCTCCCTGTGTCCGTGTGGGTTTCCGCCAGGTGCTCCGGTTTCCTCCCACTGTCCAACGATGTGCTGGTGAGGTGGATTGGCTATGCCCCTGCCCCCCTGCCCCCCCAGTCTGTGTGTGAGTGTGCGCCCTGTGATGGATTGGTGTCTCATCCTGGGTGTACCCTGCCTTGCGCCCACTGCCTGTAGGATAGGCTCTGACTCCCTCTGACCCTGAAACAGTTCTGGAAAAGTGAGTGAGGGAGTTCCTCTGATTGCTCTTTGTTGGTGCATTGTGGATACAGCTATAAGATCCCCTCTTGCTTCTGGGATCCTAGCAGTAAGAAACTTCCCCACCCCTGTCCTTACATCATCATATAAAGGTGGGAATCATCCTCTATGAACACTAAGGAATAAGCACCAAGCTCCCTTTGTTATAGATCAACTTTACATGTTTCTTTCCAGAAATACACCAAATTGCCTCTTGAACATGTCTATACTGTTCAAATTAATGGTCTTCTCTGATGGATCACTTTATAACACTATTACCCTTTAAGTGAAACAGTTTCCATGATATCTCTTCACATTCTGACCCCATGCCCCCACCCCTGCCGAGTTTCTTAAAGGTTGAGATTTTACCTAAATATGCCACTTCTCCAACTTTTGGGAGTGGTAGCATACAGGACTTGTAATGATCTGGGCTAATTCACCAAAGCACGAGTTCAAATCCTGCCATGGAATCTGGGGACTTAAAGTTCAGTTTTTTAAAAATTTGTTCATGGGATGTGAGCATTGCTGGTTAGGCCAGAATTTATTGCCCATCCTTAATTGTCCTTGAGAAGGTGGTGGTTAGCTGCCTTCTTGAATCGCTGCAGTCCATCTGGCATAGGAACACCCCCACTGCTGTTAGGGAGGGAGTTCCAGGATTTTGACCCAGTGACAGTGAAGGAACGGCGATATATTTCCAAGTCAGGATGGTGTGTGGCTTGGAGGGGAAATTGCAAGTGATGGTGTTTCCATGCATCTGCTACCCTTTCCTTCTAGGAGGTAGAGGTCACGGGTTTAGAAGGTGTAGTGGAAGGAGCCTTGGTGAGTTTCTGCAGTGCATCTTGTATGTGGTACACACTCCTACCCCTGTTCATTGGTGATGGGGGGTGAGAATGTTGAAGGATGGAGCGTCAATCAAGCAGGTTGCTTCGTCCTGGATCGTGTCAAGCTTCCTAAGTGTTGTTGGAGCTGCACTCATCTAGGCCAGTGGAGAGTATTCCATCACATTCCTGACTTGTGCCTTGTAGATAGTGGACAGGCTTTGGAGAGTCAGGAGGTGAGTTACTTGCCACAGGATTCCTAGCTTCTGGCCTGCTCTTGTAGCCACAGTGTTTATATGGCTGTTTCAGTTCAGTTTCTCATCAATGGTAAACCCCAGGATGTTGATTGTGGGGGATTCAGTGATGGTAATGCCATTGAATGTCAAGGGGGCAATGGTTAGATTCTCTATTGTTGGAGATGGTCATTGCCTGGCACTTCTGTGGAGCAAATGTTACTTGCCACTTGTCAGCCCAAGCTGGAATATTGATCAGGTCTTGCTGCATTTGGGCATGGACTGCTTCAGTATCTGTGGAATCACAGATGGTGCTGAACATTGTGCAATCATCAGCAAACATCCCCACTTCTGACCTTCCGATGGAAGGAAGGTCATTGATGAAGCAGCTGAAAATGGTTGGGCCGAGGACACTACCCTGAGGAACTCCTGCAGTGATGTCCTGGAGCTGAGATGATTGACCTCCAACAACCATCTTCCTTTGTGCTAGGTATGACTCCAACCAGTTACTTAAATAAGTCTGTAATAAATAGCTAGTCTCATCATTTGTGACTGTGAAACTACTGGATTGGTCTAAAAACCTGTCTAGTTTATTAATATCCTTTAGGAAAAGAAACACTCTGGCCTTACTGGGCTGGCCTATTTGTGAATCCAGACCCACAGGAGTGTGGCAGACTCTTAACTGCCCTCTGAATTAGCCTGAAAAGTCACTCAGGGGCAATTAACAATTAGCAATAAATGCTGGCCTTGCCAGCGATGTCCAAATCCCACAGCCGGATAAAAGAAAACACTCACAGTTCATCCATAAAATATGTTATGCACATAAAGGAAACCTGCAAGGAGTAGAGCTAGTTTTAAACACCATGGAAAACAAGCCCGCAACTTATTCTGATATGTAGAGAAAACTAATGGGACAACTCAGCTCATGTGCCTCTCAGTTCGCTCGCCTACCTCCGTGGCAAGCATATTTTCTGGATGTTGCACCATTAAGTGCCCGATCTACTCCATAAGTGATCAACTGTATGGGTGAAGAAATTACTCCCAGTTACATATGGCTCCAAATTTCCTCGTCAAGTAATCTAGTCCCCTCCTTTTCATCTTGTGGTTTAGCACAAAGGTGTTTCCTTACCTTAACCGCACTGCAATATTGTGCTAAATCCTCATAAATATATGGATGGATTCTTAAATTATCAATGTCTTTGATTTTTGGTTACATATGGCTCAAATGAAACATTTCCAAGTCCCCAGCAGGGCTGCTTCAGCCGATGTGTAATGCCAATGAGGAGAGGTGCTTACAGCGCTGGTTGGGAATCACAGGCCTGTTGTGCCTGAGTGTGTAAGGTAGTGATGGAAGGTCAAACACTGCAGGCTGAAGATTGATAAACCAATGCTCCGTGTGGGTGCCATTACCCCACCAGGACCATCAGGATATCTAAAGCATTGTAGCTGTATCCTTGTAACTGCACCTAATGCATCCCAATCACTGGAAACAATGATACCATTTGGCCAAGGACCTTGTTGGGATAATTGACCTAATGTCAATTTACCTCCAGAAATCTAATATTTACTGATGAGATAGATATCTCCTCCCTCTTTAGGAGACTCAGTAACCATTCCAAAATATCCAAACTTACACCCACTGAAGACATGCTCAGATACAGAGTCAGTCTGTCGGCTGTGGGGTTCTTAGGTGAAATGAACATGGGCCTTTTGAATCCATGTCACAGCAGCGAGAGCCTAGAGCACAAAACTGACCATAATTCAACTCTGGTTGACATTAAGTCTGAAACCTCCTGAGAGATGTTGCTGAGATGGCTGGTTGGTGTGTGAAATTGAAATAACACTGCTTCAGAGCAAAGTTGCCATTGTGGCACAGAGTTACAAAGGATCGCTAGAGGAAAGCGAGGAAGGTTTCTACTTCAACTAATTGGCAGGTTCAATCGAGGCATTCAAGGGAGAATTAGATGATTATTTGAAAAGAAACAGTGTGCAGGGTTATGGTGAGATGGCAGGCGAATGGCACTAGGCAAAATGCTCATTCAGAGGGCCGGTGCAGACATACAATGGGCTGAATGGTCTCCTGTGCTGTAACAATTCTGTGATTCTGTGAATTCATATTATTTATGGTGCAAGAGGACCTTTTACAGACACTGGGTACAAAATGACGTACAATTGTCAGTTCCTAAATTGCAACAGTGACTCCATTTCAAAAATACTTCATTGGCTGTAAAGCACTTTGGGCCATCTTGGAATGGCTATATAAATGCAAGCTCTTTCTTTCTAAAAGGAAGAACATTAGAATAGAACCATAGAAAAGTTACGGTGCAGAAAGAGGCCATTCAGCCCATCGTGTCTGCGCCAGCCAAGAAGAGAAAAAGAAACTAGCCGCTCATTTTAATCCCATTTTCCAGCACCTGGTCCATAGTCTTGCAGGTTACAGCACTTCAGATGCAGATCCAGGTACCTTTTAAATGAGTTGAGCGTTTCAGCCTCAACCACCAACTTAGGCAGTGAATTCCAGACCCCCACCACCCTCTGGGTGAAAAGGTTTTCCCTCATGTACCCTCTAATCCCTCTACCAATCACCTTAAATCTGTGCCCCCTGGTAATTGACCCCTCAGCTGGAGGGGAAACAGGTCTTTCCTGTCCACCCTATCTAGGCCCCTCATAATTTTGTACACCTCAATTAGGTCACCCCTTAGCCTCCGCTGTTCTAAGGAAAACAACCCCAGTCTATCCATATCCAACCTCTCCTCATAGCTGCAATTTTTAAGCCCTGGCAACATTCTGGTAAATCCCCTCTGCACTCTCTCCAGAGCAATTATGTCCTTCCTATAATGTGGTGACCAGAACTGTACACAAAATTCCAGCTGTGGCCTAACCAGCATTTTATACAATTTCAGCGTTGCATTCCTGCTTTTGCATTCAGTACCTCGTCCAATGAAGGAAAGCGTTCCATATACTTTCTTGACCACCTTGTCCAGCTGTCCTGCCACCTTCAAGGACCTGTGGACATGCACTCCAAGGTCTCACACATCCTCAATCCCTCTCAATAACTTGCTGTTTTTTGAGTATTCCTTTGCTTTGTTTGCCCTGCCCAAATGCATTACCTCACACTTTTCCGGATTGAATTCCATTTCCCACTTCTCCGCCTACTCAAACCAAAACATTGCAATGTTCTTCCCATTTCTCCTCCCTTCCCGAGAGCATAATTTTTGAGGAGTACATTTCTATGGAGTTCAGACACTACAGATGAATCAGTTTAAGGATTATTGTTCAACAAGGGAGTCAAGAGTAATGGGGGATGGCAGGAAAGTGGAGTTAAGGCCACATGAGGTCAGCCATGACTGGCAAAGTAAGCTTGAGGGGCCAAATGGTCTACTCCTCCTCCTATTTCTTATGTTCTTATGTTATGTTCTTATGCTGTCTGTGCGTAAACATGGGCAGTGTGTGGTAAAAATGTAAGTCTTCACAAATGTAGTTCTCAGCTTGGCCTGGTGTTCCCACACATACAATTCTAGCAACAGGGGTGAAATGGGGAATAGGAGTGGACGCCCTGTTCAATTTTCTTACCATTAATTTCTAAACGCTAAGGCCAACTGTAGCTCCACAACTGCCAGTTACATTGAACACAACTACCTCTGCACTTTACCATTCAAGGGAGCCCTCTATACAAGGGACAGTCTCTGGCATTCGCACCCAATGGTCAGTGGCAAAAGCAGCAATGACATGGGAATGCCACCACTTGCATGTTCTCCCTCAATTCATTCCCCATCCTGATTTGAACATAGGTCATTGTCCACAGGGTGGTGGCATAGTGGTATTGTCATTGCATGGGTAATCTTGAGAACCAGGGTAATGCCCTGGGGACCTGACCTCAAATCACACCACAGCAGATGGTGGAATTTGAATTCAATAAATATCTGGAATTAAAAGTCTAATGATAACCATGAAACCATTGTTGATTGTCACAAAAACCCATCTGGTTGATTAATGTCCTTTAGGGAAGGAAATCTGCCGTCCTTACCTGGTCTGGCCTAGATGTGACTCCAGACCCACATGCCCTTTGAACAAGGGCAATTAGGGATGGGCAATAAATGCTGGCCTAGCCAGCAACACCCACATCCCACAAACAAATTTTTAAAAATTCATTGCTGCTAGGTAAAAATCCTGGAATTGCCTGCCTAACACCACAGTGGGAGAACCATCAGCACAAGGACCACAGCAATTCAAGGAGAAGAGATCACCGCTTACCTTAAAAGAAAGTGGGATACACAATAAGTGCATCATCCACATTCTGAGATTTTGTTTCATTAAAGTCGCCCAATTTCCCTCTCCCCTGACCCCTTCCTCCAACACAAAAGAAATGTTGTCAGGAACTATTACAAGACTGATTTCTTAATTCAGATACCAAGTGTAATCCAAAAGAATCAAAATCAGTTCCAGCCTTATCACTACCTATTGATAACTGTTCTGGAAAAGAAAGCCTGAGGAGGTTGGAAGCAACACAAAAAATTATTGAACCTTGAAATTTTGAAGGTTTCCCTCTGTGGTAACGAGAGAGAATACACTGTCAACAAATAGCCATAGAATACCATTGCATGGATTGGAATTGCACTCAGCAGGTACATAAAGAAAGGAACAACCTCCTTTTATATGGTGCACTCCACGAATTCAGGACATCCCAAGACACTTCCTTAGACGGCACCTTCCAAACCCATGACCACTACCATCTAGAAGGACAAGGGCAGCAGATAGATGGGAACACCACCACCTGCAAGTTCCCCTCCAAGTCACTCACCATCCTGACTTGGAAATATATCAGCCGTTCCTTCACTGTTGCTGTGTCAAAATCCTGGAACTCCCTCCCTAACAGCACTGTGGGTGTACCTACACCACATGGACTGCAGCGGCTCAAGAAGGCAGCTTCACTGCCACCTTCTCAAGGGCATCTAGGGATGGGCAATAAATCCTGGCCCAGCCAGTGAAGCCCACATCCCGTGAATGAATAAAAAAAAACTTCACAACCAATGAAGTATTTTTGAAATGCAGACATTTTTTTAATGTAGGAAATCACACGAGTCCCATAAGTTTTTTGATTGGTAAGAATAGGCCTTGGCACAGAGGAGATGATTGGCAAGTGACAGTTACCATACTGTAGTAAACACTTTATATAAAGTTTAAGGTATGTCAGTGCAGCTTGGCTATGTGGAATGTGCATCCTGCAGGATGTGGAAATTCGTACAGGCACAAAGTGCCCTCAATGACTACGTTTGCAGGAGGTGTCCCCAGGTCATGAAACCTGAGCTCCAGGTTGTAGAACTCGAGCGGTGGCTGAATTCACTGTGGTGCATCCGCAAGGCTGAAAATTACGTGGATAGCACATTTAGAAAAGTTGCCACACTGCAGCTAAGAAGTACACAGGCAAAGAGGGATTGAGTGGCTGCCAGAGTATCTAAGGAAAACAGGCAGGTAGTGCAAGGATCCCCCGAGGCTATCTCACTCTCTAACTGCTTTTCCATTTTGGATGCTGGTTCTTCAGGACTGTAGCAAGATCCAAGTTCGTGGTACCACAGGTGGCTCAGCTGCAGAGGAGGGGAGGAGGAAGAGTGGAGGTGCTATAGTGGTAGGGACTCCATAGTTAGGGGAGCAGACAGGCGTTTCTGCAGCTTTACATGTGCCTCTAAGAACTTATGTTGCCTCCCTGGTGCCAGGGCCAAGGATGTCACAGAGCAGCTACAGGACATTGTTTTTGGGGAGAGTGAACAGCCAAATGTCGTGGTCCACATTGGGCCCAATGACATAGATGGGAAAAGGGATCAGGTCCTGAAAGCAGATTTTAGGGAGTTGGGAAGGGAATTAAAAAGGAGGACCTCAAGAACAGTAATGTCAGAATTACTCCCAGTGCCACATGCTAATGAGCATAAGAATAGGAGGATTGAGCAGTGGTTGGAGAAATGGAGTAGGAGAGCGGGTTTCTGAGGCATTGGGGCTGGTTCTGGGGCAGGTGGGACCTGGACAAGAAGACGGGGCCCACCTTAACAGGACTGGGACTAAAGTCCTTGCGGGGAGGTTTGCTAGTGCTGTTGGGGAGGGTTTAAACTAGATTAGCAAGGGGTTGGGAACCTGAGGGGAATTTCAGAGTGGAGAAGAGAAAGACTGGCAGTGGGATGTAGAGAAGTATTAACTGAGGAGGAGGATATATCAGAGAGTAATATCAATGTAAATAGAATACTTGGAGAGTTTGATAGAACTAGAGTAGGCAATAGTAAGTCATTAGATGGGGTCAGAGTAAAGGGGGAAAGTAAGAAAGCCTAAATCAGGGTTAATGCGCAAGTATGTGAATGTACGGAGTGCAGTTAATAAGATTGGTTAACTACAGGCACAGATTGGCAAATGGAATTATGATATTATTGCTGTAACAGAGGCCTGGCCTAAGGAAGGGCAGGACTGGGTGTTAAATATTCCTGAGACAAGAAAGGAAGAGAAGAGGGGGAAGGGGGATGATGCCAGTATTGATTAAAGATGGTATTACAGTACTGGAGAGAGAGGATGTTACACAGGGATCAAGGACAGAATCTCTCTGACTAGAGGTAAGGAATGAAAAAGGTGCAATAGCATTGATCAGTGTAGTATGAAGACCACCAGGAAGGGATGTAGAGAAACAAATTTGCAACGAAATTACAGAGAGATGCAAGAACCATAGAATAATTATAATGAGGGGACTTCAATTATCCAAATATAGGCTGGTATAGGAATAGCACAAAGGAACAAGAGGGGTGAGAGTTCCTGGAGTGTGTTCAAGATAATTTTCTGCAGCAGTATGTTTCCAGTCCAATGAGAGGGCAGGCACTGTTGGACCTGGTTCTGGGGAATTAGTTGGCTCAAGTGGATCAAGTATCAGTGGGAGAGCACTTAGGGGACAGTGACCACTGTATCATAAGGTTTAGGTTGACATGCAAAGGGCAAGGAACAATTCAGAGCAGGGATAATTAACTGGGGGAAAGCCAACTTTGATGGGTGAGAATACATCCGAGTCGAGTGAGTCAGAATCAAATGTTGGCAGAAAAGACAGTGGCTGAACAATGGGCCACCTTCAAAGAAACAGTATTGCAGGCAATGTCAAGGTATATTCCCTTGAAGGGGAAAGTTAGGACAAATAAATCCAGAGTGCCCTGGATGACGAGAGAAACGGAGGTGAAGATGAAAAGGAAGAAGTGAGCTTTCGACAGTTGTCAGGTAGAAAATACAATGGAGAATCAGGCTGAATATAGAAGGACCAGAGGGGAAGTGAAAAAACTAATCAGAAAAGCAAGGAGAGAATGAAAAGAGACTGGCAGCGAACATAAGAGGGAATCCCAAGGTCTTCTTTAAGCATATAAATAATAAAAGGGTGGTAAAAGAAAGGGCCGGGCTGGTTAGGGATTTAAAAAAGGGGACTTGCACGTGGATGCAGGAGAAATAGCGGAGGTATTAAACGAGTACTTTGCATCTGTCTTTACAAAGGAAGAAGATGCTATTCAGGCCCAGGTGAGACAGGAGGTAGCTGGTACTCTAGAAGAATTTACAATTGAGAAGGTGGAGGTGTTAGAAAGGCTATCTTTACATAAAATAGATAAGGTATCAGGACCGGATGAGATGCATCCAAGGGTACTGAGGGAAGTGAGAGTGGAAATTACAAGGGCACTAGTGATAATCTTCCAGTCTTCCTTAGACACAGGGGAGGTGTCAGAGGACTGGAGAATTGCGAATGTTACACTCTTGTTCAAAAACAAGAGGCGAGGATAATCCCAGCAACTACAGACCAGTCAGTTTGACTTCGGTGGTAGGGAAACTTCTGGAAACTATAATTCAGGACAAAATTAATAGGTACTTAGACAAATTCAGGATAATTAAGGAAAGCAAGCATGGATTCATTAAGGAAAAGTCATGTTCAACTAGCATGCTGGAGTTTTTTGAGGAGGGCAACACAGAAGGCTGATAAGGCCAACGCTGTTGATGTGGTGTATATGGATTTTCAAAAGGCATTTGATATAGTGCCACACAACGGACTTGTGAGAAAAATTCTAGCTCGTGGAGTAGAAGAGAAAATAGGCACTTGGATAAGAAATTGGCTGAGAAAGTAGAAAGCCATGATAAATGGTTGTTTTGCAGATTGGAGAAGGTTTGTAGTGGAGTTCCACAGTTGTCAGTGTTGGGATCCTTGCTCTCCCTGATATATATTAATAACCTAGACTGTGGTGTACAGGGTATGATTTCAAAATTTGCAGATGATACGAAGATTGGAAGCGCTGTCAACTGTGATGAGGATAGTCTTGAACTTCAAAAGGACATAGACATGTTGGTGGACTGGGCAGACAAGCAGCAGATGAGGTTCAATGCAAAGAAGTGTGAGGTGATTAATTTTGACAGGAAGAATGTGGGGAGACAGTATAAAATAAAGGGAGAAACTCCAAAGGAGGTGCAGGAACAGAGGGCCTCGGTGTAAATGTACATATGTCATTGAAGATGGCAGGGCACATTGAGAGAGCAGTTAATAAAGCAAATAGAATCTTAGGCAGAATTGTCCATGCCCGCTGGGGTCGGGCGTGTTCGGTGGCCTGAGCGGACAATATGGCAAGAAGGCCAAAAATCAGTTTCGCGGCGTCATGAAACCAGTTTGCGATCATTCTGCTCAACCTGAGCGATGTTCCCCACCATCGGATGCTGGGAACCTCATTGTAATACATCAGCATATCATTATAAGACCAGCCCGCTGGACTCAGCACCCCCATGCTGGATCATCCACCCATGTCAGTGGGTAAACACGCTGCTGCGGAATGCATCTTGACAACTGTGATGTGCAGAAATCGGGACTTAGTGCCAGGGCCTTGCTCACATCGCGGACATCCGAGAAGCAGAAGATGCCAGGGCCCAACAGCAACAGGATCCTGGAGGAACGTCCATGGCATGCTGGGGGGATTCTCATGGGCATGGCTCTGCTGCCAAGCAGCTCACGGAAGTTGGAAAGTCACCGTTGATGCTCACAATGGATGATGGTCGAGGGGGCGGGAGAGGGAGGTCTAGGATCAACTGGGAGAGGAACAGGTATCGGGGGTGTGAGGTTGGGAGGGGGAAATGAAGGTGTTGGGGGGTGAAGTTTGGGGTAGGGAGGAGGGGGTAACAGGGGAGAAGATGGCAACTGGGGAGGAGGGTGTAAGGTGGGGGGTGGTGGAAGGTGTAAGGGAAGGAGTTGGGAGGAGGTAAGGAGTGCAGAGAGGCGAAGGAGTCCAGAGGGAGGAAGGAATGTGGAGAGCGGAGGGAGTCCAGGGGGAGGAAGGAATGTGGAGAGGGGAGGGAGTCTGAGGGGAGGAAAGAGTGTGAAAAGGGGAGAGAGCAAGAGTGAAGGAAGAAGTATGGTTGGAGGAAGGAGTTGGGAAGGGGGAAGTACTAAGGTTGGAGGAAGAAGTGAGGCTGGAGAAAGAGGTAAGGCTGGAGGAGGGAGTTGGCAGAGGGGAAGGACTAAGGGTGGCGGAAGAAGTAAGGGTGTCTGAGAGAGTCAAGAATGGGGAGGGTCTAAACGGGGTGTTGGGGAGTCTGGGTGTGGGAGGACTAAGGGGGGGAAGGAGTTCTGGGGTAAAGGGTCCAGAGAGGGGAAGGGCTTCTGGGGGAAGGGGTCTGGAGTGGGGAAGAGGTTCTCGGGGGGAAGGGGTCGGTGAGGCATATGTCCAGGTGAACGTGCAAGGGAGGGGTCTGGTGGGTCCATGACTGCCTCTTGGGGACCGAACTGAGGGTGGGCGTGGTACGAGGGCAGAGTGAGGCACTAGGGTGGGAGGGTGAGGGTTCGACAGTAGCGGTGGAAGGGACGGTGAGGGTCGTTGGTGGGGACTGGGAGGCAGACGCGGACCCTAGGCGTGATCAGGAGGGGGTCGGGAAGGTGAATGTAGATGGGGGTGGGGTTTTCAGGAAGGAAGGGAACGTGCATGTTTACCTGGACATCCCCAAAAGGAAAAGGGTTGAAGCTGATCACAGAGGGGAGGTGGAAGGTGATGCCAGGGGGTCAACAGTGATGGGGGAAAGGAAATGGGTGACTGAGGAAGGGGAAAGGATGGGGGAGCAAAAGTAAAAGCAAATTAGCACCATGTTGGTCAAATCGAAATTGAAACAGAAGTTGTGCTGGGCGAGATGTAATGGAAGTGTGATCATTGATTGGGCGGAGATGCAGGTCAGCTCAGATGGACAACTGAAAGCGAATCCCAGCAGGCATCATTCAAAATGCTGCGGACACTGAGGGGAGTGTGATACATGAAGGGTCTGCGTGCATGGTGGAATGCTTGCACAAAGCTCCAAAAGGCCCTGCCACACACACACACACACACACACACACACACTTCTCCCTCCAGAATCACTCGTGGGCTGGCTGCTCTCTCTGCAGTGACAGAGGATGAGGCTGAGAGGCTCACAGCCAAAGGAGATGCAGAGGGAGTGGGCAGCCTCTGAGATTCCTGAGTGGATGATCCAGGGGTCAACAGCTGCTGCTCCTCCACCCTTCGGGCGTCCGAGGGCCTCGGCCTGACTCGTTGAGGGGAAGGAGCACCTGGAGTGACGTCGAGGTGCCCCGTTTCCCTCTCGCGTTGCCACTGCAGGAACTCACCTTTGGCTCCCGCGATTGGGTGCAGGTCTGCACGCATCTCTCCATTCTGCTGGACCAGAGTCTCCATGGTGTCCGCGATCCTCTCCATGGAGACCTCCATGCTCGCACATGTGGGCACCACTTCATCTGAGAACAGGCGGACACACTCCTCCGACTCGTGTGCCACTCTGCTAAGGGGTCCCAACAGCTCTGCGTGATGTTCCCCCGCCTTCTACTGACTCTCCAGGATGAGTTGGAAAGCCGAATCCAGAGGCTTGTCATCTGACTCGAACTTCACAGATGCCTCTTCCCCAGCAGTCCTCCGAGTGCCGGGGAGCTCGGCTGAACCTGCCTCCTCCTGCTGCGGACAAGAGTCCGTGCGGTGACCACCTGAGCCTGCTCTAGATCTAGGCCCCACCGAGGTGTGTGTCTCTGCGCTGGTGGAGGGTGTGGGTAAGCGCTGTGACAGGGTCTTCCAGGCTGTTTATTTCCAGCTCTTCAATGGAGGAGGAATCCCCTTGGCTGGAGTTGAGAGCATGGATGGAGCTGAGGGGCTGGCTGGCTGAGGGTGTCAGTCGCTTGGCAGAGCTCCCTGAGCACTGAAGTAGACATAGGTAGTGCCTGGCAGCAGAGTCAAAAGCAGGAGAGAGAGCACTCACAGTTATGTTGAGAGAGGGATGATGTGGTGCAGGATCCTCATGCGGGTGTTCACCACCAACCTCACCGTCACCTCAGGCAGGGTTCACGTCCACACCAGTCAGCGCGATGGCACACTCCTCAACGTGAGTGAGGGGTCTAAGTTGGGCCACTCCATCCCTAGTCTGAGACCTCTCCCTGCTAATGTGAGCCAGCTTCTCCTGCATGAAAACAGATGGAGAGAGTGTGAGCAGGACACAGGGCACTCACTGCGTGGAACGTTTGTGTGGTGAGTGGACGTGAGCTTGAGTGGGTATGAGCCTGATGGAGATGTGAGGGTGTGCGTGTGAGTTAGTGGTGTTGTCCCTTGAGGTGTGAGATCCCTGTGGATGTGTGATGGGTTTGTGAGTGTGTGAGTTGAGAGTGATAAGAAGAGTGACTTACCCTGGCGGAAGAGATGAGACCATTCACCCTGTAGCGGCACTGGGTGGCTGCCCTCTTTTGCAGGGTATTGGCGCTGACCACCGCTGCCACCACGTCCCAAGCTGGATTGGTGATACCGCTGCCCCTCCTGCGGCCAGAGCGAGGGGGTAGATGACATCACAGCGGGTCCAAAAGGCACTCGAGGGACGTGTCACTGAACCTGGGGGCTGCAGTCTTTTTGCCTTTCGGGGCCATCCTGAATTCTGTGCAGCAGTCGTGGGTTGGAAGCGCTGAGAGGTGTGCGCGTGGGGCTGGACTTTAAATATGGCGCCCGGCGTAATGAAGCAGCGAGGTGACGGTGTGGTGGGCGAATGAGAGCCCACCCGCCATGGAAACGGCGTGTTTCCCAGGAATGCATAATTAATGCAGCGAGTTTGGGGCCGATATGTGAAAAGCCACCATTGCAAATCTGGGACAATTCTGCCCTCAAGCTTTATTATTAGGGACATTGAGTACAAGAGTACAAAAATAAGCAGGTCATGTTGAATTTGTATAAGACACTAGTTAGGCCTCATCTGGAGTACTGCATCCAGTTCTGGGCGCCATACTTGAGGGAGGATGTGAAGGCATTGGAGAGAGTACAGAGGAGGTTTACGAGAATGATGAAGAACAGTAGCTATAAGGATAGGTTGGAGATGTTGGGACTGTTTTCCTTGGAGAAAAGAAGGCTGAGAGGAGACTTGATAGAGGCAGGAAGAGTAAATTGTGTTTGATTAATTTGCTAGAATTCTTTTTGAAGATGTGACAAGCAAAGTGGATAATGGGGATCCTGTAGATGTAGTATATCTGGACTTCCAGAAGGCCTTTGATAAGGTGAAGAACAAAAGATTAATACACAAGATAAGATCACACGGAGTTAGGGGTAATATATTAGCTTGGATAGAGGTTTGGTTAACCAACAAAAAGCAGAGAGTCTGGATAAATTGGTCTTTTTCTGGATGGCAAGCTGTAACTAGTGGTGTGCCACAGGATTCGGTCCTTAGGCCCCAACTATTTACAATCTATATTAATGACTTGGATTCAGCAATAGAAGGTACTATAGCTAAATTTGCAGATGACACCAAAATAGGTGGGAAAGTAAGTTCCAATGAAGAAATAAGAAATCTAAAAATGGATATGGACATGTTAGGTGAATGGGCCAAAATTTGGCAGATGGAGTTTAACGTGGGTAAGTGTGAGGTTATCCATTTTGGTCAGAAGAATAACAAGGCAACTTATTATTTAAATGAAGAGAAACTTCAGAATGCTTCAGTGCAGAGGGATCTGGGTGTCCTCGTGCATGAATCGCTGAAAGCTAGTCTGCAGGTACAGCAGATAATAAGGAAGGCAAGTGGAATTTTGGCCTTTATTGCTAAAGGAATAGACTATAAAAATAGGGAAGTGTTGTTGCAACTGTACAAGGCATTGGTGAGACCGCACCTGGAATACTGTGCACAGTTTTGGTCCCCTTACTTGAGGAAGGATGTAGTTGCATTGGAGGCGGTTCAGAGGAGGTTCACTAGATTGATTCCAGAGATGCGGAGCTTGTCATATGAGGAGAGATTGAGCAGTTTAGGCCTATATTCGCTAGAGTTTAGAAGGATGAGAGGAGATCTAATTGAGGTATATAAGATGCTAAAGGGGATAGACAAAGTAGACGTGGAGCAGATGTTTCCCCTTGTGGGGCATTCTAGAATGAGAGGCCATAGTTTTAGGCTAAGGGGTGGTAGATTTAAATCAGAGATGAGGAGGAATTACTTTTCTCAAAGGGTTGTGAATCTGTGGAATTCACCACCTCAGAGTGCAGTGGATGCCGGGACGCTGAATAAATTTAAGGAGGAGATAGACAGATTTTTAATTAGTAACGGGTTGAAAGGTTATGGGGAGAGGGTGGGAAATTGGAGTTGAGGCTAAAATGAGGTCAGCCATGATCGTATTGAATGGCGGGGCAGGCTCGAGGGGCTGAATTGCCCACTCCTGCTCCTAGTCCTTATGTTCTTATATTCTTATTCAAGATCCGGAGGGGTATGGACACGGTAAATAGTGAGAAATCATTCCCACTCAAGAGAACAATAAGAATCAGAGGGCACAGGTTCAAAATAGTTGGCAAAAGGAGTAAAAGTGAGGTGAGGGCATTTTTTTTCACCCAGAGGGTGTTTCGAGACTGGGTGGGGAAGGCAGGTGCAATTGAGGTATTCAAAAGGGAATTGGATTGCTACCTGAAAAGAGAGAATGTGCAAGGTTACGGGGATAAGGCAGGGGAGTGGGACTAGGTGGAATGCTCTTTCAGAAAGCCAGCACAGACCCGATGGACCGAATGGCCTCCTTCTGCACTGTAAAGATTCTGCGATCCTGTGATCCTGCGAAATGCGGGGACCAATTTGTGCAACAGCAACCTCCTACAAACAATAATTAAAAATAACCAGGTAATTTGGCTTAATGATGTTCGTTGAGGGACAAAGTTACAGTGGTTGCTCAGGAGAATCCTTGAGGCCCTTTTGCCAATAGTGACAAGAAGAAATCTTCCTCAACTGACCCGTATAACATGTGTAACACGTGTGTGTGTATATGTATGTGTGTGTGCGTGTATATATGTGTGTGTGTGTGTGTGCACATATATTCAACCTGCTTGCCAGTACAAGACCACAGGCTCAAGTAGAGCTGAACTCAAATTGTTAAGTACATATAGATAGTTTAATAGATATGATATTGTCATAACATACTTTGCTTCCTGTGTCAGGTCCTGCAGCAATACTGCAGCTCAGACATCTCACTTACTCCTGATGTGGTCAGGTGTTAATACACTTTTCAGAGCTTAGAATAAAACTTTGTCCAACTTAAATTTGACTTTCACTCACTTATGCTCATAAATACAATATGTAAGATTTTGCTTTTATTCATTCACAGCTGTTGCTGGCAAGGCCAGCATTAATTTCCATCACTAATTGGTTCTGATAAGGTGGTGGTGATGTAACAAGGGCTTGTTAGGCCACTTCAGAGGGCAGTTAAGAGTCAACCACATTGCTGTGGGTCTGGAGTTACATGTAGGCCAGACTGGTTAAGGACAGCCAATTTCCTTCCCTAAGGGACATTATTTAGCAGGATGGGGTTTTACAGCATTTCTATAGTTAGGGGGTCACTATTACTGATACTAGCTTTTATTGCAGATTTATTTAACTGAGTTTGAACTCCCGGGCCTGCTGCATTTGAATTTGAACTCAGGTCTCTGGATCGTTAGTACAGGCCTCTGGATTATTAACCTAATAACATAACCACTAAGCTATCATTCCCTTGCAATTAATATTTATTTCCTACAACAGTGACCATACTTCAAAAGTATGTCATTGGCTGTAAAGCATTTTTGGACATCCTGAGGTTGTGAAAGGTGCCATAGAAATATAAATTCTTTACTTTATTATTGCTGAAAAGAGAGACATGTTTCTGAAGCTTTTCATCTTGCACTCATCAGGACAAATGCAAGAATGCCAAATTTCAAACAATCACAGCAATTTATACTATAGGAGAAAAGGAGTGCTGGTTGGTTGGCAAGTTGACTTTGATTGGCTGAGGTATTGTCATGGATAAAGCAAGGGGGAACTAGAGGCTGCCCGGGCTCTCAGGTAATTCAAACAGGCTTGAACATGTTCCTTATATTTACAGAGAATGGTTCCCTGCGCATGAATGTATGTCGCTTCTAGCAAGCGTAAATGAGCCACAAGCTCGAACGATTATCTTAAGTTGGTTGCTAGTGTAGTTATTAGCGCAGGATTGTTCAGCAAGTGCTGCCCAATCACAGAATCATGTATAATAATTGACGTTTCTTTTGGGTTTTGCAAACACGGGCTGGTTGAGTACGGTCCATACTCTGCCTATTACGAACAACCGAAGGAACAAGTTGTTTGATTCGATCAGCCAATTGTTGAGACGTACGGCCTACATACCTGGCACTGAACGGGCACTGAAATTCATCCACAATGTTGTTCAATTGTGTGGTAGGCAGAATGACTTTTTGGACTGATGGCAGTGTAAATGACTTGTTTAACTAATTGTTCAAATTTTTGAGATACTTTGCATTTCCAGGGTAACTTGAGGTAGACGGGGCAAGTTTTAGGTCTGAAAGTGGCAGCCTTTGATCCATTTGCAAGTTTTCATGACACACAGTGAATAGTGACCTGATCAGGATAGCCATTGTCCAGCAGGATAGCTTTGATGCGCTCTACTTCTGCGTTGAGTTTGCAAGTGAGCAAATGATTAGCTCAACTTACAAGGTGGTTGATAAGGCCAATATTATAGTCCGTGGAGCTATATGTTCAAGTCATGTCCCTTTTCTGTATTATCCTGAAGCATGGGGAGCCTGTAGTTCCCTATGGCTTTCTCCATGGCAATGCCTCAGCCAATCAGAGTCAACTTGCCAACCAGTCAGCACGCTTTTCTCGTGTAGTATAAATTGTTGTGATCGTTTGAAATTTGGCATTCTTGCATTTGTCCTGATGAGTACAAGTTGAAACGCTTCAGCAATTGGTCTCTCTTTTCAGCAATATTCAGGCTCTTCCCTTCATTATAGATAGTTCATAACTAGACCTCTCAATAATGCCTCTTTCTAAGTAGGGTCAGTGTAACATTCTGGTCTAACAAGGCCATTAGCTTTATTGTCAGTTACATAGTTTCATGAGTGATGACCTAATGCAAGTGTTAATCAACCTCTGCACTTGGTGTGTGCATCTGACTATGCACATGTACCCACCCTCCATCCAAACCATTAGTCGGCTCAATCTCTGCTGTATTTTGGAGGAATCACTTGCTATTCAGTGTGTGAAGCCAAATAAGGGAGCATGTAAACTTTGAGAAGCAACAGGCTTTCCCTCCGGGTATTGCAATGCCTAGGAATGAGGTATAGCCAATGGAAAAGGGGAGTAGTCATCAAAATGGATGGAATGATTTCCATGGAATTCCCCCAATGTCCCACCATAACTATGGAGAAAAACCCTGGAGAAATGGTTTAAAAGTTCATCCTTGCTATTCGTGCTGTCCCTCTGGGAGTTACACTGGAGATCCCCCCCTCCCTCAGAAATTCCAGGCAGGAATCACTATCAAGGATCCCATTGTCAAGGGAGGCAACAAAGAACCGTGACCTGTGGGTCTATGGACCTAGTGCAGGAAGGTGTGATTAGGCTGGGTCACTCTATGTAGCACAGGCATGATGGGCAGAAAGGTCGCCTCCTGTGTTGTAAATTTTCTAAGATTTCTATCGCATTGCATCAAGAGAACTGTTTAACAAATGGAAACTCACTGTCAAGAACCCTTAAAATAAAATCAGATTCACATCACATATTATTTTGCTGCTGAAACATAGCCTTCCCTATCCCTCTTAGTCCCAGCAAATGGGTTTGAAAAGTTTGTTTCAGGATCTCTTCAGCTCCAACACTAAGAAAACTGGCTGACGACTGCACAGCACATATTGGCAGTTAGCAAATAGGACAAACTCCAAGGGGCATCCAGTACTCAAACGTTCTGTCCTAAAAGGGGAGTCAGAGATCTAAGTAGGTCATAGGATGTCGATTTGCATATACCACCCCTCCAGTAGCCCCGAAATGCACAACAGGTTAAGGCCGGAATTTCACCAGTCCTTTGAGGATGGGCCTGAGAGGTGGCAAGACTGGCAAAATGATATAAGGCATTGGAGGTGGTGGGGAGGTGGGGTGGGGGTTGGTGGATGGGAAGGAGGGTGGGGGGGGAGTGGTTGTAACATTTTTTGCCATGCTATTTTGCCAATGGCCAGAAAGTTGGCAGATTGCCCATCAGTGAGAAGCCCAATTGAGCCACAAAAGTGGTCAATTAAAGACCAGTTTCCACCTCAGCAGACATTTTGCCTGTGTGGAGAGACAGCCCAGTGAAACCTGGTGGATTCCCAGCGGGCTTCAGGTAGGTACCCTGGAGGGGGGCCCTCAGCAGCAATTGCTGCCACTGCAGCAATGGCACTGCTGGTGCTTAACAACCCCTCCCCCTCAAACCCCAGTCGCCATGGCTTACCTGCCTGGTCCTGGCATTGCCTGGCGACACTTACCTTTCTCGAGGGGCACCTTTTCAGGCACCCTCTTCCTGCAACTGCAACCTCAGTTGGATGGCAGCCACATAATTGACCTCTAAGAATATGCCTCCCGGGCCCCCCCTTCTGGCCAAATTGGGGTTGCATCCTGCTTTCAGCCCCAGCAGTAGGGCTTCTATGTCCCAATCAAGTTCAGGCCAAAGTGTCAGAGTTGCAGGGGTGTGAAGTTAATCGACATTACTTCCCCTACTCCTTTTGAGTCCGCTATATCCCTGCTAACCCCAATTTTGGAAAGTTAAAATTCACCCCTTTTTAGGAAGAATGTCTTGATATTTGTCCAAAGTTTGAACTTAAGTACTTTACTCCTATGAGGTCTTGTGGTGCAGTGGGTAGCACCCCTGCCTCTGACCCAGAAACTCTGGGTTCAAGCCCCACTCCAGGACTTGTTGGCCCAGGGAAGCCAATGATAGAAGGTTAATGTGGAATCCTTCCAACACACACCAATGGCAGGTGGTAAGTGTGGGAGAGATCCCTGGTCAACCATCTGATGGAAAGAATGCTGGAGCCCCTACCTTAACTATAACATGCATGTAAAAGGTGCATGTTGCCATGGCAACTTGGACTTGCTGCAGAGCTTCTGATGCCAACAGCATGGGTTTTGATCCCCATTTCAGCTAGGGTGGATTGGGACATGTCTTCTTGCCCTAGTTGTGCAGCTGTGGGTCGGACTCGCCTTCATTCAAAGAACTGAAGTACGTTCTTCTCCCAGTTTCATATAAAGCAGCGATTCAGGTAAACATTTTCAATAGCTTAGCCAACCTCCAAACTTCTATAAGATCACCTCTCAGTTTCCACCTTTCTAGGCTGAAAAGGTCAGAACTCTCCAGTCCTTCCTCATAATTTAGACTTCCTCAAAACTAGAGATCAGAATCTGTGGTACTTCTCTGCCAGTGTGTCTCTTGGTGACCAGTACTGGAACATAATATTCAAGGCACATTCTCAAGTTAAAGATTCACCAACACTTTGAACTTCCACTCTCTCCACCACCACAGCAGTGTGTACCATCTACAAAGAAACACTGCAGCAACTCAACAAGACACCTTCGACAGCATCTTCCAAACCCGCGACCTCTACCACTGAAAAGAACAAGGACAATAGGCACATGGAAACATCGTCACCGCAGTTCGCCTTCAAGTCATGGTTTGGAACTTTATCACCACTCTTTCACTGTCACTGGGTCAAAATCCTGGAGGTCCCTCCCTATCAACACTGTGAGTGTACCTACACCACATGGACTGCAGTGGAAGCGGCTTACCACCACCTTCTCAAGGGCAATTAGGAATGTGCAATAGATGCTGCCATTGCCAAAATCCTAAGAAGAATTTTTAAAAATTCTGGTGTTTGAGCACTGCCTTCTTAGAATGTAAATTCTAATAGTTTTGGCAAATGGGTCTCAACATCCTAGTGCCTTTTTCTGATTGATACCCTGTACTGATTGAGTGTGTTAAGCCTTCTAGATATATTGAGCTTTCTGGGGTTGATCCTGGGATGAGGTGCTGTATTCCTGGGGGACAAAAATGCCCCCAGAAGAGTCTGCGTTTCATGAAACTAATCCCCGATTATCCAAACTTCTAATTTCTCATGTTAGAACATGTCTAATGACTGGGTGAGGTGCAGCTCAGAGTACACAGTGTTCTTCATCTTGGTTAAAGGCACCTGCCAAATGTATAAATAATAATAAGCACATTGGGGAGAGCTATCCCAAGTGTTTCTTGTATTCTTACAATTTGCTATGACATCGATAGTACAGAAGTATCGCAGTTGCCATAGCTACAACGCTGGCTGAATGACAAATGATGTAGAACACATGCAAGATTTGAGATTTGGTGTAAAGTGAACATGGATTTGTCAAAAAATCATAATTGTTGTTTTAACACCCAGCTTCAAAAGGATTTCCCAAATTCATGGCCAAGTAGAAAATAAACATTTGTATTCAGAAAGTTATGCTGAACATGTATCGAACTTGGTTAGGTCACACTTAGAGCACCATGTGTAGTTCTGGTCACATTTTGTAAAAAGGATATAGAAGCACTGAAGAGGCCGCAGAGAAGATTTACAAGGATGATCCCAGAAATGTGTGCGTTTACATATCAGGAGTGGATTGACAGGCCGGGTCTCTTTTCTATTGAAAATAGAAGGCTGAGGGGCGACTTAAAAGAGGTCTTTAAAATGATGAAAGGTTTTGATGGAATGGATACAGAGAGAATGTTTCCTTTTGTGGGGAAGAGCAGAACTAGAGGCCGTCAATATAGGATAGTCAGCAAGAAATCCAATAGGGAATTCAGGAGAAACTTCTTTACCCAGAGAGTGGTGAGAATGTGGAACTCACAACCACAGGGAGTGGTTGAAGCGAATAGTACAGAAGTATTTAAGGGGAAGCTAGACAAGCATGTGAGGGAGAAGGGAATAGAGGGTTAAGGTGATAGATTTAGATGAGGAAAGATGGGAGGAGACTTAAGTGCAGGCAGGTCATCTATAATAGAACACAAAGGCACCACAAAAGATAAAGCTGCCCCTACAGACATTCTAGTTCAAGTTCTATTATTGATTTTCTCTCCGCAAAGTTGAGTGCACGCAGGCTAGGTCATGTAAGCAGCGAACATGGAAAGCTGATGTTCCTAGGCAATGTTGCTGTATTGTCTACAAATGGCCTCTGACTTGCTTCAACAGTGTGGGATCACACCCCTGTTACAACGGACATTTGTTTGTATATCTGATCTGATGTGTCGCCCTAGATACTGTGAGCATGTCCAAAGTGGGGCTTGTCCCATAACTTTCTGATCCAGTGGTGAGAGTGCTAAAATGCTGATGCTGGAAAGAAAGAGTGAGAAGGTGCCAACTTTAAGAAAGGCAACATAAAAGGAAGAGAAATGGAGAACTTGCAAATATTAAACCACAAGCTTGGATCTATAGTGCGTTGTGGTTAAAACTGTGACTCAGTGCTTGGTAACCATCCAATTCTAGCAAAGTCTACTCGACCTATGACTGTATGCCAAGTCAAAAATAAAGGGCCATCAGGCAGAAGTCCCAAATAATTATTATAGTGTTGGCACAAGACAAAACTACAAGAACACTGGGGAGGCCATTCAGCCCATCTAGTATGTCCATTCGTCGAAACCTAGTTTCCCCACCATCACAGTATCTAAACTATCTACTGAAAAATTCACCAGGTAAGAATTACTTTGTTGTTTGAAGAACATCTTCCTGGACATCAGTCCTTATTTGTTCAGTTTTAGCCGTCACTCAGTGGGTAGCACTCTCATCTCTGAGTCCAAAGGTTGTCCAAGTCCCACTTCAGGAACTTGAGCTAGAATGGCATTTCAGTACATTATAGAAGGAGCCCTGCACTGTCAGGTGTGCAGTCTTTTGGATGAGATATTGAACTGAGGCACTGTCTGCCCTCTGACGTGGAGTAAAAAGTCCATAGCACCATTTCAAAGAAGAGTTCTCCTCAGTATCCTGGCCAATACTGATCTTTAAACCAACATCACTAAAACAGATTATCTGGTTAATAACTCAGTGATGTTTTCAGGAACTTTCTGTGTGCAAATTGATTTCCCCATTTCCGATATTACAACAGTCACTACCCTTTAAAGTCCTTAATTGGCTTTGGGACACCCTGAGGGTCATATAAACACAAGTCTTTCTTTGTGCTGATCCATTCCTGCTTATACAAAATAACTAAAAAAATCCTCCACAAAGCCAAAGAATCTCCAGTTCTGAAACACTAAGAGAATCAAAGAGCTCAGAAAGACCAAAACAGGTCATTGAGGAAGTTGGGGGCTGGGATGGGGGGGGGGTGGTAGGCAAGGGGTGGGGGCAGGGTGTGGGGAGAGAGAAGAGGGAGGAAGTGGAGCCCTTGGCATAAGAAGCGGTGAGAAAGCCAAACCAATGCTGGAGACACCAGAGGACCCATCATGACCTTCAGTAGTTCTGTCAGACATGTAGTTTAATTTTAATATTGCTGAATAAAGAGACATGTCAAAGTTTTTCATCTTGCGCTCATCAGGGCACTTCCTGCATCCTGATGAGTGCAAGACAAAAAGCTTCGAAATGTCTTTTTTTTCAGAAATACTCAAGTTCTGTACTACCAAATGACTATTAGTTTAATTTTGCTGGAATAGAGTAGTTCCTGTTAATTTCCAAATTTGACACGTGCCTGCTGAAAGGTAATTTCTCAATGAAAGTACTGAAATTAGCAAGCATTTTTGCCACCAAGTAACATCCTTCAACTAAACCTGGCTTCCATCCCATTTAGTAAACTGAGTTCCACAGTCCTAAAATGGTAAAAAAATAAGAAAGGGCAATCTGTTGGATGGTTGGTATGTTGCTTCTACAAAGGTAATTCCAAATGTTAAGGCCTTCATTGTGGCATTTGCTGCAATGTAAAAGAAGTTATTGCAGCCCCTTATTAGTCAAGAACTTGAGCTTTGGCTTAGAATCATTAACCTGCTTCATGGCTTGGGAGTGGCTGAGTACTTAAGCTGCATGGGCTATGCTGAAATTAACATGGAGGCCCTTCTTATTAAAGCTAAGCAATGCTATGCCATTATAATGACTTACAAACTGGAGGGGGGAACCACCTGTAGGACACTGGCTTTACCGTTTTGGAGAAACCTCCGTTAAGTGAGGCCAAGAAAAGGAAAGGAGTCTATGATGCCTGACTGATTCTAGATGAGTCAATGGGTAATATTAATTAGAAAGATTGGTTGGGCAATGCAAAGGATGATTGTCCTTGAGAACGGTCCTCGCTAAGATCTGCTCATTTTGTAGTCAGATCATTAGAGGTTAGGGGCTGCTGTAACTTTCCTGGTGGGAACCTGGCAGTTCAAAATGCAGTGACACATTTCCCCTCCCAGCTAGGCTGGAGTTCACGGAGGTAGCTTAAAGATTGCCACTTCCAATCATAAAATATCAACGGAGAAAGATGTTGTTTCTTTAAAAGAAAAAAAAAAGACTTTATAGTGCCTTTCCCAACCTCAAGACATCAGAAAGCATTTTACAGCCAAAGGGATTTTTGAAGTGTAGTCACAATTGCAATGTAGGAAACAGAAAATTTGTGCACAGCCATCTCCCACAAACAGCAATGTGACAATGATAGGATCATCAGATTTTCTGTAATATTGGTTGAGGATAAAATACTGGTGAGGACACCAGAGGATAACTCCCCAATTCTCCTTCGAAATAGTGTTTTGGGGTCAGTTGACTGGTCCCCGGCACCTCTGACAGTGCAGCACTCCCTCAGTAGTGGACTGGCGTTTCTCATTGCCTTAACATTGAAAGACTATTGTGTTCAACACTGAGTTGCAAATTATGGCATAAATAGTGCTAGAAACAAACAATATAGTTTTTTTTAATTCTTTCATGGGATGTGGACATCACTGGCTAGGCCAGCATTTATTGCTCATCCCTAATTACCCTTGAGAAGGTGGTGATGCACTGCCTTCTTGAACCGCGGCAGTCTATGTGGTGTAGGTACACCCACCTTGATGCTAGGGGGAGAGTTCCAGGATTTTGACCCAGAAACAGTGAAGGAACGGTGATATAGTCTGAAGACAGGATGATGGGTGGCTTGAAGGGGAATTTGCAGGAGGTGGCATCTGCTGCCCTTCTCCTTTTGGATGGTAGAGATCGTGGGTTTGGAAGGTGCTGTTGAAAGGGGCCTTGATGAGCTGCTGCAGTGCATTTTGTAGACGGTACACACTGCTGTCACTGTACGTCAGTGGTGGAGGGAATGAATAGTTAAAATGGCGGATGAGGTGCCGATCAAGCAGGCTGCTTTGTCCTGGATGTGTCAAGCTTCTTGAGTTAATACTTGCGCTAGTACCAGTAAGAATATTACTACTACCAATAACGGTATTACTAATGCTGATACTACAAATATTTACAATGACAATATTGGTCCCAACTGGTAAAAATACTATTTGTAATTACATTACTAGTGTTAGCACCAATAGTCATTACCAGTTCTAACAATTGCAGCAGGAATCCCAGTACTAATTAGAACAATTGTGATGGTAGCCACTGTAATAATACTAGTTTTAGCAATGGTATTGTCAACTAGTAATCACAGTCAATCCAAGTACAAACAATGAGAATAGTAACCCTACCAACAATCAGAATGCTAACAGCCATACAGGTAATACTAATAGTATTCCATTTTTCACAATAATAGTGACAATATTAATAGATTACACAATTAATAGCTTGGAGGTCTTGTGGTGCAATGGGTCGAATTCCTACCTCTGGGCCTGAAGCTCCTGGTTCAAGTTCCATTCTTTAAGAGGAAAAAAAAAGACTTGCATTTATATAGCGCCTCTCCTGACCTCAAGATATCAGAAGGCGTTTTACAGCCAAAGAAGGGATTTGATGGCCACGGAAGGTGCACTCATAACGTGGCCAAACAGGTTGATTATCAGCCTGTAAGTTCTTCTAATACACCTGATGGCAGGTGGTAAGAGCAGGAGAGTTTCCTGGTCAACCATACTGCAGAAGGCCACGACAAACCACTGCAGCACTTTGTCAAGCATAATCGCGGACCAATCCAATGGAAGTGCTTGGTCGCCAACGCCCTCTTAGGGACTGGTACCTGAAGGAGGAGGAGGAGTAATAGCTTATTGTTAATGCTAGGAATATTGCCCATTATACTAATTCCAATAATGGTAGAACAAAAATGATTGTCTCCAACAGACCTGAGAAATTGATAGAAATGTTGAGGATGTCACGATTTTGAACTTTGAAACAATAACTCCTACTTCAGGAGACAGAGTCACATATTTTACATTAATAATTCTTTGATTACCCAATGAACCCGATGTTATCTCTCACTGATGGGATGTCGTGACATTCTTTTCATTGTCTGTCTCTTTGTCTGGATGAAAAATCGTCTGCAGTATATTTCTGCTACAAATACACACACATACACACACATATATGTACAAAATAACGCAATATATAAACCTGATGATCAGTTCTATCAATACATAACCCCCAAACTGAATGTTTCGTCAAACAACCTTTTTAAATGAGGCTGTAGAAAATGACACAATTTCTGTCATTCACACGAATTTATTGCAGGGGCGGAAGGGATTGAAGCATTCTACACAAGACATAGAAACAGGAATAAACCATTCTGCCCCTCGAGCCTCCTCCGCCATTTAATCAGATCATGGTTGATCTGATTATGGCCTCAATACACTTTCCTGTCTGTCCCCACCCCCACCACAACCCCTGTGTCCCTTGTAGATCAAAAATCTGTCTGTATGAATTCTCTATTTATTACGAGATTCTTGTACTTAAATATCCGCGATGGATAGTATTTTCCAAGTTGATTTAATCAGCTTCACTCCAAAACAGATAATAAAAGCCACCGCTGATGCACATTAAACACACACACACACACATACATACAAACACGCACACACACAGACACATACACACATGCACACATACACCTACACACGTGCACACATACACATACATAAACGCACATATACACACACACACGTACACATACACACACTTCTGTAAATCGCAAAGAGAAGGAAAAATAAGCGTTCAAATAAGCCAATACTCCTAATAACATTACCAGTGGTTGTAAACCCTCAGTGAGATAACAGTGACAGTTAATAAATACCTTTTATTGACAATTTATGCTTCTTGTGTGATTTCGCTTGCTTATTCTTCCCTGGATTTTAAGTAATTGGAATGATGAGGTGTTAGGATTCGTTTACCAGCCCTTCCTCCTGAATTATCTCGTTATTTTTTTTAACACCCTGTAGATAATCCCCGGAACTCTTGTTATGTGCAGTGTTTCACGTGTGTGTGCGTGTTTTAAAGAAAAAAGAAAGTGGTGGGTAAGAGATTATTTATGTGTCTGGGAGCACCGATCAGATGCATCCTGTTCAGAACATGCACAACGCACCGGTCCATTGAGAACTCTTGTTACAGAGAAGGCTGGAATTTACAACGCAAGGGGTCGCCACTGAACACCCTCCCCCTCCGCATGGCTTCATTGAGAGAATGAGAGACTTTTTTTTATCACTGGAAACTGAGTCTCATTCATGGAGACTGAGGGTCATTCAAAAATAGCCGAGATTAATCCTCTATCCCATTCAACCTTGTAACGGTTGAGTGTGCAATCGACAGGAGAATCCTAACCATTCTTACGTGAAACAAAAGGTTATCTATCTTTAAAGTTTATTTAACAACAGTTTTTGATCATTATTCTATTTTAAATTTACAATTAGGCTTTTCACGCTCGGCGCGGTATTCTAATGAAACTCATTTGACAGGAAGATAACTCGCTGCTCCGAAGGTTCCCTGATACTTCCCCCTCCAATCTCATTTGTTTGCAGCTAACCCATTCCCCACAAACTAACGATTGCAAAATTCTTTAATCTGCTATTTAATCGTTAAAATTTATTCTAGTGATTTATGAATTTCTCCTCAAAAGCCGGCGGGAGTCCTGAAATTATAACATGTTGGAGCTGTCCAGGGCGTTGGTGCTGAAAGCTTTCTAGGCTGGTCCCTGTCGTAGCGTTTGGCAACGGAGCCTTTGTGTGCCCGTCTCTCTGGATGTCTTTGTCTTTGTCTTTCTCTCTTCTTCTGTGTGTGTGTGTGTGTGTGCCTATATCTTTCCGTGTGTGTGCGTTTTTCTCTCTCTCGCTCTGGGTGCTCCTTGTATATGTGTGTGAATGTGTGTGTACGTCTGTTTCTCCCCGTTTTACCCTCGTGTGTGTGTGTGTGTGTGTGTATGTGTGTTTTCCCCTCTCTCTCTCTCTCGCTCTGGGTGTCCCTCTTGTGTGTATGTGTGTGTCTCTATATCCCTTCGTGTGTGTGTGTGCGTTATGTGTGTGTGTTTCTCTCTCGCTCTGGGTGTTCCATGTGTGCGTATATGTGTGTCTCTGTATCTCTCCCAGTGTGTGTGTGTGCGCGCGTCTATCCCTGCCTCTCTTTCTGTGTCTCCCCGTCTCTCTCACAACACACGTACTACAACACCTTTGTACATACGTGGCTTTAAAACATTTCTTTCCATATAAAGAAAACTGGATTTTGTTCTAGTGCAATGGAAAGTTCCATATCCCCGGTTACACAAATACTCCATGAAGGCGGATTACAGTGCCGGGGAAACCCGTCTCAAGCGGTTTGTAATCTCTGCCCTTATTCAGCGTCCTTCTCCAGTAACTGTGCTAACAAAGCAACCCTCTACAAGCGGTAACCTTCATTGGGTAGGGTGCTCTCCTCTTGTTGCAAATCACACATTTTCTCAATCACTGCCCTAGGGTATCGCTTTGGCAAACATGGGAGAAAAAAAAAATCAAAAATCTGAACGAATTTGATTAAAATCCACGAGGAACGTTTCTAATCGCCCCTTCCGGGCTGGTTGGGGGTTGGGGGGTTAGTCAAACGCTGTCTTGTCTTTTTTGTTGGTTACAAACGAGAGTCTGCATGTATTTGGATGGGATCCGCCGCCGCCGATGCTGTTTTGTACTTTGTGTCGCTAGCACGCTTTCTGTTCGTTCGTTCGAAGCCTTTGTATTTGGTTTGTTCCCCCTGCAGACTGAATTCTGCTAGATTCCAATATCCCATTCCCTCCACACCCCTCCCCGAATTTAAACAGCAAAGGGCTGTGACACCCATTCCAGTTCAGCAGCTAATTGAATTAATGACACTATATCCTTTGAAAACAATGCCCCTATATATGCAACATCTACACCCTCCCCATGTTATGGTTCAATGGGAATAAAATGCAAAATCTAATATTTATTTCAAGATCTACCTTTACTACTGTATGTTATCATCCTTTCAACATCAAGGTGCGCCTGATTATCCAACTTCTCCTGAATTTGGTAAGGATTTGAGGTTAGAATTACTATGTATTTATAGATTTGACAGATAAGCACAAAAAAACAAGCATTTTAATCTGTCTCCCGATAGATTCCTACCTGCAACGCCGGCTACTTTCCAATCAATGGCCCCCCTCCTCACCCCCTCACCAAAAGAAATCTTCGACAAAATGTTTTGTGACCTACGCAAAGCTAGACAAGTAGCGACCTCGCCCCACAGAACACAATGTCTTATATTCCGACCATAGCATAAAGCTTCGCTAAATTTGCAACGGAAAGCATCCCAGCTGGTTTTTTTTTGGTATAAATCAGCACGCCAAAATTCAGAAGCTATGGGAATGGGTAAGGTGGGGTTAAATTGTGTGAGTTGATCATTAACGCCTGAACTTTAACTCCTTATAATTGCAACAACAGCAATGAAAGCAGTAAAGATAATGATTTACCAATCTGGCTGGAGACGTGAGTATTTAGATATGGTACAAGAGCCGAGGTCAGGACACGGTGCTGGAATTGGGGTTTGACAGAGGGAGGGTTTACCCCAGAGCATCGTGGAAGTGGAGGCTTTGAGTCGTAATTACATTGCAAAAAAAATTTTTTTTTAATTAAAAACAAAGCAAAACACAAATGCAATCGAATGGAATACGAATTCTGAAGGTTGGCTGAGTGCTGAGGGGATTGCGGCGAGTAACAGAGACGGTGATGGAGCGGATACCTCCCTCCTGTGCCTATCTGACCTCTACTGACGTCAGGACATCATTAACCTCCCCTAGAAACAGGGACTTTAAATAGTAACAAATTAATTCAGAGCTGAGAGGATGGGGAAGAAGAGAAAAAGGCGCCAGGGAGAGGGAAAAAAAGGCAGAAAGGACACCGAGATTTATGGAAATGGCGAAGAGAGGAATAAAAGAAAATTCTGCTAATAGTGGAAATTGAGCGGAACACAGAATGTGCTCTCTGTGTGTGCAGAGTAGAACATAAGGCTTTCGGCTGAGGATTTATAACATTGTGGGGAGGGGGTTTAACGAGAACAGACAGAGGAGGAATGAAATGTCAGAGGAAGCGAAAAGAGAAAGGGAGGGCAGAGACATGACGGGCAGAAAGGACAAAGAGGCAGAAAGAAAACAGAAAAAAAAACACACATGGAGAGAAATGAGCTTGCAATAGGGAGAAAACAGGAACAAAGAGAGGAATTGACAGCCTGTGTTGTGCAGTGAGGTTATAGACTCCGGAGTGGCCCCAAGTGTGAGCTTTGTAATCTTCATCAAGATATGGAGACAGAGGGATAAATGTTCCTGGCCCATTGGGGGAATGGGCTGGGAAGTGGAAGGGCTGGCAAAATGGTGGGAGGAGGTGCCGGGAGGGGAGCCAGGTGCCTTCCTGCCTCCATGTCATATTACCAGCCGTGGAAAGCTTGACGTCCACCAGCCCACCAACTGAGCCATTTAACTGACCAATTAAGGGGCACTTCCCACCTCTTTGGGCATTTTGCCCATGCCGAGAGGGTCCACCACCATGTGTGGAAGTGGCCAGAGTTGCAGGACAGCCCTCTTTGTTGGGGACTCTATGGCCCACGGAGGGGGCAATGGTTGCCCTCGGGGCAATGACACTGCTGCTCCATGACTGCCTTGCCAATTGCTAAGACCTTCCTTGCAAGTCCTGGCTTCCAGCAATCACACTGACCTGTGTCAGAGGCCACCCCACCATTGAGGTGTTGCAGCCTCAGCAATGGCCACCACTAGAGGTGACACAGCCAGAGGTTGCTGAACTGCTGGACCTCTCTGATTGGGCCAGGGGCTATTGGGGATGCTGCCCTTTATTGATCAGTGGCCCCAGCAGTGGCCTCTTCATTGGTCCCTGCGGGCAATAGCTGCCCAGTGTCCTGCCGCTGGCCGAAATTGGGATGGCTAGGTTGATCCAGGCAAAACTCAGCCCTGGGTAACACATACCTAGAATGAGCTCAGCTCCATTAGATCAGAACAAGAGAGAAAAACACATACCTGTTCAAGATTAAGATGAGAAACAGAGCCCCCACACACTAATTTCACCAAATTGGCATTGTCTGTAGTTATCTTTAAAACTTTAAATGCCTGCGAGTACAGACAAATACTTAGTGTGGTTCTCAACCCTACAGCGTAGTAGGTTGATTGACTGTTTTCAGCTAATTTCAGCTAATTTCAGTAGAGGAAAGTGTGTAGTGGTGTCTCTCCGGGATCAATAGTAGGACAACCATTCATTTTGATACATATTAACGGCCTGGATTTGGGTGTACAGGGCACAATTTCAAAATTTGCAGGTGACACAATATTCAGAAATGTAAATGAGGAATATAGTAACAGACTTTAGGAGGACAGAGTTGGGTTAAGTGCCCTAATCTAGAGACAGGGCATAAAAGAAAAGAATCTTTCATGTTTCCTGCTCCTGACAGCAAACTGAAACAGTTGTTGGTCAGGTTTGTTCATGACTGTACTGTCCCAATGAACATAATGAATAAAAATAAGCAGGAAAAGATCCTTTGGTCTATCCAACCTCTTCCACTCCGCCATAGCATTTTAAGTGTTATGATTAATACAATCCTTACTTTTCTTTGTCCATTCGTAGGATGTGGGTGTCACTGGCTGGGCCAGCATTTATTGCCCACCCCTAATTGCCCTTGAGAAGGTGGTGGTGAGCTGCCTTCTTGAACCGCTGCAGTCCATGTGGTGTAGGTGACCCACAGTGCTGTTAGGGAGGGAGTTCCAGGATTTTGACCCAGTGACAGTGAAGGAACGATGATATATTTCCAAGCCAGGATGGTGTGTGGCTTGGAGGGGAACTTCCAGGCGGTGGTGTTCCAATGTGCTTGATGCTCTTGTCCTTCATGGCAGTGGAGGTCACCGGTTTGGGAGGTGAAGTTAAAAGAGCCCGGGTGAGTTGCTGCAGTCATCTTGTATATAATATTACCATTGTGCTGTGGTGATGGAGAGAGTGAATGTTTAAGGTGGTGGATTGGGTGTCGAGCAAGCGGGCTGCTTTGTCCTGGATGGTATCCAGCTTCTTGAGTATTGGAGCTGCACTCATCCAGGCAAGTGGAGAGTATTCCATCACACTCCTGACTTGTGCCTTGAGGAAGGTGGAACCACCGATGCTCGGTGGCTGCAGTGTGTACCGTCTACAAGACGCACTACAGCAACTCATCAACAGCACCTCCTGAACACACGATCTCTAATATTGTGAAGGACAAGGGCAGCAGACACATGGGAACACCAGCAGCTGCAAGTTCCCCTCCAAGTCACACACCATCCTGAATTAGAAATACATTATCATTCCTCCATCGTAGACGGTGAAAGGCTTTGGGGAGTCAAGAGATGGATCACTTGCCACAAAATACTGTACACTGATCTGCTCTTGTAGCCACAGTATTTATGTAGCTAGCCCAGTTAAGGTTCTGTTCAATGGTGACACCCTAGAATATTGATGATGAGGGATTCAAACATGGTAAAGCAAGTCAAATGGATTGGGTAAGACTCTCTCTTGTTGGGGGTGGCCATTCCCTGGCCCTTGTGTGGCAGGAATATTACTTAGCCTAAGCCTGAAGGTTGCCCCAGTCTTGCTGCATGCAGGTACAGACTGCTCCAGTGTCCGAGGAGTTGCAAACACCTCCACTTCTGACCTTGCGATGGATGGTAATGTGGCTGATGATGTGCACGGCCTTTCAAAAGGTTATTTGATAAAATCCCACTTCATAGACTGGTTAAAATAGACAGGGCTAATGTGGGTACAAAATTGACTTTGAGGCAGAAAGGAGAGAGTAGAGAGTAGCGGTGGATAGGTTTTTCCAAGGTGGAGGAAAGTGTGTAGTGGTTTCTCTCAGGGGTCAGTAATAGGACAACCACTCATTTTAATACATGTTAATGGCCTGGATTTGGGTGTACAGGGGCACAATTTCAAAATTTGCAAGTGACACAACATTCAGAAATGTAAACAAGGAATATAATTACAGACTTTAGGAGGGCATAGAATGGGGAGATAGGCAGACACATGACAGATGAAAGAGAGGTGTGAGGTGATTGGTTTTGGTAGGACGACTGAGGAGAGGCAACATAAAGCAAATGACATCCCGACCAGCCATATGTTGGTCCCGGGCCATACCATCTATGACAACACCTATCTAGTCCGGGACTGGAACCTGATCCATCATTCCCAAATGGCAGCCGTCAGGCGAAGGCATTGGACAAGGTGGATCATGAATATTTATTCTGGACTCTAAGAGCATTCAGGTTCGGGATACATTTTGCAAGCCGGATCCAACTTCTATAAGCTGCCACAGAGCGTCTAATTAAGGTTAATGGGTCCCTGATGGTGCCCCTTTGCTTTGGGAGAGGAGTGCATCAGGGCTGCCTCTTGCATGGCCAGCTGTATTCCATTTGCATGGAGCCTTTCCTGTGCCTCTTGTAGAGGAGGTTATCAGGATTTTCTCTGTGTGGGCCGGGCATGGGGATCGTCCCCTTGGCTTGCACTGATGTCGTGCTTTTCATGTTCACGGGCTCAGCTGACCTGCAGAGGATGCGCAAGTGCCAAACAATCTACTCTGTGGCTTCCTCTGCCAGGATCAACTGGGGAAAATATTCCAGATTCCTGGTCAGTCAGTGGTAGATGGATTCCCTGCCGGAGGAGCTCATGCCTTTCACCTGGATCACCGCCCATCTCCTTTACTTGTGAGCCTCTGTTAGCCCTGCTAAGGGATCCTAGCCGGCAATCTGGCAGGAGTTGGAGGTCAAAGTCACCACTTGCCTAGAGTGCTGTACATGACTGCTCTGAGTGCTGTCCTACAGGGGTCACTGACCTACAGAGCACTGGTCATAACACAACTGCTAGCCGTAATGATGTGGTACTGGTTGGTCACTTTGATCCCTCCTCTGGAGTTTTTCACAATGTTACAGAAGAAGCTCATCGACTTCTTCTGGGGCAAAAGGATACACTGGGTCACTGCTGAAGTACTGAGTCTCCCACTTATGAGGGGCACTCAGACGCTGGTGTGCCTTTGCACCCAGGTGAGAACTTTCTTCGGACCCTGCAGCGATATCTTTATGTCGAGCCCCCTCCCCAATGGCGTGCACTGGCAATGTGTTTCTTCTGCCAGGTGCACGACCTCAGTTATGAAATGCAGCTCCTGCTTATAGACCTAGGAGGCCTCTGTGTCTCCTTGCAGGAGTTGCCTGTCATTGACCAGGGGCTAATCAAAGTTTGTGCAATGGTTGCCTCACGCCGGAACTCTCTCCTTTCAGGAGTTGTGGCTATTGTCCAAGAGTTCGTGTGGCTGGTGGAAGAGAGGGCTACTAGGGAAACCAGAGTCAGGGACGTGCTAGATGGTGGAGGAGAGGGCTGGACAACACCACAAGAAGTTGCGCATCGCACATCTGAGGATTTCCAGCTCACAGCCAAAGCCATCCAGAGCCTTAAAATTGTGGTGCTCAGTCCCGACTGCATGTGAGGTGTAGAGGCAGCTGAAGCATTTTGCAGCAGTCCATGTCCAAATGCAGCAAAACCTGGACAGTATCCAGGCTTGGGCTGACAAGCGGCAAAAAGCAATCGTGCCTCACAAATGCCAGGCAATGACCATCTCCAACAAGAGAGACTCTAACATTTGCCCCATGACATTCAATGGCATTATCATCGCTGAATCCCCCACTATCAACATCCTGGGGTTAACCATTGACCAGAAACTGAACTGGACTAGCCATATAAATACTGTGGCTACAAGAGCAGGTCAGAGGCTAGGAATCCTGTGGCAATTACCTCACCTTCTGACTCCCCAAAGCCTGTCCACCATCTACAATGCACAAGTCAGGAGTGTGATGGAATACTCCCCACTTGCTTGGTTGAGTGCAGCTCCCACAACACTCAAGAAGCTTGACACCATCCAGGACAAAGCAGCCCACTTGATTAGAACCACATCCACAAACATTCACTCCCTCCACCATTGACACACAGTAGCAGCAGTGTGTACCATCTACAAGATGCACTGCAGGAACTCACCAAGGCTCCTTCGACAGCACCTTCCAAACCCACAACCGCTACCATCTAGAAGGACAAGGGCAGCAGACAGATGGGAACACCACCACCTAGAAATTCCCCTCCAAGCCACACACCATCCTGACTTGGAAATATATCACTGTTCCTTCACTGCCGCTGGGTCAGAATCCTGGAACCCCCTCCCTGACAGCACTGTGGGTGTACCTACACCACATGAGCGGCAGTTGTTCAAGAAGGCAGCTCACCACCACCATCTCAAGGGCAATTAAGGACGGGCAATAAATGCTGGCCTAGCCAGCGATGCCGACAGCCCATGAATGAATTTTTTAAAAAGCACGTGGTGAACTCCCTTCTGAACTGGCCCCTGTTCGGACGGATTTTAACATTGGCCCAAAATTCCGAAACCTCCCTGGGAAACCTCACTCCCAATACTTGAGCTGTCAACCAGAAATTCCTTGCCTCCCTTTCCATTCAGCACAGGGTGGGGTTTCCCTCCACTCCGTCGTCCTCGTCGGCCACGCCGCGGCATTCTGTCCCGCCGTCCAGAGCTGGTGGGGGCCCTCCATGGGAGGCTCTCTACGTGGGAGTCCCCGCCTTTTCCACCAGGGATTTGACGTGGAGGGTGTTGCCTGCAGCAGTTCTGTGCAACAAATGGTTCAGGTTGTTCACGGCTTCCCTTTTCTGTAGCCTCGAACGGTCCGTGTTTCACATGTATACAGGTTTTTTGAGGTCGCCGCCCCTTTTTCCTTATGTGAGGGGTCTGCTCCTTGACGTTTGGTTGCATTTCAGCCCCATGCTCCTGATCTTTGGCCACCCATTGCTGAGCGGAGGGGGGGAGGTTGGAGGGAGGTGGGCAGCACAGAGCACCTCCTTGTTAGCCTACTTCTGAACCTGGCCAAGGTGGCTGCTACAGGTCCAGGCAACGGGCATTTGAGGGGGTTGTTCAACACAACTGCCTGCCTCTCTTCCATGGTTATGTCCGTGCCCGCATGCCCTTGGAGAGGGAGCACGCGGCATCCACCAGTACGGTTGAGGCCTTCCACGACTGGTGTGCATAGCTGGAGCTGGAGTGCATCATCTGCCTCGGGAACAATATTTAAAGCTAAATAAGTCTCCGATGAAGTTTTGGTTTTTGTTACAGTGCCCCATTAAGGGGCTGTTATTTTTTTAATTTATTCGTTAGTTAATTTGTTAATTAGTTTATTTGTTTTTATTGGTACACTCAAAAGAGTATAAATTTTAGAGGGGGTTTAGGAACAGAGAGACTGAGCATTATTGTACATTGTTGTGATCCTAGCTGGTGTCAGATTCCAGAGTGGAACCTGGCTTGATGGATCATAACTTTTATTTTTTGTTTAGAAACCTGGAATGTGGCTACTGAACAGAGTCACAGGAGTCTTTTGCTGAACTTTTAACAAAAGAATAAAATATTTATTAAACAAAAAACAAAACTATATTACACTGGACAAAAAGGTTAAAAAGGTTTCAATACAAAGACCAGTAAATGAATCAATTTACAACACTCCTTCACCCCAACTGTAACTTTTACAGATACACACAAACGCGTAAAGATAACACAATTTACAATATCTAACTTAAACTCTAATATTCACAGTAAGTATGCAGTACAATTAAACTGATAAGTGAACAGTGGTCAGACACACCACACTCCAAAAATCAAGTGACAGATGCCATGCAAAGCAGGTGCTATGGATTTCACATCCAACCCCCAGACACTTTTCACACTGTGAGCCAGCCGGTTGCACTGAAACCCTCTCTTTCTCATGAGGGTTTCCAATCTCCACGCTCAAAGAACTCGCCTTAGAATTCTCTCCCAAATGAGGCTTTCACTCAGCCGTACCCTACAAGGATCCACCTCCAGGGTTTCAACCTCTCTTCCCAATGCTCCTTTCAAGGCTATGGGCCAAGTGCTGGTAAATGGGATTAGGTAGGTAGGTCAGGTGTTTCTCACATGTCGGTGCGGACTCAATGGGCCGAATGGCCTCTTCTGCACTGTGATTCTGTGATTCCCCTGGATCTCTATGCGCACTCAAGCTTCACCTTCCACACACACTCAGATATTCAGCTGTGCCAAGCAGAATACCACTTCTCCAAAGACCCTTAGTAAGGAGTCACCAACCTTCGGCTGCCTCCTCAGATCTTCTGTCTTCTCTCAAGCCCACTTTGTTTTACGTCTTCTCCAGCTGGCACATGCGTAGAGCCCAAAGAACGTAAAAAAGAATGATCTGCGCATGTGCGGCCATTCCAGGGCCGATGCATGCACAGAGACTACTGAGGCCCACTGGGAACTGTAGTTCCCAAACTCTGGGGCCCTATTTCAGATTCAAGATAAGGCAAGTTTCTTTAGTTTTCTTTTTTGGGTTCACCACTTTCTTCCCCTCAAAAGAAAGAAAGCTTCACAACAGTGAAGGTTTCTTTACAATGGCCTTAATCTTCTTTACCAGTTTATTTATGTACTTTATAAATAAACCTTTCATCTTGTTTCACAACTACACATCATATCATACAATTTCAAAGACTTAACCAAAACAAAAGTCAACAGAAGTAACAAGTAAGATTAGAAAAATTTACACATCATAGAATTATCATAACCCAAACTTTATGTTTCTTTTTTTTTCTTCTTTAATTTGACAAAGAAAGCTTCATTTAAATCCACTGTCCAATCATCCTTTTTGTTAGCTATTGGTGTAATTCCATCCTCAAGCTCATTTTCCAAACTCACATGTGGTAAATTCTCCTTTCGAGTTAATAAAGTCAGAACAGCATCTTTTGCATTAACAACTCATTTCTTCCATGGTCAAAATCTCTTTTGGCCGTTTCAAGGATGTTATTGAGATGCTTTTTATGTTCACACAAAAGGGTTTTATTACCTCCTGTTTGGTTTGATCTTTGAACATTTTACAATATAGTTGTTTATCCCAATTCCATTTCAAATGGGTCTTTTTCAATTCTCTGTGAGCAATGTCAATCACATCCTTCCTCTAGAGTTCTATGGTTCATTCTAATCCTTCAATTCTTTTACATAGTCCATGAACATTTTCATTCCACTTCTATGCAGGTTTTGAATGGTCTTTTGCAAAGTGTCCGCTTGCCTGGTTTCCAACTGCTGCATCTTGTGTGTTAGCACTGGCAAGCACCTGTAAATCAATGGGCTGAATATTCCCCCCATCGGGCGGGGGGAAGTTGAAGGGCGGGCACATACAGGCGCACTTCCGCTCAGCGCCCCTGGTCGGAGGCGCGCCGCCATTTTAAGTGGGCGGGCCAACTAAGGCTTGCCCAGCGTGACGTCCACACGGAAGCACTATGCGCTCCCTGTGCGGCTGGGGGCGGGGAGATTCCAAATTCGGGAGTGCGCTCTTTCGCGCATGCACACGACAGAGCGCATTCATCTCCCTGAGGCTAAGTGCAGCCTCAGGGAGATCGGCTGTAAATGTAAAAAAGATGAAAATAGAAAAATGAAATTTCCCTTACATGTCCCCTCGTGTGACAATGTGACATGAGTTGGGACATGTCCATAATTTTTACAAATCCTTCATTAAAATTTTTTAAAGCCGACATGAAACCTCATCCCGCTGGTGGATGAGGTTTCATGTTTTTTCTAGTTCCCGCCGGGGCCCCTGGCCTGCCTGCCAGCCTTAAGGTTGGACGGGCAGGTCCTTTAATTACTTAATTGACTCTGTCAATGGCCTCAGTTTTAATAAAGGCTTTGTAAAAATTATGGACATGTCCCAACTCATGTGACATTGTCACATTGAGGGGACATGTAAGGGAAATTTTGCTGCGCGCCCGCCTTCCTGAAAATTTAAATGGGGCGCGCTGATATTGGGAGTTCCCCCCGATGTCACCACGCGTCATTTTACGCGTTGGCGAGTGGGCCCTGCCCCTGGTCGCCGATGCGTAAAATTCTGCCCAATGTCTCTGGCCATTGACCCTTCCAGGTAATTTTTGTAGTTTCAGCCCTTTTTGTTAACAATTCTTAATTTCCAATTCTGCAGACACTTCAGCTACTCCCATACTGCCCATTACTGAGGGTCATATATCAGTAATGTTATATTCTTTACTCAACTGGATCACAATTCGGCCAGGAGTTGTTACTCACAGGAACTTCAGAATTGTGACACTTCACACCACCCATTGCCTCGTTCATTTTCTCCAGATTGCATTGAGATTCAAGAACCTCATTACTCTTTTCACGATGAACTTCTAACAGTTCGCCAATTTTGGTTTTTAACTCTGCATTTAACCAGCTGTTCTGATTCATCAGATTTTCTACTCCTCCAATTTTCCTATTGATTCTCATAAGCACATTTCATCCCATGTAACTGTTTGTGTGAGGTATCATAGGTATCAGCCAAAACTATCACTTCTCGTATCTTTGAAACTTGATGCTCATCTAAATAAGGTTTAATGCTTACTGGAATACTATTTCGGAATTCTTCCGTAATCATGATTTCCCTCACATTCTCAAAAGTTTTTTTTCTAACTTCACTGATCGAAACCACTGATCCCATAGCGTACTTTTTACCTTGCAAATTCTACAAATGTCTGGTTAGGTTTCTTTCTTATGGTCTTAAACTTTACTTGATAAGCTTCAGGGACAAGCTCATACGCATTGAGTATTGCCTTTGTAACTACTTCATAGTCTGAAGATTGTTGTTCTGACAAGTTAGTGTACACATTCCATAGCTGTACCTGACAGGACAGTTCATAACATTGAAGTCCAAGCATCTTTTGGCCACTTCAACTTCACAGCTATCTTTTCAAATGAGGTGAGATATCCTTCAACTCCATCCTCTGTAAATTGAGGCACTAAATGAAGATTTTCAGTTCAGTCAAATTCCTCAGGGGAATCGGAATCATCCTCTGAACCATTATCTCTTCCTTTATTCTGAGCTTTTCTTGAGCCAAGGCATATTGTGTGATTTCTTTTGCTCTTTGAAACTCAAGCTCAACCTTTTGCATTTCCATTTCTTTCCATCTTTCTTTTCTTTTTCTTTCTCCTCTTTTGCCAATTCAAACTTTTTCATTTCCATTTCTTTTTTCCTTTTCTAATTCGAGTTTGTTTCATTTCCATTTATTTTGCTCTCTCTTTTCCTGTCTCTGTTCTTTCTAATACAAATTTTTTCATTTCCCTTTTTCTTCCCTTTTTCCTCCAATTCAAGTCTCTTCATCTCTTTTCCTTTTTCTATCTCAAGCTGCTTCATTTGCAACTGAATTCTTGCTACCTCTAGCTGTGACATACCAATTTCAGGTGTCTCCTTTCTAAATTTTAAATGCTGGGTAATCACTTTAATCACATCACCCTGACAAAATCCTGCTTTTATTTCTACCTTCAATTTATCTGCTAACTCTCTCAGTTTAGCTTTAGTCAAGGAGTTCAAATAACCCACTGGTACATCTTCTACTCCCAAAAAAGCCTTAGCAACAGCCAAAGCAGTTTTTCAAATTCCAACCCATGTATTACTTCACAGCAAGTCCTGTTCCTATGCACAGTAACTCCATGATCTTTTTTCTTTAAAGGTTCACAAATCCCAATTAAATGCAAGGATTTGTAATCCCAGACGAGCCCCCAATTTGCTACGATCACAGCTGATGTTATTATTGGACAAGTCAGACCCCAGAGTGGAACTTGGCTTGATAGATCTTTTTGCTTTTTGTTTAGAAACCTGGAGGGCAGCTACTGAACAGAGTCACAGGAGTCTGCTGATGAACTTTTAAGAAAAGAATAAAACATTTATTAAATGAAAAAACAAAACTTTATTACATGAGACAGAAAGGTTGAAATGTTTCAATGCAAACACCAGTGAATAAATCAATTTACACAACTCTTTCACCCCAACTATACCTTTTACAGATCTCTACACGCATACACCTTCCACACACATTCTCAGATATTCGGCTGTGCCAAACAAATGCGCAAAGATAATACAATTTAGAATAACGATTTTAAAATCTAATATTCATAATAAGTATGCAGTACAAGCAAACTAATAGGTGAACAGTGGTCAGACACACCACACTCCAAAAATCAAGTGACAGATGCCACCCAAAGCAAATGCCATGGATTTCTCATCAGCCCCTAACCCCACCACCACCCCCCTCCAACGCCCCCCCTCCCCCCCACAGATGCCTGTTATGCCATCAGCCAACCGGTCCCACTCAAACTCTGTCATTCTAACGAAGGTTTCTAATCTCCACGTTTGAAGAACCTGCTTTGGAATTCTCTCCCAAGTGATGCTTTCACTCAGCATCTCCAACAAGGATCCACCTCCAGGGTTTCAACCTCCCTTCCTGATGCTCCTTTCCCTTGGCTGTCTGCATACATACAAGATTCACCTTCCACACACACTCTCAGATATTCGGCTGAGCAAGCAGAACACCACTGCTCCAAAGGCCTGTAGTAAGGAGTCGCCAACCTTCGGCTAGCTCCTCGGATCTTCTGGCTTCTCTCAAGCCTACTTTGCTTTAAGTCTACATCCTGCAGTTCTGTCTATTTAGTCGTAGCCTTTTCTTCTGCTCTGTACTTTTACATAACAGGACCTGTTTCAGATTCTTGTTCTTGCCCCTTGCCTTGACTATCTTCCTCGGGCTGCATCTGTCCAATTCCCTGGTTTTGGGACTTTCTTCTTGTCTTTGGGACCTGCTCCCTGCAGCTCTTGTCCTTCCATTTCTGGCACTTTCAGTGGAATGATGTTCTCTTCCCGGTCACCAGACCTTTTCACGCTGTTTCACTTCTTTCCTTGTTTCCCTTCCACACAGGCTCCCAACCTAAAGAAACTTAAACAAAAAACAAACTGAGCACGTGCGTGGGGCCAGTTCCTGGCTGAAGGTGTGAAAATGCCCTAACTGCACACGTGCGGCCATTCTCCGGCTGGCACCAGCGCAGAAGATGAAGATGAAGTAAAAAGGAACGATCTGTGCATGTGCAGTCATTCCAGGGCCAGCGCATGCGCAGAGACCACTGAGGCCTGCTGGGAACTGTAGTTCCCAAACCCCGAGGCCCTCTCTCCGATTCACGATTTTCTTTCCCATTTTGGGCTCAGCACAACGTGAATCACTGAAGGTGGTAGGACAAGCTGAGAAGGCTGCTAAAGAAGGGTATGGGTGCCTTAGCCTCATTAATAAGGGCATAGGGTATAAAAGCAATGATGGAGGGGATGGTGACGTAGTGGCAATGTCCCTAGATGAGCAACCTAATGGCCCAGGTTAATGCTCTGGGTGTATGGCTTCAAATCCCACTACAGCAGCTGTTGGAATTTAAATTCAATTAATAAATCTGAAACTGAAAACTAGTCTCAGTAATGGTGACCATGAAACTATCATCAATTGTTGTAAAACCCCATCTGGTTCACTAATGTCCTTTAGGGAAGGAAATCTGCCATCCTTACCCAGTCTGGCCTACATGTGACTCCAGACCCACAGCAATGTGGTTGACTCTTGGCTGCCCTCTGGAATGGCCCCAGCAAGACACGTAGTTCAAGGGCAATTAGGGATGGGCAACAAATGCTGACCATTCCAGCCATGCCCAGATCCCATGAAAGAATGAAGGAAAAGAAAATGTGTTAACCATTATAAAACACTGGCTAGACTCCAGCTGGAGTACTATGCCTAATTCTGGACACCACACTTTAGGAAAGATGTCAAGGCCTTAGAGGGGGTGCAGAAATGTACTAGAATGGTACCAGGGATGAGGGACTTCAGTTAGTGCAGCGACTGGAGAGGCTGGATTGTCCTCCTTTGAGCAGAGGAGTTTAAGAGCAGATTTGAGAGGGGTGTCCAAAGCCATGAAGAGTTTTGGTAGAGGAGAAGAAACTGTTTCCACTAACAGCAGAATTGAGAACCAGAGGACACAGGGTTAAGGTGATTAGCGAAAGAGCCAGGGTCGATGTGAGGAAAGATTTTCTCACTCAGGGCATTATTGTGATCTGGAATGCACTCTCTGCATCGGAAAGCAGATTCAATAGTAACTTCCAAAAAGAATTAGATTGCATCATTTCGATATCTCGTTCGGCAGGCACGCACTGGAGGCAGCTGCGCACCCGCCAAACTGTCAACGGCCTATTAAGGTCATTAAAAAAGTAATCAAAGTTGTTAACCATGCTGCCCGTCCAACCTTAAGGTCAGTGGGGGGCGGGTGAAGAGCCTGAGTGGCCTTTGCGTTTTTCAGGAAACCTCATCCACGGGCGGGACGAGGTTTCCTGATGGGTTTTATTAAATAATTAAATAAATTTTGCAAAATGCACAAACATGTCCCAGCTCATTTGACCCTCTCACATGAGGGGACATGTCTAAATAATTTTTTACTTCATTCATTGAAAAGTTTTATTTTCAACTTAATCTCCCTGAGGCAGCTCCGTGCCTCAGGGACATTGCTGCACTCTTTCACCCGCATGCGCGAAAGAGCGCTGGCTCCGACTCTCCCACTTCCCATCTCCCGCCCGCACAGGTAACGCTTTGCACTACCGGCCGCGTGTGACGCTGGGCGGGTCTTAATTGGCCCGCCCGCATAAAATGGCGGTGTGCAGCTGATTGTGGGCAGCGATCGGCTCTGCACCTGCCCCCGCCCTCTCCTGCCCAGCCTGCCCACCATAGGAAAGATACTACCCCTACAGTCAGTAAATGTTCTGAAAATTGTGTTGCCATTAAATAACTAATGGGAGGAGGAGGCTCCACGAACATCCCCATCCCCAACGATGGCAGAGTTCAGCACGTCAATGCAGAAGACAAGGCTCAAGCGGGTTGAAACTACCTTCGGCCGGAGGCTGAGAGTGGATGGTCCATCTTGGCTTCTTCCTGAGGCATCCAGCATCACAGATGCCAGTCTTCGGCCAAACTGAATCTCTCCAAGCTGTTCCAGCACAGCTACACTCTAGCATCTACCTGACAGTGTGGAAAATTGACCTGGTATGTCCTGTCCACAAAAAAGCAGGACAAATTCAATCTGGCCAATTACCGTCCCATCAGTCTGCTCTCAATCATCAGCAAAGTGATGGAAGGTGTTATCGGGAGTGCTATCAAGCAACACTTACTCAGCAACAATCACTTTAATACTCGGGACAACCTCTTGGTCCTGACCTCATTACGGCCATCACACAAACATGGCCAAAAGAACTGAATTCCTGACTGAGTTGAGAGTGACTGTACCAGACATCAAGACAGCATTTGGCCGAGCATTGGCATCAAGGAGTCCTTGTAAAATTGAAGTCAATGGGTATCAGGGGTAAAACTCTCCACTGGCTGGGGTCAGACTGAGCACAAAGCAAGATGGCTCAGATTGTTGGGGGCCAATCGTGTCAGCTCCAGGAGTTCCTCAGGGCAGTGTTTTAGGCCCAACCATCTTTAGCTGCTTCATCAATGATTTTTATCATAAGGTCAGTGTGAGGCTGTTTCCTGACTGCACAATGTTCAGTTCCATTGGGAACCCTTCAGATCAGGCAGCAGTCCTCGCCAGTTGGTAGCAAGACCCGGACAACATTCAGGCTTAAGCTAATAAATGACAAGTAATATTCATGCCACACAAGTGCCAGACAATGACCTCTTCTAAGAAGTGAGAATTTAAGCATCTCCCCATGACATTTAATATCATTACCATCGCTGTATCCCCCAGAATCAACATCCTGGGGATCATCATTGGCCAGGAACTGAACTGCACCATCCACATATATATTTTTATTTATTCATAGGATCTGGGCATCAATGGCAAGGTCAGCATTTATTGCCCATCCTTAATTGAGTTGGTTACAAGAGCAGGTCAGAGGCTGGGCATTCTGCATTGAGATATTCACCTCCTGACACTCCAAAGCCTGTCCTTCATCTACAAGGCACAAGTCAGGAGTGTGATGGAATACTCACTCCACTTGCCTGGACAAGTGCAGCTCCAGCATGACTCAAACGCCATCCAGGTCAAAGCAGCCAACTTGACTGCACCCCTTCCACCACCTTCAACATACACTTGCAACACCACCAGTGCATCGTGGCTGCAAGTGTGCACCATCTACAAGATGCACTACAGCAACTTGCCAAGGCAACTCCCAAATCTTAGACCACCACGGCAGCAGATAGATGGGAACACCACCATCTGCAAGTTCCCCTGAGTCACTCACCATCCTGACTTGGAAATATATCGGCCGTTCCTTCACTGTCGCTGGGTCAAAATCCTGGAACTCCCTCCCTAACAGCACAGTGGGTGTACCTACGCCACATGGACTGCAGCGGTTCAAGAAGGCAGCTCACCACCACCTTCTCAAGGGCAACTAGGGATGGGCAATAAATGCTGGCCCAGGCAGCGATGCCCACATCCCATGAAAGAATGAAAGATAAATTTAAAAAGATAAGAGTGACTTCACTTAATTGGTTATTCGAGGCTTTGGAACCTCCCGAAGTTCTGAGAGGAGCTGTATAAAGCCAAGCCTGCATAGGTCAAGCCTTTTCTTTCATTGTAAGCACATTTCCGGTGTTAAACTTGGGGAGGAACTTACATCATATCTACCACTAAACTTTGAAACGACCCATTGGGGCCGGGCTTTTATTTCCCACCCTGGCTCAAAACTGGCACTGGCTGTTCCAGAAACTGCTCAGTTCCCAATCCCAATGACAGGCTGCAAGATACAACTCCTATTCCCCCCCCCGCCGTGCCCCTCCACTGCCTCCCACTCTGCCCTCACCCGCACTCCCAACACCACCCCCCCAAACCCCCACAAAATGCGATGACAATAATTGTCCCGGGCACAGAGACCGATTGCAACAGTGAAGTGAGGAAAGCAACAACACAACATTAACTCTGCGGCTGGACTGGGCTCCTGGTTTTCGTTTCGGCGAACGCCACACAGTCCCTTTGCAACGTCAGTCACCTCGCTGCCTTTGTCTGACATTTCCAATGCAGTCAAATTATTGCTGGTAAGGTTCAGTGCTAATCCAGTGCACATTAGGATGCAGAACTGCTTCCAACTGCTGAGCATGAGGAACTAAAAATAGAAGATTTCTGCCTCTGCACCAAGTTGCAGCCGGATATTTATAGAATGACTGACTCCCTCTCCTGACTCGAACTGTTTATATACTTGCCTTTGTCCCTCACCCCTCTCCCCTCTCCAGATTTCTTCCCCCCCACTTCACCTCCCCCTCCTTTCTCTCTCTGTCCCTTTCTCTCTCTCTCTGCCTCTCGTCCTCTTTTCTGCTTGACGTACATATCCATTTTGGCGTTTCCTTTTATGTTTTTTTATTCCCCCTCTGGCATCACATGGAGTGACTTGTGATGTGACAGCTCCCTCTCGAAGCAGTCAGTGCTGGTCAACAAGAGAGCTGGCATGAGCACAGATAACGATGGTTCAGGTTGAGGGTTGGGGGGTGGGTAGCAGGATGAAGACAAACTGAGAGAGGGGAAAAAAAAAACACAATACCGGGATAACTTGCGGTCAAAAAGCACCTTTAAGGCAGTACAAATGTCCCAAGGGCAGGATTTTGCCCTCGTTCCCCCCACCCCCACCACCCGTGGATGAGGTTTCGCCAAAAAAAACGCAAAGGTCGCCAACCAAAACCCTGGACGGGCATCGAAAAATTTAAATCAGTTGGATTGTTAACGGTCTTAATTGGCCTTTTTAGTTGTTGGCCAAACCCCGCGCGCGCCATCTGACCGAAATACTGCGCGGTGACGTGGGCACACTCGCCCGACCTCATCACGCGGTATTTAACGCCCCAGCGGGTCAGGCCCGCGCCCGCCCGCTCAACGAAAAATTCTGCCCCAAGGCTTTTCACCGGAGCGTGATTATTAAGCGGAAGTTGACGTGGATGCCACATGAAGGAGATATCGGGACAAGCGACTGAAGAGCTTGGTCAGCGAGGTAGGATTCGAGGATTGCAAGACTGAGGCGTTTAGCGAGGGCGTTCCTGAGCTGAGGGCCCCCCACACCCGAAGACACGGGCACCAACAGTGGAGCGATTAAAATCCGGAGCCACTCAAGAGGCCAAAATTGGAGGAGCGCAGAGTTCTCAAAGGGTTGTAGGGCTGGAGGAGGGACCGATAGGGAGGGACAAAGCCATGGGGGGGTTTGAAAGCAAGGATGAGGATTTGAAAATCAAGGCATTGGTGGACTGGAGTCCATGGAGATCAGCGAGCACAAGGGTGGATGGTGGGAAAATGAGGCCAGAAGCGAGCTAGGGTAGGGTCAGCAGAGTCTGGAATGGCCTCAAGTTTACTAATCAGCCAGACACCGATCGAGAAAGGCAACAATGAGCAGGTTCAGTCACTTCCCTCCATTCAATCCTGCCTCAGAATACCATGGAAAGGAAGGAACTTAGAATCATAAACCCTTAGACCACAGGAGAAGGCCATTCGCTCCATCAACCTCATGCTGGCTCGTTGAATGAGTGATTGAGCTATTTCAATTAGTTCCCCTCCTTCCCGGCTCTTTCTTCAGAGCTCTGCAAAACCTTTGCTTTTCAATAAAATATCCGATCCCCCCACCTCTAAAACTTGCATTTCGGTAGCGCCTGTCATATCCTCAGGATTCGCCACATCACCTCACAGCCAGTCAATAACGTTTAGAATTCCACCTGATTCGCCAAGAACAAAGGTACTTAAAGAGGAAATGACAGACCAGTTAATCGGCGTTATTTACGGGAGGAATGTTGGCCAGGGCACTTGCCCGACTCCTTACTCTTCTTAAGTAGCTCCAAGGCAGGCAGACAGTCCACAGAATTATCGCCTGATTCCAAAGATAGCGGTTTGGCTATGTGTCCAGGTCCGAGGGAGTAATGTTGTGTCAACCGTGTCTCTGACGCACAAAAGTTTGGGTTCGTCCCATTCCAGTGTTCAAGCATAAAATTCAAGGAGGACTGAGAGAGTGCTGCACTGTCAGAGGTGCTGCTGTCCAGATCAGACATCAAACCGCTGTCCCAGGCGGACGTGAAAGGCCCCACGGCTCTACTTTGAAGAAGAGCAGGGCAGCTACTGCCGGTATCTTGGGCAACGTCCATCTCTCACCCAACATCACAAGGTTATCTGGGCATTACCACCTTCCTGCTTGTGGGAGCTTGCTGTGCACAAAATCCCCTGCCGCGTTTTTTGCAATAAAACTGCGAAAACACTTCAAAAAGTACTTAATTTTTGGGATGTTCCGAGGTCATGAAAGGCGCTACATAAATGCAAGTCTTTCTTTCTCCTTTATTAGATGCATATTTAACAAATAAGTGGTGGAGTCCTCACGTTTTTTTTTCATTCACAGGATGCGGGCATCAGTGCAAAGGGTGGCAGTTATTGTCCATCTCTAATTGCCCCTACACGGGTAGTAGGGAGATGCCACCTTGAGCCGCTGAAGTCCGTGTTGGGTAGGTCCACCCGCGGGGATGTTTTTTTTTGTCTTTACTCTTTCACGGGGTGCGGGTGTCACTGGCAAGTCCAGCATTTGCTGCCCATCCCTAATTGCCCTTGGACTAAGTGGCTTGCTAGGGCAGTGAAGGTGCAGCCACATTGCTGTGGGTCTGGAGTCACAGGTAGGGCCAGGCCGGTTGGTTAGGGAGGGAGCTCCAGGGTTTCGACCTAGCAATGATGAAGAAACGGGTTATATATGTTCGAGTCAGGATGGTGTGTGACTTGGAGGAGGACTTGAGGGTGGTGATGTTCCCACTCAGCTTGATGGGCACCCCATCCACCACCTTAAACATTCACCCCATCCACCACCGATGCACAGTGGCAGCAGTGTGCACCGTCTACAAGACTAGGGAGGTGATGGCGTAGTGATATTGTCACTGACCTAATCATCCAGAGACCCAGGGTAATTCTCCGAGGACCTGGGTTCCAATCCTATCATGGCAGAACTTAAATTCAATAAAAATCTGGAATCAGAAGTCTCATGATGACCACGAAACCCCCATTGCTGATTGTTATAAAAACCCTCTGGTTCACTAATTCCCTTTCTAGAAGGAAATCTGCTGCCCTTACTTGGTCTGGCCTACATGTGACTCTTAAACACCCTCGAAAAACAAGGGCAATTAGGGATGGGCAATAAATGCTGGCCCAGCCAGCGACGCCCACATCCTGTAAATGAACAAAAAAAAGATGCACTGCAGCAACTCACCTTTGACCTCCTTTGACAGCACCTTCCGAACCCACGACCTCCAAAGCTAAAGGGTATATTTCACTTGGCATATCCCTCTGTTTGTCACAATTTTTTTTGTTTTCCCATTGGACCTTCCATCCTCTGAACTTTCTCCCTTCTAAGCTGCCCCTTCCCCTCCATCCATTCTGTCCCGGAACTGTCTGTCCCGTCTCAAACTCACTAGGGGGCTGAATTTTCCCATCCCTGTGGAGACAGGGTTGGAGAAGGGGTTGGGGCGGGGTGGGGAAGGGTGCGGGAGGTGAGGTAATAGATGGGGGACGAGTAGGGGTGGCATTTTCCCAGAAATGGGCAGCAACCAGGATTGGCTGCCTGCTCCGCGGAGAGAGGAAACCAATTCGAACAATTGAGGCTATTTTACGACAACACTGGCATGTTCCCACCATCCCAGTTGTGTTCATGGCCGGCAGCCTTCTGGAGGAGGCCAGGGATCTAGTAGAGCAGGGGGCTGCTTGCACCAATGACAGGGTTACAGAGGTCAAAGACCGCGACCCCGCCGAGGGGTTTCCCCTCCACCCTGATGGCCCTACCAGCTTCAGGCCTCTTTATTTGTTGACCGAAGGAGGCTCAGTGTTGAGGTGCCCTCACGGCCTCCTGCCTGCCTCAGCAGTGCCAACCTCCCCCACCTCCTCCCCCACCCCGGGCGGGGCCGCCGGCCTGACAACTCCACACGCCTTCCGATTGGGCCTCCAGCTTCCCTGCCCCGCCCACCGTCTTTAATTAGGCCAGGGCTCGCCAAGGCGGCTTCTTAATTGGCCGGCCTCCAGGAAGGTCACGAGTGACGTGCGCGCCACAGCCTTCTCTGGGTTCCCGAATTCGGAATTGAAGCCGACATCGGGATCGCGACCCAGCCAGGAAAATCCGGCCCGTCGTTTCCCAGAAAATCAACCCTGCTGAGCTTCAAACCTCTCCCCTTCCTGCTACGGTTTACGGGCTTTGTAAGGCACAAGCTCGGTGTCACCCAGACCCTGCCTCCAACGCTCCCCCACCCCAGAAGTAACTCACCCTCCCTCTTTTTCTTAAGCCCTTTGTTGTAGGCCTGAGGCTTTCGTTGTAGGCCTGAGGCTTTCGGTGTAGGCCTGAGCCTCTCGTTGTAGGCCTGAGCCTTTCGTTGTAGGCCTGAGCCTCTCGTTGTAGGCCTGAGCCTCTCGTTGTAGGCCTGAGGCTTTCGGTGTAGGCCTGAGCCTTTCATTGTAAGCCTGAGCCTTTCGGTGTAGGCCTGAGCCTTTCGTTGTAGGCCTGAGCCTCTCGTTGTAGGCCTGAGGCTTTCGGTGTAGGCCTGAGCCTTTCGGTGTAGGCCTGAGCCTTTCGTTGTAGGCCTGAGCCTTTCGTTGTAGGCCTAAGCCTTTCGTTGTAGGCCTCTGCTGACTCTTCTCAGCTAAAAGAAAATTCAGATTTGCACAAATTTAAGATGTGAAATATAGATTTCACGCCAGAGGGAGAATCCTTTCCCCGCCGCTGCTTTCTGCCCTCAAAATCGCCGACGTCTTTCACAACAGCAGAGAGGCGACATTCAACTGGTGGCCTGCGCTTTGGGCAAACTGGGGGGTGAGGGCACAGCAACGTTCTGCAGAGCTGGCCAGGGTCGCCTGTTGCTTTGCCGGCTTCAGAGGCAGCCGGGGGGAAGGGGGGGGGAGGGTGCGTCGGGGTTAAGTGCTGCCCTGCCTCAGAGGCAACCTTTGAGGGTGAGGGGGAGCGGGGCGCAAGTGCCACCTTGCCGTTGAGGCCACTTGTGATGTAGGCAAATGCAGCCTTGCCGTTGAAGCGGCTGGTGGTGGGGGGGTTGGGGGCAGTGGTGGTTAGCGACGCCCAGGGTCTATAGACACTGCCTTTCATCCCTGCAGATTACCGAGAACCAGTGTCACTGAAGACTGTGCATGTCCAGGGAGCTGGTGACTCACGTCCGCCAGTTGCTGCAGGATTTGGTGCCACGGGGACATGGAGGGCATCCGCTGCCAGTGGCTGTGAAAGTGACCGCGGTGCTCAATTTCTACACCAGTGGCTCCGTTTAGGGCTCCACAAGTGATCTCTGTGGGATCCCTGAAGCCTCCATCCACAAATGCACCCATGGGAGGTCATGGATGCCACCTCTGCCAGGGCCACACAACTTTGTGCATTTCGCCCGGGACCATGGCAGCCAGAATGGAAGAGCGATTGGATTCGCCCAGGTCTCGAGTTTCTCACGGGTGCAGGGTGCGATCGCCTGCACTCATGTGGCGCTCAGGTCTCCATCGTAACACATGGTGGATTACATCAACCACAAGGGCTTCCACTCACTGAGCGTGCAGCTAGTCTGTGACCACCAGAAACCCATCCTGCAGGTATGCACATGGTTTCCATGGAGTGTGCACGACGCCTACATCCTGAGTCGCTCGCAGATCCCTGCAGTCTTCCAGGGTCCACAGAGGCTGCAGGGATGGCTCCTCAGGGACAAGGGCTACCCACAGAGGCCGTGGCTGATGGCACCCGTGCAGCAGCCTCAGACTGCAGCAGAGCGACGCTATAATGAGGCTCATGCTGCAGCTCACAACTTGGTGGTGCAGACCATCAGGATGCTGAAACTGAGGTTCCGGTGCCTGGACCGGTCTGGTGGAGCCCTGCAATACAGCCCACAGAGGGTGTCACGCATCATCGTCGCCTGTTGCACCCTTTACAACCTGGGGCTGCAACGGGGAGAGGAGCTGGCTGAGGAGGAAATGAGGAGTTGGAGGTCTCCTCTGATGAGGAGGCCGATGGGAATGAAACTGAGGAGGTCCTCGGAGGTGACGATGATGGGGATGAGGCCTTCACACTGGCTAAACGAGGCAGGCACGCTCGGGAGGCCCTCACAGCTGTGAGATTTGTGGAGGATGATGACAGCAGGAGAGGACACTCCATAAATCTTCACACAGCCTCTGCCTGTCCGAGCTCACTTGCTCTGTGATCAGGGTCATATCATCGAAACACAGCCCTGAAACTGTAGAAGCTCCTGATGCTGTGTCCGCCTTCAGCACCTGAGCCCTTCAGGAGCTGGTGCACAGCATCAGTGATCGCAGATGCTGGTGTGATGGGGCCAGCCCCACCTTAAAGGCGCTGAGAACACACGGAGTGTATGAGAAAACCACTTAGCGCCTGCCCATTACATTCTGGCAGCAATGACCAGCACCATCGAGGTGCAGGCCTCAGTAATGTGTCCAGGGAGTGTGAGGCTGGACCATCACTTTGGTCTGAAGGCTGCACAAAGCACAGGGAAGAGGCCCTGGACTGAGACACCTGCCTTTATCTTGTGCAGAAAGGTTTCACATCTGAGTGACAAGAACACTGCTCATCAGAACAAGGAGCATAGGCAGGGAGACATTCTTGGGAGTTTATTGACAATAGTGAACATTATGTATAAGTGATTAACACCCGTGCCCAGGCTGTGCAGCTAATCCTCCCTAACTGTCCTAACCCTGCCGCTACGTCTTGGTGCTCCCTGGACATCCACAGCGGAGATGGAGACAGCCTGCTGACTGTGACGCCCTGTTTGTGATGACCTTGCTGGGCATCCTCTTGAGGGCCGAGACTTGGAGGGCCCTGGCCTGCTTTCGGGGTCCTGCTGTGTGGCAGTGGCCCCCTCCTCGGCCTGTGGAGCAGGAAGAGGGGAGTTAGATGGGCCGGACAATCTTGGAGTCACCTGGATGGATGGGCCCGGAGTGTGCACCTTCGGACCCTCCTCCCTATGGGTGTCTGGGGGCCCCAGGCTGACCCCCTGAGGAGCAGTGGTAGCTGGAATGAGGTCAAACTGCCCAGCACCCCTCTCTCGTACACACTGTTGGAGGCCAACTCTGGCATCAGCGATGGAGTTGAGCCCGTGCAGCAGGGCAGGAGTGACATCCTGAACCAAGATCTCCATGGCAGCCACCATCATACCAGTGCAGACCTCAGCGCTGACCTCAGCCTGAAGGCGGACAGACTCCTCCATCGTGCCTTGCAATCTGAGGAGTGCAGCGGACATCCCTTCCCAATGTTCCCGAGCTTGTCTTTGCAGCTCCAGCAACTGAGGTATGACTGAGTCCAGAGGCTCATCATCTGACTCGGACTCAGTTCTGGTCTCCAGCAGTCCTCCGAGTGCCGGGGACCTGGGAAGTCCCTGCGTCCACCTGCTGTGGATCAGACAGTGCGATGTGCCCACCAGATTGTGATCTCGAGGCTACTCTAAAGCTCGTTCCCAGTGAGGTGTGTGTCTGTGCGCTGGTGGAGGGCGTGGGTGAGCGCTGTGACAGGACTTCATTGGGGTTTCATCATATTCCCCTGCCGAGGTTTCTTCAGGGTTTGATCTCCCACCCTCTACCCTATCCCCGACCTTCCATTTTACCTTCCACCCTCTCCTCCCTTTTGACAGCATAAAACCCATCACATTTCTACCTCCCTTCAATTCTGAAGAGCAATCAATATCGGCTCGAACATTAGCTCCCTTTCTCTCTCCACTGACGCTGCCAAACCTGCTGAGCATTTCCAGCACTTCCTGTTTTTATTTCAGATTTCCAGCATCCGCAGTATTTTGCTTTTATTTTGCTGTTTAATACGATTGGGCAGGAGTGGTCCAGGGGCTGCCCACCTTGCAAGGGAGATTATGAGGAGCTGAGAGGAAGTCCTACTTTTCCACCATAGGTTGAGTCAGGACTTGGTGAACCATCTCCCCTTCTGCTCATTCGCTCCTTGGATCCAAAACATTGGCGTTCTTGACCTGCCCCAGTCCTTACCTGGACCATCACTGTGGTCTGAAGGCTGCACAGAGCCCAGGGAAGAGACCCTGGGCTGAGACACTGTGACTCGTGTGCATTTCATATTTCCATTACAGACTCAGGCCCAGACATTTACGTTGGGGCAGAATGGGGGCATCTATTAGCGCCCGGGATACGCAGGGCACACGGATTCAATAGCAGGACCTCTCATTTTCACTGTGTCCCGTCCGGTGTGTGAGGCGGGAGGGCCAAAAGCCTGGCAGTAGAAGGAGGGAAGGAGGGACAGTGTGGGAGGGAGGGTCATGGAGGAGGGAGATTGCAGGGTGGGAGTGACCTCAGAGAAGGGAGAGGGAAATGTTTGAGGGAGTGGGTCGGGGGGGGTGGATGACAGGAAGCTCACAAGCAAAGAGTTACTCCTGACCCACAAGCAGTGCTGTAAATCTTAGGCACGCAGCCTCATTGGTGGAGTAACATGACTGACCTACCTCTTGCGAGCTGCCTAACCCCTAAGCGACCCCGCCTAAACTGGAAGTGGAAGCGTTTGAGGTGGCCACATTTTATAACTTACCCTCACGCCCGTCCATCCTGCAGGTTTAAATCCCACCTTCCCCAGCCTCCTGACCCAGAGTCTCTTATCTCTGGAGAGGCTATGAGGCCAAATCAATGCGCAGGTGTAGGTCACCCTCTGGTGGCCACACTGCACATTGCGCCACACAACTTTGCCACTGCGCACGCAGAAAATCGTAAGCCCAGGAGGAAGCCATTCAGTCCTTCGAACCTGCTCCACCGTTCAGCACGAGTATCTTAACACCACGCACTGTTCTTAGCTTCCCAAATTGCTCTTACTGAACAAAAATCTATCAGTACTGGAGCAAAATCCTGCCACACCCCTCCCCTGCTGCCAGTGTAGCTGAGGGACTCCCAACGTTTTCTGTTTCTCTTTAGGTTATAAATGTTCAATCGATTCACAGCATTTTGAGGGAGCGGGGCCCAGATTTCCACCATCCTGTGTATGAAGGAGTGCTTCCTCACATTGCCTTGGACAGCCTAGCTTGAAAAGCAGCAGCTTATATTTACATAACACCCATCACATAGTGAAACATCCCAAGCAGCTTCATAGGAGCGTTATCAAATCAAGTCAAGACAGCCCAAGGTGAGTCTCAGGTGCAATTACCAGTCAGACACTCGACACCGAGCCACGTAGGGAGATGTTAGGTCAACGACATAAAGGTTGGTCAAAGAGGGAGGCTTTAAGGAGAGTCTTAAAGGAGGAAAGCGAGGTAGAGAGAGGCCGAGAGGTGTAGGGATGGAATTCCACAGGTTGGGACCTAGACAGCTGAAGGCCTGGCCACCCTATAGCACAGCATCTCCCTACGGATAAAGGCAAAATACTGCGGATGCTGGAAATCTGAAACAAAAACAAAAAATGCTGGAAAACTTCAGCAGCTCTGAAGAAGAGTCACACGGGACTCGAAACGTTAACCCTGTCTTTCTCTCCACAGACGCTGTCAGACCTGCTGAGCTTTTCCAGCATTTTTCCGTTTTTGTCTGTGCTGGGATCTTCCTTCCTGAAGCCAAAGTTCGGTGACAGGGAGGAAATAGCTTTTCTCAATCAAACCAAAATGAAGATCAGGGACCCTTGGGACAGGATGCCTTCCCTGAAAAGATTCTCACATGAAAAGCCGGTGTAGGCTGAGTATACAGCACAGTGGACTTGGGAAACCTTCTGATTTCACATGGCTGAGAGTCTGAAGGATGATTTTCCTTGCGGAATAAGCAGTGTAAGCAGATTCTTCCTAAATCATAGAACCATTGGATGATTACAGCACAGATGGAGGCCATTCATGTCAATGGTATGTTAGTTATATTATTAAGATACTCAAATAAAGGGCATTGTTTAATTAAGTGCCTAGAGCACTTATAAAGAGAGACTGCTGGGAAATGGATGGATGGGTAGGTAAGAAGCAGACATATGCAATGCTGCATTCTGTAAATAAAACTACTATCAAGAAAAGTATTGGTGCCTAGTTTCATACTTCACCAACGGGCTTGGGATTGAGTAAATAATTCCGCCTGTCATATTTGTGGTAGCTCTCTGCAAAATCAACTCTGCTAGTTCCACTCCCCAACCCTTCCCTCGTAACCCTGCAAACTCTTCCCCCTCAGGTGCTTATCCAATTCCCTCTTGAAAGCCACGATTGAACCTGCCTGCAACACATTCTCAGGCAGTGCATTCCGGGTCCTAACCCCTCACCGCGTGAAACAATTTTTCCTCATCTTGCCATTGTTTCTTCTGCCAATTACCTTATATCAGGGTCCTCTGGTTCCTCACCCTTCCACCAATGTTTCTTCCCATCTATTCCATCCAGACCCCCTCCTGATTTTGAGCACCTCTATCAAATCTCTTAGCCCTTTCCTTCTAGGAGGTTTTGTGGCCCAGGTTGTTAGCTCCAGAAAGAGCATTTGTGACAATCAGCTGGTGAATTTTTTCACAACTTTTCTCCCCGGCTGTCGCCCAAAGGATAAAAAGTGTGTTGGGGACGTGAGTTTAAAAAACAACCTCTCTCCTCAAAGAAGAACAGCCTCAGCTTCTCCGCTCCATCGACCGAACTGATCCTCATCCCTGGAACCATTCTTGTGAATCCTCTATAATGTCCTCACATCCTTCTTAAAGTGCACTGCCCAGAATTTGAAACAATACACCAGTATTCTATAAAGGTTCATCATAAATTGCTTGCTTTTGGACTCTCCGCTACTATTTATAAAGCCCAAGACCCTGTACTTTTTTAAAAAAAATGTCAATCCTTGTAGCTATGAGGTTGGTCAAATGGAACAAATGTCCAGAGAGAATATTTGGAGGTAAGAATCCTTCCACAGAGACTACAAGTACATCCATGGCTGTAAAACACTTTGGACATCATGTGATTGTGAAAGATGCTGTATAAATGCAAGCCCTTTCTAATTTAAGAAATAGTTGAATGCTACCCTAGGAGGTGTCAGGATCTCTCATGGAAGTTACTGAGTTAAAAAAAACACCAAGGTCCATCTAGTTTGCCATTCTTGTAGTCACACGATATAAGGATATGGAATTGTTGACTAATCACAACATGAAGCAAGACCTGGACAACACTGAGATTTGGGCTGATAAGTGATAAGTAACATATTTGCACCACAGAAGTGCCTGACAATGATCATCTCCAACAAGAGAGAATCTAACCATTTCCCCTTCAATTCAATGGCATTACCATCACTGAATCCCCACTATTAACATCCTGGGGGGTTACCATTGACCAGAAACTAAACTGCACTAGCCATATAAATACTGTGGCTACAAGAGCAGGTCAGAGGCTGGGAATCATGTGATGAGTAACTCACCTCCTGACTCCCCAAAGCCTGTCCACCATCTACAAGGCAGAAGTCAGGAGTGTGATGGAATACTCCCCACTTGCCTGGATGAGTGCAGCTCCAACAACACTTACAAAGCTCAACACCGTCCAGGACAAAGAGCCCACTTGCTCAATGCCCTAACCACCATTTCAAACATTCCCTCCTTCCGCCACCAGTGCACAGTGGCAGCCGTGTGTACTATATACGATAGGCTTGTCTAACTTGCTTGCTTTGGCAGGGCCACATTCTCATCTTTTTCTCACTCAAGGGGCTGATGAGTAAGTTTCATTGAGATAATGTTTGGCACAACATTGAACATAAATTTTTAAAAGTTGAGGTACTAAGAAAAACAATTTTCTGAGCAAAAATAAAGCAATAACATAGCAATAAATTAAGTTAGAAAAAAAGAGTAATTAATAAACATGACCATTAGAGTGTGAGAAGGTCAGAGTGTGTACAACAGACTCAGGAGGCTCACTCACTCATCCTCACCCACTGTGTGAGTGGGTGTGAGTATGTGCCAGTGTGTGGGGGTGAGGGTGAGTGAGAAACCTGAGACTGGGATAAGGCAGACTCACTCTCACACACACACACACACATAAACTCTCTCACTCCCACACACACATACTCACTCGCCCTCTCATACCCACACACACACATACTCACTCCCACACACACACTCTCTCACTCACACACTCACTCACACAGACATACACACACATGCCCACACACACAGACACTCACTCACTCACTTCCCCCCACACACACAAACTCTCTCTCACACACACACTTACTTACACACACACTCACTCACACACACACACAAACTCACTTTCACATACTCATTCTCTCACTCACACTCTCTCACACACACTCTCTCTCACACGCACACTCACTCTCACATATATTCACTCTTTCACTCCCACACACCCTCACTCTATCATACAAACCAGCCAGCCTCTTCCCCATCCCCCCAACCCCCCACACCCTCCGACCCTAGGCCCCGCAGTCTCTCCCTGGGCCCCGGCAGTCTCCCCACTCCTCCCCTCCTCTCTCCTCCCTTTCCCCATCCTCCTTACTGTGATTGGAGGAGCAGGTCGTTGCAGAATCTTTCACTCAGCTTACCAGTCAACCGGGAACCATATAGAGAGGCTTTGCAGGCAGGGCAGGATCCAGACTGTGGGCTGTGGGCTGGACAAGACTGATATACAAGATGCACTGCAGCAGCTTGCCAAGGTTCCTTCAACAGCACCTTCCAAACCCATGACCTCTACCACCTGGAAAGATAAGGGACACATGGGAACACCACCACCTGGAAGTTCCCCTCCAAGTCACTCACCATCCTGACTTGGAAATATATCGGCCGTTCCTTCACTGTCACTGAGTCAAAATCCTGGAACTCCCTCCCTAACAGCACTGTGGGTGCACCTACACCACAGGGACTGCAGCGGCTCAAGAAGGCAGCTCACCACCACCTTCTCAAGGGGCAATTAGGGATGGGCAATAAATGCTGGCCCAGCCAGCAACGCCCACATCAAAGGAACAAGTAAAAAAAAGCCACAGTGATCCATCTCTATCATTGAGGTTATAACAGACCTAGACATGAGGTGAGGAAAGCCCCTCAGTGATGGGAAGCTCTGGGAACCATAGGTCCAAAGCCGCCTGTTGCTCCCGAGCTAAACTCACCACACATCATGGTCTCAAAGTGCTGAAATACTATTCCCAAAATGTTCCTTTCCGAAGGAAATCTGTCTAATTTGACTGAATCAATGCTAACTGTCTGCCTAGGGAGCCTGTGCCATAGACTGACCAATCACTCACTGAAACATTGGGCCTAATCTCCTGGTCTCCGGATTGTCGGAGAGCAGCTGTTTGACAGAAGTTGCACGTCAGGGACTCTGAAGCCGGGACCTCCACTGGAATTGCCTGGGGAGTTTAAACTTCCGATAGTTTAAAATTCCCCTGCTCCTCGAGATCCTCCACAAATGTCTCCGACTCGGAGATAGAATCAGAGGCTTTCGACAGGCCCACAGCGCTTACCCAGGAAATGTTGACAGAATAAAACCTAGCCTAATACCCCGGTAACTTCACCCCCTCCAATCACGCCCCTGACCCCTGACTACCCCTCGACCTGACCCAACTATCCCCCTGACCCCACCCCCCAACTATGCTCTCAACCACCCAACTACACGCCTGACCAGGCCTAACTACCCCCCACAACCCAACTACCCACATCACCTACCCTACCAAACTACCCACCACTTATCCACCACACCCACCTCCCCTACCTACCTCACCCATCTACCCACCCTACCCACTGACACTACCCACCCACTTACCCACCTACCCGATCCATCCACCCACTGGCCCTACCCACTGACCCTCCCTCTCTGCCCACCCTACCCACTGACCCTATCCACCCACTTACCCACCTACCCGATCCATCCACCCACTGGCCCTATCCACCCACCCTCCCCCTCTACCCACCTACCTACTGACCCTACCCACCCACTTAGCCACCTACCCGATCCATCCACCCACTGGTCCTACCCACTGACCCTCCCCCTCTACCCACCTACCCACTGACCCTCCCCCTCTACCCACCCTACCCACTGACCCTACCCACCCACTTAGCCACCTACCCGATCCATCCACCCACTGGCCCTACCCACTGACCCTCCCCCTCTACCCACCTACCCGCTGACCCACTCACTGACATTCAGACTTACCGTAGGGCAGCTCATGTTGTGAAAAGGGGGCGTGGGAGTCCGGTCTCCCCTGGACTCTGTTACGACGGAAATCCCCGAGGGTCGCTGCTCTGCCCATTTCCAGGAAAGCCGGGATGGGATGACTGTGGAAGGAACACACAGCGGCGTTGAGCCGGGGGGGAGGAATTTTCACCATCGTGGGCGCTGATCGGGAGATCTGAGCTGCTCTTTTCCGCCTATTTGTTCTGAATGAGGCTCCTTCAAATATAGGCCCGGCCGGCCCTCTGCCTGTGGGTGGGCGAATTTCAATGGGTCGAAACAGATTTTTTCTGCACAGAGGGTTGTTGCGATCTGGAATGTGCTGCCTGAAAGGGCATTGGGAGCAGGTTCAATAGAAGCTTCCCTAAGGGAATTGGATATTGCCTGGAGAGAAATGATTTGTGAGGCTATTGGAAAGAGCAGGGGGGCAGGGTGTACTTTTGGATAGCTTTACCAAAGAGCCAGCACAGCTGCAATGGGCCCAATGGCCTCTTCCTGTGCTGTATCCATGATCCTAATAGCAATAGAGCTCTGAGGGCAAAGCGGCAATGTGCCACAACACTCAGTCAGAGTGGAATTATGCTGTTCTGTGGATCTCCCTTCGATTTGCCATTTCTAAATCTCTCACATCCTCTGAAGGCTCTTGCTTGGGTTTAGTACAGGGGGACTAGCGGCCCTCGCATACCCCACTCATTGAGCCACCCTTCATCTGCGAGGCTGCGCACTTCCCAGCAAGGAGCACCAGGAGGCAGTAAGGAGCAGGAACTCCAGTCGGTTTTACCCCTGACCCCTTTTTGGGTCCAGTGTGCTGAAGCTAAATTCAACATCCCAGGCACTGCCCTTAGTTCAGCACAAACCAGGCAGCAATGCTGGGTTATTCTGGTCTGTCCTAAGAGGGTCCTTAGCATACCTGATCCATTAGGGAGCTCATTTACATATTATGATATATGCTACCTAATGGTAATGACAGAAAATAATGCAGCATTGTACATTGTAGTTGGTAACAATGCAATATGGAGCCTAGAAAGCAAGAAAAATTGGCATTTTTATAAGGCCTTTAACGATCTGAAGACTTTGTTTTAGCAACATTGATTGAGCGATTGAGGGATAAGTACTTGGACCTCAGCTAGTTACAGTCTATACCAGTGACTTAGATAAAGGGACCGAGTGCAGTGTATCCAATTTTGCTGATGATACAAAGTTAGCTGGAAAAGTAAGTAAGCTGTGAGGAGTCTGCAAAGGGATATAGGCAGGTTCATTCATTGAGTAAGTTGGAAGGTGGAGTATAATGTGGGCCAAATGTGAAGTTACCCACTTTGGTGGGAAAAATAGCAAAGCGGGCTTATTTTAAGTGGCAAGAGACCGGGAAATGTTGTTATTCAGAGTGCCTTGTACACAAATCACAGAAGGTTAAATGTGCGGGTACAGCAATTAGGAAAGCAAGCGGTGTGTTGGCCTTTATTGCAATGGGATTGGAGTATAAGAGTAAAGAAATCTTACTGCAATTAAATAAGTTCATATGTAGATACAGCAAGCGATTAGGAAGGCAAGTGGATTGCTGTTGTATATTGCAAGGGGAATGGAATATAAAAGCAGGGATGTTTTGCCACAGTTGTATAGGGCATTGGTGAGACCACATCTGGAGTGCTGTGTACAGTATTATTCTCCTTGTTTAAATGTGTTAGAAGCAGTTCAGAGAAGGTTCACTTGATTGATACCTGGGATAGCAGGTGTTTGTCTTATGAGGGAATGTTGGACAGGCTGGACCTGTATCCATTGTAGTTCGGAAGAATGAGAGGTGACCTTATTAAAACAAAAAAGATCCTGAATGGGGCTTGACAGGGTGGGCGCTGAAAGGATGTTTCCCCTCGTGGGAGAGACTAGAACGAGGAGACACAGTTTTAAAATAAGGGGTCTCCCATTTAAGATGGAGATGAGGAAAATGTTTCTCCCTCAGAGGATTGTGAGTGTTTGGATTCTCTTCCCCCGACCATGATGGTGACAGAGTCATTGAATATTTTTAAGGCAGAGGTAGATAGATTCTTGGTTAACAAGGGAGTCAAAGGCAGTTGGGAATAGGTGGGAAAGTGGAACTGAGGCCACAATCAGACCAGCCACGATCTTATTGAATGGCGGAGGAGGCTTGAGGGGCCGAATGGCCTACTCCTGCTCCTAATTCGTATGTTCGTATGTATGTAAATGTGAGACCACACCTGGAGCATTGTGTACAGTTTTGGTCTCCTTACTTAAGGAAAGATATATTTGCTGTTGAGGGAGTGCAACAAAGGTTCACCAAACTGATTCCTGAAGTGAGGGATTGTCACATGAGGGACAGATTGAGTAGACAGGGCCTATATTCCCTGAGGTTTAGTTGAAAGAGATTTTATAGAATGATATAAAATTCTTATGGGGCTTGATAGAGTAGGCGCTGAGGGAATATTTCCTCTGGATGAAGGGTCCGGAACTAAGGAGCACGGTCTCAGAATAAGGCGTTGGCCGTTTAGGATTGAGGTGAAGAGAAACGTCTTTTGCTCAAAGAGTTCTGAATCTGGAATTCTCTACCTCAGGGGGTTTAGTCATGGGGTATGTTCGAGACAAAGATCAGTAGATTTTTGGATACTGAGGGAATTAAGGGATATGGGGAGAGTGAGGGAAGGCAGAGTGAATGTAGGTAGAAGATCAGCCAAGACCTTATTGAACGGTGAAGAAGTCTTGAAGGGCCAAATGGTCCACTCCCCCCACCCCCCCTCCACTATTTCTTACATTTTTATATCTCCCAAAACACCATTGTGCTCTGAGATCGAATGGTGGAGCAAACTCAAAGGGTCCTGTTCCTTGTTAAATGGATCACAAGCCAGATGGAGAAGTACGAATCCAGACACAAATCCTTTTCTTGAATTCCTTAAATTTATTTCTATTGTTTCATCTCCACCTTTTAGCCCATTTCGATCCCTTCCCCACACCCCACCCCCACTAGGGCCATCTGCCACTAGCTTGTCCTGCTTGCTACCCTTAATGTCCCCATTAGCACATCCTTTAGATAATATCACCACCGTCAACACCCCTTTGTCCTTTTGTCTATGACATCTTTGGTAGTCTCTTCTTGGCCTCCACCTATCGCTGGCCCCCTATCGAGCTTTATCTGTCCCACCCCTCCTCTACCAGCTTATATTTCATCTCATTTCTATATGTCTTAGTTCTGATGAAGGGTCATACGGACTCGAAACGTCAACTGTATCCCTCTCCGCAGACGCTGTCAGACCTGCTGAGTTTTTCCAGGTGTTTTTGTTTTTGTCCTTTTCTTGATAGTTGGTTTATTTACAGAATTCAGCGCTACATGTGCCTGGCTCCTACCTACCTACCAACCCAGTGTCCCAGCAGTCCCTTTTTGTTCTTTTGTGAGTATACTGATTGAACAAATGAACTAATAACAAATTAATTCCCCCTTAAAGGGGCACTGTGACAAAAAACAAAACTTTAAAGGAAACTAAACAAATTAAATTGAGATGTCATTCCCGGGGCTGATAATGCACTCCAGCAGTCTCTTTTTACATGTGCTCAAGATACTTAATCAATCAATACCCTCCATTTGTTTACCCTCAACATTAACAATACAAGTGACATAACATTAACACTTCAAATAGTGACTATGGGATCTTTTACATCCACTTGGGAGAGCCTCAGTTTAACATCTCATTCGAAAGACTTCACACCTGACAATACAGTGTTCCCTCAATACCACAATGGAGAGTCAGCCTAATTCTCTCAGGATCCAAAAATCTATTTGTGCTCCAATCTCTGGGGCCGGCCTTGAAACCACAAACTTTTGACTCAAGAGGGGAGAGTGCTACACACCGAGCCACAGTTGATCAAAGGCCTTTAGGCTCAAGCAAATGAGCTATGTCCCTTACGGGGAGAGGGTGTGCACTGTGTATTGGGAAAACAGAGACTACACCTGTAGTGATTTCTTAGTCGATTTAGTTTGGAAATTCTAAAGGTGGCTGGTGGGAATCACTATATACTGGATTGCAGGCTCTGCAGTATCAGAAATCGACACTAGATGGCAGTCTCAGCCTGTTCGAAATGTTTATATTCACAGAATCACAGAATTTTAACCGCACAGAAGGAGGCCATTCGGCCCATCGTGTCTGTACCGGCTCTCCAAACGAACATTATGGCCTAGTGCCATTGCCCTGCCTTTTCCCTGTAACCCTGCACATTGTTTCTATTCAAATAATCATCTAATGTCCCCTTAAGTGCCTCGATTGAACCTGCTTCCTCCACACTCCCAGGCAGTGTATCCCAGACCCGAACCACTTGCTGTGTGAAAAAGTTTTTTCTCACGTCCCATTTGCTTCTTTGCAAATCACTTCAAATCTGTGCCCTCTCGTTCTTGATCCTTTTATGAGCGGGAACAGCTTCTCCCTATCTACTCTGTCCAGTCCCCTCATGATTTTGAACATCTCTATCAAATCTCCTCTTAGCCTTCTTCTCTCCAAGGGGAACAGTCCCAACCTCTGCAATCTATCCTCATAGCTGAAATTTCTCATCCCTGGAACCATTCTCTGCACTCTCTCTAACGTGTTCATATACTTCCTATAATGTGGCACCCAGAACTGTACACATACTCCAGCTGAGGTCTAATGAGTGTCTTATATAAATTCAGCATAACCTCCCTGCTCTTGTACTCTATGCCCGTATTAATAAAGCCCAGGATACTATATGCTTTATTAACTGCTCTCTCTGCCTGTCCTGCCACCTTCAATGATCTATGAACATATACACCCAGTTCTTTCTGCTCCTGCACCCCCTTCAAAAGTTCACCCCTTATTTTATAATGTCTGTCCATGTTCTTCCTACCAAAATGCATCACCTCACACTTCTCCGCATCGAACTTCATCTGCTACCTATTCCACCAACTTGCCTTTGTCCTCTTGAAGTCCCACACCATCCTCCTCGCAGTTCACAACACTCTCAAGTAAAAGTAAAACAACATAGTTGATACATAAATCAGGCTAGACCCCAGAATTAAACAGTAAACTCTCCAGGTAGCCTCCAGGTAGACAGCCTGTCAAGTCTGTGGGACTAGAGGGAGCTCATGTTTGTTGGGCCACTCTGTGATGGCACTAAATGTTTTGGCTGGCAGATGTCCAATTCTTGCCTGGGTGAGGTACTAGATTGCATTGGATTACCTCGGATCCGTGGTACAGAAATAGGCCATTCAGCCCAACCAGTCCATGCGGGTGTTTGTGCTCCACTGAAGCCTCCTTCTGTCTTTTCTCACCCACATCTATCATCATAACCCTCTATTCCCTTCTCCCTCATTTGCTTGTCTAGTTTACCCTTAAAAGGATCTATACTATTCACTTCAGCCACTCCCTGTGGTAGTGAGTTCCACATTCTCACCACACTTTGGGAAAAGGAGTTTCTTTGGAATTCCTTACATGATTTTTTTGCTGACTATCTTATATCAACGGCCTCTAGTTCTGCTCTTCCCCACAAGAGGAAACATTCTCTCCGTATCCACTCTATCAAAACCTTTCATCGTTTTAAAGACCTCGATTAGGTCACCCCTCAGCCTTCTTTATTCAAGAGAAAAGAGACCCAGCCTGTCAATCCTTTCCTGATGTGTAAACACACACATTTCCGGCAAAATCCACCTCGGCACCTTCTCCAGTGCCTCTAGATCCTTTTTAATAACGCGGTGACCAGGGCTGCAGGGGGTATATGTGAGGGTAGCATTCTCAGACAGGAGGGGAGGAGTCCTGAACACAGAGGAGCAGATACAATTGTCACAAAATTACTCTTTGTTTTATTACAAACTTTTGACAACACTTTGAAAGTATTTCACTGGCTTTAGGATGCCCTGAGATCATGAAAGGCGCTATATAAATGCAAGTCTTTCTGCCTTTTGGAACAATTTTCCTGAATCCTCCAAGTTAATTCAGGTATTTCCCCACTTGTTAGAAAGAGGCAAGGTTTCTATTTAAGCAGTAAGTGAGGGAGTGGTAAACCATCATATTAAACATTACCCACTAACACCACAAGGACACACAATAACTACAGGTGATGGGGGCCATTCAGCCCATCTTTATTCACCCATCCAGAATCACTCCAATTACCACATTGCCCTATTGCCACAGTGTATGTTCCTACGTTCGTATGTATGTTCATATCTGCTTCCTGTTCTAGAGTTGCTGCTTTTATCCTTGTGTCCATTCCAAGGGTCGGTCACTCTTAGTGTGAAGAACAACTTCCTGCATTCAGTTCTAAAATTGCCTTTTAATAGCTTGAACCTGTGACCTCTGGTCCAACTCTCAAACTGTGATTTGAAGCCACATTCCAGATACAACGTTACCCTGACCAGGAGCCTCTCATGTTGTTTGTGGTAATGACAAGTGATAGACAGCAGAGGGCAATAGATGCAAAGAAATGTTGCTCAGGGTTTAATAATGATCTTTACTCTGTATCTAGCCCCGTGCTGTACCTGTCCTGGGAGTGTTTGATGGGGACAGTGTAGAGGGAGCTTTACTCTGTATCTAACCCCGTGCTGTACCTGCCCAGCGAGTGTTTGATGGGGACAGTGTAGAGGGAGCTTTACTCTGTATCTAACCCCGTGCTGTACCTGTCCTGGGAGTGTTTGATGGGGACAGTGTAGAGGGAGCTTTACTCTGTATCTAACCCCATGCTGTACCTGTCCTGGGAATGTTTGATGGGGACAGTGTAGAGGGAGCTTTACTCTGTATCTAACCCCGTGCTGTACCTGCCCAGCGAGTGTTTGATGGGGACGGTGTAGAGGGAGCTTTACTCTGTATCAAACCCCGTGCTGTACCTGTCCTGGGAGTGTTTGCTGGGGACGGTGTAGAGGGAGCTTTACTCTGTATCTAACCCCGTGCTGTACCTGTCCTGGGAGTGTTTGATGGGGACAGTGTAGAGGGAGCTTTACTCTGTATCTAACCCCATGCTGTACCTGCCCAGCGAGTGTTTGATGGGGACGGTGTAGAGGGAGCTTTACTCTGTATCTAACCCCGTGCTGTACCTGTCCTGGGAGTGTTTGATGGGGACAGTGTAGAGGGAGCTTTACTCTGTATCGAACCCCGTGCTGTCCCTGTCCTGGGAGTGTTTGATGGGGACAGTGTAGAGGGAACTTTACTCTATATCTAACCCCATGCTGTACCTGTCCTGGGAGTGTTTGATGGGGACAGTGTAGAGGGAGCTTTACTCTGTATCTAACCCCACGCTGTACCTGTCCTGGGAGTGTTTAATTAGGACAGTTGTTGGATCCCGTGCCTTTTGGTTTGTTGGGCTAAAGGATCCGATTTGCACATTTATTTCGGGGTGACCGAGTTGGTACAGAGACAGAGAACATCCGGAGATCGTTGTTGGAATAAACACACGCTATTTATTTACAAACTAAACTCAGCAGCTACACTTGTGTGCTCACAACTTAAAACTCTGTCTTCACTCATCAGTGACTAACTCAAGACTCTCTCCCACAGAGGTAGCCCACGCTACTCTGCTATTGGGTATTAAGATCATGTGACCTTACATTACAATACTTGTCTTAAAGCTATACTACATATCAGCTTACTACATCCCTCCCCTTTACTGAAAAATACTTCTTACAATTCTTCAATTTATCAGGTTATTTGCACCAGGTCAATTATTTACAAAGTCAGTTCTCTCTGGGGGTTTCCTTATGTGTGTAGAACGTCTCAGCTCCACAGCCTCTGAAGTTTGCTTTGGAGTCTCCCTTACTGAAGTCGCCTGAGCATCAGGTTCGACAGCCGATGCCTGTAAATTTGTTTCTTCAACTGTTTCAGGTGCAGTCGGCCCTTCAGATACATTTGCACTTGGTTGCATTCTTTCTACAGGAATTGTGGATCTAGTCTCGAACACTGGTGGAATCACTTCTGGACATTTGGCTTCTCCACTCGTATGTGGTCCGCATGTCTCTTTATTATTCGATCTTTGACTTTCACGTGATAGGAAATAGGTCCCGTTCGGGCATTTATTTCACCGAACAACCATGCTGGTCCCTCTCTAAACTTTTTCACAAATACCTTCTCTCCTCCAGCACTTGTCCTGTTCCATTGTCTGATACTAGCACTTCTGGTAATCCGTTTACAGTGAAGCTTTGCCGTAGCCTGTCTATTGTCGCGGAAGATGTGGGTGACCTCACTTCGTATATGTCCATCCATTTTGAATGAGCGTCTATGATAAGTAGAAACATTGTTCCCATAAAAGGTCCCACATAGTTGATGTTGTACTCATCCCCACAGCCTCCCTGGCCACTCTCAGGGGTGTTACAGAGCTGTTGCAGGTCATTTTTGTACTTGTTGACACTGCAATACAACTTCTCACTAAGTTTTCTATTTCTCCATCCATTCCCGGCCACCACATATAGCTACGTGCTCTTGCCTTTACTTTGGAAATTCTGGGATGTGCAGTGTGAAGTTCAGGCAACAATCTGGAGGAACAATCATTCGAGCTCCCCACAATAAAATACCTCCTTGGCTGGTTTATCTCATATCTTCTCTATGGTTTCATTTCATCAGGCTCTTGTGTTTGTGACCAGCCACGAAGAACTTGATTCCTCACTTTGGATAAGACTGGGTCTCGGTTTGTCCAATCTTTAATTTGTCTAGCACGTATCGGTGATGAGTCCAGGAAGTTCAATCACAAGACAAGTTCTTGAGGAATTGGGACATCCTCATCTTTCACTTGCAAGGGCAAATGACTGAGTAGTGCATCTGCATTTGCAATTTGATTTCTGGGTCTATGAACAAATGTAGACTCATACGCTGCCAAGATCAACGCCCATCTTTGTACTCTTGCTGAGGCTATAGGAGGTACAGCCTTATCTTCACCAAATATCCTAATAATGGCTTGTGGTCCGTTATGAAAGCAAAATGACGACCGTGTACATGTTGATGAAACTTTTTAACACTAAAAACGATCTCCAGGCCTTCTTTTTCAATTTGAGAGTGCATTTTCTCTGCAGTACTGAGTATTCTCTACACATGTCCCATTGGTCTTTCTGATCCATCGTCCATTCAATGGGAAAGCACTGCTCCCACTCCACAGCGCGATATGTCACAAGTTAATATCAACTCTTTTTTTGGATCAAAGAGCACGAGAGGTGTCGGAGATTGTAGCAACTGTTTCCCTTCTGTCAAAGCTTCTTCTCGTGGTGTTTGCCATGACCATCGCTGGTTTTTCTTGAGCAAGTATGTTAGGCTGAAGGGCCTGTTTCTGTGCTGTATGACTCTGTAATACAGGGGGCGCCAGTTCTGTTGACAAATGAGGCAAAAAGCGTCCATGGTAATTGATCATCCCCGAGAATGATTTCAGTTCGGGTGTATTCTTTGTCACTGGGGCTCCTTTAGTGGCTTTCACTTTTTCTTCAACCAGACGTAGGCCTTGTGAATCTACCTGGTGACCTTGGTAAGTTACCTCTTTTGCCAAGAGCGTGCACTTTTCCCTTTTCAGTCTCACTCCAACCTGCGAAAAACGCTTCAGGACTCCTTCCGAGTTCATCAAATGTTCCTTTTCGGTGAGTCCAGTCACGGGAACATCATCCAAATAAACCACAACATGGGGGGCAATCCCTGTGGTAAACTTTCCGTGGTTCTTTGGAGTATGGTGCAAGCAGAAGACACACCAAATGGCAAACAGATGTATTGATACAATCCCTTATGTGTATTTATGGTCACAGACTTCCGAGATGCCTTCTCCAATTCCAATTGTTGGGAGGCATGACTCATATCGAATTCTGTGTAAGCTGTTCCAACTGCCAGTTTTGCGTATAAATCTTCTATTTTCGGTGTCTATCCAATTTTGCCACTTTATTAGCTGTTAATTTTCAGTCCCCACACATTCCAATGCTTCAGTCAGGTTTGAGAACAGGTACAATTTGCGCTGTCCACTCTGAAAATTGTACTGGTTGTATCACTCCCAGCTTTTTTAACCTGTCCAGTTCAGCGTCTACCTTATCCCGCATTGCTTGAGGTTCTGCTCTTGCCTTCATGAATCTGGGTGTTGCCTCTGGATCCACATGAATATTTGCTTGTAGCCCCTCAATCTTTCCAAGTTCTTCCTTGAAAGCTGAGGCATATTTCTGTAGTAGCTCTGATCGCCCATTAGTTCTCAGTTGGAAGATTTCAGTCCATTCCGACTTAATTTCTTTCAGCCAGTTTCATCTGAGGAGACTAGACCCCTCGCCTGCTATTACCATCGAGGGTAATCTTACTGTTCAACCTTCATAGTGTACTGTGGCTTTACACATGCCCGTGACCTGTATGTCTTCTCCTGTGTAAGATTTTAATTTTTCATCAGTTTCTGTTAAATTCAACTTACGTCCTCCACGATTCAGGTATTTGAACGTACGGACACCAATCACCATAGTGGCAGCTCTGGTATCCACCTCCATTCTGATAGGCTTCTCAATCACTCCCATGGTCACGTAGATAGGCTCCATTCTTCCTAGCTTTAAATTATACAGTGAATAGATATCAGGGACTATTACTTCAGTCTTTTCAGTGCTGTTTATCTCATTGAGGTTTTGCTACTGTCTGAAAGTCTGACTGATTTTATCTTTACAATGTCTCATTTGGCGTCCATTTCAATGGCAGAAGAAGCATTCGATTTTTTTAAACTGTGTTTCATTACAGGGCTGTCTGCTTTTACCTCTGTTACTATTATGCTATTTTCACTTATGCCGCACACCAAACGATCCTTAAGACTATCACCAATAGACGTCCCAAACTCACAATATTCAGTTAATTGCTTCAGACTTGCTACATAACAGGCAACTGTCTCCCCCCCGCAGTTCTATTCCTTGAGTTAAATTTAAACCGTTGATTCGTCACTGGCGGCTTGGGCTGGTAATGATTCTTTACGGGGTTGACTAAGTCATCAAAATGTTTCGAGTTTGGGGCACCGGGCGCAGCAACAGGTTTCGAATCAGTCCATATGTCTTATTCCCACACCTGGACAGAAGGATCATGTTGCCTCTTCTCCTCCCCCGCGATGTCATTCACCAGGAAGAAGAACGCTCGACATAGTGAGGCCAGTCGTCCGAGGTTGTATCGAAAGGCTCCACTCCTCCAAATTGCGGCAAACTCTGAGGGAATTACTCGGAGACTCAGAAGGAAATCTTATTTCACTCACGACCACCGTGCGAGGTTGGGCCCAGTTTCAAATCTTCTGGATTCCTTCGTTTTTTTTTCCTCACTCTTCACCGTGGTTTTTCGAACTTTTACTCTCGTCGCCAGTTTGTTGGATCCCGTGCCCTTTGGTTTGTTTGGGCTAAAGGATCCAGATTGCACACTTGTTTCGGGGTGACCGAGTTGGCACAGAGACAGAGAACATCCGGAGGTCATTGTTGGAATAAACACACGCTGTTTATTTATAAACTAAACTCAGCAGTTACACTTGTGTGCTCACAACTTAAAACTCTGTCTTCACTCATCAGTGACTAACTCAAGGGCAATAAGGGATGGGCAATAAATGCTGGCCCAGCCAGCGAAGCCCTCATCCCAGGAAATTAGTAAAAAAAGACTCTCCCGCACAGAGGTAGCCCACGCTACTCTGCTATTGGATATTAAGATCATGTGACCTTACATTACAATACTTGTATTAAAGGTATATTACATATCAGATTACTACAGCAGTGAAGAGGGAGCTTTACTCCATATCTAATCCCGTGCTGTACCTGCCCAGGGAGTGTTTGATGGGGACAGTGTAGAGGGAGTTTTACTCTGCATCTAACCCCATGCTGTATCTGTCCTGGGAGTGTTTGATGAGGACAGTGTAGAGGGAGTTTTACTCTGCATCTAACCCCATGCTGTACCTGTCCTGGGAGCGTTTGATGGGGACAGTGTAGAGGGAGCTTTACTCTGTATCTAACCCCGTGCTGTACCTGTCCTGGGAGTGTTTGATGGGGACAGTGTAGAGGGAGCTTTATCCTGTATCTAACCCCGTGCTGTACCTGCCCTGGGAGTGTTTGATGGGGACAGTGTAGAGGGAGCTTTACTCTGTATCTAACCCCGTTCTGTACCTGTCCTGGGAGTGTTTGATAGGGACAGTGTAGAGGGAGCTTTACCCTGTATCTAACCCCGTGCTGTACCTGCCCCGGGAGTGTTTGATAGGGACAGTGTAGAGAGTGCTTTACTCTGTATCTAACCCTGTGCTGTACCTGTCCAGGGAGCATTTGATGGGATAATAACCCCCGAATCTCTTTGCTTCACCATTGCGGCCCTGCCTTTAGCTGCCAAGACTGGGAATCCCAAGCTCTGGGAGTCCTTCCCAATGCCTCTCCACCTCTCTCTCCTCCTTTAAGGCACTCCCAAAACTGACCTCTTTGACCAAGCTTTTGGTCACCTGTCCCAATATCTCCTATTTGGCTTGGTCATTATGCTCCTGTGAAGCAGCTTGGGATGTTTCCCGAACTCCGTGACACTGAATAGACGCAAGTCATCGTTGTTGTAACACAAGGAGCCCCTGATTGAATGGGGACACTGGGGGCGAGGATGGAACCTGGGCCAGCCGCGCTTCCTCTTGCAGTCAAATAGTTGCCCCTCCCCGCACCCCCCCACCTCCCACTATCCCACTTTTGCCTGGGCTCCAAACTGAATATTCAAGTACGATAGCAGAGGGCACCGGAGAACCATTAACCAATCAGCGAGTGGCTAAGGGGGAGGTGAAGTGGAATAATTTCGGGAAGTGGGCTGATCTTATGGAGGAGCCCCTCGATGGGAGAGGCTGTTTACAGCTCCTTAGCCTAATGAAGCATTCAAACCCTACGTCCTTGATTCATTTCCCCTCGGTTAATGAGTCTTTCTAATGAAACCATCTCGTTCACAGCCTTCATTAAGTGTCTTTTGCACTGAAGTGGAGATTGTACATCCATCAGTGTTCAGCGTCCCCAGCATTGGGCACCCTCGCTTGGCCGAGCCTGAGTGAATCTTTCATCGGGCCTGGTGTTGGAAATGTAACAGGCTGCAGCTGGAGCTAAGAGGCTGAGCGCAATGCCAAGCGGCAGCAACCAGCAACCCCAAAGTCTGCCCCTTCACACCGGCCAGTAGCTGGGGAAGACCACAGTCCGAGAGACTGAAGAGGGAAATGGAGGATAAGAAGGGAAGAGTGAAGGAAGCAAGTTGGAAGAGAGCGAAGCCACCAAAGAGAAAGGGGGAAGCCCTAAAGTTTGAGCGGAAGGAAAAGCAGAAAGGGAGAGAAAACGAGAGCAGATGAACGAGTCGGAGAGAGAGAAATAAAAAGCAAACTGGGAGTGAAAGAATGTCAACGATGGGGGAAAAGGAGAAAGGGAAAGAAAGTTGGACGTGTGGACGGATGGATGGAGAGGTGGCTGAATGAAGAGATGGAAAAATGGAGAGATCGATGGATGATGGATAGACAGGGAGATGAATGGATGGAAGGATGAACTGATATATGGAGGGAGGGGCTGCTGGATGGAGGGAGGGAGGGATAAAAAGATGCAGGGGTGGAAGTTGGACAGAAGGACAGATGATGGATAGAAGGCAGGATGGATGGATGGAAGGACGAATGGATATATGGAGGGAGAGAGGGATGGAGAAAGATAGGCAGGGAGGGAGGGAGGGAAGGAAGGATGGAGGGATAGACTAAGACTAATAGAACAGATCAGAAGAATGATCCATTCTGCTCTGAGAAGCTAAGGCTCGGGTATCATATTTATAACACATCATTGAAGTGCATCTGGCTGGGACCTACTCTCACCTCCCACTCGGCGGAAGGAGGCAAACGGAGTGGACGGAGGGGTCTGAGGTAACTCGGCCGCCCACCACCATTTACAGGGGGTGAGGGAGGAGGGGCCAACACGGGTTCTAGGGAAGGGGGCTGGGCCGGCCAGGAAATCCTCAATGGGGAAATGAGGCCTCACTTTCCCCCTCATTCTCTGCCACATTCCCTTGAAATTCCAGCAGAATTGTGAGGCAGCTTCCTCTGTCCCCACCATTATCCCCCCTCACACCCCCCACACAACACCCCTCAAACCCTAACCCCACCCCTGTGGATTTTGATGCAAAACAAAATGACCCCCCCCCCGCACCCCCCCCCGTGGCCCCATTCGCACTGAAGGTCACCATGTGCCAGAGATCGTCTCTTCTTACATCACAGGCCCCTAGCAGCTCTTTCAAATGCAAAGGGTCGTCATGGTAACCAGGCTCAGCAACCAGGCCTGTGGCTGATCATGACACAATCCCTGCAAAGGAGAGGAAGCACTTGCATTTATATAGCGACTATTATAACCTCAGGGCGTCTGACAGGCTTCACAGTTGCCAACGTTCCTTTTTTTTTTTTGGCGCTGATGTAATGTAGGAAGCGGCTAATTTGCGCACAGCAAGCTCCCACAAGCTGCAACGTGATGCTGACTAAAAATCATCCGGTTTTATTGCTTGTTGGTTGAGGGCTAAGTATTGGCCCAGGTCACTGGGGAGAACGTCACCCCCCAACTCCTCTTCAGAAAAGTGCCATGGGATCGTCAAGTACTTGCCCGTGAGGCCAGATACTGACTTCAGTTTATAACTCACCCGAAAGATGGCCCCACTAAACAGTGCCGCACTCCCTCAGCACTGCACTGGGAGTGTCAGTCTGGGTGATGGTTCCCACACCCTCCGGCTTATGGAGCCAAAGAGGACAATAGTCAGGGTGGGAGGGGGTGGGGTTGGGGGTTGGGAGTGTGATAGAACAAACCCTCAGACTGTATATTTTTATTAAAAATATATCCTCACACTTATTTCTGAATTTAAAACTGGACCTTGGCTGAACAAAGACCATTAAGATGGCTGACCCTCTGTCTGTGAGTTTTTGTCTGTGACCCCAGAACTAAAGAAGCCACTCTGCGGCTTTGGAAATCTCACACCTTATTATCCCTGAGGAGCTACTAATGATCACTTGGGGATTACACAGCACAACTTCAAAGGGAACTACATCAAATGGCTTTTGTATTTGATGACCCAAGTTGGCCCATGGAGATGGAACGTCTACTAAGACAATGGCCTCTCAACCATTCCTTTTAACCCGTAATGGCTAAGATATTATTAGCCTGGAACACAAAGCCAATTTCTAAACATTGGATAAACATCCTTTGTCAAAGGCTGGGTGGAGAGGTAGGAGGTCGTGTGGTATGGGCCTCTGGCTTATGGGACAAGTAAAATCGCCTTGCTAAACTGCAAAGCTCAGTCTGCTGTTTACCAACGAACTGGCAGCCTCACAGAAAAGGAGCTTTGCCCAGGTTAAACGCCTGGTCACATCTGCACTCCATCTGCTGGTAATTCTGTACCATCATACACAAGGCTGATTCATCTCTGCATGCCTATCTCATTGTTTGAAGTCAAAACCACCGGAAAAGTAAATTATCCAGCATTGGTTTTCAACCCATCGACAGCCGTGAAGGAATACTTCATTGGACTTTGATTTTGGACTCTGGAACCCACGTGAGGATTCTGGGTCTATACTCAATGGAGTTTAGAAGGATGAGGGGGGATCTGATTGAAACTTACAGAATACTGAAAGGCCTGGATAGAGTGGACGTGGGGAAGATGTTTCCATTAGTAGGAGAGACTAGGACCCGAGGGCACAGCCTCAGAGTAAAGGGAAGACCTTTTAGAACAGAGATGAGGAGAAACTTCTTTAGCCAGAGAGTGGTGAATCTATGGAATTCATTGCCACAGAAGGCTGTGGAGGCCAGGTCATTGAGTGTATTTAAGACCAAGATAGATAGGTTCTTGACTGGTAAGGGGATCAAAGGTTACGGGGAGAAGGCGGGAGAATGGGGTTGAGAAACTTATCAGCCATGATTGAATGGCGGAGAAGACTCGATGGGCCGAATGGCCGAATTTCTGCTCCTATGTCTTATAGTCTTATGGTGAAACAATATTTCTTTTCTCTCTGGTCTCTGTAATGTAAATCTTTAATTTCTGTATCCCTCTCCTTACCATCTGAATACAGGTAGGACATTGCAAACCCGCTTTTGCATCTTGAGTGTGCACCAATAAACTAACCCTTTAAATGCATCCCATCTCGAGTTTGCTGTGGGGTTATTAATAGAAAATTGGATCACACCAAAACCGAGGGGTCAGGAAAGGCGCCAGCGCTTTTGAAGAGGGAAACAAACCAAAAGACCTTTCTGTTTATGGACAGGCGGTGAGGGGAGAAATTAGCGCTGTTTAAATTAACACCCCACTCCCCCGCCCCTGTCCGTCCATGACAGGAGTCTCAGCAGACCTTGCCCTGATCTCCACCCTCCCTCAAAACATGTTGCCAACAAGCGAGGCCATAAGCCGGGGCACACTGTAACCACAACATCGCGTCACCAAGGCAGGCTGATGGCAGGAAGCTTGGCGTGTGAGAAGAGTTAATTAGTCGGCGGCTGCTGGTATGGCAGTCGCCTCACTACGAGGCAACAGGGTTAATGAGAGCAGAGGGCCAAAGGAAAAGGAAACAATTATATTAATAAAACCATCAAATGTGCTTCTGACCTTTTCCTGAGCAATTAACACTGCGCGATTTGCCTCTGATTAAGAGCTGCTGTAATCTATTATTTAGCGGGAGGGTGACCCTGCTGTTTATCTGTGTTACGCTTGGCTGAGCGTTGGGTCAGCACTTGCTCTCTTTTCGTCCGGCTTCAGTCAACTTTTGGTGGCGAAGGCTTTTTGATAGAACTGAGGGAAACTTTCGCCAAGGGATTTCTCTGTGTCACACTAATAATAAAATGCTTCACACACTGGTGTGAACAATGCTCACCACGTTCATGGAACTGACTGCGAATCTGCTTAGCTTCTACATTTCAGACAAAGGAACTTCATAACTAAACTGTTGAAAGCACATTTGCACAGCTACCTAATGGGGCCGGGTCCAAGGATTCTTTTCATTCATTCAATGCTAAACGAGCATTTATTGCCCATCCCTAGTTGCCCTTGAGAAGGTGATGGTGAGCTGCCTTCTTGAACCGCTGCAGGCCATATGTTATAAGTACACCCACAGTGCTGTTAGGGAGGGAGTTCAGGGGTTTTGACCCAGCGACAGTGAAGGAACGGCGATATATTTCCAAATCAGGATGGTGTGTGGCTTGGAGGGGAACTTGCAGGCGGCGGTGTTCCCATTATGTCTGCTGCCCTTGTCCTTCTAGGTGGTAGTGGTCATGGGTTTGGAAGGTGCTGTCGAAGGAGTCTTGGTGAATTCCTGCAGTGCATCTTGTAGATGGTACACTCTGCTGCCACTGTGCGTCGGTGGTGGGGGGAGTGAGTGTTAAGGTGCCATTCAAGGGGCCCGCTTTGCCTTGAATGGTGTCAAATTTATTGTCTATTGTCTAAATCGATTAGACTGATTCCCTAGTCAGGCGTCAACAGGGATCAATAGTGCCAAGATTTGGACCTGGTGACCCTGAAGGAACATGATACCCAAGTTGTGATGGTGTGTGACTTGGAGGGGACCTTGCAGATGGTGGTGATCCCATGTGCCAGCTGCCATCTCCTTCTAGGTGGTTGAAGCCAAGGGTTTGGAAGGGGCTGTCGACGCAACACTTGCAATCAATTATTCATCCATCCTGCCATCAGCTTCTTACTACAGATTGAGAAAGACAGTAAAATAATATAAATAAATAAAATAATAATACATAAAATGACATAAGGCACAGCACAGGCTCATCCTGGCACAACACAGCCTGCTTCAGTTCCAGTTAGCCTAGTGCAGCCCAACCAAGCTAATGCAGGCCAGAGTGTAGCATAATGGTTATGTTTCGGACACGTAATCCTGAGGCTTTGACTAATGATCAGGAGGCAAAGGTTCAAATCCCACCAGGAAAGCTTGGGGGAGGGGAGTGGAGGGAGATTTAAATTTCACTAATTAAATAAATCTGGAATTCGGTACCAGTGACCATGAAACCACTGGATGGTCACAAGAACCCTGCTGGTTCATTAATGTCCTTTAGGGAAGGAAATCTGCCATCCTTACCTGGTCTGGCCTACATGTGACTCCAGTCACCCAGCAATGTGGATGACTCTTAACTGCTCTCTGAAATGGCCGAATAAGCCACTCAGCTAAGGATGGACGCTAAATACGGCCTCACAGGTCTTGAGTGTCAAGTAACTCCTCACCTCAGCTACAATGCTCCCTGAAGACCCTGTTGACACAATACGACCATTTATAGAGTACCTTTAACATACATTCCAAGATATTTCACAGGGACATTGATTGAACAGAATTGGACATTGACAATGACAGGAGGTGTTAGAACAGGTAGGTTTTAAGGAGAGTCTTAAAGGAGCAGAGAGAAGCAGAGAGGTTTAAAGAAGGAATTCTAGAGCTTAGAGCCCAGACATCCGATGGCCTGGCCGCCAATGGTGGAGTGATCAAAATCGGGCGGGTGAAAGAGGCCAGAATTGGAGGAGTGCAGAGATCTGGGAGGGTTACGAAATAAGCATATACGAAATAGGAGCAGAGGTAGGCCATTCAGCCCCTCAAGCCTGCTCTACCATTCAGTAAAACCATGGCTGATCTGATTGTGGCCTTAACTCCATTTTCCTGTCTGCCCCCCCTCCGTAACTCTTGACTCCCTCGTCAATCAAAAATCAAAAGCCTAGAATATATTCCACTTCCCAGCCTGCATTGCTCTCTGGGGAGAGAATCCCAAAGGCTAATGACCCTCCGAGAGAAGAAATTGCTCCTCATCTCCATTTTGAATGGGAGACCCTTTAATTTTGAAGTGGTGTCCTGTAGCCCTAGGCTCTCTTACGAGGGGAAACATCCCCTCAGCCTCTATTCCACCTAGCTCCCTCAGAATCTTATCTGGTTCAATAAGATCACCCCTCATTCTTCGAAACTCCGATGAGCGTGGGCCCAACCTGCTCAACCTTTCCCCCTCAGACAGCCCCTTCACCCCAGGAATCAGCTGGGGTGTGGCACTGGAGGGCACGACAGAGATTGGGAGAGGCGAGGCCATGGAGGGATTTAAACCATAGAACCATAGAACCATAGAACACTACAACACAGAAAACAGGCCATTCGGCCCTTCTAGTCTGTGCCGAAATATTATTCCGCTAGTCCCATTGGCCTGCACCCAGTCCATAACCCTCCAGACCTCTCCCATCCATGTATCTATCTAATTTATTCTTAAAACTTAAGAGTGAGCCCACATTTACCACGTCAGATGGTAGCTCGTTCCACACTCTCACCACTCTCTGAGTGAAGAAGTTTCCCCTAATGTTCCCCCTAAACCTTTCCCCTTTCACCCTAAAGCCATGTCCTCTCGTGTTTATCTCTCCTAATCTAAGTGGAAAGTCCCTACTCGCATTTACTCTGTCTATACCCTTCACAATTTTGTAAACTTCTATCAAATCTCCCCTCATTCTTCTACGCTCCAAGGAATAAAGTCCTAACCTGTTTAATCTTTCCCTGTAACTCAACTCCTTAAGACCCGGCAACATCCTAGTAAAGCTTCTCTGCACTCTCTCAATATTACTGATATCCTTCCTGTAGTTAGGCGACCAGAACTGCACACAATACTCCAAAGTTGGCCTCACCAATGTCTTATACAACCTCACCATAACATCCCAACTCCTATACTCAATACTTTGATTTATGAAGGCCAGTATGCCAAAAGCTTTCTTTACAACCTTGTCTACCTGTGACGCCACTTTCAGGGAATTATGTATCTGAACTCCCAGATCCCTTTGTTCCGCCACACTCCTCAGTGCCCTACCATTTACTGTCTAAGCATGAGGATGAGAATTTTAAAATCAAGGCATTATTGCACTAGCAAGGCTGTGGCATGTAGAGTGGCCTGTGGAGGGGTTGGGTCAGAGAGAGGGATAAAGGATGCCTCAGTGCACACTTGTGGAACCTCGTAGCCCCAGAATTTGCAGCAGAAGATTAAAAAGAAATTTTAAAAACAGGAAATATCTGTGGCTCCTTTAGAGCGTGACTGACCACTTGAGCAGCTGGCTAATTAAAATATTAGCGTCATGCTGCACAGCAGGTGCAGGCCCAGCAGCTGAGCGACCAAGTGAGGCATCGCAGGGCACAAATTAAAGCTGATGGGCCCAGCGTGTCACTTCCTGTTTGCCGTTCACACTTCATTAGGTAGCAGCGCAGAAACCGGGCTGCAAATGCTTTACTTTCTCCAAGGATCAGCTCTGCTTCACCTCACTGAGTGTTTCCGTGCCATCTGATCCATCCTTGCTTTCCCCTCAGGGAGTCAAAAGCAGCCTTAGCCGCTCGGGGTGCCTCCGCTTTAGATCAAAGTGTGGTCGGGGGGGGGCGGTGGGGGGGGTGGGGGTGGGGGGTGGGGGGGTGTCCGCGAGGGTCCTCCAGGTTGTCGATGCGCTAGTTCGAAATGCAATTCGCTGACGCGCAACACTGCGGCCAAGGTCAGCGCAAGAGAACCTTCTAGAACCCTCATCCCCGCCCCCCACCATGGGACGTCACACAACCAGACCGGTCCACGCGTGTGGGGTATGAGTTGTCATAAGAGCAAGCAACAGCAGAGTCGTTTTATAAGCAAGACTTATGTTTCTGTTTATTTTCCTCGACTGATATAAATGTAAGACAAATATTAGTTTCTTCAGGAGAAGATTACTGTGACGATTTTAGAACACGTTAGAATATTTCAAACAAACATGTTTTCTTCCAGTATTAATGTCGATAACGTGAATGTGTCTTTGTTTATGTTTCTGGCACGAACCGATTATTTGCTTATGATATTTAATATAAAAACGGCACAGGGCAGGGTTTTCCAGCTCTGCCCCACTGCCGGGTACGTCAGTTCCTGCCGAACGTCAATGGGCTTTTGGCTGACCCAGAATCTCCCGCTGCAGGTCCCAGCACAACCGGGCGGGAAAATCCCGGCCATCAGCTTATTTAGTACCACAGATACAGCGAAGTATTCGTAGTTTCCATGAGTTCCCATTAATTCCGATGAGGGTTTTTTTGCGGTGACGAGTGAAAGTGGGTGGGAGAGGACAGGGAGGTGACCCGTGGGCAAGAGGTTTGAAAACCACACCTTTAAATTCCCTAACTGCAGAATAATTCTTGCTCAAAGTCCCCTTACCTCACTCTCAACTCCTTTAGAGAACCCACTTAAAATCTATCTACTTCACAGTGTTACAGTGAGGGGTGTGGGGTATATCAAAGTGTTACAGTGAGGGGTGTGGGGTATATCAGGGTGTTACAGTGAGGGGTGTGGGGTATGTCAGAGTGTTACAGTGAGGGGTGTGGGGTATAGCAGGGTGTTACAGTGAGGGGTGTGGGGTATATCAGGGTGTTACAGTGAGGGGTGTGGGGTATGTCAGAGTGTTACAGTGAGGAGTGTGGGTATATCAGAGTGTTACAGTGAGGGGTGTGGGTATATCAGAGAGTTACAGTGAGGGGTGTGGGGTATATCAGAGTGTTACAGTGAGGGGTGTGGGTGTATCAGAGTGATACAGTGAGGGGTGTGGGGTATATCAGAGTGTTACAGTGAGGGGTGTGGGGTATATCAGAGTGTTACAGTGGGTGTTGTGGGGTATATCAGAGTGTTACAGTGAGGGGTGTGGGTGTATCAGAGAGTTACAGTGAGGGGTGTGGGGTATATCAGTGTGTTACAGTGAGGTGTGTGGGGTATATGAGAGTGTTACAGTGAGGGGTGTGGGTGTATCAGAGAGTTACAGTGAGGGGTGTGAGTTATATCAGAGTGTTACAGTGAGGGGTGTGAGTTATATCAGAGTGTTACAGTGAGGGGTGTGGGTATATCAGTATGTTACAGTGAGGGCTGTGGGGTATGTCAGAGTGTTACAGTGAGGGGTGTGGGGTATATCAGAGTGTTACAGTGAGGGGTGTGAGTTATATCAGAGTGTTACAGTGAGGGGTGTGAGTTATATCAGAGTGTTACAATGAGGGGTGTGGGTATATCAGAGAGTTACAGTGAGAGTTGTGGGGTATATCAGAGTGTACCAGTGAGGGGTGTGGGTTATATCAGAGTGTTACAGTGTGGGGTATATCTGTGTTGTACAGTTAGGGGTGTGGGGTATATCAGAGTGTTACAGTGAGGGGTGTGAGTTATATCAGAGCGTTACAGTGAGGAGTGTGGGGTATATCAGAGTGTTACAGTGAGGAATGTGGGTTATATCAGAGTGTTACAGTGTGGGGTATATCTGTGTTGTACAGTTAGGGGTGTGGGGTATATCAGAGTGTTACAGTGAGGGGTGTGGGGTATATCAGTGTGCTACAGTGAGGGGTGTGGGGTATATCAGCGTGTTACAGTGAGGGGTGTGGGTATATCAGAGTGTTACAGTGAGGGGTGTGAGTTATATCAGAGCGTTACAGTGAGGAGTGTGGGGTTTATCAGAGTGTTACAGTGTGGGATATATCAGTGTTGTACAGTTAGGGGTGTGGGGTATATCAGTGTGTTACAGTGAGGGGTGTGGGTATATCAGAGTGTTACAGTGAGGGGTGTGGGTATATCAGTGTGTTACAGTGAGGGGTGTGGGGTATATCAGTGTGCTACAGTGAGGGGTGTGGGTATATCAGTGTTACAGTGAGGGTTGTGGGTATATCAGAGTGTTACAGTGAGGGGTGTGAGTTATATCAGAGCGTTACAGTGAGGAGTGTGGGGTTTATCAGAGTGTTACAGTGTGGGGTATATCAGTGTGTTACAGTGAGGGGTGTGGGGTATATCAGTGTGTTACAGTGAGGGGTGTGGGTATATCAGTGTGTTACAGTGAGGGGTATGGGGTATATCAGAGTGTTACAGTGAGGGGTGTGGGTATATCAGGGTGTTACAGTGAGGGGTGTGGGGTATATCAGAGTGTTACAGTGAGGGGTGTGGGTATATCAGAGTGTTACAGTGAGGGGTGTGGGTATATCAGAGTGTTACAGTGAGGGGTGTGGGTATATCAGAGTGTTACAGTGAGGGGTGTGGGTATATCAGAGTGTTACAGTGAGGGGTGTGAGTATATCAGAGTGTTACAGTGAGGGGTGTGGGGTATATCAGACTGTGACAGTGAGGTGTGTGAGTATATCAGAGTGTTACAGTTGTTATGACACAGTCGGTGGTAAATGCTGAGCTGCTCAAATCCCAGAGGGAAACTTGAAATAACTGTCATAACTAATTTTCAAGTTGTATAAATTTTGAGATTTGTGCCTTGAATTCAGCAGTAATAAGACCACCAATTCTTGTAGGTTTTTATAGAAATGGTTTAATCATTTATTAATAAGAGAAACAATTTTAAATACATACATAGGCCTACAAATTACCTACTATGATAACTTGCAGATCCCCTAATCAATCTAACTCCCAGTTACACTTTCATTAAATTAACAGTAAGGCACATAGATTTTAACATATCCAGGCAAAGAAACATGATACCCTGAACAAGTCAAATTCCAAGTGAGTTTTCTTAACTTCAGTCTTTTGAAGACAGCAGCTTAAGGCATAGATACTGAAGGCTTTTCACGCACTTCTAAGACCTATGTGGCTCTATGACACTTGTAAGATCTTAGCAATGCCTTCCCTGATGCGCAGCCTTTGCCCCTTTATACATATTTTCCCCTTTGGATGCAAATACCCATTGTTTCACTATGCCTTTGGACTTTATCTCCCTGATAATAAAACCCTCTCAAAGCACTAAGTTTTACCAGTAATCTTTGGGGAAAATAAACACACTGTTTCTAAACTTCACCTGGCTAGTTGACACATTTTACCTTCCTTTGAAAACAATCTAATCTGGTTTATTTTAAAAAATGCAATGTTCCCTTGACACCCAATGTTTTTAAACTTCCCCGTGTTTATCTAATTAACATTTCAAACATAACCTCTCTTCTTAGATCAAAGCACCCAGACTAATCCAATTAAGCCTCACACACACACACACACACAGGCACTATTACTCTATTTTCAAATAAATTCCAATAACATTGTGAGAATTATTATATCCTCTTTACTTCCCCCTCCGCGCTGAAAAATGAACCGTCATAATTTAAAAAGACGGCTTCATTTTTATTACTCCATTTTTACACTGTCTCCCACACTTATCTACATACTTAGATTATGACATTACCAGATGCATGCTTTAACATAACAATATACTTACACAAATCCTTCTCATCGACAGAAACCATTCCAGTTCACAACCCAGGTCCTTTGGCGTGCGGGCGTGTGTCCCGACATCACTGCGCACCATCGCGATATTTCACTAGGTGGGCGCGCGATGAAAATGGAGGCGTGCCCGCCATTAATTAACAGGCCAGTTAAGGCCCTTGAGACACCAATTGTCTGTGATTTTGCGCAGCCCGCGCGATTTTCAGGGCGTCGCACGGGCGCAATGAGCAGGCGGGTAGGCCACATTTTCAAAAACCTCATCCACGGGAGGGATAAGGGGGGGTAAGTGGGCTCGCTAATGCGAGTTGTTTGTGCTTCAGCTTATAAGTTGCTGCTGCTCGCTCGAGTGAACAGGACATCTTCATTTCGCCTCAGGGCTGCTTTGACAGAAATAAGAGGCCTTCAGTTCAGGACTCTGGAGGATTCACACCACTTGGGGCCTTCCAGGTATCAGACAGCCTTCCCTCACCCTGGGGATGGGGATTGTGGTCTCCGCTGGAGGCACCTCCTCTGAGGGGGAAGAGAGGGGCCAGAAGTGGGAGGAGGCCAGGTGTCCCTATTCATCCTCTGGGGGAGCGACCTGTGGGAGGAGAGGCGCAGGCACAAGGGGCGCAGGGCCAACAGGAAGTCCAAGGCGGAAAGGGCCGTAGAAGATGCCACTATCCTGCTGCCAGGGTTTACAGGCGGCGATGCAACTACCTCAATATGTCCGAGGTGCAATGCCGAAGGAAGGTCCGCCCCTCAATGGAGACAGTGACCTCCATTTGTCAGATGATCGGCCCTGAGATCAGCTCCGCCTGTGTGGGTTGACACCCCATGCCAGTGGCACTGAAGGTCACAGATGCCCTCAACTTCTATGCCTCCGGCTCTTCCCAGGGGTTGGTGCGGGATCTGTGTGGAGTCTCCCAGTCAGCTGTCCACAGTTGTGTCAAGCTGGTGACATACGCTCTGTTCAGGTGTGCATTGACTTTCATTCACTACTGCATGGATGGGGCCAGCCAGACACAGTGAGCCAGAGGCTTTGCAGCGATTGCTGGCTTCCCCCGTGTCCAGAGCGCTATAGACTGTACACATGTGGCCATCAAGGCGCCAGCAGGTGAGCCCGGTGCCTTCATCAACAGGAAGGGCTCCCACTCCATGAACGTGCAGATAGTGTGTGACCACAGGATGCAGATTCTGCAAGTCTGTGCAAGGTACCCAGGCAGCTCCCACGACGCCTACATCCTCAGACATTCCCAGGTGCCGGGGCTCTTCAGTGCTCCAGCCCAGCTGGATGGACGGCTGCTGGGTGACAAGGGCTATCCCCTCAGAAGGTGGCTCATGTCGACTCTCCGCCATCCAAGAACAGAAGCTGAGCAGCGGTACAATAGGAGCCAGAGCTCCTCAAGGGCTGTGGTAGAGAGAACCATCGGTCTTCTCAAGATGCGCTTCCGATGCCTGGACCGTTCAGGGGGCGCACTCCAATACCCCCCAGCTTGTGTCACTGGTAGTGGTTCCATGCTGTGCTCTCCACAGTCTGGCGCTGGAAAGGGAGGACGCAGTGGAGGAAGATGATGTTGACGCCGCGCTCTGGCAGCACACAATGAGTCCAGTAGTGAGTCCGAGGATGATCACGCTCAGGAGAACGCTGAGGGGATAGACGCCGACCTGGGCAACATCCAGGGAGGCAGGGACACCTGGGAGGCTTTGATCCAACGCTCCTTCAGCTAGCCTACCAAAGATGAACCACCACCACATGCCAGGGCTGCAGGCTCCATACTCGATACCTGACAGAAACAACATGCACTATGTGACATTTCAATAAAGTTCAATGACAAAAAAAGTCACTCAAAACATCATGGGCTACCCTGCACCTGCAGAACTAATGAAGCACCCAGAGGCTTGTTGAACAGAAACACATTTAATACTGTGGTGCTTGACATACATAATACAAATTAAATTGAAAGGTGTTATCCATCACACCAAATAATATTTATCATAAAACCTGGGGAAAAAAATATCACCAGTGATAAGCCCATGATGTGCCTAAGGTGCCTTAAGTTTACGTTTCCGGGTGCTACGTCTAGGTGCTCCCTCCTCACTGGCACCGGCATTGGAGACAGCCTGCTCACTCTGCTGCCCTGTTGGCCTTGATGACTTTGGCGGGCATCCTCTGGCCTGTGGAGCCTGTGTTGGCCCCGCCTGGGAGGGAGCGGCCAGTGCCATGGCTGGCATCTCCCCCATCACCGCAGCCTCACCAGGTGCCACAGTCACTGGCAGAGGGGCAGAGGAGCTGCAGCCCTCCTCCGGAGCCCCCTGAGAGGAGCCCGCAGAGGCAACAGGCAGCTTGTGTGCCAACGTGATGTCGCTTTGGACCTCCCTGCCCGCCATTGATGGATGGGCACCGAGCTGGGATACTGGGTGCCCAATCCATCTCCCACACTGACAGTGACCAGCTGAGGTCAGTGTGAGGGCTTGTAAGTCTGAGCACATCCCCAGGAACCCCTGATTCAGCTCCTAGAGGAGCCTCCCCATGAGAGTCGCTACTGTCTCCATGGAGGAGACATTGCGCTCGGCCATGAGGGTCAATGCATTGCTTATGCTCCACATGGACTCCTTCACAACGGAGACCATGCACATATTCCCTCATGTATCTCTGCCAGATCCTCCCGCACACCCTGCTGGACTTCCAGCATCCACTGCCTCAGGGACGACTCCAGAGGCTCATCATCAGCCACCGACTGAGCATGTTCCTGGTCCCCAGCAGCCCTCCAACTGCCAGGCGCCCTGGGCACTCTCTGCCTCTGCCTGCACCTCAAGCGAGTGTGAAGTGCCCTCATCGCTGTGCACAGAGATACTATCTGCCGATGTAATGCCCACCGAGTGTGCAGGTGCCTGCCTGGCTGAGAGGGGGTGACGCTGGTGTGTTTCCATGGTTGCTGTCCTCTGGGGTCAGTGGTGGGCCTTCAGGCTCCTCACCCCGATGGGCTGCTGGTGAACCTGAAAGGAAGAACAAGGATAGGTCAGTAGTTGAAGTCATTCCACTGTTACTGTGCGTGCCTGGCACCCGGATCAGGGGGTCCTCGTCTCTCCATTATCAACGGGGATTCCATGTTTGACACTCACATCAATATAGAGACTATAGTGGAATGGTTGCTCTTACAGACATTGTGACCTCAGTGTGCTGCAGCCTTACCTCCCTGTGGCACCCCAACCTCACCGCGGCCGGGTGACCCAGGTGCATAGCGCCTCTCCAGCTCCAGGGCCTCCTGCTCTTACTTACTTAGGATTAGAAGGTGGGCCGGGCCTCCGTCAGTCCGCAACCTCTCGGCATTGTTATGGGATGTCTTCCCCTGAAAGGAGAGAGGAGCATTGATTAGTCCACCCTGTACCTGCATTACCATCGCAGCCTGGCCAACCCCACCTGAGGAACACCTCGCAGGGCTCAGCCGATTCATGACCCTGGAGCTGCAAGATATTCATTCCAAGCAGCCCGGGCTCACCCCCTTGGCCAGATGCTGCCTCATTGACATTTGCCACTCACACTCTAAGAACCCTGAGGTCCAGGGGGTGGTGTGGTGGGGGGTTGGGTGGGGGTGGGGGGTCCTAACTGCTGTGCTAAGTGACCCACGCCAACACGGTTCTCACCCTTCCCCACCTCAGGAGATCATTGAATCGCTTACGGCGCTGTGCCCATGTGCACCTCACCACATCATGGGAGCTCACCCTGGATTGCCGCCTCCTCCCAGGCATGTTTGGTGAGGTGTGGGGGCCTCCTCCTCCTGTCCCTGGGGACGAGGGTCTCTCTGCGTGCTGCCCCCTCCTCCAGGAGGGCAGGGAGACACTCATAGGGAAAACACGGGGCCGACTGCCCTGCTGACCTGCCCTCCCGCCTGCCATGTTCAGCACTTACGAGCTCCATGGCGAGGTGCCTTCGCACGGCTTCCGCGGCCGCTTACGAATCAGTCACCGGGTCGCCATTGGACCCGGCGGACATTGAGCACCCACCCCCGCACACCCCTTCTCCCTGTTGCTGCTGTCGTGTCTTACACTGGGCGGGCCTTAATTGGCACGCTGGCGTAAAATGGTGGTGTGGATCCAATCGCGGGCGGTGGTCAGCTTCCCGATCACTCCCGCCCGCTCCCGCTGAGCGCACATGCTGACCATAAAATTCTGGCCTCTAAGTCCAATTTTCCCTTTAAGCTTCAAACTCTTGATAAAGCATCTGCAATCAGAATTTCTCGACAGCGACATGTATAATCTGTAGATTAAATGTTTGCAGTAATTAACTCCGTCTGAATGGACTTGCACTTCCGTCTCGAAATTTGCCCAGAAACTTTAAAGGATTGTGGTCTGGATAAACGATTGTTTCTGACGAATTGTTTACCACATAAATTTCAAAATGCTGCAACGCTAACACCAAACCTAAAGTCTCCTTTCTGATCGTTGAATATCTTCTCTGTTCTGCATTCAACTTCCATGAAAAAAATACCCCATTGGATTTTCAATTCCAGTGTCATCTTCTTGTAACAGTATGGCCCCAATGCCTATATCACTTGCTTCAACAGCCAACTTAGTTCCTTGTTGTATTTGGGTGCTATCAAAACTGGTGTCGTAGTTAATGCAGTTTCCAGATTATCAAATGCCTTCTGACACTCCTGTGTCCATTGAAACCTCTTGTTCTTTTATAATAGTTCAGTCAGTGGAGCAACCACTTGGCTAAAATTTGGTACAAATTTTTGATATAACTCACTCATGCCCAGAAATCTCAAAATTTCTCATTTTGTTGTCGGCACTGGGAAATCCACGATAGTCTTGACTTTCACATCTCTCGGAGTCACCTTACCATGTCCAATGGTATGGCCTCGATATGTAACTTGCAAATTCGCTTTTAGCCAAGTCCATCACCAAATTAGCTTCTTGTAATCAAGTAAATAATACTTGCAGATGTTGTAAATGCTCCTACGTAAGACTGGAAACTATCAAGTCGTCAACATGAACAGCACAATTGCTTAGACCCGCAATTAGTTGTTCTTTGAAGTGTCACATGTGCATTCTTCATACCAAATGTCATGACTTTAAACTGATATCGTTCTTTGGGCATCACAAAAGCTGATATCTCCTTTGCTCTCTCCGATAATCGTACTTGCTAATACCCTTTTAGCAAGTCAATCTTTGTGATAAATTTTGATTGCCCCACTTTCTCAATACAATCCTCCAACCTTGGTATAGGATATGAATCTGCTTTTGTCACTGCATTCACCTCTCGATAACAGTCCATACACAGTCTTTGTGTTCCATCCGGTTTCGGTACCAGTACAATAGGTGAACTCCAGTTACTGCAACTAGACTCAATGATATCACTTTGAAGCATGAAGTTAATTTCTTCCTGCTAATTGTTATGTAGTAGTTTGGAAATCTTATGCAAGGTCTTCCAATTTCCTGTAGGTTATATTTGATGCCCTGGGTTACTGCTCTGGTGCTTCTACTCCATTATCACTGTGATTTCAATTTTGTTTTCAACACACTGTTCTTTGGTTGAGCAGTAGGTTGATTTGCTAGTTCCTGTTCCACCCTTTGTGTTCACGGGTCTATGTTGGCTCCAGATCTGGCAATGCCGCGATTTAAAAATTCTCATCACTCTTTTAAAATTCCAAATCTAATCATCACCCCATTTACAATCAATGGCACGACCATCGCTGAATCCCCTGCTATCAACATCCTGGGGGTTGCCATTGACCAGAAACTGAACAGGACCGGCCATATAAATGCCGTGACTATGAAAGCAGGTCAGAGGCTGGTCATCCTGTGGCGAGTGACTCCCCAGAGGCTGGTCCACAAGGCACAAGTCAGCAATGTGATGGGGGGACTCTTCACTTGCTTGGATGAGTGCGGTTCCAGCAACACTCAAGAAGTTTGACACCAGGGCAAGACAGCCCACTTGATTGGCACCTCATCCACCAACTTAAACATTCACTCCCTCCACCGCCGATGCATCATGGCAGCAGTGTGTACCATCTACAGGGTGTGCTGCAGCAACTCACCAGGGCTCCTTTGACAGTACCTTTCAAACCCATAACCTCTATCATCTAGGACAGGGGCACCAGGTGGATGGGAACACCACTATCTGCGGCTTCCCTTCCAAGCCACACACCACCCGGGCTTGGAGGTGTGTTGCCGTTCCTTCATTGTCGCTGGGTCAGGATCCTGGAGCTCCCTCCCTGGCAGTACTGTTGGTGTGCCTGCACCGCATGGACTGTGGCAGTTTGGGGGGGCAAATCACCACCACCTTCTCAAGGATAATTAGGGATGGGCAACAAATACTGGCCTCGCCAGTGATGTCCAAATCCCATGAAAGAATAATAAAAAAAAATTCCTTTATGGCCTCGCCACCCCTGTTCCTCCCCATCTCTGTAACCTCCTTCAGTGCTACAACACCTTGAGATTCCTATGGTCCTCCGATTCTGGTCCCTTGCACATTCCCAACTTTCATTGCTCCATCATTGGCTAATGTTCTTCCAGCTGAGAAGGCCTAATCCCTGGAATTCCATTAACCTCTCTCTTCTACTCTACCTCGCTCTCCTCCTTCAAGATATTCCTTGACCAAGCTTTCGTTTACCTGTCCTGACATCTCCATATGTGGCACAGTAATTTTGCTTGATAATGCTCCTGTGGAGCATCTTGGGATGATCTACTTCATTAAAGGAGCTATATAAATACAAGTTGTTATATGTAACCACGCTTTACCAGACCTGGGGGTACTTGATGCTGACACTTGGTTGCCTCCCCCGGCATTTTTTGCCAATTATCTTAAATCTGTGTCTTAAATCTGACCCTCCTGCCACTGGAAACAGTTTCTCTCTATCTATTCGTTCAAAAGCCCTTATAATTTTGAACGCCTCTATCAAAACTCTTTTACCTCTCACTTATTTGCCCCAAGAACAACCTTTAAACCAGATTATACTTGCCGAGTTTTTACAGCATTTTCTGTTTTTATTCCAGCAATAACTTGTTTCTCAGCCAACCATGGCAGCCTTGATTTTGATTGGGTCAAAATCGGGCCCAAACTCTCTTTCAGAATCAATGGACATTCAAAAGTTCAAAACAATAACAATTTGGTACTGAACCGGAGAACCTGAAGTCAATCTCCGATGTAAAACACGTCACAAGGGACATAGAATCGTGATTTGATTTACCATCTCTAGCTTGTATCTTTTGGCAGAGAGGAACTGCACCATTCTTGTAACAGTCTCTATCACGAGGGACAAAGTATGTAAGAAACTAATGGGACTAAAGGCAGACAAGTCACCAGGACCTGATGGCCTGCACCCAAGGGTTTTAAAGGAAGTGGCTGCAGAGATAGTGGAGGCATTGGTCGAAATATTCCAGAACTCACGGGATTCCAGGAGGGTCCCAGTGGATTGGAAAACCGCCAATGTGACGCCCATGATCAAGAAGGTAGGGAGACAAAAAACAGGAAACTATAGGCCAGTCAGCCTAATATCTGTCATTGGGAAAATGCTGGAGGCCATTATTAAGGAAGAAATAGCAGGACATTTAGAAAAGCTTAATGCAATCAAACAGAGTCAACATGGTTTTGTGAAAGGGAAATCATGTTTGACAAATTTGCTGGATCTCTTTGAGGATATAACAAGCAGAGTTGATAAAGGGGAGCCGGTAGATGTAGTGTATTTGGATTTCCAGAACACATTCGATAAGGTGCCACATAAAAGATTATTGCACAAGATAAGAGCTCATCGTATTAGGGATAATGTATTAGCATGGATTGAGGATTGGTTAACACACAGGAGAGAGAGTCGGGATTAATGGGTCTTTTTCAGGTTGGAAAGATATAACTAGTGGAGTGCCACAAGGATCAGTCCTAGGGCCTCAATTATTTACTATATATATTAATGACTTGGAGGAGGGGGCAGAGTGTAATGTATCCAAATTTGCTGATGATACAAAATTAGGTGGGAGGGCATGTTGGACATAAGGAATCTGCAAGAGGGTATAGATAGGTTGAGTGAGTGGGCAAAAACTTGGCAGATGGAGTTTAATGTAGGAAAGTGTGAGGTCATGCACTTTGGTAGGAAGAATCAAAAGGCAGACTATTATTTAAATGGAGAGAGACTCCAAAAAAGTGCAGCACAGAGGGATCTGGATGTTCTTATGCATGAAACACAAAAAGTTAGCATGCAGGTGCAGCAAGTAATTCAGAAGGCAAATGGAATTTTGGCCTGTATTGCTAGGGGGTTGGAGTTTAAAAATAGGGAAGCCTTGTTACAACTGTACAGGGTGTTGGTGAGGCCGCAACTGGAGTACTGTGTACAGTTTTGGTCCCGTATTTAAGAAAGGATATATTGGCATTGGAGGCAGTTCAAAAGAGATTCACTGGGCTGATTCCTGGGATGAAGGGGTTGACTTGTCAAGAACAGCTAAACAGGTTAGGCCTTTGCTCATTAGAGTTTAGAAGAATGAGATGTGATCTTATTGAAACGTACAAGATTCTGAGGGGGTTTTACAGGGTAGATGTAGCGGGGGAATCTCGAACTAGGGGACATAGTTACAGAATAAGGGGGCACTCATTTAAAACTGAGATGAAAAGGAATTTCTTCTCTCACAGGGTAGTGAATGTCTGGAATTCTCTACCCCACAGAATTGTGGAGGCTAGATCACTGAAGGTATTTAAAGAGGAGGTGGATAGATTTTTGAAATATCGAGGAGTTGAGGGCTGTGAGGAGCTGGCATGAAAGAGGAGTTGAGGCCCGGGGCAGGTCAGCCATGATCTTATTAAATGGCGGGGAAGGCTTGAGGAGCCGAATGGCCTACTCCTGCTCCTATTTTTTATGTTCTTATGTTCTTTCTGTACTTGTGATAACTTTGCCAGATTTAATCCATAAGGATGTTGCCTTACCGAAGATGTAACTTCTACAGGCACATCATATATAGCTAAATCTGTCCTCCCCAACTTATTTCCACAAATAGCTTTGTTTGACTGCAATAGCTTTTCCAAATCACTTTGACACTTGTCTGGAAGGTAACTCAATATTACATTTACATTTTCAAGTACCCCTTCATTATTCAATTTGGAGGTGTCAGCTGTGGCTCAGTTCATAGCACCCTCGCCTTTGAATCAGAGGGTTGTGGGTGCATGTCCCACTCCCGGAAACCAAGAACTGTGATTGTACTCGAAAGAGTTGCAATCTGTGACTGTTGATAACTCGAAAGAGTTTCATTATTCAATTTGATTAGAGGGAAATCAATTTCAGAATCCTGCATTTCTACTTCTTTCTCTTTATCCACTACCACTAACACCTCCTTTTGGCCCTCTTCCCTGTCAAAGTACGCTTCTTTCTTCTTTCTGGAGTATTTATTAAATAATTTACCTCACTCAGTTTCTTTCAATCCTTTAAGGCTCACTAAACCTTGCCTTTAATGAGTAACCCAGTACTGGTAACAGAACTAGCACCTTCTCTCCAGCAACAAAATTCCAAGCTGTAGCCTTCCTGTCTGTTTTCACTTTCATCACTTGCTGTGATATTTTTAAATGTTCCCTAGCCAACTCACATGCTCTGTCTAATCTTTCTCTGAAGTTTGATATGTAATCCAGGAGAGTAGTTTCTGAATTTTGACCCACCAATTTTGCATAAATCAATTTCATTGGACCTCTTACCTCATGACCATAGGCTAGTTTGAAAGGACTAAAACCAGTTGGTGCACTAGGAGTGCCCCTAATAGCAAATAACAGTAATGGAATTCCTCCAACCCAACCCTGTGGATAATCCTGACTGTACACTCTCATCATAGCTTTTAGAGTTTGATGCCATCTTTCCTTGTGACTCAGGATGGTAAGCTGTTGACTTAAATTGTTTTATCCCGAAACTGTTCATTACTTCATTAAACAGCTGTGACATAAAATTTGAACCCTGATCTGACTGTATTTCCTTAGGTCAACCATATCTTGTAAAAAAAAATTAGTTAACTCTTCCACAATCTTCTTTGTTGTAATGTTTCTCAAAGGTATAGCTTCAGGAAACCTGGTAGACACATCTATTATTGCCAGTAAGTACTGATTTCCACTCTTAGTCTTAGGGAGGGGTCCTACACAATCAATCATGACCCTAGTAAAAGGTTCTTTAAATACTGGAATTGGAATTAAAGATTCTGGCTTAATCGCTGCTTGTAGTTTCCCTATCACCTGACATGTGTGACATGTTCTACAGAATTTGCCTACATCCCTATGCAATCTAGACTGATAAAAAATGTTTTTGTGCCTTTGCCTGTGTCTTTCTAATTCCTAAATGTCCCCCCATTGGAATTTCATGAGCTATACCCAGAATCTCATTTCTATACCCAACTGGGATAACAAAATGATGTACCTCCCTCCAGCTTTCGTTTGCTGAAACATGATATGGCCTCCATTTTCTCATTAAGATACTACCCTTAAGATAATAACATACTGGAATTCATTTTGCCTCTGTTTCTGAGTAAGCTTTCTTATATAACTATTTTATTTACAAATCTTTTTTCTGTAACTGCACCAACTGTCTTGAGTCAAACACTTCAGCTGAATTGTCCTTTATTCCTTCTTCCTGAACAATGTTACCAAACACATTGTCAGCTAATTGGATTTCAACACCTTCTTCCTGCCTTTGAACTCCCTGTCTTTCCTGTTTTTCTTGTTTCAACCTATGAGCCTGTGGTCTCGTTATCACACAATCTGGAAACAATCCAGGATGCTCTCTCTGTAACACTTCAGTTAAATACACCCCTACAGGCTGCTCAACTACCATAGGCATCACCCACATTTGTGATCCAGCTACATCATTACCCAGAATAAATTGAACCCCTACAATGGGTAATTTTTCCACCACTGCAACAGTCACTTCACCTGTTTTCCACTTACTCTTTAAATTTACCTTCCACAATGGAATAGGTTTAGCATCTCCATGAATCCCACTTATTATCACCTGTTCCTGTAATACTCCCTCTGAACAACAAATATCACCATCCCACAACATTGAGGATTGACTAGCCCCCGTATCTCTTAAAATTTTAACATCTTTACCTACTCCACCCTGTGCATATGGAAAGACTTTCCCTTCACATACAAAATCTCTAAACATTTCTGCAACCTGCCCCTCCAAATTCTCTTGGGTGAGTTGTGAACACATTCCCACTTCTTTACCTATCACTGATTCTTCCTGTTTTACCTGTACGCAAACCATTGGTTTTTCCTGTGCGTGAACCTCAGAACCCACAATACTCTTACTTCCAGTACTTTTCTGCACCCCTATAATTCCAACAGATTTCCCCTGCAAATTCCAGCACACTGACTTCGTGTGTCCAACTTTATTACAATGAAAACACTTCAATTTTTGAATGTCACCCCTATCCTCAACACCTTCCTTCTTATCCTGAGAAAAAACTTCTTGGGAATTTCCACCTATTCCTTCTCTTCCCTGATTACCAACCTTCCTTTCATCTTCCCACTTTCTATCCTTATCCAATTTGAAAAGGGTGATGGAAAAAAATGCTTAGCTCTGCGAACTAACTCATAATCACCAGCTATCTCTGTTGCTTGCCTTACTGTTTGAACCCTCTGTTCCTCCACATGAGTTCTCACTGCCGAAGGAATTAAATTCTTCCAAAAGAATTACTTCTCTGAGAGCTGCATATGTTGTCTCTATTTTTAATGCTCGTATCCACCAGTCAAAATTATTTTGTTTTACTCCCTCAAACTCAATATAAGTTTGTCCAGGTTGTTTTCTCATATTCCTAAATTGCCTCAGGGACCAACTCATATGTACTCAAAATAGCCTTTTTTTTTACCACATCATAATTCATTGACATTTCTTCTGACAGTGAAGCATAAACCTTATGTGTTTGACCTGCCAACCTGGGTTGTAACAACAATGTCCCATGTTCCCGTGGCCATTTCATCTCCTTAGCTACCTTCTCAGATAAAATAAAGAATGCTTCAACATCTCTTTCCTCAAACTTCGGAAGAGCTTGTACAAATTTAAACATCTCCCCACTGGGCTTTAAGTTAAAGGTTTCTCATCATCAGAACTTTCCTCAGAATCTGAGGTCTCTTTTTTAACTTCCAGCTTTTTAAGTCGATATTCTCTGTCTCTCCTTAATTCTCGATTCCATTGCTAACTTTTCCCTCTGGAGATCAAGTTTTCGCATTTCCATTTCTCTTTGATATAATCTCTCCTTTTCCCTTTCCTTTTCTGCTGCCTCTGGTTCCAGTTTTTTTTTCATTTTCAATTATTTTTTCCTTTTCTTTTGCTTCCAATTCATCTTTTCTCAGTTCCTTTGCTTGTTCAAATTCAAGCCTCTTCATTTCTAACTGAAGTCTCAGGGTATCACTCCCAACTTCAAATGCTCTGCCATACCTTCAGTTATATCTGCTTTCTTAGCACCTGCAGGTAACCCCAATTGTAATCTATCTGCCAGTTCCATTAACTTAACTTTATTTACTTTTTGTAAGCCAGCCAAAGTTATAGCTTCAACTCCCAGAAAAGTCTGAGCAACTGCCAAAGCCATATTGAAGTCTCACCACTTTAAAAAAAAAACCTCACACCAATTCCTGAATTCAAAGTGCTTCTCGTACTCGTAAGCCTTAAGGTCCATCAACTCCAAAACAAATCAAGGAATTTCAAATATATCCCGGAGGAGCCCCCAATTTTTGTTCTGACACAGTCGATGGCAAATGCTGAGCTGCTTAAATCCCAGGGGGAAACTTGAAACAACTGTCACAACTGATTTTCAATTTGTATAAATTTCGGGATGCATGCCTTGAATTCATAGAACCATAGAACACTACAGCACAGAAAACAGGCCATTCGGCCCTTCTAGTCTGTGCCGAAATATTATTCCGCTAGTCCCATTGACCTGCACCCAGTCCATAACCCTCCAGACCTCTCCCATCCATGTATCTATCTAACTTATTCTTAAAACTTAAGAGTGAGCCCGCATTTACCAGGTCAGATGTTAGCTCGTTCCACACTCTCACCACTCTCTGAGTGACGAAGTTCCCCCTAATGTTCCCCCTAAACCTTTCCCCTTTCAGCCTAAAGCCATGTCCTCTCGTGTTTATCTCTCCTAATCTAAGTGGAAAGAGCCTACTCGCATTTACTCTGTCTATACCTCTCACAATTTTGTAAACTTCTATCAAATCTCCCCTCATTCTTCTACGCTCCAAGGAATAAAGTCCTAACCTGTTTAATCTTTCCCTGTAACTCAACTCCTTAAGACCTGGCAACATCCTAGTAAATCTTCTCTGCACTCTCTCAATCTTACTGATATCCTCCCTGTAGTTAGGTGACCAGAACTGCACACAATACTCCAAAGTTGGCCTCACCAATGTCTTATACAACCTCACCATAACATCCCAACTCCTGTACTCAATACTTTGATTTATGAAGGCCAGTATGCCAAAAGCTTTCTTTACAACCTTGTCTACCTGTGACGCCACTTTCAGGGAATTATGTATCTGAACTCCTAGATCCCTTTGTTCCTCCGCACTCCTCAGTGCCCTACCATTTACTGTGTAAATTCAGTAGTAATAAGGCCAGCAAGTCTTATAGGTTTTTATAAAACTTGATTAAACATTTATTAATAAGAGAAATGATTTTAAATACATACACAGATCTACAAATTACTACTATGATAACTTCTAAATCCCCTAACCAATCTAACCCCCAGTTACACTTTCATTAAGCCAATAGTAAGACACATAGATTTTAAAAGACCCGGGCAAAGAAACATGATACCCTGAACAAGTCAAATTCCAAGTGAGTTTTCTTAACTTCAGTCCTTTGAGAAGAGCAGCTTGAGGCATAGATACTGAAAGTGTTTCACACACTTGTAAGATCTTAGAAATGCCTTCCCTTGTGCACAGCCTTTGCTCCTTTATACATATTTTCCCCTTTGAATGCAAATACTTATTGTTTCACTATGTCCTTGGACTTTACCTCCCTGATAATAAAACCCTCTCATAGTATTAAGCTTTACCAGTAACCTTTGGGAAAAGTAAACACACTGTTCCTAAACTTCACCTAGCTAGATTACACATTTCACCCCTCCTTTGAAAACAATCTAGTCTGGTTTATTTAAAAATGCAAATGTTCCCTTGACACCCATGTTTTTAAACTTCCCCGTGTGTACGTAATTGACATTTCAAACATAACCTCTCTTCTTAGATCAAAGCACCCAGGCTAATTCCATTAAGTCTCACACACGCACACATATAGGCACATAGACACATCCCACTATTACTCTACTTTACAATAAATTCCCATAAAATTATGAGAATCGTTATATCTTCTTGAAACAGTGAGGGGTGTGGGGTATATCCGAATGTGACAGTGAGGGGCGTAGGGTATACCAGAGTGTTACGGTGAGGGGTATGGAGTATATCAGATTGTTACAATGAGGGGTGTGGTGTATATCAGAGTGTAACAGTGAGGGTTGTGAGTTGTATCAGAGTGTTACAGTGTTTAAGCAGGATCTACATATTTAAAGTGGGTCCTTGCTGCTTCCATGTGTACCCTGTAGCAGAGAATGGTTTAAGATCAGGCAGCAGATTAATCAGAAAGAGTGTGCAACTGGCTTCATTTGATCTACCCACCTCTTCTGACAGGAGGTGGAAAGTAAAAATTGGGGGTAATGGGAGTGTAAGTGGTGTCTTTACTGAATAACATCTAGCCATTGGGGTTGCACTTAATTTATTAATCTGCCTGTGATGATCTAGATCTGTAAATTATTTGTGCCTGATAGTGTTTATTCAAGTCTTCAACGCTAACCTTGCAATGGCATAAATTGATTTATCACAAATGCTGTTAAATAAAGCAGTGCCAGTTAATGCATCTTTGTATCCAAGTTCATCTGTTGTTGCTCAGGCAAGTTGGAATTCATTATAATGTTCTCATTGTACTGTGTTCAACTGTGTCTTCCATGAGGTGGCCTCGTCTTCATTGTGAGTCAACAACAACTTGTTTTTATATAGCACCTTTAACGTAGTCAAAACCGCCCCAAGGTGCTTTACAGGAGCAGTTTTTGATTTACCAGTCAAAAATTTAACACCGAGCCGCACAGGAGGTATTAGGACAGGTGGCCAAAAACCTAGTCAAAGAGGTAGGTTTTAAGGAGCGTTTTAAAGGACAAGAGAGAGAGAGGTGGAGAGGCTGTGAGGTTTAGAGAGGGAATCCAGCTCTTAGACCCCAGGCAGCTGAAGACCACAGACCTCAACGGTAACAGTTCAAAGGCAAGTTGGCTTGGAATTCTTATGAACCTTAAGCCATGAATGCAGATTTCAATCCAATTGGCTGTTTTTTATATGGGACTATTAGAAAATGAAGGGAAAATTCTCTGAGGTGAAATTGGGCACAGGCAGGGCAATGCCATGACCAATCAGGGTCAAGCTGCCTGGTTCAAATTAGGTGCAGGCAGGGACATGATCCAATCAGTATCCATTGGTCCATGTTGCCTGCTAGACCTGATGTTCAGTTCCCCTGCCTCCAATAGAATGGAATATCGAGCATGTGGTCTAGCAAGTGGTAAATGCAACTTAACCTGTTTTCACCCCACCCCCAGCCCTCACCCATGTCTAAATGCACCCTCTTTTTGTTTCAACTAGGCTCATTTTTCCCTGAAATATAGATTGAGGTTTATAGGCTTTTGAAAGGAATTGTTAGGATAGATAGGGAGCAATCTTTTCTGCTGGTGAGTAGGGTCTCGGACAAGAGGACATCACATTAAGTTGGTGTTTATTTGTGCTGCAACACCAAGGGGAGCACTTCCTGCGCATGCACAGCTGCAGTTTCTGTTGGTGTCAGAGTGTCAGCTGCTTGCATGAAAATGAACAAGTTGGCTTGACAGAGACTAACAATAAAGTTCAAGTTAACCATTCTAAGGTCTGTTAAGTCCGTAACCAACTACAAGTTCTTGTATCAGTCTACCTATTGTATATCAACAGTTTCTTCTGTAAAATATGCTTCTGATGATTCAGTAAATGATGAAGGTATATCATCATAAAATTTCAGCAAGTGAGATTCCCAAAATCCAAAAAACTCCAAGGACAATTGATTTTAATATTTGAGTATTGCTGAAAGAGACATGTCTAAGCCTTTTATCTTCCATTCATCAGGACACTCACAAGAATACCAATATAAGGGGAAAACAACAATTTATACTGTGTGTGAAGAGAGTGCTGATTGGTTGGCAGTTACCATGGAGAATGCACCACTGATGGTGAATGACAGTTAACTTCCAAGTATTGTTTGAAATTTAAACAAGGGAGCTTGACCCTGATTGGTCAAGGCCTGAAGGTGAGTTACCTTGGACTTCTTATGAACCTTAAGCAATGAATGCAGGTTCCAATCCAATTGGTTGTTTTTTTGTGCGGGACTACTAGAAAAGGAAGGGAAAATTCTCTGAGGTGAAATTGGGCACAGGCAGGGCAATGCCTTGACCAATCAGGGTCAAGCTGCCTGGTTTAAATTTCAAACAATGCTTGGCAGTTAACAGTCAGTCACCATCAATGCTGCATTCTCCATGGCAACAACACTAGGCAACCAATCAGCACTCTCTTCTCACACAGTATAAATTGTTGTTTTCCCCTTATATTGGTGTTCTTGCTAGTGCCCTGATGAATGCAGGACAAAAAACTTCAACATGTCTCTTTTTTCAGCAATACGCAAGTTCTGTACTACCAAATGATTAACTGTAAAATTTAGTTTGAGGACACTTCTTGTAAAAATCAGTTAAAAAAAAAGTAAGTTGCAAATATTTAAGAAGAAGCTCATTACCCAATGTGGTACTTGAACCCAGTATGTTGGATGGGGAGCCCTTTAGTTGCCAATTGAGTTAACCAGCTGCATTGAAACACCCACCACAAAGACAGAACATAAATGGAAACAGTCCACTTTCAAGGCGAGGAATAGTGGGGCAAGCCTGCGGGCACCCGAGTGATGTATCTCGCAGGAAATGGATGGAGTGCGAAACAAACTCACCGGAGCCCCCATACTCTGAACTCCTGCCACTGACTGGAAAGGCGTCGGAGAGAGTTGCGCACGTGCCGGCGGCCGCAGGGTGAGGCTGAGTGCACATACGCTACTCTTCCTGACGCCGTTCCGGTGGATGACAGGGGCATGATGTTAAAATCAGAGTCAGGCATTTGAGGAGGGGAGTTGGGAAACACTTCACACAAAGAGTGGTCGAAGTGTGGGCCTCCCTCCTGCAAAAGGTAGCGAATGCAGGCCCAATTAATATTTTTCACCCTAAGGTTGATAGATTTTTTTTTGCTAGACAGGAGCATTAAGGTCCTTAGTGTCCACTTTGGCTCAGTTGGTAGCACCCTTTTCTTTCCTCTGAGTCACAAGGTTCTGGGTTCAAATCCCGCTTCAGGGTTTGAGCACAGAAATCTAGGCTGACCCTCCAGTGCAGTACTGAGGGAGTGCAGCACTGTCAGAATTGCTCTCTTTCAGATGAGATGTTAAACCATCTGTTCGCTCAGGTGGATGTAAGAGATCCCGCAGCACTATTTTGAAGACGAGCAGACGAGTTCTCCCCAATATTTATCCCTCAATCAACATCAGAAAAGCAGGTTATCTGGCCATTGCCGTTTGTGGGAGCTTGCTTAAAAGAAATGAACACCTCGATCAAGCCTCCTGGAAAAACGAGAGGTTAAATCCCGTGATTTCCTTCCCGGCACAGCCCGAAAGCTGTCATTCAGACGTACCCCAACTGTGAAGTACTTTGGGCTAGTCAAGGGCAACTAGGGATGGGCAATAAATGTTGGCCCAGCCGGCGAAGCCCACGTCCCGTGAATGAATAAATACAATTGCGCTGCCTGACTGTGTATGGACCATGTTGAAATGTCTGTCGTGTTCGTTGATTGTATTGAAGCGCCTCATGGTCAATGTGGAAAACTTGAATATGATTGCACTTTGTGTGATGGCCATTTTGAAATGTTTCGTCATGTTCTTTCAGGTATTTTACAAGTATATTTTTCCAAAAAAAAAATGAGCTGCCGCACTTCCAACTTTACAACAGTGACTACATTTCAGAAGAATTTTTCAATGGTTGTAAAGCAACTCAGGACCTCCTGAGGTCATGAAAGGCACTATATAAATGCAAGCCTTTCTCCCAGTTTAAGACCCTCAGTCACAACCCTTGAAAAGCTTGAAGATTCAAGACTTGCGAGAAGGGTTAAGAGGGAAATGGTGGGATTACTACAGGATGGCAGCCACCAGCAAATTGCCAGGATCGGAACAGGCGGAGGAAACACAAAGAGCTGGTCTGTGTGGAAAATCCCATCTCCCCGACTCCACCTCCAGCCATCTCGCAACTGCAGATGCTCTTCCACATAAAAGCCTGGGTGTTCGACAAGCGAGCCCTACCAAAGGATATCTCCATCGGGGGCACAAAGGGCTCATTTACCTCTAGGAGACGGTGCTCCTCCCCTGCAATCCATTAGGAGATGTCGGGGTCCAGCTGACTTGCGTTAATTTAACATTTCAGTTTAAGCCTTTGAAGGGATTAAAGATTGAGTCGGAGATCAAGGAGTGATAATTCTGTCTCCCAGAGCCAATTAACAGTTTCTCACCCCAGCCTCTGCATTGTTTACAGCTTCGGTTCTTGCTGCATAAATAAAGAGCCCTACTTTTAGAAACACCCATGATTAGAAACACTCCAGCCATGCGCCACCCCCTCCTCCACCTCTCCCCCTCCCCCTGCTCCACTTCCCTTCCCCCTCCCCTCTTCCCCCTCCCCACCCCCTCCTCCTCCACCTCTCCCCCTCCCCCTGCTCCACTTCTCTTCCCCCTCCCCATCCCTTTCCCCACCCCCTCCCCACCACCTCCCCTTCCCTTCCCTTCTCCTCCACCTCTCCCCCTCCCCCTGCTCCACTTCCCTTCCCCCTCCCCATCCCCATCCCCTCCCCTTCCCTTCCCTTCTCCTCCCCCTCCCCCTCCCCACCCATCCCCTTCACTTCCCTTCTCCTCCACCTCCCCCCCTTTCCCTCCCTCCTTCCCCTCCCCATTCCCGCTCCCTCCCTCACCCTACCCCCTCTCCTCTCCCTTTTCCCCTCCATCCCCTCCCTTGCCTGCCCCCTCTCCCTCCACTCCTCCCTCCCTCCCCTACTCCCACTCCCTCCCCCTCTCCCTCCCCTCCACCCCTCTGCCCCTCTCCATCCCCCCTCTCCCTCCTACCCCCTTCCGCTTCCCCCTCCCTCCCTCCTTCCCTCCTCCTCCATCCCCTCCCCCCCACCACCCCCTCCCCCCACCAGCAGCAATGCATTTCTAAAACAAAAACAGAATTACCTGGAAAAACTCAGCAAGTCTGGCAGCATCGGCGGAGAAGAAATCAGTTAACGTTTCGAGCCTTCATGGCCCTTCGGCAGAACTGGAGCATAGTTAGAAGAAGGGAGAAATATAAATTGGTTTAAGGGGGGTGGGGGGGGGAGAGACACATTGAGGGTGTGGTGTGGTGATTGTGGAGATGAGCAGATAATCAAAAGATGTCACAGACAAAAGGGTCAAAGAGGTGTTGAAGGTGGTGGTCTTTGTCTGAGAAAAGTGCTAATTAAGAATGGAAAACAGGATATTCAAAGTACAGCTCTAGTGGGGGTGGGGTGGAAAGACTAAAGGTTTTAGTTTTAGATTTAAAAATAATGGAAATAGGTGGGGAAAGAAGAATCTATATAAATTATTGAAAAAAAAGCGGGGGGGGGGGTGGAGAAACGGGGTGGGGATGGGGGGAGGGGGAGTTTAAGATCTAAAGTTGTTGAATTCAATATTCAGCCCGGAGGGCTGTAAAGTGCCTAGTCGGAAGATGAGGTGCTGTTCCTCCAGTTTGCGTTGGGCTTCACTGGAACAATGCAGCAAGCCAAGGACAGACATGTGGGCAAGAGAGCAGGGTGGAGTGTTAAAATGGCAAGCGACAGGGAGGTTTGGGTCTGTCCTTGGCTTGCTGCATTGTTCCAGTGAAGCCCAACGCAAACTGGAGGAACAGCACCTCATCTTCCGACTAGGCACTTTACAGCCCTCCGGGCTGAATATTGAATTCAACAACTTTAGATCTTAAACTCCCCCTCCCCCCATCCCCACCCCGTTTCTTCCCCCCCCCCCCGCTTTTTTTTCAATAATTTATATAGATTCTTCTTTCCCCACCTATTTCCATTATTTTTAAATCTAAAACTAAAACCTTTAGTCTTTCCACCCCACCCCCACTAGAGCTGTACTTTGAATATCCTGTCTTCCATTCTTAATTAGCACTTTTCTCAGACAAAGACCACCACCTTCAACACCTCTTTGACCCTTTTGTCTGTGACATCTTTTGATTATCTGCTCATCTCCACAATCACCACACCACACCCTCAATGTGTCTCTCCCCCCACGCCACCCACCTTAAACCAATTTATATTTCTCCCTTCTTCTAACTATGCTCCAGTTCTGCCGAAGGGCCATGAAGGCTCGAAACGTTAACTGATTTCTTCTCCGCCGATGCTGCCAGACTTGCTGAGTTTTTCCAGGTAATTCTGTTTTTGTTTTGGATTTCCAGCATCCGCAGTAGCTTTTAGCTTTTTGTTTTTATCAATGCATTTCTAGCGTCCCTCTGATGTAGCACCTTTCACAACATCAAAGCAGCCCAAAGTACTTTACAGTCACGGTACAGTTGAATGACAGCTTTTGACCTGTGCTGGGAAGGAAATCATGGCATTTAACCTCCCATTTTTCAAGGACGCTTAATTTTATTCATCCGATGTGTGCATCATTGGCTAATTGGCCTTGAACTGATTGGTTTGCTCGGCCATTTCAGAGGGCAGTTAAGAGTCAACCACATTGCTGTGGGTCTGGAATCACATGTAGGCCAGACCAGATACGGGTGAGGAAGTTGGTGGTGTAGTGGTATTGTCACTGGACTAGTATTTCTGAGGACCCCCCCAACATAATGCTCTGGAGATCCAGGTTCAAATCCCACCGCAGCAGATGGTGAAATTTAAATTCAATAATATTTGATGGTGACCACAAAACCAATGCTGACTGTTGTAAAAATCCATCTGGTTCACTAATGCCCTTCAGGGAAGGAAACCTGCTGTCCTTACCTGGTCTGGTCTATGTTGGACTCCAGACCCACAGCAATGTGGTTGAATCTTAAATGTCCATGAAGGCAGCAGTTCAAGTAGACAAGGTTGTAAAGAAGGCATATGGAATGCTCTCCTTCACTGGCAGAGGTATAGAATATAAAAGTAAGGATATAATGTTGGAATTGTATAAAACACTAGTGAGGCCACAACTGGAGTATTGTGCCCAGTTCTGGTCACCACATTACAGAAAGGACATAATAGCTCTGGAGAGAGTGCAGAGGAGGTTTACAAGAATGTTGCCAGGGTTAGAAAAGCATAGCTACAAGGAGAGATTGGATAGGTTGGGGTTATTTTCCCTGGAACAAAGAAGGCTAAGAGGTGACTTGATTGAGGTGTACAAAATTATGAGGGGAATAGATAGAGTGGACAGGATAAAATTGTTTCCCTTGATGCAGAATTCTAGAACCAGGGGACATAGATTCAAGATAAGTGGCAGAAGGTGTAGGGGGGACATGAGGAAGAACTTATTTACGCGTAGTGGGTGTCTGGAATTCATTGCCAAGTTGGTGGTAGAGGCAGAAACTTTAAACTCTTTTAAAAAGTACCTGGATCTGCACCTAAAGTGCTGTCAGCTGCAGGGCTATGGGCCGGGTGCAGGAAGGTGGGATTAAAAAGGGCACCTGGGTGTCCTTGGGCTGGCATGGACAAGATGGGCCGAATGGCCTCCTTCTGTGCTGTAACTTTTCTATGGTTCTATAGTTCTAACTGTTCAGTTTCAAGTTCAAGGGCAATTGGGAAGGGTAATTAATGCTGGCACACACATCCTAGAAACAAATAAAAAAAATGGCAGATTCCCTTCCCTAAAGGACATCAGTGAGCCAGATGGGTTTTTATGACAATTGATGGTCACCATTACTGAGCCTAGCTTTCAATTCGAGACAATGTTAGTTGAATTAAAATTCCTCTAGCTGCCATGGTGGAATTTGAACCCATGTTCCTGGGTCATCTAACCTGCCAGAGGGTAAGTTGCCCCGCTATGTCCTACAGAAAAAGCAGGACAAATCCAACCCAGCCAATTACCACCCCATCAGTCTGCTCTGGATCATCAGTAAAGTGATGAAAGGGGTCATCAATAGTGCTATCAAGCGGCACTTGCTCAGCAATAACCTGTTCACTGACGCTCAGTTTGGGTTCCGCCAGGGCCACTCAGCTCCTGACCCCATTACAGCCTTGGTTCAAACATGGATGAAAGAGCTGAACTCCCAAGGTGAGGTGGGGGTGACTGCCCTTGACATCAAGGCAGCATTTGACCGAGTGTGGCATCAAGGAGCCCTAGCAAAGCTGGAGTCAATGGGAATCAGGGAGAAAACTCTCCGCTGGTTGGAGTCATACCTAGCACAAAGGAACATGTTGTGATTGTTGGAGGTCAATCATCTCAGATCCATCACTGCAGGAGTTCCTCAGGGTAATGTGCTAGGCCTAACCATCTTCAACTGCTTCATGAATGACATTCCTTCCATCATAAGGTCAGAAGTAGGGATGTTCACTAATGATTGCACAATGTTCAGCACTATTTGTGACACCTCAGATACTGAAGCTGTCCATGTCCAAATGCAGCAAGACCTGGACAATATCCAGGCTTGGGCTGACAAGTGGCAAGTAACATTCAACAAGTGCCAGGCAGTGACCATCTCCAGCAAGAGAGAATCTAACCATTGCCACTTGACATTCACTGGCATTACCATGCTGAGTCCCTCACTATCAATATCCTGGGGGTTACCATTGACCAGAAACTGAACTGGACTAGCCACATAAATACAGTGGCTACAAGAGTAGGTCAGAGGCTAAGAATCCTGCAGTGAGTAACTCACCTCCTGATTCCCCATAGCCTGTCCACAAGGCACAATGTGATGGAATACTCTCCACTTGCCTGGATGAGTGCAGCTCCAACAACACTCAAGAAGCTTGACACCATCCAGGACAGAGCAGCCCACTTGATCGGCACCTCATCCACAAACATTCACTCTCTCCACCACCAACGCACAGCAGCAGCAGTGTGTACCATCTATAAGATGCACTGCAGGAACTCACCAAGGCTCCTTAGCGCCTCCCAAACCCACGACCACTACCATCTAGAAGGACAAGTGCAGCAGACACATGGGAACGCCACCACCCGGAAGTTTCCCTCCAAGCCACACATCAACCTGACTTGGAAATATATCGCTGTTCCTTCACAGTCACTGGGTCAAAATCCTGGAACTCCCTCCCTAACAGCACTGTGGGTGTTCCTACACCTCATGGACTGCAGTGGTTCAAGAAGGCAGCTCACCACCACCTTCTCAAGTGCACTTGGAGATAAGTAAATGCTGGCCTAGACAGTGACGCCCACATCCCACGAATGAATTTTAAAAATTAGCGAGGGTCTCTGGATTACTAGCCTAGTGACATTACCAGAATACCACCATCTTCTCCTAGAGGTGTTAATGGCATCGATTTAGGCTCAGAGACCTTCTCACCCCATTAACACCAACAATGCGCCATTTTTAAAAGGGCCTATTGCCAGGTGTCCAAAGCACCCATCTGACACAGGCAACAGGATCCTTATAACCTCAGAATCTTTATCCTACATCGTAAATATGGTGCCAATTGCTGTTTAAGTCAGAACTAGCCAATGCCTGCATTTTGCACACACACCAGATTCACGGGCATTGGAACTGAAGAAGGCCTACAGCGTTTACAATCGGTCCCCGGCCCCCCCACCCACTCCCTCAACACTTGACCGCCCTGTCCCCTCTCTCCCCAGGTCTTAGCACCGAGCCTCTGCAAGCAATGTTCAAGCCTCGGAAAGGGGAGCGCAGCCTGTGGAATTCCGGCGGATACTCCTAAATGAAGCAGATGAGGGCCAAGGTCCAATGTCAGTGCTGAGTGAGGCCCCCCCACTGGTTCAGGCCTGCATTCTCCATGTGCACTAGGCCTCACTTCCATCCCCACAATGACAGGAGCATTAGAATTTGATGAACTCAACCCGACAACATATGATCTACGGACTTTAATATAAAATAGAGTACTGTCAACCCTTCATTTTTATTCCATAAATTAACAGGCCTGCATTTTTCATCATATTGTAATTATTTGTATACTGAATTGTTGATAATTGTGCAATCCTTTTATTATTTTTTACTTTATTTTTATTTTAATTATTGTTTATAACTATGTTATAAATTATAATAACTTGTTTTATTTGTAACATCATCGCAATTTGGCACCTGCCACCATAATAATTTTTCGAACCAATCATCTATCTATCTATCTGTCTATCTGTCTGTCTGTCTGTCTGCCTGCCTGCCTCCTGCCTATCTGCCTGCCTGCCTCCTGCCTATCTGCCTGCCTATCTATCTATCTATCTGCCTGCCTATCTATCTATCTATCTGCCTGCCTGTCTATCTATCTATCTGCCTGCCTGTCTATCTATCTATCTGCCTGCCTGTCTGTCTATCTATCTATCTATCTATCTGTCTGTCTGTCTGTCTGTCTGTCTGTCTATCTGTCTATCTATCTATCTATCTATCTATCTATCTATCTATCTATCTATCTATCTATCTATCTATCTATCTATCTATCTATCTATCTATCTATCTATCTATCAAAATAGTATTTGTCTATCTACCTAACTCTCTACATACCTTATGATGTGCTGAGATAATGTGGGCTGTGCTAAACAGGCCCTCAAAAAAATGATCAAGGGAGCAAGACTATCTATCTATCTATCTACCCGTCTATTATATATCTATCTACTTATCTATCTATCTATCTATCAACCCATCTATCTACTTATCTACCTATCTGCTTATCTATCTGTCTGTCTGTCTGTCTGTCTGTCTGTCTATCTATCTATCTATCTATCTATCTATCTATCTATCTATCTATCTATCTATCTATCTATCTATCTATCTATCTATCTATCTATCTATCTATCTATCTATCTATCTATCTATCTATCTATCTATCTATCTATCTATCTATCTATCAATCCATCTATCTATTTATCTACCTATCTACTTATCTATATATCTATCTACCTACCTCTCTATCTATTTATCTATCTATTTATCTATCTATCTATCTATCCACTTATCTATCTATCAATCCATCTATTTATCTACCTATCTACTTATCTATCTACCTATCTACTTATCTATCTATCTATCTATCTATCTATCTATCTATCTATCTATCTATCTATCTATCTATCTATCTATCTATCTATCTATCTATCTATCTATCTATCTATCTATCTATCTATCTATCTATCTATCTATCTATCTACCTATCTACTTATCTATCTATCTATCTATCTATCTATCTATCTATCTATCTATCTATCTATCTATCTATCTATCTATCTATCTATCTATCTATCTATCTATCTATCTATCTATCTATCTATCTATCTATCTATCTATCTATCTATTATTTATCTATCTACCTACCTATTTATCTATCAAAATAGTATTTGTCTATCTACATGACCATCTACATACCTTATGATGTGCTGAGATAATGTGGGCTGTGCTAAACAGGCCCTCAAAAAAATGATCAAGGGAGCAAGACAGTCCCTGGCTAATGGAGACGAGAGTTCATTAAATTGGAATGCGGGATCTGAAGGCAGCAAATATTAGACTGATCGTCGGACAAGATGGGTGAGACATGAATCTGGAAACGATGAGGCAGCCTGTCCAACATCTGCCGTGGCCAGAAGGAGCAGTCAGCATGGGGTTACGAAGTAATAGGTCACACCTCATGAAGCTAATGGAATTCCTGGAGGAGATAAATTGGGGGATGAAGAATATCCAGTGAGTATGACATGTGTGCCTTTCACAGGGAGCTTTCAGCAAGCTTCTTTAAAAGTCTCACACGCAGAGTTCATGGAATAAAGGGGAGGTTCGTGTATTGGGTTAAAAGCTCCTTCCTATCCAGAGACCTGGCAAGTCAGGAAGGTATGTGAGTCAGTGGGAGGTTGGGTTTTATAAGCCTGTAGGATCGAGGAAGGGAGGCAAGTGGGTGAATTTTCATTCTTGCCTTGGTTCTGACCTTCCTCTCCTCCTTTAAGATGCTCCTTAAAACCTGCCTCTTTGATCAAGCTTCTGATCACCTGTCCTTATGTCTCCTTATGTGGCTTAGTCTCAAATTCTGTTCAATAACAGTCCTTTGAATGCCTTGGGATGCTTTACCATCTTAAAAGCGCGAAACCAATGCAAGGTGCTGTTGACTGCTTGTCTGATATTGCAGTTTTAGACAGGCCACAAGCTCCTCCAGCCACAATTTCTTTCTCAATACCTGCCACAAACTCCACTACCCAGCCAGTTTCTCTGTCACCACAAGCCTCCACCCACCCCCCACCCTGGCATTCCTCTTAGAACGGAGAAGGTTAAGGAGAGATTTAACAGAGGTATTCAAAACCATGAAGGGTGGCCGGAGGACACCAGTTTACGGTGATCGGCAAAAGAACTGGAGGGGGGGATATGAGGAAATTTCTTTCTTACACTGTCAGTTTTTATCAGAAATAATCTACACTTGGAGAGTCAGAGATTAATCAAGGACAGTCAGCGTGGTTTTGTTAAGGGGAGGTCATGTCTGACCAATTTGATTGAATTTTTCGAAGAGGTGACCAGGTGTGTAGATGAGAGCAATGCATTTGACGTAGTCTACTTGGACTTCAGCGAGGCTTTTGATAAGGTCCCGCATGGGAGACTGATAACGAAGGTAAGAGCCCATGGGACCCAAGGCAATTTGGCAAATTGGATCCAGAATTGGCTGAGTGGCAGGAAGCAGAGGGTGATGGTCGAGGGGTGTTTTTGTGACTGGACGCCTGTGTCCAGTGGGGCTCCACAGGGATCGGTGTTGGGTCCCTTGCTGTTTGTGGTATATATAAACGATTTAGACTTGAATGTAGGAGGGTTAATCAGTAAGTTCACGGATGACACGAAAATTGGCAGGGTGGCAAATAGTGAGGAGGATAGCCTTAGATTACGGGAGGATATAGATGGGCTGATCAATGGCAAATGGAATTTAATCCATATAAGTGTGAGGTGATGCACTTGGGCAGGACAAACAAGGCACGGGATCAGAGGGACCTTGGTGTACAAATCCAATGGTCCCTTAAGGTAGCAGGACAGGTGGATAAGGTGGTTAAGAAGGCATATGGGCTACTTGCCTTTATTAGCCGAGGCATAGAATATAAGAGCAGGGAGGTTATGCTGGAATTGTATAAAATGCTGGTTAGGCCACAGCTAGAGTATTGCGTGCAGTTCTGGAATCCGCATTATAGGAAGGATGTGATTGCACTAGAGAGAGTGCAGAGGAGATTTACCAGGATGTTGCCTGGGCTGGAGAGTTTTAGTTATGAGGAGAGATTGGATAGACTGGGGTTATTTTCCCTGGAGCAGAGGAGATTGAGGGGGGGACATGATTGAGGTGTTTAAAATAATGAGGGGCATAGATAGGGTAAACAGGAAGAAAATTTCCCCTTGGTGGAGGGATCAATAACCAAGGGGCATAAATTTAAGGTAAGGGGCAGGAGGTTTGTGGGGATGTGAGGAAGAATTTTTTCACTCGGAGGGTGGTGAGAATCTGGAACTCACTGCCTGAAAGGGTGGTAGAGGCAGAAACTCTTAAAATATTTAAGAAGCATTTGGATGTGCACTTGCGATGCCATGGCATACAAGGTTATGGGCCTAGTGCTGGAAAATGGGATTAGAATAGTTAGGTACTTGTTTGACTGGCGCAGACTCGATGGGCCGAAGGGCCTTTTTCTGTGCTTTAGACCTCTATGACTCTATGGCTCTATTTATGTCTGAAAGGATGGTAGAATCAGATTCAAAATACATACTTGGAAAGGGAAAATGTTTCAAGGCTGTGGGGAAGAAGCAGGGGCATGAGGCATATTGGATGGCTCTTTCAAAGAGCTGGCACAGGCATGATGGGCTGAGTGGCCTCCTGATGTGCTGTATGACTCTATTACCACTTGACACCAGGAATGGTCAAGCAAATTGCAATCATTACTAACACTTATCCCTTAATTATACTAAATCGTCTTCTTCAACTGATTGAGTTACTCCCTCAACCTCTCGTACATTCACAACATTAAATTGCTGGCTTTAAAACCCTTAAGGCCTCTACAATTGCAAATTGAATGATTAAATTTTAAAAATATTCTCTAGCAGTTTCTCCACACTGGATTTCAGACTAGACCGTCCATGATTACTAAATCCACACCTCACTGTTTCATCTAAAAATGAATTAAACTTTCACTCCCTCCACCACTGACTCATAGTGCCAGCAGTGTGTACCATCTACAAGATGCACTGCAGCAACTTGCCAAGGCTCCTTCGACAGCACCTTCTGAACCTGTGACCTCTGCCACCTAGAAAGACGAGGGCAGCAAATGCCTGGGAACACCACCATCGGCAAGATCCCTCCAAATCACACACCATCCTGTCTCGGAATTGTAATGCCATAGCTTCATCATTCCTGGGTCAAAATCCTGGAACTCCCTTCCTGTGGGTGTGCCTAGACCAGATGGGCTGCAGTGATTCAAGAAGGCGGCTCACCACCGCCTTCTCGAAGGCAAACAGGGATGGGCAATGAATGCTGGCCTAGCCTTTGACACCCACATTGCATGGACACATATTTTTTAAAAATCGCATTTGCTCCTTGCTGGTACTCTGGTGGTCTTCGCACTCCTAAAAATATTAATTAGAACCTTATTTATTACCTCACTTTCAGAATGAAAGGACATGGTGACATAGTGGTGTTATCACTGGGTTTATAATCCAGAGACCCAAGCTAAAGTCTTGGGGGCAAGGGTTCAAATCTCACCATGCAGCCAGTGGAATTTAAATCCAATAATCAGGAACTGAAAAACTAGCCTTGGTAACAGCAGCCATTGTTTAAAAAAACCCATCTGGTTCACTAATGTCCCTATAGAGAAGGACATCTGCCATCCTTACCTGGTCTGGCCTACATGTGACTCCAGACCCACAGCAGCACGGTTGATTCTTAGCTCCTCCTGAAATGGCCTAGCAAGATGCTCAGTTCAAGGGCAAATAGGGATGGGCAATAAATGCTGGCCTTGCCAGCAACACCCACATTTATTGCCCATCCCTCTTTGCCCTTGGAAAGGATGGCGAGCTGTCTTCTTGAATGCAATGGGAATCCCTTAACCTTTCAGAAGAGACTTTAAACTGAAGACCCTTTTTTCAATTTCAGGTGAATGTATAAGATTTCAGGTTTCAGAAAAGGGCAGGAGCAATATTTATCCCTCAACCATCATGACCAGAACAAATGATCTGCTCATGATCTCTTTGCTGTTTTGTGGGTGGGTGCTGTATGCAAATTTGCTACCATATAACAGTGAGGACTATTCAACAAATGCTTCATTGGCTCTAAAGCATTTTAGGATATTGCGAGGCATGATATAAATGCAAGCTCTTTCTTTTAGTGTACCTTACGAGCCCTCCAGGCTGCTCTGCATGGTGATATAACTCTTGCTTACATCACCACAACAAATGTTTTACACTGTGAACCAAAAGCGTTTGAACTCTGACTTGTCCATAGTCTTGGGGAGATTGACGTGAGGAATTTTGTTGCCAAGAAACTTTTCCCTTGTCTCTTCATTAAGGTACTGACTCATGTTGGAGGAAAAGCTTCATAGGAGCCAGCTAATGTCTAGAGCCTTAGTCAAGTGTGAATTTAGACAGTAATTGTTGGCAGACGATGGGAAAAGCCTGCCAAGAGAAACAGTCTAAGCTTGCACTTGGCTTAGTTGGAGGGAATCTGAATTTGAAGGTTATGGATTCAAGCATGGCTACCTTGTCTTGAACACAAGGGACCAGGGGCTTCCTCCGAGCTGTTCCTAATGCGTTACTGGAACTGCGTCAGAAGTCGCCGCTTATAAGCAGTGTTAAGCACGGCTTCCGGCCATGACACGGCACCAGGGTTTGGGCAACCCGAGGAAATTTCGGGCCTGTAATCTAGGCTAAGCACCTCACCTTCAGCTTCCAGCTGTTTCCCGAGCTATTCTTCCAGAGTTACGGGCAGGAGTCCAGGCCCGAACTGCCCCACTGGGCTCTTTGCTGAATTTTTACCTTGTCAGGTGGGTCCGGCCGGGGGGCAGGCGGGAGCGGTCAGGAAGCCGACTGCCTGCACCCCCCTGCCCACCCGCGCGATCGGGGCCGGGCGGCGATTTCACACTGGTTGGCCAATTAAGGCCCACCCAGCGTGAAACGCGTGCTGCAGCGCTCAGGGCTGCCCGTGTGGCAGGGGGAGGAGCGCGAGCGGGGAACTTCACACACGCACGCGAGTGCGCGCAGGAAAAGCTCCCCGAGGCGCAGAGCTGCCTCAGGGAGATGAAGACATAAAAAAATTAAAATAAAGCATTTTAAGAAGTTAAAAAAAAATGCCCCCTCTGTCACACGAGCGAGGACATGTTAGAAATTAATATGAGCTTTTTTTTTAATCCCGTCCGTGGATGAGATTTCGCAAAAAACGCTAAGGCCGCTTGGCCTTTTCACCTGCCCAACACCCGTAAGGTTGCAGGAGCAGCGAAAAATTTAATTCAATTAGATTGTCAGTGGCCTTAATAGGCCTCTTAATTGTCGGCAGGCCACAGCCGACTCCCACACACGCCCGGCAACCGAAATGTTCGCCCGACGTCATCAGATGTCATTTTACACTTGTTTGGGTCAGGCCCATCCCACAGGGTAAAAATTCTGGCCTCGGAGTTCTCCCACTGGGACCAACATTGCTCCATCAGCCAGCAACAGAAAGAAACAGATTATCTGCCATTCATTTTCTGTCTGTGGGATTGTGCTGTGCGCCTTTGCCCAGTGATTGAGGGCTGTAGCATTTAGGGACGTACTGAGTCTGTGATAATGTGCTACAGCTGAATAATGTGTTTCTCTTCCTTATGGGAGGCATCTCTGCTATAAGTCTGATATTTCCTCCTTGCCAGCTGGGTCTAGTGATCAAGAGCAGAAACCCTGGCAGATCTTCACCTCCCTGAGGCCAATTGTATCGTCCAAAGAGGTAATCAGCCTGACATCAGTTAACTTTCCAGAAACTAGGGATAAATTCTTAGACCTGCCCAACCTACCAAATTCAGTTCGACACTGAACTCATGAAATGCCAGCCATGTCTCAGTGAGTAACGCTCTCACCCAACCTCAGAAAGTAACAGGTTCAAATTCCTCTCCGGAGACTCGGACACAGACACTTCCAGTACTATCAGGAGAGCAGTTTTTTAAGTGAGATGTGCTACCCTCCCAGCCTGGGTTTAAAAAATCCCATGCGCTATTTCATAGATGCACCAGGGAGTTCTCCCGAGTGTCCTGGATAATATTTATCCCTTGACCAACATCGCAAAAGCCAAGTTCTCCGGTCATTTATCTCGGTGCTATTTGTGGGAGCTGTTGTGTGTAAATTGCCTACCGCGTTTCCTGCATTACAACAGTGACTACACTGCAAAAAGTACCTCATTAGCTATAAAGTGCTCTGGGATATCCTGACGTAGTGAGAGATCCTTTTAATGCAAGTCTTTCCTTCCTCCTAACTATCAGAGGAGCCCCTGAAGCAACCATTTAACACATCTGCCATTTCCCGATTGACCAAGTTGTGTCTTTTCCTAACAGAGCCCTTAGAGCAACAATCTACTCTCCAAAGCCTCACCTACTAGTTACAGCACTGCTATGTGCGGTTGGCTGCTTCCGGCTGTTGTTTACCATCCAACACTCTCACTTACCTCTTCTAACACTCCTTTCAGAAAACTTCAATTATTCAACCGTGACTGCAGTCACAAAGAATGAAAACATGAGTGCTGAATTAGCATGCCTCGAGCAAAAAAACTGGAGATTACAGCAATGGTTTCCCCACAGAGTGTGGAATACATTGGCAATAAACATGAGCGCTGAGCCCAATTATATCCTTTGAAAAGAGAGCTGAATAAATGTGGAATCAAGGAATGTGGTTTTACGGCTGGGATGGGTGGTGACACCTGGGCAATTAGCTGCCCAAAGCCATCAATGTGCATTGTATCTGAGAAAGATTTTTTTTTTCCCCAGATCTCTCTCACTTTTGGACAGGGCACAACAAAAAGATTTGTTGGTCAAGAGTTGATCTCTCAACCTGGGTTTGTTCTCCTTGAAGCAAAGGAGATTGAGGGGAGATTTGATAGAAGTGTACAAGGTCATGTCAGGTTTAGACAAGGTAAGGCAAAGAAAAGCTCTTCCCATTAGCTCATGGCACAAGAATGAGGGACACAGATTTAAGGTTTTGAGCAAGAAGTGTAGTGGGGAACGAGAGAAAGAACTTATTTTACGCAGTGAGTAGCAATGATTTGGAACTCACTGTCTACAAGGGTGGTGAAAGCAGAGACAATCAATGATTTGAAAAGGAAATTGGACGGACACTTGAGGGAAATTAGCTCGTGAAGTTATGGAGAGGGAGCAGGGGAATGGGGCTGATTGGAGAGCTGGCATAGACTCAATAGGCTGCATGTCATTTGTCACAATCTGGTTAGGGGCAACTAACTTTTTGTTTAAAGTAGACAACGTTTTAAACCCCAGTTACTGACTAGAATACTAAGGCCACAAGATTCTATGGTTTAAAACAAAAAAAAACATTGCTATACAAAGCCGGCAAAGTAAAACACTCCACAATATGTATCTTTAACATTCAGAATTAACACGAGGTAAATATCAACTAACGGGAAAACTGTGGTCAAACACGCCATGCTGCACATTAAATGGCAGATGTGACCAAAACTGATCCCACAGATTTCTCTGCAACCCACCCAGACGTCAGTGACCACTGTAAGTCTCAATATCTTCTCAAAACTCTGTTTCCCTCATGAGGAATTTCAACCCTTTGCTTTTGAAGGCCCAGCCTCTAAATATTTTTTTATTCATTCATGGGTGTGGGCATCACTGGCTAGGCCAGCATTTATTGTTCATTCCTAACTGTCCTTGTTCAGAGGGCATTTAAGATTCCACCATATTGATGTGGTTCTAGAGTCACATGTAGGCCAGAGCAGGTAAGGACAGTAGATTTCCTTTCTCTAAAGGATATTAGTGAACCAAGTTGCATTTTTACAAGAATCGTTTCATGGTCATCATTAGACTTTTAATTCCACCATCTGCCATGGTGGGATTTGAACCTGGGCCCTCAGTGCATTATCTTGGGTCTCTGGATTAACTAGCCCAGTGACAAAACCACTACGCCATCACCTCCGCTTAGTAATTCCCTTGAAAGGCACTCCGACTCGGACTGCCTCAACAACTGCTCGTCTCCTGATGGTCCAATCTCTTCACAAAGTTACGCTCCCGTCTCCAATTATCGGCAACATTTTCGCAGACCACTAGCTTTACTAAGCTAGCACTGCCACTGAATTTCTCCGAACTCCAATCTCCCGGATACACTAAGCTACAAATGGCTCCCAGAGTTTCTCCGAGCCCTAACTGCTTGGAGCCTGCTCACAGTGGCACCTTTTTGATACAGAGCCTCTTCCCCTATTGCCGAACACCCAGATAAATTGAAACTAGAAAGTCTTCTTAAGCTCTACCCATCTCCAATGACAACATAGCCTTTCAGGGTTCACTGAATTATTTTAAACTAACTTATCTCTCACTCCCAAAAAAAAGCATCTCTCTGGACTGCACTTCCTTGTACGCAGTGTAGACATCACATCTCCAGTTATCCAGGTCCATAAGTCCACCTGCTGTTTTAAAGCTCAATTTCTTCTATTCTCACTCTATTAAACAAACATGGGTAACCTTCTGAACTGCTATTTTCTTTCAGGTGTTCTGGCATTCTCTAAAGTCTGGCATTTTAGTTACCTTAGCTTCACAACAGCAATCTTCCCAGAACTAAAGATTAGTCTTTAAAATATTAACATGAGCCATGAACTATCTCTGTGCCACTATGACTCTATGACTTCTAACCTTTCACCTCTCTCTACATTATAAACGATCTTGGCTGATTTGATTGAAACCTTTAAGATCCTGAGGGGTTTTGACAGGGTGGATGTGGAGAGGATGTTTCCCCTTGTGGGAGAATCTAGAACTAGGAGGTCACTGTTTCAAATTAAGGGGTCGCTCATTTAAGACAGGGACGGGGTTGAAATTTTTTTCCCTCAGAGGGTCGTGAGTCTTTGGAACTCTCTTCCTCAAAAGGCAGTGGAAGCAGAGTCTTTGAATATTTTTAAGGCAGAGGTGGATAGATTCTTGGCAAGCAAGGGGGTGATAGGTTATCAGGGGTCGGTGGGATGCAGGTTTCAGGTTCCTATCAGATCAGCCATGATCTTATTAAATGGTGGAGCAGGCTTGAGGGGCCGAATGGCCTGCTCCTGCTCCTTGATTGTATGTTTGTATGTTGGCTGCCTCTATTTTATTGATGCTGCCTTGGTTGGTGTTTTCTTAATCTCCAAATTCCCCTGTCTTACATGTTCTTCCTCCACCTTTCAGCCTCAAGGCATAATTTCATTTCTTTTCCAAGACTTCAAAATTGTGGAGCCCTTTGCCTCCTGCATGTTTTTCCTTCTTTCAATAATATCAGGCTAGAAAAGCCTTGGGGTCGCCAAATGATTACTCCTTTGTTTCCCTTGCATTCTCTGGTGTAGCTCTGCTGCGGAGGCCAGTAATATGGCCCTTGACCTTTTGCTTTGGTTTACAAGAAGCACTGTAACCCCAGATGAGCATGTGTAAATGTGTCGGACAGAGAAAGACCAGCTGATCTATCTAGCTTGTCCCGTTTCGTTGTAATGCCCTGTGCTTCATGAAACAGACATTCCTCAAGCCTCCAGAACCATGTAATACCCTGGGAGAGACAAAACACGCGTAAATATCTTATTTAAGACCTGCCTTTTTCCAGGCCTGTCCTGTACCATCATTCCATGCAGCCTCTTCATGGAGTGTGTGCACAGAGCAGTTTCTGACCAATTCTGACATGAATTGACAACTGGGAATCCTATTTACGTTACAGGAACCCAATTTCCTTAGTATAGAATCACAAGATTGTTACAGTGTAGAAGGAGGCCATTCGGCCCATCGTGTCTTCACTGGGTCTCTGAGCATTTTAACTTGGTGCCAGTCTCCTGCCTTTTCCCCGCAATCCTGCACATTGTTTCTATTTAAATAATCACCTCAGTTGAACCTGCCTCTACCAAACTTCCAGGCAGTGCATTCCAAACCCTAACTACTCGCTGTGTGAAAAAGTTTTTTTCTCACCTCATATTTGCTTCTTTTGCAAAACACTTTAAAACTTGCCCTCTGGTTCTCGATCCATTTACGAGCGGGAACAGTTTCTGCCTCTCTACTCTGTCCAGACCCCTCATGATTTTGAAAACTTCCATCAGCTCTCCTCTTAGCTTTCTCCTCTCCAAGGAAAACAGTCCCAACTTCTCCAATCTTTCCTCAGAACTGAAGTGTCTCATCCCATTCTCGTAAATCTCCTCTGCGCTCTGTCTAATGCGCTTACATCCTTCCTATAGTGTGGTGCCTAGAACTGTACACAATACTCCAACTGAATGTCTTATATGAGTTCATCATAACCTCCCTGCTCTTGTACTCTATGCTCCTATTAATGAAGCCTAGAATACTGTATGCTTTAGAAACAGCTCTCTCTACCTGTCCTGCCACCTTTAATGACTTGCGTACATATACACCCAGCTCTCTCTGCTCCTGCACACCCTTTTGAGTAGTATCCTTTATTTTATACTGTCTCTTCATGTTCTTTGTACCAAATTGCATCACCTCACACTTCTCCACATTGAACTTCAGCTGCCATCTATCTGCCCACTCCACCAATGTGTCAATGTCCTTTTGAAGTTTTACACTGTCCTCCTCACAGTTTACAATTCTCCCAAGTTTTGTGTCATCCACAAACTTTGAAATTGTCCTCTGCACACCAAGATCTAGATCATTTACATATATATATTAAAAGGAGCCTGTCTCCTGAATCAGGCAAGCATTTCACATGATAACTGCTATACAGCTAATGGTGCCTTGTGGCACAGTGGGTAGTGTATCCTTGCCTCTAAGCCAGAAGTACTAGGTCCAGGACCTGATCGCCAAGGAAGGTGTGTTCATAATGTGATCAAACAAGTTGAGTGTCAATCTGTAAGTTGTTCTGATACATGGCAAGCAGTAAGAGTGGGAGAGAATCCTGGTCAGCCATATGATGGAAAGGAAGTTAGAGCCTCTACCATCACTATCCATAGCTGCAGCCTGTAACTCTTTCGAGTTATCAACAGATCGCATGTAACTCTTTCGAGTACATTCACAGTTCTTGGTTTCCGGGAGTGGGACATGAACCCACAACCTTCTGACTCAAAGGCGAGGGTGCTATGAACTGAGCCACAGCTGACACCTCCTGCAGCCTGTAACATGCACATAAAAATGTATGTCATTTACCACAACAACTCAGACTCCCTGAGTGAACAGTAACATGCCAGCCATGTTAATGGAGTCAGTGCAGTGAGCAGACCAATCATTTTCAGCTGCTTCATCAATGACCTTCCCTTGATCAGAAGTGAGGATGATTGCACAATGTTCAGCACCATTCACAACTCCTCAGATAATGAAGCAGTCCATGTTTAATCATCTGCAAGCCCTGCATAATATTCAGGCTTGGCTGGATAAATGCCAAGTAACATATTCATGTCCAGGCAATGACTATCTCCCCTTGACAATCATCACTATTGTTGACAAAACAAAAACAAAAATACCTGGAAAAACTCAGCAGGTCTGGCAGCATCTGCGGAGAGGAACACAGTTAACGTTTCAAGTCCGAATGACCCTTAAACAGAACTAATTAAAAATAGAAGAGAGGTGAAATATAAGCTGGTTTGAGGGGGGGGTGGGACAAGAAGAGCTGGATAGAGGGCCAGTGATATAGTGTTATCTTAGTGTTTAATTGATTACTATTGTTGAACCCACCATCAACATTCTGGGGGTTACCATTGACCAGAAACTGGACTGGACCAGCCATATAAATACTGTGGCTACAAGAGGCTGGGAACTCTGCAGAGAATGACTCCCCTCCTGACTCCCCAAAGCCTATCCACCATCTACAAGGCACAAGTCAGGAGTGTGATGGAATACCCTCCACTTGCCTAGATGAGTGCAGCTCCCACAACACTCAAGGAGCTTGACACCATCCTGGACAAAGCAGCCCCGCTTGATCGACACCCCATCCACCACCTTCAACATTCACTCCCTCCACCGCTGATGCACAGCGGCAGCAGTGTGTACCATTATAAGTCGCACTGCAGCCACTCACAAAGGCTTCTTCGACAGCACCTTCCAACTCCGTGACCTCTACCGCCTTGAAGGGCAAAGACAGCAGATGCTTCAGAAGACCACCACCTGCAAGTTCCCCTCCAAGCCACACAGTACCCTGACTTGGAACTATATTGCTGTTCCTTCACTATCGTTGGATCAAAATCCTGGAACTCCCTCCCTAACAGGCAGCTCACCACCATCTTCTCAAGGGCAATAAGTTTGGGCAACAAACGCTGACCTTGCCAGTGATGGTCACATCCTTTGAAAGAAAATAAAAGCAATCAATTCTGAGACTGTTAACATAACGTTCACACCAGAAAACCAAAATCGAGTCTTCGGTCTGTGTGGGACAGTTTTCTGTTACCTTGCTCTAAGTTAAATGAGTTACGCTGCTGTAAGTGTAACAGGTTATACAGAAAATGCAGATATTCACCTTAAAGTCTACAGAGGGAACATTTGAAGAGCAGAAAACAGTCAATTTGTGTGAAAGATAAGACATAGTTTCATGTTTTAAAGACACTGATGTTTGCTTGTACTTAGTTGCACATATTAGGAGGGGTCGAGTTGCGCTGCAGTTACGAGACACCCCTGGAGTTCTTAATCTGGCTGTAGTGCTTATCCTGCAATCTCTCTCTCTCTCTCCGTCGTGGGACAGTTTTCAGGGCACTAAGACCCTGTGGGAACTCCAGAGTGCCACTTCTCCACACATGCTTACCCTGCAGCTGCACCATAACACTGCATTATAGATTGTGTACAACACTGCAGTGTGCGATTGTCATTTTAAACAACAAGAATACAAGATGCTGGAACCAGCTAACAGGGTTGCTCCTTTGTGAGGGAGGCAAGAAAGTTTTTCTATGTTCCCTCCCTCCCACAAGCCACACCTAAGCCATGAGGGAAGGCAAGTGACCCGTAGTGATACTCAGTGACCTATTCTCCAATGGGGGCCATCAGACCAGTGCCCGATCCTTTCCTCGCTTAATGTTCACAAGCACACGTGCACGGATTTACACTCGCACACGGGCACACATACATACACACAAGCACCCACCTACCATCCAGCAGGATGTATCAGGAACCAGAGTCCTGGCCTACATATCCCACTCTTTATCCCAGGAGTGCTGAATCCAACTGTGCCATCCCTGGCCAAGTCGCCTCATGGTGCCTGTGCTGCATCTTTGAAGGATCTTTCCAATTAGTCCAACTTCTGCTGTTCTTCCCCATGGCCCTGCAATCTCTTTTTCTACTTTTTTTTCATTCGCTCATGGGATGTGGGCGTCGCTGGCTAGGCCAGCATTTATTGGCTACCCCTAATTGCCCTTGTACAGAGGGCATTTAAGAGTCAACCACATTGCTGTGGGTCCGGAGTCTTCGCGTATTCATCCGATGCCCTTCAAGATTTTGAACACCTCCATCAAATCTTGCCTTAACCTTCCCCCATTTTAAGGAGAACAATCCCAACAGCTCCAGTCTCTCCACATAACTGAAATCCCTCAACCCTGGTACCATGCTCGTAAACCTCCACCACACCCCCTCCAAAGCCTTGAAATCCTTCCTAAAGTATAGTGTCCAGGGTTGGACACAATGCCTCAGGTAAGGATAGGGTCAAGCTTGGCTACGATGCTTTCTTTAGTCGAATAGCCTGCCCACAATCATTATCTGGACTCAGACCTGAAGAGCGGGCACGTGAGAGGGCTCCTGGCACCATGTGGAGTCAGTTACTTAAGGGAAGAAGGTAGAAAACCATTGAAAAAGGTCTTACTGTTATTTTAACATCCAATTTTGCCCCATCGCAAGGGTTAAATTACATAACAGCGAATTAAACAGTGTCAACATGAAGCTGCCTTCAAACCTTCTAGAAGTAACGGCCCTGCAATTAAAAAAATCATATCAGAGGAAAGTGATGAAAGTGAAATTAGTGAAATGAATTATCTTGGGACTTCAGACTGCCTTCTGCAATAAATCGCACTTGAAAGATATCTAAGTGGATTCTGTCTCACTAATTACAGCTCAGTAAGCTGGTCTCATGTTCAACTGGAGCCTGCCTTGCAAATTTATCCTTGCATAGCAATGAAGTCATGCAATCAAGGGATCGAGGGAGCGTGGGTCAGCCTCTTGATGTCCAAAAGACCGGTCAAGGGCCTGGGCCCCTCTTGCCGCTGCGCTGAGGGTTGCCAACTCTGGCTGGGCACATTCCTGGAGGTTTTGTTACATATTCCACCAACAACCCTGCATGCTTTAGGAAGACTGGCAAGGCCAATGGAAACGATGTAGAGGAGGGTTACTAGAATTATACCAGGAATGAAAGAGAAAAGAAAGACTTGCATTTATACGGTTCTTTTCCCAACCAATGGATGCCTTTACAGCCAATGACGTGCGTTCTCTGTTGTGCTGCAGGGCACAAGGCAGCCATCTTGAGCACAGCAAGCTCCCACAAACAGCTGTGTGACGCTGACTAGAAATATCTTTTTTCAGTGATATTGATTGACGGATAAATATCGGCCAGGACACCAGGGAGAACTCCCCTGCTCTTCTTCAATGCTATCGCGTCTTTTACTTCCATGAGGCAGACAAGGCCTCGATTTTGTCAGCTAATCCAAAAAAAAGCAGCACCAAAGAGTCAGCCTTGCTTAAGCCCCAGAGTGGGACATGAACCCAGAACCTTGTGATTTAGAGAAGACATGCACTACCAACAGAGCTAAACAGGCCACTGCAGTGACAGAAGGAGGCCAGAGAAGCTGAGATTAGAGCAGAGAAGGTTAAGGGGCGATCCGATGAAGGTGTTCAAAATTATGACAAGGCCCTTTTCCCGTTCCCAATTAGAGCTGCCAACCCTCCAGGATTGGCCTGGAGTCTCCAGGAGTTGAAGATCAATCTCCAGGACACTGCTGTGTGCCACCCTGGAGAAAAATCATCAAGGCATGGCAAAAGATTGTTCTTTCTTACGTTTTTAAAAAATATTTCTCTTTGCAAGATATGAAAATATTGAAAATGGGGTTTAAAAAATGGCTTTTTGGCTGACACTCAGGCATCATCCAATTGGGTCTTTTTGCTTTCCAATTAGTATGGGAAGGCAGTGCATCACAAGGATGGATGTGTTGGCCGACTAATGGCTGGACCGTGGGGGCAAGTCATGTGGTGAAACCTCCAGGAATATATTTAATTAAAGTTGGCAACCTTAGTAGTTGTGGTATAAGTGTCTGGCACATATATGGTTAATGTGGGACTGCGTACAGTACCGACCACACAGTGATGTAAGAGAAAACATGACTCACACCTAGGGGTCAGCTTAATGTCGGACAGAGCCGTGTGTACAAGCAAGCACGGAGACAGATCATAGCTTGAACCCTTTACTTTATATATGTCCATAGTTCTTGCAATTAATCTACTTGAGGCTACAAAGACTTCATTAAGACCTACTGAACAGTGTCCAATACCCTACAATAGCAGTCATATAACTAATAAACATAAGTGTTCAAGAAAACATCATTTTTTAAAGAATAAATCCCTGTGGTTTTTCATCTGGGGGAGATTACCCTTAATTCCTGGAGACACCAGCTAAGGTTGACAGATTTCCTTCCCTAAAGGACATTAGTGAACCAGATGGGTTTTTACAACAACTGTTTCATGGCCACAACTACTGAGACTAGTTTTATGTTCCAGGTTTTTATTAATTGAATTTAAATTCCAGTAGCTGCTATGGATTGCCTGGATTGCTGACCCAGTGACACACCATGTCACCATCTCTACACAAGTATAAGCAAGGGAGAATTGGATGAGACTTGACTGTGCAGTCCCTCCCATGGGTGAATAGCTATCTGACACTCCATGATGAAGGGTGGGACCCACACACCTTCAGGAAGTGGGGTAAATTAGAAGCAGCTTTATCGTCCTGATCTTTGGAGAGCAGTAGGTGGAGGAGCATGCAGTTTAAGGTCCTGGCGCATATAGGGTTAATGAGGATCTGAACATAAGAACATAAGAAATAGGAACAGGAGTACACTTTCGGCCCCTCGAGCCTGTTCTGCCATTCAATAAGATCATGGCTGATCTTCTTGTGTTTCGAGTTCCACATTCCCATCTAACCCCAGGGCAGAATTTACCCCCCATTTGGCGTGCCTCTGATTGGCGCCCCCGATTGGGGACGTGCCGCCATTCTACGTGGGCGGGCCAATTAAGGCCCGCCCAGCATGATGTCCGCAAGGAAGCGCTGTGCACTCCCTGTGCGGGCGGGAGGGGGGAATCCCTAAACTGAGAGTGTGCCCTTTTGAGCATGCGCGCGAAGGAATGCACTCATCGCCCTGAGGCTAAGTGCTGCCTCAGGGAGATCGGCACCAAATTTAAAAATGTTAACAATAGAAAAAAAATATTCCCCTGACATGTCCCCTCATGTGACACTGTCACATGAATTACACTTTTATTAAAAATTTAAAAACCTACATGAAACCTCATCCCGCCCGTGGATGAGGTTTCCATTAAGTACTTTAATTACATTGTCAATGGCCTCAATTGGCCATTGACAGGTCGGCGGGCGTACAGCTGATTCTGCTGAGAATTCTGCCCACCTTAAAATTGAAATGAGACAGGGTAATGTCGGAAGTTCCGCCCGATGTCATCCCGCGTCATTTTACGTGTCGGCGAGTGGGCCCCGCCCCCTGCTCACCGACCGGGAAGTCCCGGCCCCAATAACTTTAGATTCCCTTGCCTGACAAGAATCTATCTACCTTTGACTTAAAAACATTCAATGGCCCCGACTCCACCACCTTCTGAGGCAGAGAGTTCCAAAGTCGCACAACCCTCTGAGAGAAAAAGTTTCTCCTCATCTCTGTCCTAAAAGGGCGACCCCTAATTTTAAAACAGTGTCCCCTAGTTCTGGACTCCCCCACAAGAGGAAACATCCTTTCCACGTCCACCTTGTCAAGGCCGTTCAGGATCTTGTATACTTCAATCAAGTCACTCCTCACTCTTCTAAACTCCATTGCAAACAAACTCAGTCTGTCCAACCTTTCCTCATAAGACAATCGTGTACAGTACAGCCCACACAGTGATGTAAGAGAACACATGACCTCACATCCATGGTTAGTCAAGTGTTGGACAGAGCCTAGTGTACCAGCAAGCATGGAGACCACTCATAGCTTGGACCCTTTACTGTGTATTTGTAAGTAGCTCTAAGGATCAGTAAAGATTTACAGTTAACCTACATATGACTACAAAATCTTCTTTAGGCCTGCCAAACTGTATCCAACAACAGAGCAGATTCAACCCCTGATGGAGGGGGTTCAGGTCATGTTCACGAGGAGAACACATTTGGGTGCTCCTTTTTTAGCCAGATCATTGCAGAGCGTCTGGATAAGGGGACGGCCCTGATATCCAACTTCAGTCTTTGCTTTACAATTCACATTTTAGTTAGAAAGAGGAGAAAGAAAGACTTGCATTTATACAGCGCCATTCACAACCTCAGGACATCCCAAAGCACTTTACAGTCAATGGAGTGCCTTTTGAAGCACAATCACAGCTTTAATATAGGAAAGGTGGCAGCCAATTTGCGCATAGCAAGCTCCCAAAAGCAACAATGTGGCAAATAATCTGTTGAGGGACTAATATTGGCTCCAACACCGGGGAGAACTCCTCTGCTCTTCTTTAAAATAGTGCCGTGGGATCTTTTACATCCACCCGAGAGGGAAGACAGGGCTTTTGTTAAACGTCTCATCGCAAAGGCGGTATTTTCGACAGTTCAGCACTGCCCCCATTACTCCATTAGGATGTCAGCCTGGATCTCGGGCTGAAGCCTCAGGGAGCAGGTCTTAATCCCACAACTTTCCAACCCAGAAGTGGAAGCTCAGCTGTCAACTAAGCCGTCGCTGACACTCTAGTCTAGGTTCAAGCTCCAGAAGAGGCCACCCAACTTCTGGTCCAGTCTCAAGACAGGGAAGTTAGTTGGCAGCTGGAGTACCAGAGCTTATCTTATTGCCAGAAAACCGTGGATAATTTAACCATGAGCAAATTATCACTGCCTGCTTGCAAAACCCATTATGCATCTCGCCAGCCTTTATAATTGCATCCAGTACATTTGTGTGACACGTGTTTTATGCAAATCAAAACATTAAAAATGGAATGCTGAATAAATTATGCAAATTGACCAAATGTGAGGTTTTTTTTTTTGTTAGCACCCGGACTGTGTGCACACAGCTGTTAAATAAAACGCATTGCTCCAATAACAGGGTGTTACCACAGCTGACAGATCCCGGGACCTACTGTATAAACGCAAAGGTCACTCGTGCTTGTCTGGCTGATCGATTGTGGCTTTTAAAGGCAACTTAGAAACTCACCACCGCCACACCCACCACACCCCCACCCCTGCTATAGCCAAGAAATTATATAATCAATAGGTCAATGGTGACTTGTCCCACGACAGCACAAGCCATGTCAATTTTACAATGCAGAAGGAGGCCATTCAGTCCTTCGTGCCTGTGCTGCCCCTTTGAAACAGCTACCAACCTGTCCCACTCCCCTCCTGCCCTTTCCCCATAGCCCTGCAATTTTATTTCCCTTTTTAAGTCTTTATCCAATTCCCTTTCAAATTACTACTGAATCTGCTTCCACTGTCCTTTCGGAGGGCATGTCCAAGAACATAACAGCTTGATTTAAACATCGAAATACTGAAAAATTTCCAGTTCCTCTTTCTCTCCACTCCCCCGCCCAGTCCCATCATGTCTCATAAATCCCTAGCCCTGGGAATGCCTTGACAATTGCCGATTGTGTGAGGAACACTCAAAGGAAAAGAGAGACGTGCATTTATATAGCACCTTTCACGACCAACGGGTGCCTTAAAGTGCTTTAAAGCCAACGAAGTACTTTTGAAGTGTAGTCACTGCTGCGATGTAGGAAACGTGGCAGCCAATTTGCGCACAGCAAGATCCCACAAAGACCAACGTGATAGTGACCAGACAATCTGTTTTTGCGACGTTGATTGAGGGAGAAATACTGGCCGGGACACCAGGGATAACTCCCCAGTTCTTCTTCGAAATAGTGCCATGGGATCTCTGGCATCTATGGGCTGTGGGTTTTCAAGAAGGCTGCTCACCACTACCTTCCCAAGGGCATTTAGGGATGGGTAATCAAAATGCTGGCCCAGCCAGCGATGCCCACATCCCATGAATACATTTTTTAAATGGCAGATGGGGCCTTGGTTTAACATCCCACCCGAAAGACGGCACCTCTGGCCGTGCAACACTCCCTCAGTACTGCACTGGAATATCAGCCTTGACTTTTTTTCTCAAGCCCTGGAGTAGGACTTGAATCCAATTTAAGGTTATGTTTACTATCTCTCCTTGGGCCTGATTTCACTCTACTCGAAAAACAGAGTTAAAGTCGGCTCCAATAATTGTCTTGCTGGCATCTAGTGACTCTGGATTCAGTGCTGGTCGGAACCTACTAATCACTCCCAACCCCCGATAAGTTATTTTGAAGTCCCAATGACAGAGGAGGACCTGTTTCCTCTTCAACCTTTCATTTCCTTCTCTTTAAGATTTTCTATCCTCTTCTCCAGGAGACACTGATTGGTGGTGGGTGTGCTTTCACAAGCGCCAGAGGGTGTTGGCAGGCAATTTGGCAATGGAAGGCGTGATAGTTGAACCTGTTCCCATTCTCTGATAGGAGACACTGATCATGAGTAGGAACCCTGGTGCTGAGGCCAAAGTGTTGAAGCTCCACAAGCAGTATAACCAGTAAATGAGACCGGGGGAGTGAACATCGGGACCTCCTCATCATCTGTGGGGCTTAGTACAACACTGAGGGAGGAGTCATTAACCACTAGGAAATTGGAGGAGCTCATATTGTCAATAACAGAAACTGAATGGTAAGGTTTCACTTTCACAGTATTGCCCACCCTGAACTGCCCTTGCCCAGGGGGCATTTAAGAGTCAACCACATTGATGTGGATCAGGAGTCACACGTAGACCAGGCACAGGTAATGATAGCAGATTTCCTTCTCTAAGTGACATTAATGGACCAGATGGGTTTTTACAATGGTTTCGTGGCTTTTCATTGAATTCAAATTTCCGCCATCTGCTGTGGCAGGATTCAAACCCAGGGTCCCCAGAGAATTACCTTGCATCCCTAGAATACTACTCCAGCTACAACACCACTACACCATTGCCCCTACTGCTCTGAGAACAGAACAGACGAGAGCTAAAAATAGCGCTGTCTGCATCTGTGCCCATCTCCCAGCCCCATTCTGCCCTTGCTCATATTCCTGGAGGTGGGATGCTGAGAGCTACCTGCCCACACCCAGTGAGTAGCCAATACAGCTGCTTAAGAGCCACTTAATGTAGAGTGGCTGATGGTTATGTTAATGAGACCACAATGATATTAATGATACAAGCATGGCATCAAGGGTCAGGTGACCAAGAGGCTCCAATAGGCCAAGACGCAGAACACTCTATGTCCTGGAAGCCATGTGCTTACTCTTAGGTCTTCATAAATAGTTCTTAATAAACAGTTTCAAGAAAAACTATATACCGACCATCTCAAGTCAATCCTAGAATAAGCAATAAGACATGCTAACAGTAGAACCTCACCAAAACATGGTGACAACACAAAGCACTTAAGTCCAATTAAAGGAGGCGACTGGGATTTTCAAGTCTTCCTCCAGAAGGACACGACCCTCTGGGAAAAGACGGAATTCCCCCAACATCCAGTCTATTCCTATTTTTACACAGTTTAAAAGCATCTCTTCAGACCCTCCGTAATCTGCCAAACTGGAATAATCGGTGAAAAGGCTACTTATCCAATATTTTCATAGACCTCTCTTCCAGGTCACCTCTAATTCTACGTTGTTGTAAAGTATAAAAACACAAGAACGCAAGAAATAGGAGCAGGTGTAGACCATTCGGCCCATCGAGCCTGCTCCAATATCCAATACAATCACGGCTGATCTTGGGCTTCAACTCTACTTTCCTGCCCTCTCCCAATACCCCTTGATACAGAATAAAACCTGTCTATCCCGGTTTTAAAAGCATTTAACAACGGAGAATCCACAAACTTCTGGGGTCGAGAATTCCAAAGATTCACAACCCTTTGAGTGAAGTGGTTTCTCCTCATCTCAGTCCTAAATGATCAGCCCCTTATCCTGAGACTGTGCCCCCCACCAACCCGTGTTCTGGATTCCCCGACCAGCGGAAACAATGGGCAGAATGTGGGTTCGTCAGGCGGGTGTGCGTCCGAGCTGGACAAGTGTAAAATGACACACAAGATGACGTCGGGCGAGCGTCCCGACATAATCGCGCTATTTCGGTTGGCGGGTACGCGTGGGAGTGGGCAGCACACCCGCCGACAATTAACAGGCCTCTTAAGGCCATTAAAGTTCTAATTAAATGAAACTTTTCGCTGCCCGTCCAACCTTACGATTGGTGGGCGGGCGAAAAGGCCAGGCAGCCTTTGGATTTTTGGCGAAACCTCATCCATGGGCGGGATGAGGTTTCGACCAGCGATTAAAACATAAATAAAAAATTTTCAAACCAATTTCTAACGTGGCCCTGCTCTTGTGACAGGGCCCCCATGAGAGGGGGGACACGTTATTAACATTTTTAACTTCCTTATTTTTTTATTTTCAAAATTCTTCAGCCCTGTGCCTCAGGGAGCCTTCACTGCGTGCACACCCACGCAAGCACACGCTTACGCACTCGTGCTCCACCCGTCCCCAACCTGGCAGCGCTGAGCGCTGGTTCACGCTAGTTGGCCGTTAGTTGGCCAGCCGGAGTGAAATCCATGTCGGGGGCCCCCGATGACTGGTGGCAGCCAGCTTAGCGGGACCGCCGCCCTCCCGACGAGGGCAAAATCCTGCCCAACGCCTCCGCACCCACGCATCAAGCTCCTTCAGGATTATTCGGAGAGACCCTAGCTCCTTCGGCTTAACTGAGCACCCAAGATTTCTTAAGCTGGGCATCGTCCTCGCTGCTCCCCTCTGGAACTTTTCCAAGGCCGCTATATCACCACCAAGTGAAGGGACCATTGCTCCATCTTTAAAATGTAGCATTTCTCCCCTGGGTGCTTGCCTGACGTGGGCTGAGTCGCAGTAAGTGGGAAAGCCCCCCTAGCTCCTTCCATGGCTGCCATGAGTTAGCCGATTTGGACTAGGACGCCACAGTTAGCCTCAGTGCCCATATGTTAGGGAGGGGACGAATCGGCTGACGTTCCCACTCCCAGACGGTATTTGGTGACAGCTGCTGGAGTAGTGTGTGTGTGTGCGCCAGGATTAATCGTGAACCGCCCCCCCTTGCCCACCCCGACTCCCCCAACTGTCCTCAGATTGCCTGTCAGTACTCCCAGCCTGCGCCCACACAGAAGGAATGGGCCACCAGCGACTTGGCAAAGTACCAGATGGTGAAGGGAGGAGAGCTCTTTAATGCAGTGAATGCCCTGATTTGCAATGCAATGGCTGAAAGTTTTTCTGAACCAAGTTCATAGTAACTTTGAAAAGGGAATTGGATCTAAACTTGAAGAGGGGGGGAAAAAAACCTTGTAGCTTTATGGGAAAAGAAGGTTGGGGAGTGGGATTAATCGATTGGATAGAGGCATTCAAAAATCATGAGGGGATCATGGACGGAGTAGCTAGGGAAAGATTGTTCCCCACTGGTGGAAGGATCGAGAAGCAGGGGGCACTGATTTCAGATAATTGGCAAAAGAAGCAATGGAGACATGAGGGGGAACTTTTTCACGCAGCGAGCGGTTAGAATTTGGAATGTGCTGTCTGAGAGGGCGGTGGGGGCAGGTTCAATCGAGGCATTCAAGAGGGAATTGGATTATGACCTGAAAAGGAAGAACGGGCAGGGTTACAGGGAGAGGGCAGAGGAGCGGCACTGGGTGAATTGCTCCTCTGGCGAGCCCGTGCAGACACAACGGGCCGAATGGCCTCCTTCTGTGCTGTAAGCATTTTCCGTTACATTCTGTGATTCTGTGAATTGGACAGCTCTTTCAATGAGCTGGCACAGGCACGAGGGGCCAAATGGCCTCCTTCAGCATTGTGTGATTCTATAAGGACCGAGACCGAACACCGTTAGAGCTTTAGTCCTGTGCGAGTCGGTGGATTAAAGAACGAAAGGGGCAGCAGGGAGCGAGAGAAAATAAAATTAGACACGGGGAACAGAAATAATATGGGCCCTGAAGGTGGAATTTCTCATTTCAGCCAATTCTATTTGTAGTTTGCAACTTGAAAGGTCTAGGAGCTGGGGTCAGACTTGCTTGTAGGAAGCAATCCCAAGTTATGTAAAGCCAGAACGAGATTAAAAGCTAGAAGATGCTTTTTCTTCCCCAGAGAACAGCCCAAACAGGAGGTAAAACTGGTAACAAAAAAACCCCCAAGGCCAATTTCACGAAAAGAAAGAAAGGCTTGCATTTATATAGCACCTTTCACAACCTCATAGCCTGGAGCTTGCTGCCTACGAGGGTGGTGGAAGCAGAGACAATGAATGACAAGGAAATTGGATGGCCACCTGAGGGAAATAAACATGCAGGACCATGGGAATAGAAAGGGTGAATGAGACTGATTAGATTGAGACTTGATGGGCCGAATGGCCTCCTTCAGTGTCATAAAGACTCTATGACTCCATGGTGTAACGATCTCAGGATGTCACAAAACATTTTACAGCCTATTAAGTATTTTTTGAATTGTAGTCACTGTTGTAGCATGGGTAACATAGTAGCCAATGTGCGCACAGCAAGCTCCCACAAACAGCAATGCGTTAATGATCAGATAATCTGGTTCTTTTTAAGTGAAGTTGGGTGAGGGATCAATCTTGGTCAGGACACCAGGGATAAATCCTCTGTGCATCTTCGAAATAGTGCCCTGGGATCTTTTACGTCCACCTTTGAGCGCAGGCAGAATCTCGGTTTAACATCTTATCCAAAAGATGGCACTTCTGACAGTGCAGCACACCCTCGACACTGCACTGGGAGTGCGGGCGTAGACTGTGTGCTCAGTTCCAGTGAGAGCTGAACCTGTCTCCGGCTGAAGCAGAGATCAGCTCTGCATAAGTTATATTAAAAATGCAAAAATCCTCAATCAAACCACTCCCTAGGCGGGGTTTTCCCAGTCCGCCGACCTCGGGACCAGGAAGTCCCGCCTGAAGTCAATGGAGAAGTTTGCATTGTTCTCCTTGGAGAAGAAAAGGCTGAGAGGAGATTTGATTGGGGTATTCAAAATCATGGGGGGTCTTGACAGAGTAGATATGGGGGGAAACCAGGGCTTGAAAATTGCAGCTATGAGGTGGGGTTGGATAGGCAGGGGTTGTTTTCCTTGGAACAGAGGAGGCTCAGGGGCGAGCCAATTGAGGTGTACAAAATTAAGAGGGGTCTAGGTAGGGTGGACAGGAAAGACTGGCTTCCCCCAGCTGAGGGGTCAATTACCAGGGGGGCACAGATTGGTAGAGGGATTAGAGGGGACATGAGGAAAAACATTTTCACCCAGAGGATGGTGGGTGTCTGGAACTCACTGCCTAAGTTGATGGTTGAGGCTGAAACGCCAACAAAGAGTGCCTTGGCCTAACCCTACCATCCTGCAGGTCACGGGTCTATAGTAGATCCATCCAAGTGCTTTGGAAATTTGGTGAGAGTTCATGCCTGTACTTCCCTTTCAGGCAGTGAGTTCCAGGTCCCTATACACCATCTACATGAAAATAAAAATGTCTCCTCATCTCTTATCCTTCTACCAATGTAAACCTATGCACCCTGGTTACTGATTCCTCTGCTCAGGTAAATAGGTCATCCTTCTTTACTCTAAGGTCATGGTGTGTTACAATTGACTCAGAGAGTCCAAGTTGCTGTGGTAACTTTTACATGTACGTTGTAATCTGGAGTGATGGTAGAGGCTCCAACATTCTCTCCACCGCATTGCTAACCAGGAATCTCACCTGCTCTTAGCTGCTGTTACTGGTGTGTGTTGAAAGGATTTGCAGGTTGATACTCAACCTGTTTGTCACATTACAAACGCATCCTCCTTGGCCATCAAGTCCTGGAGTGCGACTCAAACCCAGAGCTCTGGCTCAGAGGCAGGTACGCTACCCACTGCGCCGCAAGACCTCCATATTCACTCTATGCAGACCCTTCATAATCTTATACGCCTCTACTGACTGGGTGGAGCGGCGATAAAGTGCTCTATAAACAGTTTCCCTGTCGTATGATTGAAATTCAGGCCTGCAATCACTAAGATTATAAATAGGCCCAAATAAACTACCCACAACTCTGAAATCATTTAATAACTTTTATTTTTGGGAAAAAAAGAAAAAAACATTTTGAGAGCCCCAGTTTCAACCCCAGTTTGAAAGACCAGTGAGCCCACTGGAAAGTAAATACATATTTCATAGTGGAACTTATTCTAATCATATTTTAATTTTCAAAATGGGAGTGATCCATATCCTGATAAAGCCTAACTGACACAGGCCACAGTTACCCAATGGTACAAAAGGTTACTTAGTTTATTCCTAAAGCCATAAAAAATAGATTCCCCATTAATTCTTTAGTATTGTTTTTGCTTTGTAACCTAGGTGATTTATTTGTTTTGAATGTTGTTCATGATTCCTTTGAAAGCCAAACTATCTTCAGCTGCTTCATCAATGACCTTCCTTCCATCATAAGGTCAGGAGTGGGATGTTCGCTGATGATTGCACAATGTTCAGCACCATTCACGACTCCTCAGATACTGAAGCAGTCTATGTCCAAATGCAGCAAGACCTGGACAATATCCAGGCTTGGTCTGACAAGTGGCAAGTAACATTCGCACCACACAAGTGTCAGGAAATGGCCATCTCCAACAACAGAGAATCCAACTATCGTGCTTTGATGTTCAATGGCATTACCATCACTGAATCTCCCACTATCAACATCCTGGGGGTTACCATTGACCAGAAACTGAACTGGACTAGATATGTAAATACTGTGGCTACAAGAGCAGGTCAGAGGCTAGCAATCCTGCAATGAGTAACTCACCTTCTGACTCCCCAAAGCCTGTCCACAATCTATTAGGCACAAGTCAGGAGTGTGATGGAATACTCCCCACTTGCCTGGTTGAGTGCAGCTCCCACAACACTCAAGAAGCTTGACACCATCCAGGACAAAGCAGCCCGTTTGACTGGCACCCCTCCCATAAACATTCACTCCCTCCACCACTGACGCACAGTGGCAGCAGTGTGTACCATCTACAAGATGTACTGCAGGAACTCACCAAGGCTCCTTTGACAGCACCTTCCAAACCCACGATGACTACCATCTACAAGGACAAGGGCAGCAGATAGATGGGAACACCACCATCTGGAAGTTCCCCTCCAAGTCACTCACCATCCTGACTTGGAAATGTATTACCGTTCCTTTACTGTCGCTGGGCCAAATCCTGGAACTCTCTCCCTAACAGCACTGTGGGTCACCTACACCACATGGACTGCAGCGGTTCAAGAAGGCAGCTCACCACCACCTTCTCAAGGGCAATTAGGGATAAGCAATAAGTGCTGCCCCAGCCAGTGAAGCTCAGATCCCGTGAATGAGTAAAATTAAAGAACCTGTCCATTGCCATCAGCCTGACAAGGACAGGGGAAGATGTATGGAAGAGCTCGGGAATGCTTGAGTAGAAGGAGTGGGATAGAGAGAGAGAGGGAGTGGCATGTTGGGGTGAAAGGGAAGCAGCTGGTCAGTGAGGAAAGGAATGGGAATTCCAGGGTGTAAGGGAGTGGGAATGCTGGGGTGGAAGTGATTGGAATGTTTGGATGGAGGAGTGTGAGAATACTGAGGTAAGAAAGCGGGAATACCGAGGAGGAAGGGAGTGGGAGTTCAAGAGTGGAAAAGAATGGGAACACCAGGAAGGAAGAGAGTGGGAATTTCAGGTTGTAAGGTAGTGGGAATGCTGTGGAGCATGGGAGATGGATGCTGGGGGGGAAGTGATTGGAATGTTGGGATGGAGAAGAGTGGGAATGCTGTGGGGGAAGAGTGGGAATACCGAGGAGGGAGGAAGGGAGCAAGAGGTTCAGGGTGGAAAAAACAGGGATGTTGCGGTGGCAGGGAGTGGGAATGCTGAGGTACGGAGAGAGTGGGAATGTTAGAGTGGGAGGTAGTGGGAATGCTGGGGAGGAAGGGTTTGGAAGGTCAGGTTGGAAGAGAATGGGAACATGGGAAGGAAGTGAGACATATCAGGCATGTCAACATTGGACAGATCACCGCTTACAGGGGTGAGCTGTAAGTACTGAAGTTCCCATGCTCACACCAAAAGCAAACATGGTTAAAAATGGCACAAGGGGCTTCCAAATGGCATTGCTGCATCCTTTAGTTCTCCTCTTATCCATGCTCTTATTTCTCTGTCTCACTTTTTCGCTATTTCTCACAAACATCTAGGTTAACAGTGTAGTGCTGAAGGGATGCTGCACTGCCAGAGGTACCACCTTTTGGATGAGATGTTAAACCAAGGCCCTGTCTGCCCTCTCAGGTGGATGTAAAAGGTCCCATGGCATTATTTCTCCCTGGTGTCCAGGCCAATATTTATCCCTCAATCAACATCACTACAACAGGTTATCTGGTCATTATCACATTGGTAACCACATTCACAAGGGTTGGCGGAATACAGGTGTTCATCTGTGATGCCAATGCAACCGAAGCAGTTCTCTCTGTGGGATCTTGCTGTGCGCATATTGGCTGCCGCGGTTCCTACATTACAACAGTGACCACGCTTCAAAAGGATTTAATTGTCTGTAACGTGCTTTCAGAGTTCTGGTGGTCATGACAGGTTATATAAATAAGACTCAAAAAGAATTACTCCAAGTACAATATTATTGCTGACAGTCTGCCTTTGTACAGCACATACACATCACTTTCTGCACGTACACAGTGCAAAGGAGGTAAATGGGAATAATTCCATCCCATTCGAAGCAATACAGCTCGTGTGTCTCATTGTCAGCTCCTGCATATGTATAGTACAACCAGGTAAGATAGCTGAATGAAATACTCACCCCACTCTGCTACTATATGGCTCATTCGATGGTTTAGGGGTGCCTCTGTGTCAGCTCCCATTCTTAGCTGTGATAAAATGAAAAAAGTTGCACGCAAATACAGAGATATTTTAAACATGAGACAAACTGGGCTAGCAATCAGAGAGAAAGACTGGGGTTTATAGAAAGCAAATCAGGACATCGCAAAGCATTTTACAACCAATGGAGTGCTTTTGAAATGTAGTCACTATTGCAATGTCGGAAACACGGCAGTCAATTTGCACACAGCAAGCTCCCAACAAAACAGCATGATGTAAATAATATGCTCACTATTTTTTATTTATTCATAGGATGTGAGCATCACTGGCTAGGCCAGCATTTATTGCCCATCCCTAATTGTACATGAGAAGGTGGTGGTGAGCTGCCTTCTTGAACCGCTGCAGTCCCTGTGGTGTGGGCACACCCACAGTGCTGTTACGATGGGAGTTCCAGGATTTTGACCTGTTTTAGTGATGTTGGCTGAAGGATAAATATTGGCTAGGACACCAGGGAAGAAAACTTCTGCTCTTCTTTGGAACAGGAGGCTCCTTGGTTTAACGCCTCATCCGAAAGATGGAACCTCCAACAGCGCAGCACTGGAGTGTCAACCTGGATTATGTGCTCAAGAGGGGCCTGAACCCACTGCTTTTTGACTCCGAGGTGAGAATGTGACCCACTGAGCCACAACTGAGACTTTTATGTACGTACCACTCAATCCCTATGTAACCCCCGATCGTCAGGGGTGTATGGGTCAAAATAACATTCTACATAGGATTAGAATTGTCACCTTCACAAATATCCAACGAACCCAATCCTACATGCAGCCACTGCTGGAGTTCTGACAGGTACCTAGATTTTATATTCCTATTTTATAATCAATTAGGTTTCAAATTCTCTTTTATGTCACTCTAAAGTGCTTTTTATTGCCGCTTATTAAAATGAAACACGTTAGGAGTTTTATTGGCTTCTTGTGGGCAGGGATGCGGCACTGTATTGAGGCTAACTGGGCACTTCAAGGGAAAGGAACTGCCCATCATTGCAAGCAGTTGACAGCTTGAAGGATACACTTGAAGGAGCGTGGCACACCATCAATCTGCAGCGGAAGGAGCACAAAGACCTGTCTTCTGCACTCTCACATTGAAGCCAGCTTTCAAACTGGCTGCAGTGACAGGTAATGCCTGTCAAGGAAGCTCTCGAAGACTACCACTCCCTGCTGCACCACCCCCCACCACCCTCCACCTCACCCCACACCCCCCCACCCCCATCCCCACCCCACCCCCCACCCCTCCCCGCAGTCTGGTATGACAAGTGGTGAGGCTCACAGGAAAAGCAGGATCATGTTTTGTTTAGTTTAAGTTCTTGGAGAGTTAACAAGTGTCCCGAATTACATTTATTCTGCTATTTTAGTATTTGTACAGCAAGTACCCATCCTCAACAACTTGCATTTTCATAGCGCCTTTAACTTTGTGGAAACATCCCCGAGATACTTCACAGGGACAACATTGGACACTAGGCCACATATTGAGAAACAGGGACAGGTGCCCAAAAGCTTAGTCAAAGAGGGAGGTTGAAAGGAGCAACTTAAAGGGGGGGTGGAGAGGCAGAAAGGTGTAGGGAGGGAATTCTAAAGCTTACGGCCCAGACATCTGAAGGCACAGCCACCAATGGTGGCATGATTAAAATTGGAGATGCGCAAGGGGCCAGGATTGTGGGAGTGCAGATATCTCGGAGGGTTGCTGGGCTGGGGGAGTTTACTGAGATGTGGACGAGTGAGGGGGCGTGGGGAGGCCATGGAGGGATTTGAAAACAAGGGTGAGAATTTTAAAACCGAGACATTGCTGGACTGGGCACCTCTGTAGGCCAACGAGCGCAGGGGTGATGGGTGAATGGGACTTGGTGTGAATTAGGCAGCAGAGTTCTCGGAGGGGAGAAGGTGGGAGGCCAGGCCGGAGAGTGACTGAGCAAATTCACTGCATCTCCCGCCTGGTTGTTTTGCCAATTATCTTAAATCTGTGCCCTCTGGTTACTGCCTCTCCTGCAAGTGGAAACAGCTTCTCCTTAATTTACTCTCTCGGATTTCACAGTGCAATGCTTATTCATGGTACATGTTAACACTTAACCTTTGATGTTCACTAACACTCTGAATGGACACCATTTGCGCTGGTGGCAAGTTACCACGATGGTGCTTTTGGGGACAGGTTAGTCTGTTTTGTGTAATGGTAAAATCTGCGGCTGAGGATGAACAATCAAAACCTTTCAGATAAATGAATTTTCCAATAATCACTGGGCGTAGCAACATGTTTCATTACTACAAAGTGAGGTGAAGAGCATCTAGGAGGCAGCTTCACCCATTGAGTGTTCACTACATTTACCTCCTAATCACTGAACGAGGGGCTGGATAGGGTTTGAGGCGGGGTGAAGAATTTGGGCTTCATTTCAGATGCCCTGCGATTTAAAGATCAAAGTGAAACTTAAGAAAGAAAATAAACTGCTCTTCTATAGCACCTCTCACAGCCTCAGGATGTCCCAATGAGGATACAACCAATGAGGTACTTTTTGAAGGGTAGTTACTGTAAGAATCACAGCAGCCAGCTCCTCAGATACTAAAGCCCAGGCTGCGCCCATATGCAGCAAGACCAGGACAACATTCAGGCTTGAGCTGATAAGTGGCAAGTAACATTCGTGCTGCACTAGTGCAAGGCAATGATCATATCCAACAAGAGAGAATCTAATCATCTCTCTTTGATATACAATGGCACTACCATCACTGAATCTCCCAGCATCAACATCCTGGGGGTTACCATTGACCAGAAACTGAACTGGGCTAGCCATATAAATACTGTGGCTACAACAGCAGGTCAGAGGTTAGGAATCCTGTGGCGAGTAACTCACCTCCTGACTTCCCAAAGTCTGTCCACCATCTACAAGGCTCAACTCAGGAGTGTGATGGAATAGTCTCCACTTGCCTGGATGAGTGCGGCTCTAACAACACTCAAGAAACTTGACACCATCCAGGACAAAGCAGCCCGATTGGTCGGCACCCCATCCACCACCTTCAACATTCACTCCCTCCACCACCAACGCATAGTGACAGCAGTGTGTACCATCTACAAGGAACTCACCACAGGTCCTTCGGCAACACCTTCCAAACCTGTGACCTCCACCACCGAGGAGAACAAGGACAGCAGATGCCCGGGAACACCACCACCTGTAGGTTCTTCCTCCAAGCCACACGCCATCCTAACACGGAACTATACCACCGTTTCTTTACTGTCGTTGGGTCAAAATTCTGGAACTCCCTTCCTTATAGCACTGTGGCTGTACCTACACCACATGGACTGCAATGGCTCAGGGCAGCAGCTCACCACCACCTTCTCAAGTACAATTAGGGATGGGCAATAAATGCTGGCCTAGGTAACAATGCCCAAATCACGTGACAGAATAAAAAAATGCTTGCCTTGTGGGACTTGCAAGTGCTGTCCTCAACAGCAATAGAGGCAGACTATCCCAGCATTCATAGTAGCAACGAAAACCCTCTATTAGAACTATATTTAGAAAACTACTGCATAGGATCCTAGCTTTTACCTTATAGTATTCTTTTGCTTTCAGTTACTTCTGAGGGTCAAAAAAGTGGGGCGTTTTCCTCACACAACTTTGTGACCTGAAATTAGGAGGGCGGGAAGGAACAATTCCAGGGGTAATGCTTCCATCAAATGTGGGAGAGTTGGTCGACCAAGGGACAGGAGTAATGCAATTAGTTTTAACAAAACCAGCTTGTAGCAACAATGCCACTATTTTTGACATCCATCTCCTCATTATGACTAGAAATGTATTGCTGAAGAGGAGTCGAAGCTGTTTATCTTGCGCTCATCAGGACAGATGCAAGAATGCCAAATTTCAAAGGGAGCAACCATTTTTACTGCATGAGAGAAGGGTGCTGACTGGTTGGTAAGTCAACTGTAATTAGTTGAGGCACTGCCATAGAAAATGCACCAGGGATCCTTTGCACCCCCCCACACTTTTGTTTAGTTCAGGAATGGCACAATGCCTGGACGTGTTCCTTTTGCTTGCAGAGTACAGGTCCCTGTGTATGAATATATGTAGTTTCTAGCACATTGTGAGCCAGCTGATAATCTTAAATTGGTTGTACCTCCCTGTAGCTAACCCTCAGGCCGCAGTAAGTTTCGGTCTAAGACCCATAGAGGTTTACAGCACAGAAGGAGGCCACTCAGCCCATCATTGCTAGAGCAATCCAAAACAAATCCCATGACGTGACTCTCACCCCATAGCCCTGTATGGACCTCTGCTTCAAACAATTATCCAACCTTCCATTAAAGGACGAAATAATCTCAGTCTCAACTGTTCCATCTTCCAACCAGCTTGAGTGTAACAAACTTTCTCCCAATGTCTCCTTGCTGCCAAGATAAATTGATAAATGCTTCATTACTGACACCACCGCCAGATTCACTCCATCAAAATCTTCACAATTTTAAGAACCTCTATTAATTTGAACATAGATAAATGTGAGGTGGTGCACCTTGGTAGGACACACACAAACATCACCCACGCCTTAGAAAATGAAAACTGAATGAGATGGAAGAGTAAAGGGATCTAGGGATACAAGAGAACAAATCATAAAAAGCAACATTACAGGTCAGTAAAGTAATTAAAAATGCTAACAAGATACCAGGGCTTATTACTGGGGGTATCAAATTCAAAAGCAGTGAAGTTATTTTAAACTTGTATGGGAGCCTGGTTCATACCAATTTTTTTTTTGTCTAATGAAGGTGCATTTACATTGTACATTTGAAATGGTTGTAAACTGCTTCTGGATTACTATGTACAGTTTTGGTCTCCCAATTTAAGAAGTACATTAGAAGCAGTTCATAGATTGTTCACTTGATTAATTCCTGCATCAAGGGGGTCGTCCTATGAGGAAAGGTTGAGCAGGTTGGGCCTATACCCATTGGATTTGGAAGAATGAGAGGTGATTTTCTTAAAACATATAAGATCCTAAGAGGGGGTTGACAGAGTGCATGCTGAGAGGATGTTTCCCATTGTAGGGGAGTCTAGAAGTAGGAGAGACAGTTTAAAAATTAGGGGTCTCCCATTTAAGACTGAGATTATGAAAATTTATTTTCCTCTCTGTAGTAGTTATGGCTTTGTTTAGTGTATAATGTACTTTTAAGAATAATACTTGTTAAACAAGATCACATGATCTGTAGTAACCAATAGGAGAGTAGTGCGGGCTATCTCAGCAGTCAGTGTAGAGATAGAGTGGAAATTGAAAGCAGTTTGCTGCTGAGAATGTTGTAAATAAACTTAATGTTTCCACCCGAGAAGTTTCTACAGATCAATTCTACCATTAATAGTAGCAACTCAGCCACCCTTACAACAAACTGGTGATGAGGATAAACAGGATTGAACAGAAGAAAGCAAGTTAAAAAGAAATTGGCGCTGTACCTCACCCAGTGATTGTAAGTAGCAAGCTCCATTAGAATCAAAGAAGTTATCCCCCCCCTCAAAATGCCACAATCTGGGAGAATTGATCATTTTGAACCAGCCACAGATGATTGGTCTCATTACATAGAATGCCTGACATTCTTTTTTCAAGCCATCAAGATTACGGGGGAAGAGAAGAGGCGAGCGATCCTCTTGAGTACTTGTGCAAGTCTGATTTGAAGTTTGGCAGCACCCAATGCTCCAGATTTGAAGAATTTTGACGAATTGGTGAACTTCGTGAAGGGTCATTTCAACAAAACCCCTCAGTCACGATGCAGAGGTTCAGGCCTAATTCGCGAAATGGAGCCTCCGGTGAGACAATTGCATGCTACGTGGAAAATTTAAAGCAGCTAAAAGAACATTGTGAGTTCGGTACGACTCTGAATGATGTGCTCAGAGATCGTGTGTGTGGTGTGAACGAGGACTCCATTCAGAAAAGATGATTGTCCGAAGTGAATCTAGATTTCAAGAAGGCATTAAAGATAGCTCTGACCATGGAAGGTGCAGCAAGAGATTCAAAGGCAATACAGGGTGCTCAAAATGGCACCGTCCTCTACATTGGGTGGTAAACTCCAGCTGAAAAGGGTGCGAAAATGCAAGACTCTGCTGAGAAGCGGGAAGCAGCTCCCGCTAGCCGATGAATAAAGAAAAATAACTTAGCAGCAAAATCGAAGAATAATTTTAATAGAGGTGGAAACAAGCAGTCTTTTAGCGATTGGCATTTTAAAAAACTCGAATGCTACTATTGTCACAGAAATGAACGTATAATGAGACAGTGTAAGGAAAGATTGAAGCAGGCCTATAAACAAAAGAAGAAGCCCAATGAAATCTACAATGTAGAAGAGCCTGAAACAACAAATTCATACATTTACTCATTGTTTAATCTGAAGGTTAGAAAGACAGAACCAATATTTGTCACAGTGAAAGTAAACGTTAGAATGGAAGTGGACATGGGAGCTTCCACTACAGTAATTGGGGAACATACCTTCAGATATCTGACTAATGGTGAACATCAATTAAGTTTAGAAGAAATAGCTGCCAAGCTCAAAACATATACGGGCGAAGACATTCAAGTAAAAGGCATAAGCAGAGTAATCGTCCATTATGGAAGCCAATTGGCAAAGCTACCAGTTTTGGTATTGAGAGGCAGAGGACCAAGCCTTCTAGGGCAAAATTGGCTAAGGGAAATCAATCTTGATTGGCCACTGAGATTCCAAAGGAAAGCTGGAAGTGTTCCTGTTTTGAAAAAGGAGTGTGTAAGGACTCAACAACCTGAAGAAATACAGGCTGTCTTAAGCCAAAACCTGGAAGAACAGCTGAAGAAACTCGAAGAGACCCTGCTTAATGACAGAGTTCGAGACGAGGTGAGCAACTTTTGCAGGGGAAAAGAAAACTTGTTAAAAGACCTTTACACACTGCAAGATTCCCTCAGGTCAAAGTATGTACCTCTGGAAAAGTATGAAAAGAAACAGAAAGAATTCAGCACTTCTCTGAACAAACTGAAGAATGAGTTGGCAGAGAAGACACAACAATGCTCAATTTTCCAGGAGGCAGTAAACAAATACAAAAAAGAGACGGAAGAGCTGAAGAATCAGCTAAATGAAACCTAAGAGGCTTTGGAAGCAAAAGTCTCAGAATTTTCCAAGAAGCAGACAGATAATGAAATTTTGGGAGACTCAGCCACTGAACTCAGACAAGTTGAATTTACATCTGAGAGAAGTCTGGCCAATAATGAAGTTAAGTAGAAGGCCGAGATTAAAGTCTGCACCGGAAAGAAGGCGGCATGTAGAAAGAAGATACAGAAATACTAATAAGGCTTTCATTCTGGCAGCATACCAATACACTTTTGTACCTGGCCATCAAATCGCAAACACCATCACCCTTAGTCATTTACCTTTACAAAAAAATGATGAGCACATCCCAGTTCCACAGGAACTTGTCTCACTGTTAAATTTCTTGGATTCCTCGCCGGTATGTGCTCGACAGATCAGACACTGGACAAGTCGGGACCCAGTCCTATCTCAAGTATAAGAACAAGTGCTGCATGGTCGGTCACAGGAGCCTGTATCTGATGAAATGAAACTGTACTTCAACGGAAGACATGAAATCACCAGCCAGGATGGCATCTTATTGTAGGGAGCACGAGTGATAGTTCCTCCAAAGGGAAGGGATCCACTTTTAATTGAACTACACAGTGCACACCCAGGAATTTCCCAAATGAAGACCATAGCACGCAGCTATCTATGGTGGCCTGGGATGGATGGTGAAATAGAGAGTTTAGTAAAGCGCTATGTGCAATGACAACAACTGCCAAAGTTGCCAGTGGCAGCTCCATTACATCCTTAGGAGTGGCTAGGTAGACCCTGGGTGTGGTTACACATTGACTATGTTGGACCTTTACTGGGAACAATGTTTCTGCTCATTGTCAAAGCCCATTCGAAATGGTTGGACATATATGAGGTGAAGTCACCACCGTTTCCTGCTACAATTGAGAAACTGCTTCAGCGTTTTCCATTCACGGACTACTAGAAGCGGTCGTTTTTGATAGTGGCACGGCATTTAGGAGTGCTGAGTTTCAATGGTTTATCAGCCTCAACGGTATCACTCATATAAAAACTGCACCGTACTATCCTTCCTCAAACAGACTGACCAAAAGGGCAGTTCAAACATTCAAGGCAGGCATGAGAAAGCTAACTGGTGATTCCTTGGCAACCAAGTTAGCACGCTTTCTTTTTCATTACAGACTACCCCTCACACCACAACAGGTGTCACACCTGCAGAGTTATTGTTGAAACACTGTCTCAGGATGAGATTGAGCTTAGTAATGTTAAATTTAGAGGGGCAGGTGGAAAGGAGCCAGGGAAGCCAGAAAACTAGACACGACTGGCATGGTCGCAAGAGGAAATTTACTGTGGAAGAGCCAGTGTATGTGAAGAACTTCGGGGAAGGACCAAAGTGGTTACCGGGTGAAATAAGTGCGGTGACTGGACCTCTATCTTACCACATGGAGATGGAAGGCCGGATCATACAGAAACATGTGGACCATTTAAGGAAGAGAGAGACAAATCACCAAGATTTGGTTCCACCAGTGACCATGACCAGGTCTGTGCTTCCTGTTGAGGATACTCAGCCCTGGACTGACATGTCTGATGTTCCTGTAAGAGTTGAGGATACAGAACTGCAAGTGCCCACCGAAGAACCTGATGTTCAAGCAACTCCAGAAAAGGAGGTTCCTGACAAAGAATCTGAAGTTGTGGAGCTGCAACGTTCCACACATGCCGGGGAACCACCTGAAAGACTGAACTTGTAAATTCCTTACTCAGTGTAAATATTATGATGCCTTGAAAAATATGTACTTGTAAATATAATACGTATAGTCAAGTTAAAGGGGGAGGAATGTAATAATTTTGGTTTTGTTTAGTGTGTAATGTACCTTTAAGAATAATACTAGTTAAGGAAGATCACATGATCTGCAGTAACCAATAGGAGAGTAATACAAGCTAACTCAGCAGTCAGTGTAGAGTTTGAGTTGAAAGCACACATGTACAGTTGCTGCTGAGTATGTTGTAAATAAGCTTAATGTTTCCACCCAAGAAGTGTCTGCAGATCAACTCTATCACCCTTACAACACTCTCAGAGGGTTATTCGTCTGTGGAATTACCTCAGAGAGTGGTGGGGGCTTGAGTTAGAGAGATTTTTGATTGATAAGGAAGGTTATGGTAGGACCCCACCCACCAGCTCCAAGCATTAACCTGGGCCTCTGGATTTACTACTGCAGTGGCATTGCCACTACACCATCATCACCTCCGAGAGGAGGAGGTGCAGGTGACTTCAGACCTATGGTGCTCTCCAGGATTTCTTCACCTCATATCTGGGTCTGTCTGTTGTGGACTCACATTGAGTCAGATCAGTTCCATTATAATGTAATGAGCAGAATGATAGAAATGAACTAGATAAATCTTAATTTCTTTTCATTTCCTCCTCCTTCAGGTACTGTGCACTTCCATTGGATTAATCCATGATTATGGATGATAATGTACTACAGTGGTTTGCAATTGCCTTCTATAGGTAGCTGACCAGGAAACTCTCCCACTCACTATCAGGCATATTGGAAAGAATTACACACTGATAATCAACCCATTTGGCCACATTCTGAACACCCCTTCTGTGGGCATTAAGTCCTGGAGTGGGACTTGAACCCAGAACAGCCCAAAGGTAGGGACACTACCCACTGCACCACAAGATCATCTTCTTGTCTGCTAGTTCCTATGGCAAGGAGGGGATTCCGGAGAGTAGAATTGAATCAGCTAAAGGTTATGCAACCAATGGTAAAACAAGACTTGCATTTATGTAGCACCTTTCGTGGCTTCAGGGTGTCCCAAAGTTCTTGACAGCCAATGAAGGACTTTGCAAGTGTAATCACTGTTTAATGCGGGAAATACAGCAGCCAATTTTCTCACAGCAAGCTCCCACAAACTGTAACGTGATAATGAGCAGATTATCTGTTTTGGTGATGTTTAGTTGAGGGATAAATATTGACCAGGAAACCGGGGAGAATTCCTTTTGCTTTTCTTCCAAACACTATAGCACCATGGGGTTTTTACATTCACCTGATAGGGCAGACAGGGTCTCAGCTTAATATCTCACCCAAAAGACAGTACCTTCAACAGTGCAGCACTCCTTCAGTAATGCACTGGGAGAATCAGGTTTGTATTCATGTGGCTGGAGTGGGGCTTGTACCCACAACCAAAGCAAGATGGGGGAGATGGTGGTGTAGTGGTAATATCACTAAATTAGTAACCCAAAGGCTAATGCTCTGGGGGAAAATGGGTTCAAATCCCAATGTGGCAGCTTGTAGAATTTTTGTAGTCAATTTTTGTAAAAACCCATCTGGTTCACTAATGCCCCTTTAGGGAAGGAAATCTGCCATCCTTACCCGGTCTGGCCTACCTGTGACTCCAGACCCACAGCAATGTGGTTAGCTCTTAAGTGCCCTCTGAAATGGCCTGGCAAGCCACCCAGTTCAAGGGCAATTAGGAATGGGCAACAAATACTGACCTTGCCAGCGATGCCCACATCCCATGAAAGAATAAAAAAAAGATTGCAACCCTGCCAAGTCACGGATTTGGGGATGAGCAAAACAATGAGGATGTAAAGGGGAACTGAAACGCGGAGAAAGCTGCAGGGCTAGAATTGGGTGGCACTGCCCAAGACACTGACCACAGCATTACTTCATTCAGCCCCAGAGAGCATGGGGCCCCTAACCTGGGCCCCACCCAGCACTGCAGCATCCAGGCAGTGCTGCACCTGTCCCTGGGCACCTTAGCCAACACGCCTGAGGGAAGATTAAAAAGAAACTTTGACTGACGGGTCCTTCAGCTCATTTGCTGTTGGTTTGGATCTTGCTGTGCGCCTCACAGCTTCCCCCACGCGTAGCAGCGGCAGGGACTGGCACTAGGAAGCGACTCACCCGCGAAGACGTTTGCAGGAGGCGAGACGAGGGGGCGAAATTCAACCCCAATAAAAAGAACCAGCCAGAGACATTCAATATAAGCGAGTGGGAGTTGAAGGCGTGTGTTAACCCTCCAGAGGGTTATTTAAATCCCCCATCAACGACCAGTCAGAAAATGTGACACATAATTTGAGAGACCATAATCCTCAAGCAGGATTTAAACGGGGGGAAAGGGTTCCCAGGAGTTTATATCTTGTCTGGGGGGGAAAAAAAAAAATTGAGGCACTGCAGATTTGCAGTGGGGAGACTGCTAGACCCCAAGTTACGGTAGACACAGCAATTTCACTCCTGTGCCTGGTTGGTTTCCTGCAGAGCATCCATCCAGAAGGGAAAGAGGGGAAGGAGAAAAGGGAAAGAGAGAGAGAGAGAAGCCCAGAGAGGATCTCCCTGAACACACAGACACCTACCCCACCCACCCCCCCAAAAAACCATCACCCACCCACCCACGCCCCGCATCCCCCCAGCATCTCTGACTGGTCCAACTCCCAGAGAGTCTACAGACCTCTCCGCAGAGCTGGTTCGCAATGGAGTTGCCCTTCCAGATCTCGAATGGAAAAAGCAGCCCAGCCAGTGGGTGAAATAAGCCAACAGGGAAGGGAAAAAGCCTGCAGAGCGAGAGCGGCAGAGAGACAGAGACAGAGACAACCCCGAGCTGGCAAACATTCGCCCTGAATTGGTGAGTAAAGCAACATTTTCTCTCCGCTTGTTCATTCACAGCCATTCAACCTCCACCCCCCCCACCCCCTCTCCCCCCATTTCGAGACGATTCAATAATGCTACTTGAATGTAGACACAGACACCCCCACCCCAACACACAACTGGCTTTATACACAGCGGTTTTTGGACCCCGCGATCCGGAACAGGGGACCGGCTCTGCGTGAGAGGCTGGTCTTCAGAACTGAATTAGGGGCTGATCGAATCATTGGGTCTAGGAACAGGGTTCGGTGTCTGCTCGCTGGAGAAAGCGAGAAAGAGCACACACATACAACACACACACACAACCCACACAGGGACTTCACACACATACAACACACACACAACACACACAGCCCACACAGGGACTTCACACACAACACACACACACACACACGGACTCCACACACACACACACACACACACAAGGACTTCACACACATACAACACACACACACACACACACAACACACACAGGGACTTCACACACAACACACACACACACACACACACACACGGACTCCACACAATCACACAACACACACAAACACAGACTTCACACACACACACACACACACACACAGAGGGGCTTCACACATACAGCACACACACAGGGACTTCACATACACAACACACACACACAGTGACTTCACACATACACACAACACACATACACAGGGACTCCACACATACAGCACACATGGACTTCACACATATACACAACACATACACACACACACACAAGGACTTCACATATACAGCACACACACACAGGGACTTCACACATACACACAATACACACACACACACAGGGACTCCACACATACACACAACACACACACACGGACTTTACACATATACACAACACATACACAGGGACTTCACACATACACACAAACACAGACTCCACACATACACACAACACACATGGAGGGGCTTCACACATACACACAACACACACAGGGACTTCACACATAGACACAACACACATGCACATACACACAAAACACACACAGGGACTTACACACACTGTTACATACACACACTCAGAGACTTACGCACACTTACACACGCTCAGACACACACACAGACTCACACACTCAGAGACTCACACACACACACTGAGAAACTCAGCCACACACACATGCGCACACACACAATCTAGGACATTCACACACACTCACACTTGGAGACACACACACTCTAGCATATTCACACACACAAACTCTAGCGCATTCACACACGCACACACACAACCAGAGACTCTCACACACAGATTCACACACACACACACTAACACATCCACACACATACACACACAGTTAGAGACTCTCTCACACACACACAAAATTAGAGACACATACACACACACACACAAACATGCACACACACAATCAGACACACACACACACAATCAGAGACACACACACATACATACACCCACAGGGACTCACACACACTTACACACACTCAGACACACACAAACACACTAGCACATTCACACACACACACATTCAGACACACACACACTAGCACATTCACACACTCAGTCAGAGACTTACACACACACACATAGACAGAAACACAAACATTAGACACTAGAGGAGAGAAATAGAAAAACAGAAAAAGTGCACACACAGAGGCAGAAGAAAAACAGGTAGAGAGCGTAGAACCAGAAAGAGGGAGAAACGAATGCAAAGAGATAGGCTGTAAAAAAAAATAAGAAAAATAGAAAAGAACACAGACAGCGAAAAGAAGAGCACATAGAGACAGACACAGTAGCAGAGAGAGGGGGGAGGAACCAAGAGAGGCAACAAAGTGCAGGTAAAAACCCACAGAAAAAGACAGCGATTGGAGAAAGAACAGACAGACAAAGCGTGATTGAGAAAGAGAGGCACAAAAGAGGAAAGAAATAAACCTACGCACAGACAGGAGGTAAGAAAGAACCTTAGAGAGAAGAAAAGATAAGGAGATATGAGAGATAGAAACAACTACATACCAGCCCGAGACAATGGTATGGAAATACTCAGTGAAGTATCTGTATAAACGTATGTAACAGAGGAAAGGACAAAGAGCAAAGTGGTATGCAGGGCAGGATAATGTATGTGCCATGTGTGGTCCAGTGCATGTGCATTGCGGTGTGTGCACAGTCTTCGGGCGCATGTGCATGCAGTGTGGTGGACAAGTGGGCAGTACAATGCTCTGTGGTGTGACACGTGCGGTCAGATGCATAAGGGCTGTGATGTGTGCATAGTGCGAGCGCATAGTATGGGTGTGCATTGTGGCATGCACGATACAGTGAGGTGTGAGTGGTGCATGTGTGTGTGAGCAGTGTGTTGTGTATATGCAACATGTGTATTTTGCAATGTGTGTGTGTGTCTGTGTGTGTGCAGTGTTGCATATATTTGCAGTGTGTATGTGCACGTGACAGTGTGAAAGTGTGGTACAATGCAGTGTTTGTACTGTATAGTGTGCACGTTGTGTGGTGTGGGCGCGTGATGTGATGTTTGCAATTTAAGTGCAGGCTGATGTGTGCAATCTGATGTGAAGGAAGAAGGCACCTGTAACCTATTTGTTAATACTCCAGATACCCCACACTCCTGGGAGTACATGGTCTCAGCTGCCCCATCGATGCTCTGTGTCCCACACCTGCTTAAAGACTGCTCTCTGCACAGTAACAAATCTCATTCCACACAGCTCTCTCTCTCTCTCTCTCCCAAGGCCTATTAGCCAGGCAATTAGCTTAGTCCTGCCAGTATAAATAAGTAATTATACAAAATACAATTTGATGCAGTAAACGCAATGTTTGATGTAACAAGACTGAATTGTGGATTGCCTAGTGAGTGTCCCTTTACTGTGTGGGACAGAAGTGTGGAGACAGATTTCGATGTACATTTCTGAAGCAAGGAGAACATGTGGTATTTTAGTGTGTATGCTCCTTGTGACGAACTTGCAACTTAACCTAAACAGTGTTTGTTGGCGCAGAGTTTACTGGGGTTCCTGACTATGATGAGATTTTCGGTGTGATTAAGAGGCGCACCAGACACATTACATGTGTGGTGGAAAAGGAGATGATCATTGCTTTCAAAAGGCAATTGGATGGGCACTAGAGGGAAGTAAACTTGCAGGATTATGGGTATGGAGCGGAGAAATGGAACCGACTGGGTTGCTCTACAGAGAGCTGGCATGGACTTGATGGGCCGAATGGCCTCATTCTGTGTTGTAATGACTCTGAATTGGTCGATGAGGCAGCTCTGTTAAATTATTGTGCGGTTTTTTTTTTTTAGTTCGATTAAAAAGAATTAACTTGCACCTTTCTTGGCCTCAGGATGTCCCAAAGCACTTTGCCATAAATTAAGCATCTCTGAAATGTGCTCACTGTTGTAATGTAGGAAATGCCGCAGCCAATTTTGCACAGCAAGCTCCCACAAGCAGCACTGTGATAATTACCAGATCATCTGTTTTTTTAGCAATGTTGGTGGAGGCTTAAATATTGGCTGAGAGAGAGCAGGAAAAAAGCTCCATTCTCTTCTTCAAAACACTGCCCTGAGAGGGCAGACTGGACCATGGTTTAATGTCTCATCCAAAAGATTGCAACTCAGACATGTCACGCCACAGACTCTAAGATAAAAACAAAATACTGCGGATGCTGGAAATCTGAAAAACTCAACAGGTCTGACAGCATCTGTGGAGAGAAAAACAAAGTTAGCGTTTCGAGTCCATATGACTCTTCTTCAGAGCTAAAGAGAAGTAAAATGTGATGAAATTTATACTGTTTAAGGTGGGGGGTGGAGCAGGTGAATCTGGATAAAAGGCCAGTGATAGGTGGGGGCTAAGAAAAGATTGACAAAGATGTCATGAACAAAAGGACAAAGGGAGTGTTAATGGTAGCAACACTGGCCATTATCACATTCTGCTTTCTTACCTTAATGCCACCATCTGCACCTCCTTTAGACAGCACCACTACCATTAACACCCCCTCGTCCTTTTGTCCACGACATCTTTGTCAATCTCTCCTTAGCCCCCACCTATCACTGGCCTTCTACCCAGCTTCACCTGCTCCACCCCCACCCCCCCCTTAAACAGTATAAATTTCATCACATTTTTACTTCTCTTTAGCTCTGAAGAAGAATCATACGGACTCGAAACGTTAACTCTGTTTTTCTCTCCACAGGTGCTGTTAGACCTGCTGAGCTTTTCCAGCATTTTCTGTTTTTGTTTCACGCCACAGACTCCCTGGGCACTGAATTGGAGTGCCAGCCTAGATTTTGTGCTCCAGTCTCTGAAGTGGGACTTGAACCCACAACCTTCTGGTTTTGAACCTGCACCTTCTAGGCCAGCATTAATCCAACACGTAGACAATTTATATGGGCTGAGGAGTTTGATAGTTTGAGCAGCTTCCCAATTTTTTTTTTGTGCCTTCTACACTGTGAGGGTTCTGGCCTCTTGAGCATTTCCAATTTTAATCGCTCCACCATTGGCAGCCATGACACTGAGCAACAGCAGGGCTGATGCCAAGTAGATGCCGGCGTCAGCGATGCCATTTTGGAGCTCATTGTAGTTTGAGTCCGTGGGTTCAAAGTGTTTCCCTCTGGACCCGTTAACTGCTCTGACAGGTACTGGTAATTGATGCCTGAATGAATGCATACATGGCAAATTTGCACTGTCATTCACCAGATTCCTTGTAGAGAATCAGTATCAGCAATACTGACATTGGCCTGTTGACAGGTACTGCACTATATTGTAGTATAAGGGTCTGGTACATGAAGGGTTAATGTGGTACTGTGACCATCCACACAATAATGTAAGAGAACACATGACCCGCTCCTAGGGGTCAGTGTAGTGTTGGACAGAGCCGTGTGTAGAAGCAAGCATGGAGACAACTTCTAGCTTGGACCTTTACTGTACCTATGTATATAGTTTGTCGTCATTAATAAATACTTACTGTTGAACCACCTAAGACTACAAATACCTTAGTAAGACCTACTGAACTACCCGCAACACCTTACAACATGGTGGCAGCGAATGGAACAACTCAAAACCTCGCAGAGACTGTAGAAGAAAATTAAAATCCTGGAAAACTGAAGGGAAAACCAAAGAAGTATTCTGACCTGAAGAAAAGCTCAGGAAGTGAAGGCACAGATGGAAATTGTCAGATAAAAGCTCCAAAGAAAGGCTTGGAAGCTGAATGCAGTAATTAAGTTGCTCATTGCAGCAGAAAACTCCATTGAATCCCATGGAGGTCTAACTTCTTCACCCAGAGTGTGCAGAGTCAGCAGACTGAGCAAGGATGAGCTAAAAGTGTAACATTCCTGAAAAAAAGTTAAATACCTCAGTGGTCAGAAATTGCTGTTTAAATCGCAGTCTGACCTTTCAACTCTTATAACCGAAAAGAGTGGTGACTTTCGGGTTGTCTCGATTTTCCGGTGGTGAGTGATGGAATCCAGATAACCTTTGGGAGTGTGTAACTTACTCTTCCAAAAGGAGAGAGCTATATTATTCTTAAATTCAAGAGTAGAATTAATTTCCCAATCCTGCAATTATACCAATAGCACAAAATTGCTAGTGAACAACAACTACCAGCATTTATATAGTCTCTTTAGCAGAATAACACATCCCAAGGTGTTTCACAGAAGGGTTATCAAACAAAATTTAACACCAAACCACATAAGAAAATATTTGGACAAGTATTTAAAAACTTGGTCAAAGAGGTGAGTTTTAAGGAGAATCTTAAAGGAGGAGAGAGAGGTAAGAACACAAGAACTAGGAGCAGAAGTGGGTCATTCGACAAGATCATTGCTGATCTAACTTAACTCCATTTTTTTCTCCCTATCCCTTGATTCCCTGGAGCCTAAAAATCTATCGATCTCAGTCTTGAATATACAAAACAACTAAGTATCCACAGCTCTCTGGGTTAGAGAATTGCAAAAAAATTCACAGCCCTCTGAAGAAATTTCTCCTCATCTCAGTCCTAAATGGCATACCCCTTATCCTGAGACTGTAACCCCTAATTCTAGACTCTCCAGCCAGGGAAAACAGCCTCTCATCATTTACCATGCCAAGCCCTCTAAGAATTTTTCAAGAAGATCACCTCTCATTGTTCTAAACTCCAAAGAGTATACACCCAGTCTACACAAACTCTCCTTATGGGACAACAATCTGAATTCAGCCAACCTTTGTAACAGCTCCTGTTGGGCAGGTATGTCCTTCCTTAGGTAGGGAGACCAAAGCCACACATAGGCCGGGATTTTCCAGCCCTGTCAGGGGCGGGACCCGCTGCAGGCGAGACGGTGCCCCAGCCAGAAGCCCATCGACTTGTGGCGGGACCAGAAAATCCCACACATGGTATTACCGGCGTGGTTTCACAAAGCCCTTAGTATTTTCAGCGAGACTTCTTCACTCTAATCCTCCAAATTCCTTGTAATTGAGGCTAACATACTATTTGCCTTCCTAGGTAGTGAGGTGACACGATCTAAAGAGGAAATTCCAGAGTGTGTGGTCTAGACAGTTGAAGGCATAGCCGCTGGTGGCGGAGTGATGAAAATCTGGGACGGGCAAGAGATCAGAATTGGAAGAGCGCAGAGATCTTGGAGGGTTGCGGGACTGGAGGGGGTTCCAGAGATGGGGAGTGACAAGACAATGGAGGGATTTCAAAACTAGGATGAGAATATCTTTTTTTAAAAAGAGTAAAACTTGGGGTTTTCCCATGACTCAGAGCAGCCTCAGAGGACTCAACATCAAGCGACAGCCGTGACCATGATACTAATGCAAATGAGTTGTGAGCCTTGGAATAACCTTCTATGTTGTTCACATAGGAGGGAGCCTTTTGGAGAAATGGCCCCATCTCCTCAGGAGCAAATCAATTCCCATTATTCTGGAGTAGACTGAGGAACATTTGCCCCATTGGCACTATTCTCAGCCAGGGTGGAGATTAGAATCATAAGAAATATGAACGGTTCATTTGACCCAATGATACTCTGCTGCCATTTTATTAGCTAAACTTGCTCCCTTGCTTAAATCCCAATTCCATGTTCCTTAATACTGTTATTTTCCAATAAAGTATCTATCTCCCTTTCATACCACTGGACAATGGAGAGACCAATCCCAGATATAATGGGTCCCCGCTATTGTTTTTGTCATACGCAACTGATTCATTTAAGTGCGTTGACCCATTAAATCATTTTGCACAGCCATGCACCTCAGGTAGCTTAAAGGTGCCAATTTATGTGTAAGCTGCCCAAAAAACTTTGGGTTGCTTAGAATGACCATTGCTCCTTTCCTCTCAATAGGCAAGTTTTGCGGTTTTTTTTCCAAACCACCAAATAAACATCAATGACTGCTTTATTGCACACTCCACGCACTAAACAGCAACACAGACACACATAGCGAGTCTTTATCGTAAAACTAGCTTAGAAACTATCTAAAATTGCACTGCAACCAATTGGCAAGGCTGTAATTGCTCTTGCTTTTAAGGCTTTTTGTTTAAAATCGAGGCATTGGCAAATGAGGTCAGCAGGAAACTGCAGTGCAAACTCGTGCCAAATTAGGAGCAGGAGCAGGCCACTCGGCCCCTCGAGCCTGCTCCGCCATTCAGTAAGGTCACGGCTGATCTGCTTGTAACCTCGACCCCCGCATTCCGACCTCCATCACCTTTTACCCCGCTTGCTTATCAAGAATCTATCTAGCTCTGCCTTAAAAAAATATTCAAACTCAGCTTCCGACCCCTTCGGAGGAAGAGGGTTCCAAAGAGTCACGAGAGAAGAATTCTCTTCTCGAGCCAGCATTGGAGCAGAAGCTAGCGCAAACTTCGGCCTAACTGCCTCACGAGTGCGATGCAGGAAATTCAGGGTGGGGGAGGGGTGTGACCAGGCGGCTTCAACGTGCCTAAGTGGGAAGGGGTGATCCAGGAACTGTTCATGGGAGCAAATTTGTGGTTCAAAAGTTTAACAGGACGGGCAAGTAAGGGCCAATTACCAGCATTCGGCACAGTCGTGTGCTTTCAGACTTTGACCCTTGACGTAAAGTTAGATAGCAGCATTCCAACTCTCTTTATTTTGAAGTTAAGAACTCTGAAAAGCCACGGCTGACAGAGCGGGACATCATCACAGGAGAAAATAATAAGGCCGGAGCAAAACGTAAAGTTTAGAAAGCCCCAAATTTAGGTTTTGTATAGAAAAGTTGTAGGGATGTGGGCAGACTGAAGGAGGTAAAGAATTGCAGCATTTTGTAATCCATAACAGACAATTTACAGCTTAAGGCTCAGGGATACAAGCAGCTTAGAGATGTGTCAAATCTTGTCCCCTGGGCATTGGGCTCACTCATTTTGGGTTAATACATGTTAATCTGAAAAAAAAAAATCACAGTTCATTTCTGTTAAATACATCTGTAATCTGCCTCCCTCCTTCCTCGCTAATTTTCCTGCCAATTGTTTGCCTCGCTCCTCTCCTGAAGGTGCTGCCTCCCCCTTCCCCCCCCATTCACTGGGTGGTGGTTCACTGGGTAAAGATCCCTCGTGCCCCCCCACTCCGTCACCAGCCACTGAATGTCAGCATGTTACTTCACAATGGAAACCAAGCTCGATTCTGCTGTCGACCAGTATGTACCTTCCCAGAGTGACATTTTAAATCACCAGTTTCCCTCGGAGGTTTTCTTCAGTGCTGTAAGTCTCAAAATTGTGTCCAGCCACAACACAAACGTGTTTCATTTTAGTGCCGGGGACTTAAACCAACTTTTCAAGATCCAAAGACACCATCAAACACCTTCAAGACAGGTACAGCACGGGGTTAGATACAGGGTAAATCTTCTTCTACACTGTCCCCATCAAACACTCCCAGGACATGTACAGCACGGGGTTAGATACAGGGTAAAGCTCCTTCTACACTGTCCCCATCAAACACTCCCAGGACAGGTACAGCACAGGGTTAGATACAGAGTAAAGCTCCCTCTACACTGTCCCCATCAAACACTCTCAGGACAGGTACAGCACGGGGTTAGATACAGGGTAAAGCTCCTTCTACACTGTCCCCATCAAACACTCCCAGGACATGTACAGCACGGGGTTAGATACAGGGTAAAGTTCCTTCTACACTGTCCCCATCAAACACTCCCAGGACACGTACAGCATGGGGTTAAATACAGATTAAAGCTCCCTCTGCACTGTCCCCATCAAACACTCCCAGGACAGGTACAGCACAGGGTTAGATACAGAGTAAAGCTCCCTCTACACTGTCCCCATCAAACACTCCCAGGGTGGGTACAGCACCGTGTAAATGCAGAGTAAAGCTCCCTCTGAACTGTCCCCATCAGACACTCCCAGGACAAATGCAGTATGGGTTACATACAGAGTAAGGCTCCCTCTCCACCAGAATTATCCATCATTGAACCTATGGTGCGTTTCTAACCTTCAAAGCCCAGATAATACAATGCTGTTTATATTAAAATTCCTCACTCTCTGGTTTGTCCTATTTCAATCTCATGAGCCTAGGAAGGGCAGATTTTCTCACTGTTGCCTCACTGTGGATACATGTCAAATCAGAACACCAAATTCTGCTCATATCAACAACATGGAGATATCCACAGACGAAAGTGAACATGGCTTGAAACCTTACATCATTGGTGCTCAACTGAGCCAAGACTTGAATGACTGGGTCTTTGCATCTCTCTCCAGCTCTCTCAGGTATATAGGTGGTGTTGGCATTTATTGCTCATGCCTAGTTGCCCAGGGGAGTGTGTGAAAGGTTACATTGTGTTAGACTGGAGTCACATGGAGGTTAAATGTCCTTCCCTGAAGGGCAGTGATGAAGTTGGATTTTCAAAATACTCCCACAATTTTCCGGCCACTTTCCCTAGCATGAGCCACTCTTCCCTCTTATTTTTCATTATTGTGTGCACATTCTATTTTACTGCGGGCATGATGCATTCCAGATTGCTGTGCATCTGCACGGCTTTGAGGGAACATTGGCACTGGTCCACCAATGTTGAATATATTGGGATTGAACTGACGACCTCAGGGTTCAGTAACCTCACCACGCTCTCAGCCCAGGTCAGCCATAGAAAGGGTTAAACACAGGACAAGTCAGCCTCGTTCTATGGATCATTTGCTGCAGTGATGGCCTGTCTGTTGCTCTCTGCGTTCCTGGTATCGAGCGGGCGGCCTGTGTTATGTTGCTTTTACATAAGTGCTTTGTTAGGTCCGCTCACGGGAGACTTGCATCTGTACAGCAGCACCCTGGCTCTACTCTGATCGTCTATCCCAGCCTGCAGGAATGTGGGTCAGCAGTCTGACACTGGGGTGGCAGAGTTCGATGTAGCAGTGTTGGTTCATGGCATTGGCATCTCGTGATCTGAATGCAAAAGCCACTTGGCCATGAAATTGAAATTTAGTTTCTTACTTCGCATTTACAGCACGGAATCAGACCATTCAGCCCATCTGGTCCGTGTTTATGCTCCACACGAGTCTCCTCCCACCCTACATCATCTCGCACATCAAACGTGGACTAATTTGCAGATCATCCTGAATGTGTCAATCACGAAAGGACTGACTGGGGGGGATGGGATGATAGGATTGACCAGGGTTAGGGTGGTAGGACTGAGAGGGATAGAACGAATAAGGAAAGAACTTGCATTTATATGGCACCTTTCATGACCATCTCAAAACACTTTGTAGCCAATGAGGTACTTTTTGAAGTGTAGTCACTGTCGCAATTTAAAAACGTGGCAACAATTTGCACACAGCGAGCTCCCACAAACAGCAATGTGATAATGACTGGATAATCTATCTTTGTGAATTTGAATTGAGGGGGTTAATATTGGCCAGGACACCGGGGAGTACTCCCCTGCTCACCTTCTAAATAGTGACAATGGGCTTGTTTATTTCCCTCTGGGAGGGTGGACAGGGCCTTAGTCTAACATCTCACCTGTAGGTCAGCACCTCCGATGGTGCAGCAGCCCTTGAGTGTCAGCCTAGATTTTTGTGCTCAAGTGTCCTGGAGTGGGACTTGAACCCACAAATTTGTGAAGTTGAGGCACGAGTGCTACCAACTGAGCCAAGGTCGACACAACGCGATGATTAAAGGGACAAGATGAGCTTCACCTACCAGGAACCTTTGCCAAGAATTGAGGCATGGAGATCAGTGCATTTTCCATCCACTCACAAGGTTCGAACAGATTCTTAAGTGTCAGCGGCTATTCAACCACAGAAGCTATCACCGCGACACCAATCCTGTCCTCTCTCGGCAAATATACCAACATGTGTAGCAGCAAGGATCAATAGAAATCATCCCGTCAGGGGAATCCTGCCCCTTTTTAATTTTATTCTCTCGTCTGGAAGGCCAGGGAACTGGGGCCAGCTGTGGAACCACAACTGCTCCAAGGCCTTTAGAAGATGACCCAGTCCAGGCCGAGTGACTGAATCCCTGAGGCTCAGTACCACACTGTGCAATACATTTACTCAATAGGCCACTGGCGGTAAGTGGTGGCGGGGTGGGTGTGATATTTTAGTGTGGAATCCCCTGGGATGCGGAAGGCAGGTTACTGGGATGGTGCAGGTCAGCACTGTGACTTTGCATTAAGCAGCGCGAGAGGGCGCAGTGCCAGGCCAGGTGACTGGGAAAACCCCACCCTGCAATTCTGATTGCTTTACTAATCCGTCCTTTGCCAACCTGCTGCTCAACCAAGACCGGTTGGGTTGCGAATGGGCCTTTTCTTTACGGTGTACATCCTGCAGAAAATGGCGGAAGGGTCCCATCGGTGGGGTTCCCAACTCTGGCGGAATGTATCCCTGGAGGTTTCATCTTGTGACCTCTCCCCTCCAAAGGCCCTGCCCCTACTCTCAAATGATTGGTCCCCTGACATGCGCACTGTCTTCCAACGGCCAATTGGAAGGCTCTTCACCACTCAATAGGCTGAGTTCTTGACTCTTGAGTCCAGCAACCATTTTGACCCCCAATCTCCAATATTTTTCTAATTATGAAGTTAATGTGTTCAAAGAAGATAAATAAAAAGTCCACAAAGCTTTGGGTTTTTCATCCTCCTATGACTTGTCCCCTGGGCTTGCTGGCAGCAGAGATTAACATACACCTCCTGTAAACTCCAGGGCAAAACCCAGAGGGTTGGCAAATCTGCCCTTAGGCCGCAATTGCGCTGTGCTGTGGAATAATATAAGCATCTCTCTACACCTTCCAATTGGCTATAGTGCTGCAGCCAACTTATTAAAATGGGCTTTTCGTAAGGTTGTCAACTGTGATTACATGTATTTCTAGAGTTTTCATCACATGACTTGCCCCCACATTTCAGCCATTAGTCGGCCAACGCCTCCATCCTTGTGATGCACTACCTTCCTACGCCAAGCGGAAAGCAAAAAGATTCATTACCCAATTGGATGATGCTTGACTGTCAGTCACACAACCTTTCTCCACCACCCCCGGCAAATTTCAATATTTTTGTATCTGGTAAAGAGAAATGTTCGAAGAAAATGACAAAAAAGACAACAATCTTTTTTTAATGCCCGGATGATTTTTCTCCGGGGTTGCACCCACAGCAGTGTCCTGGAGACCGATTTTCAATTCCAGGAGACTCCAGGCCAATCCTGGGAGGGTTGGCAACCCTGACTCTTCGAGTTGCACTGCGCATTCTGACCACCACCACCCCCCCCACCCCCCCTCCCCAGCCTCAGCTTCACCTCAATCCTGGCACAACATTTTGTCTTCCATTGGTCTGGGGTGTAAGGGGCTCAATGTGCTCATTGTTGCGGGTGACGTCAACAAGTAGTAGCTGGAGGACGAATTTAAATACATTCAGGCAGTGCACGGGACTACTAGTGAGGGCCAATCGAAGGCCCTGTTCAGCTCTGCAGAGATTGCAGACTGCATCTTCTCATTAATATTGGCCTCACATCCTGTGTGGCAGCCTTGAACAGCTTATAAGACAGAATCAATTCCTCCCCCTCCCCTCTGTTTGCCTCACAAACCAGCATTGATCATTTTTTACATGGGCTAAATACCACAGCGAAGGAGCCAGCCTGACATGAGCCTCAGATTCTGCAACTTGCGCTGAATACAAAGATGAGCGATCAGAATTTAAATAAAAGGGCCAGTGCTGGGGGTTGGGGGGTGCAGGATGGTGGGCAGGGAAAAAAAAAACCCAAAGGGAATTTAAGTTTTTGCACCGGGTAGGCCCAGTGTGTCTGTGAGCAAGATACGTCACGAAGTGGAAGAACCAATCGGAGAGTCCGCTAATGGGATGGAAGAGGGAGGGGGTGTGGGAGAGAAGGGGTGTGACAGGGATGGGAAGAGGAAGGGGTGGGAGGGTGGAGGGAAGGGAGGGGAGGGGAGGGGGAGTTGGGTGAGGAGTGGTAGTGGCAGGGTCGAAGGGGGAAGGAGATGGGAGGGGAAGGAGGAGTGAAAGCGTGGGTGAGGGCAGGGGTTGGAGGGGAGAAGGGGTGGGGATAGGGAGGAGAAGAGGAAGGGCTGGGAGGATGAGAAGGGAGGGGAGGGTGGAAGGAGGGGAGGGGAGGGTGGAAGGAAGGGAGGGGAGGGTGGAGAGAAGGGAGGGGAGGGTGGAGAGAAGGGAGGGGAGGGTGGTGAGAAAGGAGGGGAGGGTGGAGAGAAGGGAGGGGAGGGTGGAAGGAAGGGAGGGGAGGGTGGAGAGAAGGGAGGGGAGGGTGGAAGGAAGGGAGGGGAGGGTGGAGAGAAGGGAGGGGAGGGTGGAGAGAAGGGAGGGGAGGGTGGTGAGAAGGGAGGGGAGGGTGGAGAGAAGGGAGGGGAGGGTGGTGAGAAGGGAGGGGAGGTTGGTGAGAAGGGAGGGGAGGGTGGAGAGAAGGGAGGGGAGGGTAGAGAGAAGGGAGGGGAGGTGGAGAGAAGGGAGGGGAGGTGGAGAGAAGGGAGGGGAGGGTGGAGAGAAGGGAGGGGAGGGTGGAGAGAAGGGAGGGGAGGTGGAGAGAAGGGAGGGGAGGTGGAGAGAAGGGAGGGGAGGGTGGAGAGAAGGGAGGGGAGGGTAGAGAGAAGGGAGGGGAGGGTGGAGAGAAGGGAGGGGAGGGTGGAGAGAAGGGAGGGGAGGGTGGAGAGAAGGGAGGGGAGGGTAGAGAGAAGGGAGGGGAGGTAGAGAGAAGGGAAGGGAGGTGGAGAGAAGGGAGGGGAGGGTGGAGAGAAGGGAGGGGAGGGTGGAGAGAAGGGAGGGGAGGGTGGAGAGAAGGGAGGGGAGGGTGGAGAGAAGGGAAGGGAGAGTGGAGAGAAGGGAGGGGGGGTTGGAGGGAAGGGAGTGGAGGTGGAGAGAAGGGAAGGGAGGGTAGAGAGAAGGGAGGGGAGAGGGAGTTGGAGAGAATGGGTGAGGAGTGGTAGAGGCAGAGTAGAAGGGAGGGAAGGGAGTGTGAGGGGGAGGAGAAGTGAAAGTGTGGGTGAGGGCCGGGGAGAAGGGGTGGGATAGGAGGGAGTGGGGGGGATGGGTGAGTAAAAGTCTAGGTGAGGGCAGGGGGAGAGAAGGGGTGGGGAGTGAAGGGGTGAGGAGTAGGGGTGGTAGGAGGGGGAAGGGGTGAGGGGAGGGGGGAGTAAAAGTGTGGGTGAGGTCAGAGGTAGAGAAGGGGTATGGGAGAGAAGGGGCAGGGAGGGCAGCAGTGGAGAAAGGGAGGAGGAGAGCAAGGTGGTCGAGAGATGAGGGAAGGTGGGGATGGGATAGAGGAGATGCGGGATGGGGGGGGTCATAGATCCACAGCGGGGAATGGGGAACTTCCTTTGCAATAAGTTAACTACAAAGTAGAAAGGATATTAAATGAGGCTGAAATTATTTTGATGAAAAAGCCTGTTTTTCTCTGCGTAATTATTGAGCTCCTCACTGAGAAATTCTGCCATTTAATCAGTGATTCATTTAATCACGAATAAAAAGAAACTATCATCAATGATTCCATGGGCTTTAACAGGGTAAAATTAGTTTCAAGATTGACTATATCTGATATTAGAACACACATGCTTTACATACCATGAATTTGTCAATTTAATTGGCCAATGTTACACAGACTAGTTTTTACACTTTTCACTGAGAATTTAGAAGCAAAACAGCATCCATATCCACCTTGATTCCATATCCACCTTGATTCCATATCCACCTTGATTCCATATCCACCTTGATTCCATATCCACCTTGATTCCATACCCACCTTGATTCCGTATCCGCCTTGATTCCGTACCCACCTTGATTCCATACCCACCTTGATTCCGTATCCGCCTTGATTCCGTATCCACCTTGATTCCGTATCCACCTTGATTCCGTATCCACCTTGATTCCATATCCACCTTCACTTCATGTCCACTGTAGCACTCTGATTATCATAGGGGCTAACCTGGAGTCTGATAGAAAGAGCCACTGATGCCTGAATTCAGTAGCCAAATCAAGAGGGAATTCTTTTTTTTTCACGGGATGTGGGCTTCACTAGCTGGGCCGGCATTTATTGCCCATCCCTAGTTGCCCTTGAGAAGGTGGTGGTGAGCTGCCTTCCGTTCAGGTACACCCACAGTGCTTTTAGAGAGGGAGTTCCAGGATTTTGACCCAGTGACAATGAAGGAACGGCGATATATTTCCAAGTCAGGATGGTGACTGGCTTGGAAGTGAACTTACTGGTGGTGGTGTTCCCATGTATCTGCTGCCCTTGTCCTTCTAGATGGTCGTGGTCATGGATTTGGAAGGTGCTGTTGAAGGAGTCTTGGTGAGTTGCTGCAGTGCATCTTGTAGATGGTACACACTGCTGCTACTGTGCGTCGGTAGTGGAGGGAGTGAATGTTTGTGGAACGGGTGGCAATCAAACAGACTGCTTTGTCCTGGATAGTGTTGAGCTTCTTGAGCGTTGTTGGAGCCACGCTCTTCCCAGCAAGTGAAGAGTATTCCATAATATTCTTGACTTGTTCCCTTGGTCAGGCTTTGGGGAATCAGGAGGTGAGTTACTCACTGCAGAATCTCAGGGCTGGGTTTTTGATACCAAAGCAGGTAGCTCGAGTCAGGAAATATCCAGACTCTGCAGAACTGCCTTGGTTGAAAGTGCCCTGTCAGACCCAATCTTCACCCCGGTAAGGCAGGTGCGGGATCGAGTTGGGCCTGCTGCCCCTAGAAGCAGATCGGAGTTGTCCACAGGGGCAGTGCTGAGGTGGGCTGGTTAAAAGGGTCACCTTGGTTCTCTCAGACTTTGTCCCAGTTCTTTTGTTAAATTTTACGCCCTCAACCCCCATCATCCATCACCACCACCACTCCCACCACCAACTCCTCCAAACACTCCCCAGGAACTTGAACTGTAACCCTGTTACATACCTTGATACTGATGAGTAAGCATTAATTTACCTATTTATAAAGAAATCAAAATCATTTTTTGCAATTCTGATGGATTTAAATTCCACTCTCAATGGGCCCTCATAGCCTCCATGCCAAGTCATGCCACCCCAACCACCCCCATGGCCCCTTTTTGCCCCATGCCAACTTAATGCCAATGCATGTCCCCCATCCACCACTCTTGGCCCTTACATCATCCATGCCAATTCACCCAGTATTCACGATGGGCAGACCTCAGGAGCAATGTTGAGGTGAAGTAAAGGTCTAAATATCTATTACAGCCTTCATTATATTAAAAGACACTCCCATTCATGAAAGCCCATGCAAAACTTTTAAATCTCCTCAATTCCTTATTAAAACAAACAAACTTCTATTCATAACCCCACATCAAGGACAGCTAATCTTTTAATACCTCTTTGAGCTGTCAATCAAACTGTGAACTTGGGACCACCCTGCTGAGATAATTATAGTTTGTGAAAGGTAACCCAGCATTCTTAATGACATAATGATAGCCCTCGGGAAATGTCATTAACAGCTATTGGAACTGCTGGAATACAGTTTTTTTCAATTCCAATGACACAGGCAACCCAATTTCTTTCATTTTTAACGGGCTGAGGATTTAAATAGCTTCACATCATAACAGTACTACAGACCTTATACGGCTTTCAAGAGCATTTACACCTAAAAAAAATCATGATACATGCACTGCAGGCCTAAGGCCTTTGTGATAGTGAAAATGGATCTGTTTGAACTCAGCACTGAGTTTCTTTTCTGCCTTTCTCCATTTCCCTCCCTTGTCTGTGTTCCTATTTGTCTTTCTCTTTCTATTTCTGTATGTCTGTCTCTTTACTGGTTAGTTTGTGCCTGTCTCCCTATGTGCTGTCTCTCACCATCAACCCGTGTCTTGCTCTTTCTCTCTTGGTTATGCAAATGCACATTGTCCATGGCCTAAATTTCCTGGTCCCACTTGCCACCAGAATTGTCGTAGGCAGGACAGAAAATTTGATGAGCCAGCAAAAGGCCTGTTGACTTCGGACGGGCGGGTCCAGAAAATCCCGTCATCTCACTCTCCTCGTTCCCATGTGTCTCTTTCTGTGTTGAAGTGTTTCTCATTATCTCTCTCTCTCTCTCTCACTCTGCGTCCATGCACCAGTGTATCTGTCTCACTATCTCTCTTCCTCCCTTACCTCTCCACCTTAGTTTTTCTCTCTCTCTCTCTCTCTGTGTCCATGCACCAGTGTATCTGTCTCACTATCTCTCTTCCTCCCTCACCTCTCCACCTTAGTTTTTCTCTCTCTCTCTCTCTCTCTGTGTCCATGCACCAGTGTATCTGTCTCACTATCTCTCTTCCTCCCTCACCTCTCCACCTTAGTTTTTCTCTCTCTCTCTCTCTCTCTCTGTGTCCATGCACCAGTGTATCTGTCTCACTATCTCTCTTCCTCCCTCACCTCTCCATCTTAGTTTTTCTCTCTCTCTCTCTCTCTCTCTCTGTGTCCATGCACCAGTGTATCTGTCTCACTGTCTCTCTTCCTCCCTCACCTCTCCATCTTAGATTTTGTCTCTCTCTCTCTCTCTGTCTTTTTCCCACTTTCTCTCTCCGTCTCTTTTTCCCTCCTTTTCTTTTTCCCTCTTTCTCTCTCGGCCGTTAGCCCGCGGTGTAACCCTAACGACTGCAAGCAGGGTCACGGCCCCCAGCGGAGCACAGAATTCGCGACGCAGCACCAGCGCAGGTGTGGGAGCCCCACGGGGGAGGAGGGGCTGTGCGTGAGCCACTTCCCTGGAAAAAGAGGGTTAATATTGGGCTTGAACACCCACACGAAGGCACTATAGACAGTCCTTCAGTCAGTGACAGTTGGAGAGTCTTTATAAATTGTGGGCTGCGAGCTATTATTAGACCATAATTACTCTTTAACATATGGCGTCGGTGAGATAGATTTGCATTCAGATTCTTGAGCAGTAAGGGGCTATGTAATAATAAAGATAGACACAACACGACAGTACTGATTTATAAACACCCAGGTGAAGCCCAGTCCTTGTCGGAAGAGGGGCCCCTTTGCTACAAATCAGCCCAAGAGGATTCCTGACTTTATCTGCACTGTTTATTAAATCATATCTGTGTTTGCAATTTTTCTCTTATTTTTTGAAATAATAGATATAAGGGAGAAATGGAAATTAAGCTGTCCACTGGGACTAGGGAGTTCATCTGTGTGTCAATCATCAGGCTGTGCGAGGTACATAATGGGTGAGAACAGTGGGGATGGGGGGGAAGGTTTGAGGGGGTTTTTTGGCTGTACCGAGTGCAAGGAAGAGGGGCACGTAGGCGATGGATGTGGGGGGAAAAGGAGGCAAGAGGTGGAGAATGGGGGTGGAAGAGACAGACGGAGGGAGAGAGATTGAGGGGAGGGAGGCTTTGTGTGAAAGAGAGAGGGAAGAGAGTGAAGAAAGAATCAGACACACAACAGCCTGCATTTATATAGCGCCTTTAACACAGTAAAACATCCCATCACAGGAGCGATTATCAAATAAAATTTGACGCTGAGCCACTTAAGGACGTGTAAGGACAGGTGACCAAAAGCTTCATCAAAGAGGTGGATTTTGAGAAGCAGCTTTCAAGAAAGGTGGAGATTTTTGGAATTCTAGGAGCCCGGAGCCCAGTTGCCAAAGGTGGACTGATTTGAATCTGGGACGCCCAAGAGGCCAGATCAGACTTGATCCAGGTATGTGTTGACCTCAGCTGTTCCAGTCTACTTTAGCATTGCTGGACTGGGGAGAGGCAAGGGGAGCTCGGACAGGGTTCCCAGGCGAGTCAATGATCTTTCTCAATGTTCTTCCTTGTTCTGTCAGCCAGGGCTCAGTAGGTAGCACTCTTGCCTCTTGAGTCAGGAGATCCTGAGCAGAAGAACCTCGGCTGACACTCTAGTTCAGGACTGAGGGAGTGCTGCCCTGTCAGAGGTGCTGTCTTTTGGGTGGGACGCTAAACTGAGGCCCTGCCTGCCCTCTCAGGGCAGATGTAAACGATCTCACGGCCACTATTTCAAAGCAGAGCAGGCGAGTTCCACCTGACACCCTATTGTTTTGATCCATGAATCAACATTGCAAAGGCGGATTATCTGGTCATTATTACATGTGCTGCTGGTGGGATCTTGCTGTGCACAAACAGGCCTCCCCGTTTCCTAGGTTACAGCGGTGCCTACATTTCAAAAGTAGTTCATCGGATGTGTAACACTGTGGGATCGCTTGTGATCGTGGAAGTTGCTGTATAAATGCTGTATAAATATTTTAGTGTTCCTACCTCTAGCCAGTGACAGTGTGTAAGATTGGGTTGGAGATGGAATTACAAGTAGTGTTGCCGTTCATGGCCGAACAGCCGGTACCGGTGCAGGTGACTGCTGGAGTGCACAGAACCAGAGGCCAGTCCCCTCCAGAGTGCAGGAGAGAAAATTGAAAAAGTAAAATGCAGGAAGCACAAAATCTGGGGCAGGTTTATTATTCCCCAGCTGGAGATTGCTGCTTCCTAATCATGCTCCAGGGATCATGGAACTGTTTACAAAGAGACACACACTGAAGGGCCTGATATTCCCACCCCAGTTACTGAGCACACACAAAGCGAAACACTTCCTCCTTTGAGGACTGAAGTGTAATTTAAGTTTCCATAAGCTTGTAAGTTCCTGTCATGAAAGTAGAATTTACTTTAGCCTCCGAGCTATGGAAAACCAAAGCTTCCTTCATTTCCACTCTGTCTTCATTCCTCTCATTCTGGCCTGTCGCGCGTTCCCACACTCCAATTTCCTCCGTTCCACCATTGGCAGCTTCCCCCCACTCACCCCCTTCCCCCCTCACCCCCTCCCCCTCCCTCAACCCCTCCCCCTCCCTCAACCCATTGATTCATTCATCAAATCATTATTAAGCACTAATTAACAAGTCTGCGGCATCAAGAGGGAAGGCGGGGCCGGGCTAGGCAGGATTAGTCGGGCCGAGTGGCTTTTTCTCCACTCCTGAGAGTGCCGCTGTTGTCGGGGAATACAAGGGCTCTGAGGCTTGGCGGGCGGTGACAGATGGCGAGGGAGAGAAAGAGTTGGGGGGAGAGAGAGAGAGAGAGAGAGAGGAAGTTGTAGGTTAGCATTGGGATTGCAACGAGTGGCAGATAGACCGACACGGCTGCTGCTGCCGTGACTTTGCCTCACACCAATTAATATTTCACACCAATTAAGCCCAATAGTTGCAGAGAAGTTGCAAGTCAGGGAAGGGGGGGTGCAGAGCGAGGAGGTGGGTTGCTAATAAGCAGCTTTTGCAACTACTAGATGAGGCGGCTGAACCCCTACCGTCTCCTGCACATAGACAGCCCACACAGTCCTTTTTTAACAATCTGTTTTCCCTGTCCCTCACGTCCTGAAAGGGGACCATCTGCCTCAGCGTCACAAAGAGAACAGGGCGGGGGGTGGGGAGACAACAAGCCAGGCTGAAGTGGAGTCACTTTGGCAAGTGCCATTTCAAGGTCACACTCACAACAGGAAACACTCACGGGTACGGAGGTGTAAAAAGAAGCGATAGATTTTTTAATTCTTTCGTGGGATGTCGATGTCACTGACAAGGCCAGCATTTGCTGCCTGTCCTTGAACGGAGCGGCCTGGCAGAGAGCAGTTAAAGGTCAACAACAGTGCGGTGGGTCTGGAGTCACATGGAGGCCAGACCAGGTAAGGGCAGCAGATTTCCTTCCCTAAAGGACACTAGTGAACCAGATGGGTTTTTATGACAACTGAGGAGCTGTAACGTGGGATTAAAATGGGCAGCTGGTTTCTTTAAGCCAGCACAGACAGGACGGGCTGAATGGCCTCTTTCTGAGCTGTAGCTTTCCTATGGTGGTTTCGTTGTCACCATGACCCAGATGAGCTTTCAATTCCCGATTTTTATTAATTGAATTTAATTTGAACCAGCTGCCTTGGTGGGATTTGAGCTCAGGCGTTAGCCTGAGCCTTTAGATTACCAGTCGAGTGACATTATCACTATGCCACCATCTCCACCTCATGCATGTGTGTTAGCATCAGACCAAACCACATAGCAGATTTTTGGCCATGAGCCCATAGCAGAGTCATCCGCTCCTTCCATGAAATCAGCTCTCCCTCGAAAGCGCTTCTAATATCCCAACTCTCTCTCTCCAAAGCTCATCAGTCTGTGCGAGTGTTTTTTTTCCTTAGCTTTGTGTCCATTACTGTAACCTGTCATGTACCACGCAATGCAATAAACAGGCGATGCCCCAGTGAAGCTCGTCCCTCTCGTACACTAGCTCTCCTTATGAAGCCTCTCCCGCTGGTACCCTAATACTCTGCCTCAACTTCTCCCTTGCCAGACACCACCGGAGATGATTGTGCTGCCAGGACAGGTATGAGACTGCGATATTGAAGCTCAAGTGTGGGAAATTGCAGCTTTGCTTTTGAGTGCTGGTGCGCCCATGAGAGCGGGTGTGCAGCACTGAAAAAAATCTCGCTTCAAACTGTGCAAAACCACAGAGTCGCCACTTGGAACAGTCACCGTTCCTTCATTGTCGCTGGGTCAAAATCCTGGAACTCCCTTCCTAACAGCACGGTGGGTGTCCCTACACCACATGGACTGCAGCGGCTCAAGAAGGTGGCTCACCACCACCTTCTCAAGGGGCAATTAGGCATGGACAATAAATGCTGGCCTGGCCAGCGACAACCATACCTCGTGAATGCATAAAAGACAATACCTCTTTATAACAGAAATCAAAAACAGGCACAGCAAGACAAGTACGTGGAGACTTAACCCACAGCCGAGTCCCACTTTGCATTGATTTCTTGAAGACATTATCATGAACGGCAGTCCCCCCTCCCCCAAGCACTAAGGGTTTCTGCCACTTATCCAGGCCTTGACCAGTCGGCCAGGAAGCCTTCAAGATATCAACTGGGCACAAAGATGTTGAGCTCTTTGTACATCAGATTTACAGAGCCTCAGCATGTTGGCATGGTAACCTTTCACCCACTGTCCATCAAAGGCCTCAACCTGCCCCCAACATCTGGACACCTCTGTTAATATAACTGGGAAAGGCCTTTCAAACTAATGTCATAGAATTGTAGAGTCATTACAGCACAGAAGGAGGCCATTCAGGCCAGGGGCAGAAGGGGTGGGGTTGTGGGGGCTGTGAGGTTTAGCAAACCACCCCCCCTCCCTATTTTTCCCATAAAGAGCCCTAATTTTAGAGGCACAATGGCCTGGTACTCAAAACAAAGGCCTTCAAAATATACCGCTCTGAAGGAGAGTCATACGGACTTGAAACGTTAACTCGGTCTCTCTCTCCACAGACGCTGTCAGACCTGCTGAGTTTTTCCAGCATTTTTTGGTTTTGTTTCAGATTTCCAGCATCGGTAGTGTTTTGCCTTTACCCCCAAAATATATCTTGGGCTAATAAATTTAAATCACCTGGTCTGGAATGACTGCCCCCAACACCCCTCCCCCACCCCGTCGCCTGCTCTCCCTCACAATTTTAGCGGACCAGTGCGAAGTATACAACCTGGAATGGTGTGGAGGATTTTCAAAGAAAAGCATTCATTGGTCATTACCCCATTATGGACACAGCGTCCTGCCAAGGCCTGTCTTATCTCCCAAAGCCAAGGTCTTTATTAGTTATTCCTATTGGATCTCCTTTGGCATTGCTCACAGATGGTGCTGGAGGTGATGTGTTGGGTACAAGTGCGGGGGATCTGGCACCTGGTGGTGCTCCACCTAGAGGTAGGAGTCTGCAGCTATAGGCATAACAGTGTGTCACTGGATGGCGATGCCCAAATAAGGAATGTGCAACATGACCCAAGAGAGGTCTTTAAAATTTCATAACTTATTAAGAATATTTATTAATTATTTATTAATTAATATAAATTATAAAATTTTGAAAGAGTGGAGAGAGAGGATGTTACCTCTTGTGGGGAAGAGTATAACTGGAGGCCATCGATATGAGATAGTTAGCAAGAAATCCAGTAGGGAATTCGGAAGAAACTTTTTTACCCAGAGAGAGAGAGAGAGAATGTGGAGCTCGCTTCCACAGAGAGTGGTGGAGGTGAATAGTATAAATGTATTTAAGGATAAACTAGACAATCAAATGAGGGAGAAGGGAATGGTTGCTGAGGGATGAGAAAAGATGGGAGGGGGCTCAAGTGGAGTGTAAACATCAGCATGGACTAGTTGGGCCGAAAGGCCTATTTGTGCTGTATATACTGTGCAATCTTATTTAATGTACAGTAGAATATAGTTGTTTTTCAAAAGTATTATTGTCCTAAACGAAGCAAGATTCACCTCATAAGCCCATCACCTCAACTTTCCTAGTACAAATCTCCCTCATCAGCCTCAACAACCCTCCCCTCGCTTTCTCCCCACGGACACTGATGTACCTGACGTTCAAACCCCAAATCACGGGCTTCACTTAGTCACTGGGATCTTTTATTCAGTGAAATTGGTAACGTTTTCTGTGGTTTATGTAATAATGGATGCTTTTTTTTTTTACAATTCCAAGTGCAAAAATAGTCTCTACAATTTAGAGGTTTTGTTTTAAAAAAAAAGGCTGTGACATTTAGGATATTTTCGGCAAGTTACAGCCTCCGAACTGTGAGTCACGAAGGGCTCACTGACATATCTGGTACACTCTGTGCAGGTGACTGATGGTTCTGGGAGTTTGCTGCACAGAGACCTTTTTTAAAGGGGAAGTATTCTTATCCAAAGGATTTCCGGATTCCACACATTGCCATGGGAGGTAACACTGGCTGGTGCTTCATAGTCATTCTCTCAGGTACGCCAGTCATGGTAAAGATATCTCCCCGAGAGAGTGCCTGCAGATATCTCTCTCAGGAAGGGACTGAGAGACACCGGTTAAAGTACAGTCGTCTCTCTAAGGGCGACTGAAAGATGCTCATCAGTGGAGAGAAAGAACAAACTTGCATTTGAATAGCACCTTTCAAAACTTCACGATGCCCCTGAGCTTTATAGCCAATTTTAAGTGTTAGGCAGTCGCTGTTGTAGCTTAGGGAAACAGGGCAGCCAATTTATGCACAGCCAGCTCCCACAAACAGCAACATGAGACAACCAGGCATTCTAAAACTAAAGCGGAAAGTGCTGGAAAAACTCAGCAAGACTGGCAGCATCCGCGGACAGAGAAACAGGGTTAACGTTTCGAGTCTGTATGGCTCTTCTTCAGAGCTGAAGAGAAATAGAAATGTGGTGGATTTTACACTGTTTAAGAGGGGGTGGAGCAGTTGGAGCAAAGTAGAAGGTCAGGGATAGGTGAGAGCTAAGGGGAAATTTGACAAAGATGGCATGGACACAAAACAAAGGGAATGCTAATGGTAGTGTTAAAGACTAAAGAATGTACTGATAGTGGCATAAAGGTAAGGTAGCAGAACAAGGGTCAGCACTCTGTGAAAGCACAACACAGAAACAAGTGACAGATGGAGGGTGGGGGTTGGGGAAAAGGGATAAAAATAATTTTAAAACAGAGAATGCATAATAAATAAAAATAAATAAAACAGATAAAAATTAAAATTTAAAAATGGGATTAAAGAAAGGGTAAAGATGGAGGAGAGAGTTCATGGTCTGAAGTTGTTGAGCTCAATATTCAGTCTGGAAGGCTGTAAAGTGCCTAGTCGGAAGATGAGGTGCTGTTCCTCCAGTTTGTGTTGAGCTTCACTGGAACATTGGAGAAGCCAAGGACGGACGTGTGAGCATGAGAGCAGGGTGGAGTGTTGAAGTGGCAAACGACAGGGAGGTCTGGGTCATGCTTGCAGACTGAGCAAAGGTGTTCCGCAAAGCGGTCACCCAGTCTGCGTTTAGTCTCCCCGATGTAGAGGAGACTACATTGGGAGCAGCAAATTGAAGGTGATGCAAGTGAAGCGCTGCTTCACCTGAAAGGAGTATCTGAGGCCTTGGACAATGAGGAGGGAGGAGGTAAAGAGGCAGGTGTTGCATCTTCTGCGATTGCATGGGAAGGTGTTTTGTGTGAAGGGGATGAGGAGTTGGGAGTGATGGAGGAATGGACCAGGGTGTCACGGAGGGAACGGTCCCCACGGAATGCTGACAGGGGAGGTGAGGGGAAGATGCGTTTGGTGGTGGCATCATGCTAGAGGAAGCAGAGGATGATCCTTTGAATGCGGAGGCTGGTGGGGTGAAAAGTGAGGACAAGGGGGACCATCTGCAGCATTTTGCTTTTAATCAGATGATCTGGTTTAGTCATATTGATTAAGGGATAAATATTGGCCAGGGCACCAGGGAGAACTCTCTGCTGTTCTTCAAAACAGTGCCACGGGGTCTTTTACGTGCACCCAGGAGGACAGACAGGGCTTTGACTTAGCACCTCCAACAATGCGGCACTCCCTCAGTGGGAGTGTCAGTCTGGATTTTGTGCTCAGCCCCCTGGGATTGAGACTTGAACCCACAACCTTTCAACTTTGAGGTGGAAGTGCACTGTCTGAGGCAATTGTAACTCCTACCACCCATCAGAAACTGGGTAGTGCGTTGGGGTTGGGGGTTGGGGGTGCGAATGTGCGATTTGGTTAAAACCAAAGTGGTAGCCTAGCAGCATTGCTCTCCACCATCACTTCACACCCCTGGTTCTCTGGCATTTAAGCCAGCTCCTATCATGGAGATAGGCCTCAAAGTGGGCCCTGCAAAAATAGTGTGGGCTCCCCCAACCCTGAGCTGAAGGTCATGAAACCCCGCCCAGAGGACCTACCTCTGCACCGGATTGGTGACATCTGGGTCACATGATACCGTGCGGGCCCAATGTGGACCCTGACCTCAAAATGACCCTGACCTCATGCTGCACTCGGCCAATCAGCACGTGGGTTACACCCATGCAGGTGACAAGGGCAGGGGGTGGGGAGAGTGAGGGGACTGCAAGAGACCTGGGCATTAATCCTCATTAAATGTAGGGCGATGGTATATTAAAAAGAACGAATGCACTTCCCCTTTAAGGCCAACAGAGTGAATCTCTTTCTTTTTTTAATTAATTGCATGAACACCTTTCTGTCTTCTAATTATCGCTGTGTACGTGTAATATTTGTTGGGTTTGCGGCCTGCTTGTGAACAGAGGGTTTTTTTTGATAAAAAAAAGCTGCTGATCCCACAGAATTAATTATGGTTCAAATCAAATCACAGCTAAGAAGGAGAATTTATTAAAAGTTAAATGAACGCTAATTACACTTCTGAGTGAATTGGGTTCATTGCGAGACTCCAATCTCCCCATCTCCCGCTCCCCAATTTATTTCTGCATCCATCGAACCCCCGCCTCCCACCCCACCATTCACCTGAGGCTATCATTTTAGATCCAGGCAAGAGGGCAAACCAGAGGCCTACGTTTCTTAGAGGTATTGGTAAGGATCAATTATAAAGCACATGCTGGGATTTGCTGTGGGGAGACGCATCGTGGAGGATGCGGCCGCCCTGCCAAAGGCTTTCGGCGAGATCGGACCATCCCGGCGGTGGGCGGGGCTGGAAAATCCCACCCACGGCCTTACTATGGCTCAGTTGGTCACACAGTCCCCCTCTAAATCTCAAAGTCCTGGGTTCAAGCCCCACCCCAGCACAACAATCAAGGCCGATGCTCCCTTGCAGTAAGGGGGAGTGCTGCATTGTCGGAGGTGCCGTCTTTCAGGTGAGACATTAAATCGAGCACCTGTCTGGCTCTCTCAGGTAATCCCTGGCACTATTTCAAGGAAGTTCTCCCCAGCGTCCTGGCCCACATTTATCCCTTAGTGAAAAAGCAGATTATCCGGTCGTTATCACATTGCTGTCTGTGGGAGCTTGCTGTGCACAAATTGGCTGACAAGTTTCCTATTTTATGCAGTGACTGTGCTTCAAAAGTACTTCATTAGCTGGAAAGCGCTTTTGGACCCTAAGGTCATGAAAGGTGCTATGTAAATACAAGTCTTCCTGAAATGGAACCTGGATTTTCCCCTATCTTGCATCCAAAATGACGTAAGGAGACCAGAGGAGCCCCGGCGCCAATCCTGCTGTTGGCATTGTTCGGTCTACGACAGACGACGGGCACACAGCAGACAACCCATCTAGGTGGGGGTGGGGGGTCTTCAGTTGGTGCCCCTTTGCTGACGGCTGTGAAGGGCCAAGCCTTGAGAGGCAAGTCCTACCACAGGCGCCACACAGGAAGCTGTCACGTGACATTGTGGGTGGTTGTTTTCGGCATTGGGTGCCAAGCTCTGGTCAGCGTGGTGATGCACGGCAGGCCTTGCCATTCCCCTCTTGTGCCAGCCAGTGACACCTTGGCACAACAGTCAATGTTTAGGGCCCTCATGTCACGCTAGCAAGCATCCTTGAAGCAGAGCCTTGGGCTACACACTGGCCGCCTGTCTCCGGCTCCCTCGCCACGCAGGGGGGTCCTTGGGTACGCGACCCTCTTCCATCCTGAGGACATGCCCACTCCACCAAAGCCCCCACCTCTGATTAGTGCCAACCCGCCTGGGAGCTCAGCGTACCTTTGAGGGGACTGCTGCACTCGTGCTTTTGTCCTGCCCAGGACCCACCCGGAAGGTGCCGCTGACAGTGAGGGTGGAAGCGATTGAGCTTCTTTTCCTGGCAGCTGTAAGCCACCCATCATTTCGATTCTCTCTTTCGGCTCCCTGACCAGCAATAGTTGGGAAAGAAGGGCACAGAAGGTGAGGGTGAGATAGCAAATGGCAGGAGATAATCTCCACAATGATAAATGAATGTTCCAGCTCCTGCTCACCACAGGAGAATAAGCTCAACATCTAACCTCAGTGCAAATTCCTGTTAATAAAAATGCACCCTAATCACTGACTACAATCTCTCAACTAACTGCTAACTAACGGAGCAGCCGTGGTGATAACACATGGTCTTGTCGCTGGATTATAATCCATCCAGCGGTTGGTAATCATTATCTGACATTACTTAGCAGATATGGGAGAGGAGGAGAGGATTATACCTATCACTAACCCGTCACAACCCTTGGCAAACTCTCCGCACAACACTCCACTAAATCTCCAATTTATGAAAGTTTAAGGGTTTTTGTTGTCTCCCAGTCTGTTACATGTGTTCCTGCTTGAGACTAGCCCGTTCAAACCAAGGGTAACAGTGCAGCTGAAGGGCCATTTCTGTCTGTTGCTGTGCAACTACGGGCCAGAATATTCCGGTCCCGCCAGCAGTGGGAGGCGTGGCGGGCGGTGGGGAGGGGGTGCAAATTTAATTTGGCGGGAGACCAAAAATCAGCTTCCCGATGGCGGGATGAACTTTCGGAAAAAGTTACGGGGAGAAGGCGAGAGAATGGGGTTGAGAAACTTATCAGCCATGATTGAATGGTGGAGCAGACTCAATGGGCCGAATGGCCTAATTTCTGCTCCTATGTCTTATGGTCTAAATCTGTTCCCGGGACTTTAAAGGCGGGTTAAAGGTGGGTCGAGCTTCCCGATGAACAATGTCGGGAAGTCCTTTCACATGCATTAGCACGTCATGCACGCTCATTAAAGGGCCACCGAGCCCGAATTAAGCTCCCCCCCCCAAGTTAAGCCCCTCGCCAGCGAGAAATGAGAACATTTGCTTTTACGACTGTGTATAGGTGGTGTGCACCTGGTGAGCTTCACTTCCTCCACGACCCTGAGGTAAGCAGCTGCTGCTTTTGCCTCCTTGGGGACCGCTCACAACTTGACTCATATCGGGCACCAGTAGCGCAAGCTGCACGAAGATTGGAAAGCGGGGGTGGGGTGGGTGCTATAGGGTGGAAGGGTGGAGCGGAGGCCAGAGCTGGGTGTGAGGCTAAGTGGGGAGGGGGAGGCAGGCTGTCCGGGTGCCCTTTAAATATGGCGCCGGAACTTGGACCCCATGAGGTAATGGCAGAGAGGGCAACTTCCTGCCCGCCCTCACCACCAGACTTGCCGTGCTCCGTGCGGGTGTATAAATAATGAGCAAGATTGTGCGTGTTCAGCCATCCCACCCCTTAGCGGGAAATTAGAGGTGTACAAAATAACGAGGGGCTTAGATAGGGTAGATAGGAAGAAACTTTTCCCCTTAGCAGAAGTGTCAATAACCAGGGGACATAGATTTAAGGTAAGGGACAGGAGGTTTGGAGGAGATTCGAGGAAAACTTTTTCACCCAGAGGATGGTTGGAACCTGGAACTCACTGCCTGAGGGGGTGGTAGAGGCAGGAACCCTCACAACATTTAAGAAGCATTTAGATGAGCACTCGAAACACCACAGCATACAGGGCTATGGGGCCAAGTGCTGGAAAATGGGATTAGAATAGGTAGAGTCTTGATGGCCGGCATGGGTACAATGGGCCGAAGGGCCTGTTTCTGGGCTGTATAACTCTATGACACTCCGATTTCTGCTCCCGCCACCAAACTTAGACTTCGTAATGGAAGATTCCACCCACTGCATCTCAGTGTCAACCTCTGTGTGTGAAGACAGTGAGTAAAAGAGAATCATTTACTACCGCCTAGCACTGGCTCATATGTGCCAGTGTTGTTTCCTGTATGTTTATACTAGAAACTGGTTAAAAGGGAACAATTCATTTATATGTTTCAGTGACACTCTCTGCACATGTAAGGTATATATTGGTAACAGGGAATAATTCAATCCCATCTACAGCTTGTGTGTCTCATTGTCAGCTTCTGTATATGTATAGCACACACTGGGTAAAAAAGCATGATACACTCTTCTCTGCTACTGTACAGCTTGTGGAGTGATGGTGTTGGTACGTGTACAGTGCATACAGGGTAAAACATAGTGTGCTGGTTCTCTCTGTTCTCTCTGACAATTTCCCTATGATTTGATGATACTGATAACTCAGGCCTGTCACGACAAGCTCATACTGAGAAACTGTAGGTTGCATTGTAACTCCTGGGTAAAGGAGAACAATACTCTCCTGCGTGTTACTGTGTGACCTGTGTTTACGCTATTGCCAACTCCTCTTTGTGTTAATGCATTGCTGGTGAGAGGAAATGAATTCTGCCCATCTAATACTGTGTGTTACCAGAATAGATGCTGAAAACTCACTGAACTGCACCAGCTGAGATAAAGCAATTAATACTCTTAAGAGCGTAGAAATATTTCAGATGGTGTATTTTTTTTATCCTTTCATGGGATGTGGGTGTCACTGGCAAGACCAGCATTTGTTGCCCACCCCTAAATGCCCTTGAACTGAATGGCCATTTCAGAGGGCATTTAAGAATCAACCACGTTACTGTGGGTCTGGAGTCACGTGTAGGCCAGAACAGGTAAGGATGGCAGACTTCCTTCCCTAAAGGACGTTAGTGAACCAGATGGGTTTTTACAAAAAATTAATGATGATCTCATGTCACTGTTGCTGAGACAAGTCTTTTTTTTAAATTTTCCAAACATGTTAATTGAATTAAGCTGTTGTAGTGAGATTTGAACCCATAATCCCTGGAGATTTAATCTGGGCCTCTGAATTACTGCTCCAGTGACATTACCATTCCGCCACTGTTGCCCTCCCTAATTGTTATGAGATGCACACATGTTGTACAGTACCAGTTATCAGCCTCAGCTCCAGCACACGCACAGTGAGCACTGTGTAAAAAGGGAATGATTCCTACCTTTTTGATACTGTACAGCTCTGTGTCAGCTCCTGTTCGTGTACAGTACACACTGGGTAAAATGGAATGATTCACTCCCACCTATACAGCTTGTGTGTGTGTACATCTCAGTGTCAACTCCTGTACTGAGTCACACTTAAGGTGCACAGTATGAGGCGTGAGTGAATTGTTCTCTGTTACCTAGTATGTATCACGCGTGTGCAGCAACTGAGGGTGAGTTGGTTTAACTGTTGTTCTTGGGGTATGGCTGGCCCAGGCAAGGCTGATTTCCTGTCTCTAGCTACCCTCAGAAGGATATAGAGGCACTGGGGAGGGTGCAAAGTAAGATTTACAAGAAACTCAGAATCTTTACAGTGCAGAAGGAGGCCATTCGGCCCACCGGGTCTGCACTGGCTCTCTGAAACAGCATTCCACCTAGTCCCACTCCCCTGCCTTATCCCCGTAACCTTGCACATTCTCCCTTTTCAGGTAGCAATCCAATTCCCTTTTGAATACCTCGATCGAACCTGCCTCCACCACCCTTTCAGGAAGTTCGTTCCAGACTCCAACCACCCTCTGGGTGAAAAAAAAATTCCTCACATTACTTCTACTCCTTTTGCCCATTATTTTGAATCTGTGCCCTCTAGTTTGTGATGTACTCGTGAGTATGAATGGTTTCTTCATGCCCTTCAGGATCTTGAATACCTCTATCAAATCTTCTCTCAGCCTTCCTCTCTCCAAGGAAAACAGCCCCAACCTCACCAAGCTATCCTCATAGCTACAGTTCTTTATCCCTGGAATCATTTTTGTGAATCTCCTCTGTAACTCTCTCCAATGCCTTCATATCCTTCCTCAAGTATGGTGCCCAGAACTCCAGATGAGGCCTAACTAGTGTCTTATACAAGGTTAATATGACATCCTTACTCTTGTACTCAATGCCCCTACTAATAAAACCTAGGATACTGTGTTTTATTTACTGTGCTCTCAACATGTCCTGCCACACTCATTGACTTATGTACATATACACCAAGTCCTTCTGTTCCTGCACCTCCTTTAGAGTTTCTCCCTTTGTTTTATACCATCTCTCCACGTTCTTCCTGCCAAAATGAATCACCTCACACTTCTCTGCATTGAACCTCATCTGCCATTTATCTGCCCAATCCACCAACATGTCTATGTCCTTTTGAAGTTCAAGACTATCCTCATCACAGTTGACAATGCTTCCAATCTTTGTATCATCTGCAAATCTTGAAAGTATGCCCTGCACACAACAGTCTAAGCCATTAATATATATCAAGAAGAGCAAGGGTCCCAACACTGACCCTGGGGAACTCCATTACAAACCTTCCTCCAATCTGAAAAACAACCATTTATCACTACTCTCTGTTTCCTGCCACTCAGCCAATTTCTTATCTAAGTGTCCACTTTCCCTTTTATTCCATGAGCTAGAATTTTATTCACTAATCGATTGTGTGGCACTGTGTCAAATGCCTTTTGAAAATCCATATACACCACATCAACAGCATTGACTTTATCAACCTTCTCTGTCAGCTCCTCAAAAAAACTCCAGCAAGTCAGTTAAACATGATTTTCCCTTAAAGAATTCATGCTGGCTTCCCTTAATTATCCTGCACCTGTCTAAGTGACTATTGATTTTGTCCCGAACTATAGTTTCCAGAAGTTTCCCTACCACCGAAGTAAACTGACTGGTTTGCAGCTGCCGGGATTATCCTTGCATCTCTTTTTTGAGCAAGAGTGTAACATTCACAATTCTCCAGTCCTCCGGCACCTCCCCTGTGTCTAAGGAAAACTGGAAGATTATCACTAGTGCCTCTGAAATTTCCACTCTCACCTCCCTCAGTACCCTTGGATGCATCTCATCTGTTCCTGGCACCTTATCAATTTTAAGTAAAGATAGCCTTTCTAATACCTCCTCCTTCTCAATTGTAAATTCCTCGAGTGAAACAGTTACCTCCTCCCTCACCTCGGCCTGGGTAGCATCTTCTTCCTTTGTAAAGACAGATGCAAAGTACTCGTTTAATACCTCTGCTACTCCTCCTGCCTCCACATGCAAGTCTCCTCTTTTATCCCAAATTGGCCCTATTCTTTCTTTTACCACCTCCTTATTATTTACATGTTTACAGAAGACCTTAGTATTCCCTTTTATGTTCGCTGCCAGTCTCTTTTCATTCTCTCCTTGCTTTTCTGATTAGTTTTTTCACTTCCCCTCTGGTCCTTCTATATTCAGCCTGATTCTCCATTGTATTTTCTACCTGACATCTGCCATACACAGACGTCTTCCTTTTCATCTCACTTCTATTTCTCTCGTCATCCAGGGTGTTCTAGATTTACTTGTCCTACCTTTCCCCTTCAAGGGCACATATTTTGACATTGCTTGCAATACTTTCTCTTTGAAGGTAGCCCATTGTTCAGCCACCATCTTTTCCACCAACATTTGATTCCAACTCACTCGACTCAGATGCATTCCCATCCCATCAAAGTTGGCTTTCCCCCAGTTAATTATCCCTGCTCTGGATTGCTCCTTGTCCTTCTCCATAGCCAACCTAAACCTTATGATACAACGGTCATTGTCCCCTAAGTTCTCTCCCACTGTTATCTGATCCACTTGGGCCAACTCATTCCCCAAAACCAGGTCCAACAGTGCCTGCCCTCTTGTTGGACCGAGAACATACTCTTGCAGAAAATTATCTTGAACACATTCCAGTAACTCTCGCCCCTCTTGTCCCTTTGCGCTATCGATATCTCAGCTTATATTTGGATAATTGGATAAATCCCCCATTATAAGTGTTGTATAATTCTTGCACCTCTCTGTAATTTCTTTGCAAATTTGTTTCTCTACATCTGTTCCTGGTGGTCTATATACTATACCGATCAGTGTTATTGAACCTTTTTTCATTCCTTACCTCTAGCCAGAGAGATTCTGTCCTTGACCCCTCCGGAACATTCTCTTTCTCCAGAACTGTAATTCCATCCCTAATCAATACTGCCGCTTCCCCCTCCCAACTTTTCTTCCTTTCCTGTCTCTCCTAAATAACTTGTACCCAGGAATATTTAATGCCCAGTCCTGCCTTACTTTGAGCCCGGTGTCTGTTAAAGCAACAATATCACAGTTCCATTTGTCAATCTGCGCCTGAGTTCACCAGTCTTATTAACCAAACTCCGCACATCCACATACATGCACATTAATCCTGATTTAGGCTTTTTAACTTTCTCCCTTGCTCTTTGTTCTGACCCCATCTAATGACTCACTATAGCCTACTCTAATTCTATCAAACTCTCCAAGTATTCTATTTACATTGATATTACTCTCAAATATATCCTCCTTATCAGTTAATACTCCTCTACATCCCACTGACAGTTTTTCTCCTCTCCTCTCTGAATTTCCTTTCAGCTTCCCATCCCTCTGCCAATCTAGTTTAAACCCTCCCCAACAGCACTAGCAAATGTCCCTGTGAGGATATTAGTCCCAGTCCTGTTGAGGTGTAACCCGTCCCTCATGTACAGGTCCCACCTGCCCCAGAACCGATCCCAATGCCTCAGAAATCTAAAGCCCTCCCTCTTACTCCATTTCTCCAGCCATGTATTTAACCTTCCTCTTCTTATGTTCACTAGCACGTGGTGCTGAGAGTAATCCTGAGTATTACTGTTCTTGAGGTCCTGCTTTTCAATTTCCTTCCTAATTCCCTAAAATCTGCTTTCAGGGCCTGGTCCCTTTTCCTGCCTATGTCATTGGTCTCAATGTGGACCACGACCTCTGGCTGCTCACCCTCCCCCAAAAGGATGTCCTGCAGCCGCCCTGTGACATCCACGACCCTGGCACCAGTGAGGCAACATACCACCCTAGAGTCACGTCTATGACTACAGAAATGCCTGTCTGCTCCTCTACCCATGGAATCCCCTACCACTATAGCACTCCCACTCTTCCTCCTCCCCTTCTGTGCAGCTGAGCTACCTGTCATGCCACAAACCTGGCTCCTGATACAGTCCTCCGAGGAACTATCTCGCTCACCGGTATCCCAAGTGGAAAAGCGAGCAGAGAGCGAGATAGCCTCAGGAGATTCCTGCACTACCTGCCTGTTTCTCTTAGATACTCCGCCTGTGTACATTCCCCCCCTGCCTGTGTGCTTTTTGACTGTGAATGTGACCAGCTCTCTAAACACGCTATCCACGTAATCCTCAGCCTTGCGGACGCACCGCAGTGACTCCAGCCTCTGCCCGAATTCTGGAACGCGGTGCTCAAGGGCGGAATCATCCCAGAGTTGCTTTCAGCCGCCGGGTTTTCACAACGTAGCGTCCCAAACTCGCCGCATTACTTACGCATTCCCAGGAAACACGCCGTTTCCCTGGCAGGCAGGCTCTCATTTGCCTACCACGCCATCACCTCACCGCTCCATCACGCCGGGCACCATATTTAAAGTCCAGCTGTGCTCTGCGCTTCCAGCCCAGGACTGCAGCAAAGAAGACACGGCCCCGAAAGGCAAGAAGACTGCAGCCCTCGAGTGCCTTTAGGGCAGCATGGAAACCCCCTGTGATGTCCCCTTCTCCCCCTTCTCTGGACGCAGGAGGGGCAGCAACATTACCACCCCAACTATGGCAGAGGTGGTCAGTGCCAATGCTGCACAGAAGAGGTTGGCCATCCAATGCAGACCAAGGATAAACAATCTCATCCGTGCAGCCAGGGTAAGGCAACCATCTCATCACTCTAAACTCAAACACAAGCCCATCACACATTCACTGGCATCTCACTCACTGCCAGCTCGAGGGACATCACCACCCACTCTCTCACACATACCCTCACATGTCCACCTGGCCTCATTTCCTCGGAAGACTGCCTCCTCATCCCTCACCATTTTGAGGCCACTTGCACAGATCAACATATGCCCCCCACACACACCCTGGGTTATCCTCCTTCCCCAGTACAGTCTCATCTTGCAGCCTCTTCCCTTGCCTGTGACCACCTCCCCGCCCCTTCACCAAGCAAGCTCCAGCCCTAGGCACCCACATATGGCTAATCTGGTAGGTACAGACCTACTGTGAGCACCCACCTAAAAGTGATGTGGTGCTGCCTGTGAAGTCTGGTGCTGATGACTGCGAATGCTGACTGAAGCAAGGTAGTCAAACAAGCCTTGAAATCCCCAGTGAAGTGCATTCCGCCAGGTGCTGTTGTGAAACACATTAGCGCGCTTTCCCGCCAACATGGGCAGATGATCCAGCGGGCAGGGATGAGTCCGGCGGACTGACCTTATAATGATATGCTGATGTACTACAAAGAGGTTCCCGACGCCTATTGGCGGGCGGAGTGAATGACCACAATCTGGCTTCACACCGTTGTGAAATTGATCGCGCCATATTGTCCGCTCACACCACTGAACACGCCCGATGCCTGCGGGCACAGAAAATCCCATTCGCAAGTTTCGGCAGCTGGTGACATTCCCTGCAGAAGCTGTCATTGAGGGCCCTTTGTGCCTGTACAACTTCCCACACACCTATCAGGAAAGAATGAACAGGTTGTGTCTCTTTTCTCTTGAAAAGAAGGCTATGGTGTGACCGGAAAGAGAATTCATGCAGTAGACAAAGCAAGCGTTTTCACTTGAAGACTAGACAGCCACCAAAAAAAATCCCACAGGGAATTGTGTCACTGGACCAGAGGTCCAGGCCAACGCTCTGGGGACATGGGTTTAAATCCCACCTCGGATCAATAAATCTGGAATCTAAAACTAGTCTCAGTCATGGTGACCGTGGCACCTTCATCAATTGTTGTAAAAACCTACCTGGTTTACTGATGGCCTTTTAGGGAAGGAAATCTGCCACCCTTACCCAGTCTGGCCTACACGTGACTCCAGACCCACAGTGATATGGTTGACTCTTCGCTGCCCTCTTGTCTAGCAAGCCACTCAGTTCAAGGGAAAATAAGGGTGGGGAAAACTGCTGTCCTTGCCATCCCAAGAAAGAATGAATCCAAAAAAAAAGAATTGGGGAGAACCATCTTTACCCAGGGAACGGTGAGAATGTGGAACTCACTACCACATGGAGTGGATGAGGTGAATAGCATGGATTCCCTTTTAAGGGAAAGCTAGATAAATACATGAGGGAAAAAGCAATCAAAGGTTCTGTTGATAGCATCAGTTGAGGAAAGATAGAAGGAAATTCAAGTGGAACATAAATGCCAGCATAGACTTGTTGATCTGACTGATCTGTTTCTGTGCCATATGGTATATTGTTACAATCGCAGCCAATATTATTCACTGAGCAAACCTATCTTACCAATCGTTACTTTTTTTTAATTATGAAAACGAGGCAAAAACTACTGATCCCAGAAGCATAACACTTTAAAGATTTTAAAATTAAAAGATTTATTAACAAGAAGGAAAAAAACTTAAACGCACAAGATTAAAATAACACAGCTGAAACAGTCTTGCAAAACATATACCAAAAAAAAATCCACTTGGTCAGAACACACAAGCAACCTACTTAGCAATAGCTCCCTTGTAGATTTTTAACCCTAAATGTCCAGTAATATTACCCAAGGCAAAAACTGCTGCTACTTTAATAAGGTACACCACACGGCTTCTCACTCTCTTCCAGCCTGCTGCAGAAATCCGAAGGAAGTTCAGAAACAGACTGCTTTTTGAAAACAAAGACTTCTCTGGCTTGAAACTGGATCGCTGCAGTCATAGCGGACGCACTGGCAGTAATCTTCCAAGAATCCTTAGATTCTGGAAAAGTCCCAGAGGATTGGAAAACTGCCAATGTAACACCCTTATTCAAAAAAGGGAGACAAAAAACAGTTAGCTTAACATCTGTCATTGGGAAACTGTTGGAATCTATTATAAAGGATGTAATAGCAGAGCATTTAGAAATTTGCATAATATAATGAAGCAGAGCCTGCATGAAGGGGAAATAATGTTAATGCCTGACAAATTTATTAGATTTCTTTGAGGAGGTAACAAGCAGGATAGATAAAGGGGAACCAGTAGATGTAATATAGTTGGATTTCAAAAGGCTTTGGATAAGGTACCACCCATAAGGCTACTTAATAAGATCAGAGCCATCGGGTGAAATTTTATGGTAGCGGGATTTTACATTCCCGCCAAAGCCAATGGGGTTTAGAATGCCTCACCGCATTTTACAGCCCCGTCCCCGCCGAAAGGGGGCCATAAAATTCTGCCCATGGCGTTGGGGGTAGTATATTAGCATGGGTAGAGGATTGGCTGACAAATAGAAGACAGAGAGTTGAGATAAGGGGGACATTTTCAGGATGGCAACCTGTAACTAGTGGAGTGCCACAGGGATCAGTGCTAGAGCCACAATTATTTACAATGCCTGTTAACGACTTGGATGAGGGAAGTGAATGTACTATTGCCAAGTTTGCCAATGACACAAAAATAGGTGGGAAGGCAATTGGTGAGGATGACACAAGGAGTCTACAGAGGGATATAGACAGGCTGAGTGGGCAAAAATGTGGCAGATGGAATATAATGTGGGAAAATGTGAGGTTATGAACTTTGGCAAGAAGAATAGAGGAGCTGAATATTACTTAAATGGAGAAAGACTACAGAAAGCTGCAGCACAGAGGGATTTGGGAGTCCTCGTGCATGAATCCCAAAAAGCTAACATATAAGTTCAGCAGGTAATAGGGAAGGCTAGTGGAATGTTGGCCTTTATTTCAAAGGGAATGGAGTATAAAAATAGAGAAGTCTTGCTAAAACTATACAAGGCACTAGTTAGGTCACACCTAGAATATTGTGAACAGTTTTGTTCCCCTTATCTAAGGAAAGG